>NC_083351.1:38417954-39069772 GCF_030254825.1 Meriones unguiculatus
TTTAGTAGTTCTGATACATTGTTAATCACAGCTGATTGTTCAGCCCCCTGCTAATCAAAACAGAATCTTAAATCAAAACAGCTCCAGTCCTGATAGAGTCCTTAATCTCCTTCTGAAATGTCACAAGCCAGGCCTACATCTTCTGCATTGCTCTCTACATCCCACTGAGGTCTCAACACTCAATGGCTTTCCTAGCCAAGAGTTTCAGGGTCCTTCCGCAATATTCCCCAAAACATGGTCAGGCCTTTCACAGCAATACCCAACTATGCTGGTACCAATTTATCTTACTTAGGGTTTTATTGCTGTGAAGAGACACCATGACCAAAGTAACTCTTATACAGGACAACATTTAATTAGGGCTGGCTTACAGTCTCAGTGGCTTAGTCCATTATCTTCATGGCAGGGAACATGGTAGCAGGCAGGCAAACAAGGTACCGGAGGATACAGCTTGATCCGCAGCCAGCCAGGAGGAGACTGTGTACCACACTGGGTGGAACTTGAGCATAGGAGACCTCAAAGTCCAGCTCCACAAGGACAAGCTTTCTCTAACAAGGCCACACCCACTCGAACAAGGCCACGCCTCCTAATAGTGCCACTCCCTATAGGCCAAGCATTCAAATCCCTATGCGGCCATTCCTATTCAAACCACCACATTCTACTCCCTGGGCCCCATAGGTTTATATATCTATAACATAATGCAAGATGCATTTAGTCCAACTTCAAAGGTCCACCATAGTTTATCACAATCTCAACAATATTTAAAAGTTCGGAGTTAAAAAGTCTCTTCTGAAATTCATGCAATCTCTTAACTATAATCCCCTATAAAAATGAAAAAGCCCGATCACATGCTTCCACCATATCATGGTACATGATATATATTACAGTTTCAAAACAACAAGGAAGGGAGCAAGGTGAGGAAATACTGGGCCAAAGCAAGACTGAACACCAGCCGGGCAAGCTCCAAATTCTGCAGCTCTATATCTGATGTTAAAGTACTCTTCAGATCTCCAACTTCTTTTATCTTTGTTGACTGCAACACACTTCTCTCTCTTGGGCTGTTTCCACTCACTGTTGGTAGCTTTCCTTGACAGGTATCTCATGGCTCTGACATCTCTACCATCTTGGCGTCTCCAAGGCAATCCAGGGTTCACTTTCATAGCTTTGCACAATGGCCTATCTAGGTTTTTACACAGAGACTGCCACACATCTGGCCTCGGCAACTTTCCTTAGTCTTGGAGGGAGATTCCATAATCCTTTTCTTATGTTCTTGACTCGAAAGCCAGAAACACATGGCAGAAATTGCCAAGCTCTGCTGCTTGCTGCGGCTGGGGCATGGCCCCTTGTTCAGTCTCATCTTCACCAGCTTTCTGTTTTCAGTGGTTTCGTTCACTGCCTAAGCTTGGCGGTCATGGAACTTGCTCTGTAAACCAGGCTGACCTTGAACTTAGAGATCTGCATATCTCTGTCTCCTGGGTGCTAGAATTAAATGTGTATCTGTTGATCTAGGGAAAAAAAATGGTGTGTTATCCCAGCTCAAGATCTGGATCAAAAGTCTCTGTCTTCCAGCCTCTAGATCTGGATCACAGACATGCCCTCCATTTTCTGGATTTTAGTTTATTCCAGATATAGTCACACTGACAACAAAGAATTGCCATCGTAATGCATTGCTTGTCAACTTGATATACAATCATATATCCTTATGTCCAAACAAAAGCAATAACCAGGTCACAATAACACCTAACATAATATAACTATCCCTTGTACATGTGCATTGTAAATTCAGAATAGATGGCAGTATCCCTTGAGAAACATGTGTTTCACAAGATGGAAGCTTAGAGTGGGATCTTGCCAAGGTCACCACTTCCTTAATTTCATTTAATACCTTTAATCAGTTTATCTCCTTAAACACAGGATTTAGCCCCATTCCACTGCCTGGTAACCCTTTAGCCCTTAAACTATACATTTTGTATTTTTCCTTTCTCAGCCTGCTGTGTTTGATCAAAACACTCTTCCTAAGAGTGAACCACAGGACAGAGTCTATGCTACACCATTTAGAGAATTCCTTTGTCAATTTAATTAATCTAACTTTCTTCCCTTGAACCTTAGGCAGGCTTTTCAGACAAGGGCAAGAAGCATTCACATTCTTCACCAAAATATCAAGTGCCCAAGTTCATGGTCACTTCAAATGGTCACCAGAAGCTCAGAAGCTTTGACATTTAGATCTGGAGGAGCAGAGCAACTTCCCAGGGAAGGAGTGGTCTGGAAAGATAGCCAATTTGACACAAGTTACTGTGGCAAATTCAAAGTTGACCGCATGACTTCCACACACTTGTTCTAAGAGACCTGAAAATTGTTTTTTTTCTCTCTTAACTGTTTAATAATAGATTTTTTAAAATATTTATTTTTAAATAATTTTATATATTCACTTGTATCCCAGCTGTAGCCCTCTCCCTTTTTCCCTCCCTCCCTCATCTCCTCCCTGCCCCCTTCTGAGTCCACTGAGAGGGGGTGTCCTCCTCTCCTTCTGTCTGCCCCTAGCTTATCAGGTATCTTCAGGATGGTTGCAATGTCCTTATCTCTGGCCTAGCAAGGCTGCTCCTCTCTCAGAGGGGAGGGAAGCTCATGAGTTCATGTCAGAAACAATTCCTTTCCCCCTACTAGGGAACCCACTTGTTTACTGAGCTACCATGGGCTATGTCTGTAGGGTATATCCATGCATGGTCCTTGGTTGGGTAAACATTCTCATAGAAGACCCCTGTACTCAGATATATTTGGTCCTTGTGGGGTTCCCTGTCCCCCCCTAGGATATACTAATTCCTCCTTCTTTCATATGATTCCCTACACTCTGCCGAAGGTTTGGTTATGGGTCTCAGCATCTGCTTTGATACACTGCTAGGTAGAGTCTTTCAGGTGCCTTCTGTGGTAGGCTGTTACTTGTTTTACCCTATTTCCAATGTCCATTTCCTTTGTCTTTCTAGATGAGGATTGATCATCTTACCCCTGGACCTCTTTCTTGCTTATCTTGTTTAGGTGTACATATTTTAGTATGTTTATACTATCTTATAGGTCTGCATAAGTGAGGATATACCATGTGTGTCTTTCTGCTTTTGGGATACCTCACTCAGGATGATTTTTTCTAGATCCCACCATTTGCCTACAAAATTCATGATTTCCTTGTTTTTAATTGCTGAGTAGTATTCCATTGTGTAAAGAAAATTGTTTCTTAATCCCTGTAGTGAATGTATATTATTTTCCAAGTATGTTATAGGGACTGTGCTAGGTTCTCTGTGAATAATACAGATCTCTCTTCAAGAAACTCAGTGGAATATCTCACCTCCTTGTCTGTCTTCCATGAAAATCTGATTGTGATAAGACACTATTGAAGGGCTAGAGCAGAGTGCTATATTAGCATATTAGGTGCGTTTTACCTGGGTTTAAAAGCTTTCTGGGGAGAACCCAGTTCTTCTTCTTTTTGTTTATTCTTTCTCTGATTCTTTCTTTCTTTCCTTCTTTCTTTTTCTCTTCTTTCTCTCTTTCTCATTCTGTAGCCTCTCATTCTCATTCCAGGCTGGCCTGGAACTCAGTATGTAGAACAAGCTGGCCATGAACACACTGTGATACGCCTCTGCCTCCCAAGTGAAGAGTAATTTCTTAAGAAGAAATAGAGGAAGTGAACGGAAATAACATTCAAATAGGAGTAATAGTTACAAATCGATTGGGATTTTGAAAAAGATGGTGTGCCATGCATGTTGGCACATGTCGTTAGTCCAGCATTTGGGAGGCAGAAAACAGGAAGATCTCTGTAAGACTACATGTCAAATTGTGGGCTAGGCAGGGATAGAGAGTGAGACACTATCTCAAAAAATAATTAATTAAAGATTTTTATCTGAAGGTCCTTCCATAGATGAGCGGATAATGAGAATGTGACACACACTCACAATGGGATACTTTTTAGCTATAAGGAAAAGGGAGATCATGGAAAAGATTGTGTGCTGGTTAGAATGAGAGTGGCCTTCATGGGCTCATGTATTAAAATGCTTTTCTGCAGTTGGTAGAACTATTTGGGAAGGATTTGAATAATTTGAATGATTTTGAATGCTTTAAAACTCCATATTTGAGTTCTGCCATTCCCTGTTAGCTCCCCTCCGTCTCTCTCTGTGCCTCATGGTTGCTGGTTTAATATGAAAGCTCTCAGCTACTGCGCCAATGTCACCTGCTTGCTGTCATGCTCCCCTCAGTGATGGTCATGGACTGTTTTAGTCAGTGTTCTATTGCTGTGAAGAGACACTGTGACCATGGCAACTCTTATTATTATTATTATTATTTTTTAAAAAAAGCATTTTCTTGGGGCCTGCTTACAGTTTCATAGGTTTAGTCTAGCATCTGTAATGGAAGTCTTGGTTTCTTTAAAAGCTCAGTTATGTCATATAAATATGTTTTTGTTTTAATCCTAAGTGTGGGATTTTAGTTTGGACTTTAGTGTGTCCAGAGCTGATAACTGCCTCTAGTGGGGTGTGGTCTTTGCCAACTGGAAACAGCCTCCCTCATGATGCCCAGAGGGGCATGGTCTAGGGTATACCTATGAGAGGCCCAGAAAGAGAAAGAGTGCTGTGTGGTGAGTGGCAGTTTGGAGAGACCAGAGACAGATGGTGTGGTGGCTTGGAGACAGATGGAGAGAAACATTTCAGCGCAGCAGCTCAGAGGAGACTGCTTGCTGTTTTTGCTGTTGACCAAAAATTGGTATAGAGCCCCAAAAGAACCCACCAACCTTAAACATCCGGGAGAAGTAAAAGGGTCTGTGCTCTGCTCCTCATTAACTGTCTCTCTCCTGCCTAGGTTTGTGGGGTTAGGAGGGAGAGGCTTTAAAGAATCCCAATAAAACAGAGTTTAAAAAAGGAGCGCAACAAGTATCCTCATGGTGTGGAGCGTGGAGGCACACAAGCAGACATGGCAGCTGAGAGTTCTACATCGGGATCCCTAGGCAGCAGAAACCACCAGCCCTGTCTCCTAATCCTTTTAGATAGTGCCACTCCCTGACGACTAAGCATTCAAATATACGAGCCTATGGGGGCCATTCTTATTTAAACCACTGCATGGACTAACCCTCTGATTGTGTAAGCAAGCCTCTATTTAGATGCTTTTTTTTTTTTTAATAAGTTGCCTTGGTCGTGGTGTTTTGTTCCAGCAGAAGAAAAGTCACTATGACCAATTACATAGAGTGAGGCAACCCAGACCCAAAAAGACAAATGCCACATGCACTCCCTCATTTGTGGTTTCCAGCTTCAGATCTTTAAATGTGAGTACATAGCATACAATTACCACCACAGAAACTAGGAAGTGTAAAGGAATGAAGAGGGGTTGTAGACAGGAGTATCATGATACAAGTGATATGAAGCTGGAAATGGAAAAATGGGGAGGAGTGCCCCAACTAGGGAAGAGGAGAGGAGTCAATAGAAAAGAGACACAAATAACACCAAGGTTGTTTAATAAAGTCTTAAGAAAAAAAATTTTTTTGAGGCAGGGTTTCTCTGTGTAGGCTTGGCTATTCTGGATTCACTTTGTAGACCAGGCTGGCCTCAAACTCACAGACATCTTCCTGCTTCTGCCTCCCAGAGTGCTGGGATTACAGGCGTGTGCAACTGAGCCCAGCTGAAGAATCTTACTAGTTTTTATTTACCTAAAATTATACACCACCACCACCACCACCACCACCACCACCACAACAACAACAACACACACACAGTTATGCCACTATGGCTGACCATGCTCCCCACAGAAAACATAGAGTAACAAAACTCCCCAGTACCAGGCATGAGAAAAACTTCTTTATAATGGTCAGTTGGGGTGGTCCAAGAAACTTCTACCAGCTCTACTCAGCTGTGACACTCTGAACCACAACAGCCAGCATGGCAAGATGTCCAGATAGGTGCGGGGGGTGGCTTTCGTAGGCTGGTGGTAACCAGTAGCTGCTTGATTGGACTTCAGGCAGGAGAAGGGAAACCATTCCTGGTACTAGAGACCTAGACACCTAGCTGGGGCTGGTGAGGTCGTGTAGCTTAGAAGAGACTCTGCTCCTACCCACGTGGCTAGATCAGCACGATTCTAACTCTTATCCTGTACGTGATCATCCTCATCAAAGTTTATCTCTTCTTTGTAGCAAATGGAGACTATTAGAGAAAACCACAACTAGACCCAACACAGATCAACAGAGCTTGAGAGCCCAGCCCCAAAAGATACTTCTATATCATAGCTTTCCCTTCGATGTTGTAGCAAAGACTGGAGGAGGGAAAGTCATCTGTAAAACAGTCCTTTCTAGAAGTGACTGTACAAATTAAGTCTATGAGCTCATACAAACTTTGCTCAGTTGATTTAGAGTCTTGTTTTCTTGGTGACCTCCATCCTCTTTGGCCCCTTTGGCCAACAACTCAGATATAACCCAAAAGCAGTACTGGAAGCATCATTTGGTGACAAGAGATGGTCAGTCGGGACTCTGCTATTCAGAGATTTCATTTAGATTGGCATCATATATGTATATGTATATGATTTAGGAAGTTTCTGCTCTGTTAGGTTTTCATACTACTCCTCAAATGGTCCTTAATTTTAGCTGTCTCTTCCCATCTTTCTTGCCTTATCCCCATCTTTCCTTCCCCTCCTGACTTGATCCTCCATTACAACCCCCTTAACCATCCATAATTATTTATTCTATTTCTCTTTCCTAAAAAACATCTATCTGTACTCTCTAGTCCCTTACTTTAAAACTAACCTCTATAGTTCTATAATTTGTAACTTGGTTAACATTTTCTGTTTAGATTTATATCCTATTTTTAAATCAGGTTGTTTTTTTTAAAGATTTAATATTTTTGAGTTTTTTATATATTATGGATCTATATTATCCCCTTGTTAGATGCGTAGTTAATACAAATTATTTTCTCTTTCTGTAGGCTGCTGCCATTTCTGTAGCTTCTCAGTTTCATGGTGTCCCATTGATTATTGATCTTATACTATGCTAATATATTCTGTTCAGAATAACTTTCCTGTGCCAATGAGCTGAAGACTTTTCCCCACTTTGTATTCTGTCAGATTCAGTATATCTGTCCTTACGTTGAGATGTTTGATCTATTTGGAGTTGAGTTTTGTGCAGAGTGTTAGGTATGGATCTATCTAGATTCTTCCTCATGCACACACTCAGTTTGACCAGCATCATTTGTTGAAGATGCTGTCTTCTTTCTTTCTTTTTTTCCAGTGTGTGTTCTTGGTTTCTTTATCAAACATCAAGTATCCATAGGTACATGGATTTGTGTTTGTGTCAGCTCAATTCAATTCAATTCCATTGATCAACTTCTCTGTTTTTGCACCATTACTGTGCTGGTTTTATTATTATAGCTCTGTAGTACAAATTGAAATAGGAGATGGTGAAACCTCACAGTTTTTCTTCCATTCAGGATTGTTTTAGCTATCCAGTTTTTTTTATGTTTCCATATAAAAAATGACAATTATCCTTTCAAGATCTATGAATATTGTGTTGGAATTTTGAGGGGCATTGCATTGAATCTGTATATTGCTTTTGATAGGATGGCCTTTTTTTTTCCTATGTTAATCCTACCAATCTATGAGCATTGGAGATCTTTCCATCTTTCTTCAATGACTTGAGGTTTTCATCATATGAGTCTTTAACTTTCTTGGTTAGAATTACCTCAAGACATTTGATATAATTTGGAGCCATTTTGAAAGGTGTTGTTTCCCTGATTTCTTTTTTAGTTTATTTGTCATTTGTATATAGGAAGGCTACTGATTATTGTGACTTGATTTTTTTATCCAGTTACTTTGATAAAAGTGTTGTGGGAGTTTCCTGGTGGAATTTTGCTTTGGTTTCTTTCCCAAATGTATACTACTTACTGTTTTGTTTTGCCTGGACCTCCTGGATATCTCCCAGCAGCAGACCGAACCCTAATACCTGCATGGCTTAAGGCAAGAGCACAGAAATCGTTCACACTCCTTACATCTAAACACTGAACGACTGTAAGTCTAGCCAGCCAAACTGTTACATTACATAGCTTTCTCTTTCTACCTGGCACACCTAAGTTACAGCAAACATCATATAACCACCTAGAAGTCCAAAGTCAATCCTGGAGTGCCAGAGTTCCCTATCTATCGCATGCCAGGCCTCCTTTCCGGATGTTAACACCAATTATCCTCAATTCAAAAGGTCTTGTTTAACTGAGTCTTGATGTGTGTGTGTGTGTGTGTGTGTGTGTGTGTGTGTGTGGCCTAGAGCTCACCAGTTCAGTAAGACCAGCTGGTCGGCTAGCTCCTGGATCCTTTTGTCCGTCTAGGCAGTGTTACCACTACCAAATATGCCACAGAGCTTGGCTTTATATGTGGGTGTCCGAACTCAGGTCTTCAATCTGGGGCAGCAGGCATTTTCCCAATTAATCTTCTCCCTATTTCTCTTGTTTAACTGACTCTCGGCGTGGAAAAAAAAAATCCTTTCGATGAAAATTTGATACGTTCTGTGAACCGAGGGTACATAAACACCAGCATACCCCAAAGACAATTCAAATTGCTTAATAAATAGTGTACTTTATTTTAGAAATTGCCTTTCAAGACTTTCTTAGGCCCTTAATCTGCCGACCAAAGCTTTCCACTTCTGCTTCCGTTCCACCTGCAGATCTTGAGAACTGATTTTCCTTAGAGTTGACACGAACATCCTGAAGACTGTTGAAAACTAGACCATCAGAGGGTTCATTCATGACCTGAATATTCCTATGTATATGAATATTTTAGTTGGCTAGGTCTCGAGGTCAGGCTATTCAGGAAGGAGGACCAACGACCTGTCCACACTTCAAAGCTTGCTCTTGCAGCAGCTGGTCCAACTGGAATGTCTTGAGAAGGACATTAGGAAAACCAGCCGGGAGTACAGCTCTGTCACAAACGGGCTCGACTGGAGTGAGTCACTTCGTGCTGAGCCTCAAAGGGCCCAACTATCATTTTAGTAAGGACAGACACCACTCCAGCAGACTCCGGACAAAATCATAGTTCGTCTCTGCTTGCATTTGTGCCTATGGCCGTTAAGACGTCCCCTAGGCTGCCGATCAGGGGCTTTAGAAGGCGTGGTGGGGGAGAATGGCACGCCTTTCTGAGCTCCAGTTTCCACACACCTAACGAGCTAGAGACTCGTGGTCGTCCTCGTCAACAAAATTCAAGCAACACAAGAAACTGCAACAAGCAGACGGTTATCCAAACGCAACTTGTTTCGGACACAGTACACAAGACGACCTACATTACAGCCTACCTGCCCGCCCACTGGGACGATGGGGGCGGGACCATCGACCCCGACCCTTGGAGACGCCCCACCCCCTAGAGACGCCCCGCCCCGCCCGCGCCTGCGCAGTGTGTGTCGACGGCCTCGAGCGCCTAGGCGGGAGGTAAGGGGCTCCCTGGCCGCCGCCTCGGGGCCTGGGCTGCGATGTGGTGCGGCGGGCCGGGCTGTGGGCGCACGGTAGAGGCGCCGGGCAGCAAGTCCAGCTTCGGGTCGGTGCGAGCGCCGGGGCCACGTCCAGAAGTGGCCAAGCCTCTTGGTTTCAGTTTTGGAGTTGTCCCAGCGGGCGCGGGGAGGCTGAGGTCCCGCGGCGTCGTGGCCTGCGGGATCGCTGGGAGAGGGGGAGATACTCAGGCCCTGGCCGCACCGCTGGGGTCGTCGGTGTGGCCCGCGAGTGCCCTGGTGACTCTGACAGGGACGACGCGACGCCGGTGCCCCAGCAGGACGCGGAGAGGCCGCAGTTGTGGTGCCCGAGCCTGCCCTCAAACCCCGTCCACAGCCCACATGCCCCAGAGGGTGCATTTCTTTGAGAGATGATGGTGTCAGCTGTTTGGGACATTTTCTAGGAAAGGGGCTCTTTCGCTTATAAATAACTCTTGAGTAATTTGCTCCACCTTTGGGTACTTTTTCTTCTTCGGGAACCGAGTTTCGTGGTCCTCATCTCATCTCAGTTGCAAGTACTAAGAGATCAAGTTTGTGAAGCACTTAGTACCTCTCACGGCAAAATGAATGTGTCTGGAAAATGATTGCAGTCCCGGCTTCTAAACGTTCTTTCGTCCATAAAATAGCAATTCTTAATTCATGCACAAATACAAAAACCACAAACAAAAACTCCGGAGTAATTTACGATTATTGAAAAATTGCACAAGTAGCTGGGTGGTGACGGCTCACAACTTTAATCCCAGCATTCAGGGAGGCAGAGGCAGGCAAATCTCTTGAGTTCAAGGCCAGCCCGCCCTATACAGAGAAACCCTGCCTCGAAAAACCAGAGAGAGATGGAGAGCTCACTTGTTTTAGCATTGTACATACCATACGTAGAGTCTTTGAAAACATTGATGTTAGGGTAACTGGCGTCTCTCCTCTACAGTGGGGTCTAACCCAACCTCCCGTTATCCACATGGCACCACCACCCTTTCCAGTCTCTGTGACACTCTTGTGACTTTTATGCTTTCGAAGGGTCAAGAATGTTGGTAGTGCCTTTCAAGTAGGATTTTGTCCGTAGTTTGTTGTGATTAGCTGGTTTGGCACTTTTGCTAAGAATGCCACAAGGTATAAGTACCCTTTTCAGTTTATGGTCACCGCGGCACGTCCAGATGGGACCTCCTGCTTGTGGGGTCAGCCTTGATTACTTAGTTAAACTTGGTATTTGGGGGGATTCTCCACAGCAATTATTACTCCAATAATTCTCCAAGTACTGATACTTTGACACTGTGGCAACCTTCCATTTCCTTTCTTCTTTTATCGGAATTCTTCTCTATGGAGGAGCTATCCATTCTTCCCATTTCTTTGTCTGTATTCAATTATTTGTATCAATATAAACTATGATTGCCAGGCATTGGTGGCCCATGCCTTTAATCCCAGCACTTGAGAGGCAGAGGCAGGCAGATATCTAAGTTCAAGGCCAACCTGGTTTGTAGCCCCAGGCTAACCAGGGCTACAAAGAGGAACCCTGTCTTGGAAAAACCAAAAACCAATCCAAACCGCATTATTTTACTGTTACTATGTACTTTACATATCAGCTTGCTCTCACTTTGACTACGGGAAAGTTTTGCGTTGTTGTCCTTATGTTCTGTATTCCTGTGTTTTGCCTGCTCCTGTCCTGGCCTCAACTACTTCTCAAAAGGCTCCTCATTTCCTTCTGTCACTTGTTACTTGCTGCCCTCCTCTCTGTGTTTCAGAATGGTATTAGATACCTATACCTGTGGTCTCAATGTGCTATGAGGGTGCCGTTACCTTCAGAACCTCACAAAAGACAGCAGTACCTGCATGTATACACCCATGTGTGCAAGACCAAGATTTATTTCTGTATCTGTACATGGTTGAAAAACAGAAGTGGAGACCGGTATCTCTGTCTTTTCACACCACCAGGTTCATCCTGGTATTGGTTCCTGCTTGTTCTTTAACAGTGAGCACTGACTCATTTTCTGGGAAATGTTTCCTTATTTGTTCTGTCCTGGTATATACAGGAAAATAATTCCAGAATGTCTAAAATATACACTGCCAAGAGAAACACACAGTACAATGTTTTTACCTTTAGCCTTACAAGGTTCAGCAGAACTACCATGTTCTGTGCTTTGATTGCTTTTTGTTTTGTTTTTCCAGACAGGGTTTCTCTGGGTAGCCCTGGCTGTCCTGGAACTCACTCTGTAGACCAGGCTGGCCTTGACCTCACAGAGATCCTCCTGACTCTACCTCCTGAGTGCTGGGACTAAAGGCATGTGCCAACCCCCTGTCTGACCTCAGCTGATTGTGTTGTTCTTAGTGGACCACTTAGTTCCATGATAATGCAATCTTATTTTTGATAGTTTATTTTTTATTTTAGATTTCTCCTGTATCTTGGTGTTTTAAAATTTGCATGAAGTAGCATTTACTCTTTGACTTGTATAGTTTCATGGGTTTTGACAAGTACAAATAGCTGTCTATCACCACACTATGACAATACATTCTATCACAAATATCTTATGCTTTTTAAATAATTAAAATGATATAATAACTTCACAGAAGTTTAGAACTTGGGCGTTTTGCATATTTCTGGACATTTTTATAGGTGTGAGTTCTTTATCTTTTTAAACCTAGTATTTTAATCATGTAACATGTTCCAACTTAATGACTAAAAGTTTAAAAGATGTTGGAATGTACCTTTCAGTAGGTAGTCAAGCACACTCCTACACCATGTCTTGACATGGAGCTGGGATCACCCTATAACAGATGACAAATGTGAGCAATTTTATGATTTGATGCTAGACAATATTCTGTTGTTGGAGCATTGTGCCTGCAATCACTTGAATGTTATGCTTTCAGATATATAGTTACATATAACTTTGTGAAACTAGAAAATGATAGAAAAGATTTAAATTCTAGCTAGAAGGAGAGTTAGCATACCGTTTTTCCCCCCTACTAATCAAACCCGTCATTGGTTAGAACATGTGCTTCTGGTAGAATGTAAGTAGGAAGAAACTTTATGGCACATTTAGCAGTGAGCATATTTTTAAAACTTAAAATGTGTCTGCTTAATATTTCTATTTTTAGCTGTCTGTTTTAAGTAATCATGAGTGGTAGTATGAATATATGTATGAGGAAAGTAATCACAATGTAGTTTATAATAGTGGAAAATTGGGATTAACTTAAATACTAACAATAGATGATTGGATTGTAGAACATATGCAGTGTAATGTTATGCTACTAAAAGTAGGTATGTAATAAAAATATTTACATGGTAACATTTTCTGTATACTTGATCATGTTATTCAAAGTAAATCCACTCATTTAGTCCAGAATAGGTTATTATGTTCATTTCATCCTTTTACTTTTTATTATTACAGTGTTTTTTTATAATCCTTTGCAATATTTTGTGTTTGACAGGAAGAACGGTAAATTCAATGCATTTTTGTTGACCACAGTACCTACCAGATACCTTAACAGGCCCTGGGGATCCTGAGGTGTACCATACACCACACATTACACACACGCACACATGCACACATGCTCTCTCACTCTCTTTCCCTCCCTGGCTCCATCCCTCTCTCTCCTTTCAGTAGTTCTTTTAATGAGGAGTTTGTTAAACTCAGTCTTGCATGTCTGAAAATAATTATTTTGACTTTACCGTAGATGATAATTTACTTGGGTACGCACCAGCTCCTTAGTACTTTGAAGACATTCCTATCTTTTGATATATTGCTTTGATGAAAAGTTGGCTGCTTTTGTTGTTTTCATTTATCTGTTATCTCTGGTTTGCTTTTTCTTTTGTCCTTGATGCTCTTCAGTTTCCTAGCATGTGCTTAGGTGAGTTTATTTTTATTTATGCTAGCAGGGTTTATGTGCTTTTTCAACTTGAGATCTTTTGACTTATTTCTCAAGCACCTTTTCTTTGAATTATTTGTTTTCATTCTTTTCTGTATTCTTTTCTATTTGTTACTAAGCATATGAATTTATGTCCTTTATTTTCTTATTTATAGTCTTCATCTTGTCATCCTCCAAGTTTTGATAGCTTCCATTTCAATAGTCCTCTCCCTCTCTCCAGCTATACATGGTTTTTTGTTTATCTTATCTTTTAAGGTTTTCAGTTTAGGATTTTTTAATTTGCCTTACATTCCAATTGACCTGTTAACTCTTTTGTAACATTATTTTAATTAAAAAAAAAGAACTCAATTCCTTATGTCCTTTTGAAAAGTTTATTTCTTTATTTATGTCTTTGTATATTTAAGAATAGATTTAATGTTTCTTTTTGATCTCATCTCTAGGCCCATTATTATTTTTCTAGTTTAGTTTGAATCTATTTCTTTTGATACTGCACTTCTATTCACATGCCTCTAGTTCTTGTCTGCTCTGTGGTTCAGTTTTAATTCTGTCCTTGGTGTGTGGAAATTTTCCCCATGAGCTTGTATTAGGCATAAGAACCAAGTTCTTAGTAGTGAGCAATGGAAGTAGTTTTAATAGCCATTTCTTCAAGATTCTCAACTGTGGAAGAAAGGAGAAAAACAACCTATTTAAAGCAGTTCTTAATATTTCTCTCTCTCTCTCTCTCTCTCTCTCTCTCTCTCTGAATCTGAAAACAATGAGTCCTAAAGAGCCACAGTCTCACAGAGTCAGTATATGAAGATGTTTCTCTGTGAGGCCTGGGTTAAGAAGCCGTAACCCAATGGGAATGTAGGTTCAATTTATTGTTGTTTGACTGGGCTAAGGAAGAGATCAAGGCATCATATACTTAAGTGGTGTTTAAGTTTGGTTCAGCAGGGGAGCACATACTTACTAAGATCTTTTACAAGCTCAATTTTATAAAATTGATGTAAGTAAAATTTTTCTGGTTGACGCCAGTGTGGGGTTTTATCATGGTCACTTCCAGCCCCTACCTCCTCTGTCCTGTCCCCAAAAGCATATGCTGGGTCTTTCTGTACGGCTATAGAATCCTGGTGACAGAGAAAAACATCTTTATACATCTGCAGAGAATCTGGGTCATTAAAAACAATTTTAAAGTTTATTTATTTATTATTTGTGTGTGTGTCATGCATGTGCTATTGTTGTGCATGTGGAGGTCAGAGGAAAACTTGTGGGAGTCAGCGCTCTCCCATGTCAGAACCGGGGATCAAACTCAGGTTGTATCTTGGTAGCGAACCCCTTTACCCACTGACCTGGCATTGTAAATATGCTTCTTATTGGAGTTCTATTGCTGGTCATTTAGTATACACTGCTGATTACTTTGTTTAAAAAAGGAGGAGATAAAGACTTTCAGTGAGAGGAGTCTGTATTCTGCAGTGTACTTCAAGTATATAATTACATAATTACATTATGATATTGGACACAGCATTTAACATAGCAAAAATATTAAGAATCATTTTTTCCTTGAGTTTTGCTATTTGGCAGTTTTTTAAAAGATGCCTATTCCATGCCCAAAATATATCCTCCTCAATTTTAACAGTGTTTACACACATACTGTACATTGTAAAAGACCCCAGGAAACAGCCAGCAAAATGTAGAGTACACATTTCAGGTTGAGGAAATCATTAATAGTTTTATTTTATTCTGTTCATTTTTATATTTTCTTTAAGCTTTTAAATTTCATTTTTATTGTGTGTGTGTGTATGCGTGTGTGCGTGCGTGCGTGTGAATTTCCTTCTATTATGTAGGTCCCATATGGAACTCAGGTCTTCAGGCTTGGTGGTAAGCTCTTTTACCCACTGAGCCGTCTTGTGGGCTTCCATTTATACATATTTTCTGAACATTCCAGAGCAAGCTTAGGAGATCGACACAGGGGGATCAGGGTTTCCAGGTCAACCTAGAGTTACATAGCTCCCACCTGCCTGTGCTATGAAAATGAATCACTTTGAAAAGTACTCAAAAGTGACTGGATACAACTTTCATGAAAAGAATATCTTAATAGTCATCATTTTATGGAGAAACAAAGGCATTCAAGTTCAGTTTGGGGATCAATATGTATTTGTAAAGTGTAATTACATATTTGTTGACTTTTAAATTATTTCATTTTATTTTATGTGTATGAATATTGGCCTGTATGTATGTCTGTGCGCCATGTGTGCAGTGCCAGAGGGAGCAGAAAATGGTGTCAGATCTCCTGGAACTGGAGTTACTGATGGTTGTGAGCCATCATGTGGCTGCTGGGAACTGAACCTAGAGCCTCTGAAAGAGCAGCCAGGGCTGCTAACCGCTACCTCTCCAGCCCTGTATTTGTCTGTTTTTAAAGAGAATGGCATCTGTTGTAAAAGTATTCTTCAACGCTCCCTCTTAGGTGTTCCTGTATGAGGGCAGAGATCTGCTGCAAGAGGAAGTGGTTCAATAGGCCTCAGGATGTCTGAAGATGAAGAAAAGGTGAAGCTACGCCGACTTGAGCCAGCTATCCAGAAATTCACTAAGATAGTGATCCCAACTGACCTGGAGAGGTTGAGAAAACACCAGATAAACATTGAGAAGGTGAGCATTCCATTTCCACTACAGAAGCAGGCGCCTGGGTGGGTTCTTACATGCTATTTGCATTTCACATAAATAGAGGATCTGAGGCTTCGGAAGACGCCTCCAACCCGATGATATGTAGCATTCACCTTTTAATCTGGTTGTCACGTTGTACAAGTTAACTCTCATACATTCCATTTATTATGTTGAAGGAGATAGGAGAAGAGTTTAATTTAAGAGTTTAATTTACATGTGGAGGTTTGAGGTAGTAATTAAATTGGAACAGTTTGATAGTGCCCCATATTGTGAAGGTGGGGAGCTGAGGCTAATGGACCTGCCTTCATCTCATTCAGCCCATGGCAAGTGTTTTAACTTGTGCCTATCTGTAACGTCTATCCTCTTCAGGTGCACATGTAAAGGATGGAAATAGTTGTGTGAGGTGAGGGACTTTCCTTTCTTCACCGCTTCTCTTTGACAAAGGCCCCACATTGGGAGGTGCTGCCAAGGTGGGTTGGGGAAAGAGGCAGCTCAGAGAGCAGCATAGACTCCACGCTGGCCAGTCTGGGCTGTGGGCCTGTGGTGGTTACAGCAGCCAGATTGGCTGAGAACTCACCTTGACTGAAACAGTGATTACTGTCTGCTGTCAGCGCTGAGCTGTGTGCCCCTCCACTTCTTTTCACTGGTGTTTTTATTTCAGGTTAGGGTGGATAGTGTGGTCATTAAGCCTTTCAATATAAATTGTATTCACTAAAAATAACACTTTTTTTCTACTGAGTTTTCTAATACTTAAGTGCCTTTAAAAACCACAAAAACTTAATTTCTAAGATGACTGCAATGACTATTTCTCCAACGGTCTTTTCTAAAATTCAAGATTAGTAGTTTTTTCACCCTTTAATTTTCTCTGTTCTTTATGTTTGAGGCATAAGTGATAGCTGTAGCTTGTAAACTGGTTATTCTTAGAATAGAAAAAAGTGAAAGGTCCCCATTCTTTGTTTAATGGGATAGAGAAACACAGCTTATCAAATCTTTTACCTAGAGTTGAGCAATCCAAAGTAAACAGTTCTGCTTCTGTATTGTTACATTGCTAAAAAGCCTGTAAAAGATTTGATAAGGTGCATTTCAGACTTCTGAACTGTATCAATCTCTCCATTACAAAGATGATAAGACATAGGTACTCTGACTGAACTGACTCTATGAGAGGTAGAAATGAGAGGTCTGTGGGCTATTAAAGCCATTTCCCCTCTTTATTGTCCTACTTTGCCTTTCTTATTTTTGTATGGAAATGCCTGTTGTCACTGGCCTTTGATCTTAGCTCCTTGTGTGCTCAGTCCTATCTACAGGGAAAGCGAGGATCCCACAGCAGGGTGGCAGGAACAGGACCTGGTGAATTACTGACTGGATGAGTTGTAGCAGGTGTTATAAGAAAATGATCCTGGAGTTGGTGCCATTGGTCCTGCTCTGCTTGAACAGGTTTCTTTTAGCACTGTTGTTTATTATGAAACCTTTAGGCATTATCAGATAATTATAATGGACGGAGAGATGATGATATCTAAAGCCAAGAAAGTAAACTCATATTGATCTATGCTCCTTTTTAAATATCCTCGAACATTTCACTGTCTGCAGTGTTTTTAGTTTGCTTACGAAAGCACCTCTTTGTGTGCAGAAGCTTGAATGGTGCATTTTGGTGGCTAGGCTATGGCTTGAAACACACTTGAAAAGCGCAGTGCTCATTGTACAGAATAGTTAAGACCTAAATTCAGGCTCCAGGTGTCTTATGCGCCTCACTCTCAAAAAGGCATATTCTTCTTGAGGAAAAGGTGTAGAAAGATAAAATATTTATTATTCTGGCCATCAGTCATCCAATATAAATTTGAAAGAAGAAGGCCAGACTGGAGGGGAATTGAAGGCAGGCTGTTAGCAGAGTGAGCCTGCAGCAGTGGAAACAATGGGAGCAGTGTGCTGTGGACACCTGGGCCATGCCCCGAAGGCCCCACAGAGGCACACTGTTGCACAAGTGCTGCTAACATGTGACCCTGAGGTTTGAAGCCTTCAGCTTTCTCTTTTACTGTCATAGGTATAACAGTAAATACGAACTGCAAGAACCCAGCTTGGAACACGATTTTCTTTGTTCATATTGTTGGGCTCTAAGGAGGAACGTACTGTGTGGGATGTATACAGGATTTATATGAATTAGTTTGTGGCCAAGATGCAAGTGGCAGAAACCCCCAAGTGGCTTATCAGATGAGGTGGAGTCTGTTTGCCTTAGATTTGCCTCCGCCTCATCTCACGGTAATGGAAGCCGTCCATTACCTGCAGGCATGCTCCATCATTCCCAGCTTAATTTTCCTCCTAATGATCCTGTTAGCACTTTTCTATTTTGAAGGTGAATTCCTCGGTAAGGAAGGTAGAGGAAGTATGGCGCTGAATTCTGCTAATGACATGCACCCCATCATTTGCCTCCATTCAAGCTTTGTTCTTTGTTCAAATCCCCCAGCTTTGCCTCTTCCTTGCAGTATGCTGTAATGTCATCACCTCATATTTAAACACATTATCTGACACAACCCTGTTCACAGATGTAACATTGTGTTTCAGCTTTAGTGTACCTGTTGGAGTTATTTTATCAGAGGTGATACTGGGGCAGGGATGAAGTAGGGACTAAGAAGTAGGGTGCACTCGACATTCGTGACCATCCGTCTGCCCTAAGAGAAGGAAGGCGAGCAAGGACGATGACAGGCTCACCACCACTCAGAGGCCCAGGTCCAGGCTGTCTCATCTTTGCCCCTATTAGGCCTGGAGTCCAGGACCCTGGCTTCCCTACTTGGCCCCTGCAGAGTGGACTGCCTTCTGTGGTCATGGCGTAGGGCAGTTGCTTGAGCATGTAGGGACTACTTGCAGCTTCCACCAATCTGCTTTTTCCCCACCTCACTTTCTAACTGGTCACCTGTAACTAGCAGCTCTGGACATCAGTCTTCCTGGAGTGCGGGGTGCTGTGGCCTCCAGGCTTCTCTCCCCGGAGGCTGCTCTGCTGAATCCATTGCACTGTGTCTATATTCATCCCAGCTTCTGAGGTTTGCTTAAAAGCTCTTGTCTGTTGGTGTCTTCTATTGTGTTCTCATTGCTCTTGTGAATTTTCACCTCTTAACATTCTTTATTGTTCTTTCATAAGATTTTGGGAAAGATCAGAGATGAATATTTGTATTTAATCTGCCAGGTTTAATGAGAAACAAGATTATTTATTACAGGAAATAAATATTAGCTTTCCGTAAGTATTTATTGGTGTTTGGCATTTGCTGTTTCTTAGACTGTTAGCATTGAATGACATGTAGAAATAGATTTTCACTTCTCAAGAAGTTTGCACTTCGGTTAAGGAAACAAGATAGGAAATAATCCAAAACTGGTGAGAGGCATTGCATGACTGTGCAAAATGGGTGACATGGTCTAGACAGGCAGCAAGCAGCTTGAGCCTGGCAGTTCCAAATGAGAGAAGCAGGCCCACTTGGCATTTATGTATTTGTTCATATTTGTTTATTGCTTTGTAATCACAATGAATGCCCTCCTCATCCTGTGACCATCTTCTTTACCAACTTGAGGCAGCGTGAATGATACTGGGTCTGATGAATGTGATGGTTCAGCTCCTGTCCGTGTTTGGTTATCAGGGAGCTGTTCTGTCTTGATCAAAAGCCTGGTAGAAATTTGGGAACTTTCAGAAATATTTTCCTACTTTAAAAAATATACGTGTAAGGAAACCACCCCTTTCCTCTATTGCTCTGTCTGTGTCATCCTGCTGTGCCTACAAATGTAGCCCACCCTGTTGGTTAGGGGACAGATCAAGGCCTTATTGAGAGCAGAGGCTGGGCACTTGACCGTGTAAGTGTCCACACTGAGCCACCCTGGGAGGGTAGCCACACTCCTCACTGCGGTCTACGTTTGTTGTTGGAGCCACTTTAAAGTTCATTTTGCAAACCAAAACACAATGTAGTGGTTTTGCCTGAGTTCACTGCCTCTCCTACTGTCTCCTGTATGTAAAAGCCAGTGGTTCAGAGATGCTTGCCAGTGACCCAAACTTAACCACAAGCTTAAATGTTGCTTCTTCTCATGTTTTTCACACATATTATTAAGTCATCCTATTTCTTTCCCACCTCACCAAATATCTGGGATAACAGATTTTCATATTATATTCTAATTTCACATAAAATTGAATAGTAAACAATAGCAACCTGAATTATTTTATTCTTTTTTTTAATTACTGTAGTAACAGATAATGCCATTTTGCAATCTCTTCTATAGCCTTTTTTGCCAAGTGGGCAAATAACAGCAGTAGGAAAGGCCACTGTTATCCATTATTGAGAATTGTTACAGGTCTTTATATGTCATAGCACTTAGTCTTACATTATCTTTATGGGTCATGTATTATTGTTGTTTTGTTTTCTATTTGTTTATTTGTGTGTATGTATGTGGACACACATGCCACACTATGGATGTGGAGGACAAGGTTTCACTATGCAGCCCCAGCTGGCCTACAAATTGGATAGTTGTGTGTTCTTTGTTTTGAAGTCATCTGTGAAGGTGCTGAACAGAAAAGGGTTAGGGCCTCCAGTTTTCTAAGCTCTCACAGTCCACATCTCTACTAATCTAGTAAAGACTACTCGCAAGAGTTACATTAATATTTATAGCTCTAGTCTTTTAAATATATATATTCTTTGTGAAAAAATAGGTCAGTATTTGCAAATATTAGGAATTTTCCCAGTTCTTCATAAATAAACACAAGTGTTTGCAGGGTTTCTTGGTTAGTGCGATCCCATTTTCTTGTGCCTGTGGATCTGAATAGAACAGGTTACTCTTCCCTTCTGTTTTAGGGAGGAGAGGTTGGATTTGCTGATGATAGCACACAGCCTCTTGGATGCTAGGAACACAGTGCACCTGTGAGCTGTCTTCCTAAATCTGTTGAGATAGTGTCTCCCTATGTTGCCCAAACTGGTCCTGGACTTTTGGATGTCAGGTAATCCTCCTGCCTGAGCTGCCTGGTTAGCTGAGATTGCAGGCCTGTTCCACCATACCTGGATTTATTTCCTCCTAATGATCTTATTAGCACTGTTGTGTTTTGAAGATGAGCTCCTCTGTAAAGAAGGTAGAGGATGTAGAAGGCACAGTTTACTTTCTGTCTTAGGTCCGTAATGACAGGCACCATACCAGCTGCCACCAGTCAGGCTTTGTTTTTTGTTCCAGTCCCAGCTCAGGTACTTCCTGTAGAGTGTGTTCTGATTGACACCATGACTTCAGATATAAACACACCGTCTTGACCCAGCACTCCGCAGCAGATCTTAGCGTTTATATATTTAATGGCAGTGTTTTGACTATTTGGAGCAAAGCTGCCCATGTCTGTGTTTCCAGACAATTATGGTGGTGAAATTATAATTGCATGAAATGATTGTAAGGGGTAAGATATCATATGTTGGGATTGGAGAGCCAAAGAAGCATGAGGACTGGAGTTGGGGCTCCAGAACCCACATAAAAGCTAAGCAGGTACAGTGGTCTGCTTGCAATCTGAAAACTTGGAGAGAAAGAGATGGCATCTCCAACAAGTTTTAGTTGGGGTTTCTATTGCTATGATAAAAACCATGACCAAAAGCAAGTGGGAAGAAAGGGTTTATTTTATCTCATACTTCTGGGTCACAGTCCATCACTGAGGAAGCCAGAGCAGGAACTCAAGCAGCACAGGAACCTGGAGGCAAGAGCTGATGCAGAAGCCATGGAGGGGTGCTGCTTACTGGTTAACTTTACCTCCTTTCTTTAAATACCCAGGACCACCAGTCCAGGGGTAGCACCACCCACAATGGTGACATAATTTGTCACCAATTATGAAAGAGCTCTATAGGCTTTCCTAGAGTCTGATCTTAGGTTCATAGGAAGGTTTTTGGTTTTTTTTTCCAGTTGATGTCCCCTCCTCTCAGATGACTCCAGCTTGTGTCAACTTGACATAAACTAGGCCCCCACCAGGGCAAGCTGGCTAGCCAGACTAGCTAAGTCAGGAAGCTCCAAGTTCAGTGAGAACCCCCAATTGTAAATAATGCGGAGAATAGCTGAGGTAGACGTAAAGGCTGGTGTTGATATTTGGGCTCTACACACTTGTGTCTACACATTCACACCTCCTGACAAGTACCCTCAAACAGAGGTGAGCATGTATGCACAACACTCACACACACACACACACACACACACACACACACTCGGAAAATCCTTAAGCACAAGGGGGATACTCAGAAGCAGAGTGTGTAATTAGTGAACTAGCTTACCCAGGAGGTACTGCCCGTCAGTAATTTCTAGTATTAGATTTAGAACATTCCGTTGCCCTTCATCTTTGTTGCAGGTTTTGTGTTTTTAACATTTGGTAGTGAAGGTGAGGCAGTTACCCTTACCTGTGCTTTGGATTAGCTATTATCTTGTTATGTGAGGAATCGTCACTTTACAGCCCTGCACTGCTGGCCCACCTGCTAATGCTGTGTAGCTTTCTGGAGACTGTTTAGTATTTTCTGTGTCGTCAGTCATAGCACCTGTCAAGACAGCTTCATCCTTTCTTACCTTTCTCTGTCTCCTTGTTTTACCCTACAGTGCTGAAGAGAGTATCCAGTGCGATACTGACTAGGACCTGTAAGATGAGATCGTCACCTTCTTTCTAGTCTCAGAGAGGGCCCTTCACCACTAAGGTTGATAACATCTGTGTGGATTAATTTTTAGCAGCTACCTCGAGGTTCAGAATGTACATACTTGTCACGCGTGTATATGTGCTTGTGGCTTCATGCCTGTTTCTGTGTGTGTGTGTGTGTGTGTGTGTGTGTGTGTGTGTGTGTGTTTGTGTATGAGCACAGACACACGTACCATGTTGGCATATGGAGGTCAGAGGACAACCTGGGGGAGTTAGGAGTTGGTCCTGGAGATGGTACTTCAGTAGGTAGGCCTGGCACTCATCTGATGAACCATCCTGCCAGTTTATAAATTATTAAAAAGTTGGTATTTATCTGTGCATTTACCATTTCCCCATATTCTTCATTCCTTTGTGGAAAATCAGAGTTCTGCCAAGTACCATCAGCATTTAACAGTGTCAGTGCTCTAGTGATGGAGGCTGGCAGCTGTGTGTGTGTGTGTGTGTATACCTCTCCTTCACCCAGCTGGACAGGAGTTCTAGTTGAGCTGTGTCTCTTCTCTGTGACTTGTATGTCCATTGTTTTCTGGCTTGTGGTGTTTATCTGTCACTCTTGTCTGTTCCTTTGCACTTCAAGCATCTTTTTTCTTTCTGCATGCTTTTGGGACTTTTTGATTTTGTTTAAAGTTCTGATCCTGGTTTTTAACATTTAATATCACTAATATCAAACACTTACAATTCTGCATACATAATAAGGAAATGTAAGGAATGCTGTTCATCTTCCAGCTTCTTTTATATCCCCATTCTCTGTATTTTCCATTCCCAGAGAGTTTGTAGGGAGACTAAAAGTTTATTTGGCCAAAAAAAATAATAATTTGGCCTGATGATATTTCATTATTTTTATTATTTCTAAATATTAAAATGTAGTGTTGAAAGCTCTCAGAAACTTAACTATCATTACAAAAGTCGCTAAGGTCTTTGTGGTAACTGGACATGGCTCGTGACATAACAACTCAGCACTGTCCCTGTTCACTTCTTTTTTAATAGTATCAGCGGTGCAGAATGTGGGACAAGTTGCATGAAGAGCACATCAATGCAGGACGCACTGTCCAGGTAAGGCTGCTGTGTTTGGTGAGTCAATAGAAGACGGCTTTGAGAGAATTGTGCTTATAGTCAGGACGATAAGCCTGTATCTAAAGTGCTCACTCCAAAAGGTGTATGATGAGACCCAAGCACAACCAAAGTGCATTCCTGTTTCACTCATGCCTTTACTCTCATGCCTGTTTACACTCATTGCCAGAGGCAAGGGCAGGATTTTTAGTGCACCCATGTTTGGTCTCCATCTCATCAAGTCAGCCTGGTTAGGAATTGTAGGTGTTGGAGTCAAGGTCCTCAGCTTATTCCTTCCTAATTGATTTCTTTTGTGTATTTGTTACTGTTTTACCAGGAACTGCCTAGTTACAGTTCACGTTACCTAATTTTCCTTCGGGAATAATATATTAACTTATATTTTCACAATCAATGCATTTTCTAAAAACCTTAAAAATTTCATAGTATTTCCCAAGATTGTATTAATTAATTGGTTGGCTGACATAATGCTATTTGTAGTTTTAACCTTTTTTAAAAAAATTGCTCTGAAGTGTAAATATTTTTTACATGTGCCTTGGGCTGATATTTATTAATTGTTGTGTATGTTCTTCATGTATAGTGTACTTATATGTTTTATAAGACACTGACATCTAATATTTGACAGATGCAGAATTCTATGAAATACATTCCTCATGTTAGTTGTTTAAAATTTTTTCTAATTATTTTAAACTAGCCTTAAAAAATAGTGTATTCAGGGCCTGAGATAGTTCATCAGGTAAAGACGCTTGCTGTCAAACCTGACAGCGCAAGTTCCAGCCCCAGGACCCACACAGTGGAAGGAGAGAACTAGCTGTCCTTTGCTTTCGACACGTGTGCAGTAGCGCTCAGGCACACCCACACTAAATAAGTAAATAAATGGTAATCTTGAAAGATTATATTCATTAATATTTTTAAAAGTACACTACAGTTAAGAGACAGAAACCCACAGTTCCCTATCTTCCAGACCCGTCTGGAAGAATCCATTGTGAGGCCCTTGGCTCCTTTCCTGTGTTACCTAGTTGTTATGAGCAGCCCATGTAGCTGGTGGTTTGGATGCCATCTCCTCACCCCCACCATGTGGGTGGAGCTCTTTCCACTTTGTTCTCCTGCCTCCTTTCTCCTTTTTAATTGCATACACACAGTCCTTGGTTCAGGTAGTACTCAGTATCATTATTTTGATAATAAGGACATTATTTTCTGCCAAGACAAATAGTAAAACTCAGACCAGCCCTTTGTTGTTTTTTTTTTTTTTGAAGTTAATAACAACCTATTTTTAATTACCTGATTTTCTGTCTGTGTGTCTTTGAGTTTTGTTAAAATGCTCCACATGTCTTATCACATTACTGTTGATAACATTTTCATGTGTGGATATATCTGTTCCAGTCTTCATTTTGGAAGCTCCGTCCTTAAGCCAGTCACCTCCAGTTCTAGTGGGACTCTGTCTCTTGCATAACTGCTGCCCAGGGACTTCCCCACGTATTCCTACATAGGAATAGGAGCTGCGACATTTTGCAGATATCTGGTCTTCCTCAGTTCTTATTTCCTCCACCGTTTTGCTGGTTAGCATCCAGAAGTAAAGGGTTAAGTAGCCATGTGCATAAAACCCTCACTGTAGTTTCACCAGGTGTTGAGTTCCCTGGAACTGGCTTTCCGGAGTGACTGCCTTCCTGCTCTTTGTGTTCCTCTTTCAGAAGCTAAACTCACCTCTTTGAACAGGCCTTTACCTCCTGGGGACCTTTGTGCTCTGCTTATCCCTAGTGCTCTGAAAATTTAATGATGTGTGTTGTATTGTATCATTTCCATCTTAAAACCAAGGTTCATTAGTTCTGTGAAATTTTATTTGCTTATTTATTTGGATTATTTTATTTTATATTTTATGTGCATTGGTGTTTGGGCTGCATGTATGTCTGTGTGAGGGTGCTGGAGTCACAGACAGTTGTGAGCTGCCATATGGGTGCTAGGAATTGAATTTGCATTCTTTTTAAAAGCAGCTAATGCTCTTAGCCACTGAGACATCTCTGGCACCTGTTATTTGTATTCTGAGACAGGATCACACTTGGGCACAGGCTGCTAGTTCAGATCCCATCATGTATAAAAAGTCAGGTGTGGTGGCATGCATCCTGTCACACCCGGTGAGGCAGATCCCTGGAGTCTGCTGGCCAGCCAGCTTAGACAATCAGTGAGCTTCATGTTCAATAAGAGACCATGTCTCAAAAAACAAGGTAGAGAAGAGTAGAGGAAGACACCCAACAGGCTCACATATACAGTCACACATACTCACGTATACGAATGTGTACACATATTATTTTATTGTAGAAGTTAGCAAACCAACTCCCAGACTATATCTGACCTGACATACATTCATTCACTCACTCACCCATCCATCCATCATATCATTCATCCATCCATCCATCTGTCCTTCTGTTTGTTTATTTATTTATTTACTATTTTTACATTACAAGTGCTGAGTTGAATAGTTGCAACAGAGATCATATGCCTTACAGAGTCTAAGCTGTGTACTATCTGGCCCTACAGAAAGGTTTGCCAATCTGTGTTCCACTGAATATTGGAACTCCTAGATTGCATGGCTCAGTGCTTAAAAAGTACTGCACAAGCCTAAGAACTTGAGTTTAGTCCCCGGAACCCACGTAAAAAGCTGGACACTACAGTACACGTCTTAATTTCAGCATTCCTAGAGCAAAATGGGAAGCAGAGAGAGGGGAGTCCTCCAGAAGTTTCTGGGCTAACTAGTGTGAGTACTTGGTGTAGCAGTGAACAAGAGAGACCTTGCAAAACAAAGTGAAAGGCAAGGAGCCAACACCAGAGGTTATTCACACACAAGCACATATGCACATCAGGCAAAAACATATGCACAAATGTATATACAAACATATATTTACATTAGTATGCTGCAGTGTGCTGCAAGATAGTAAAAGTTGAATGAAATGATGCAAGACTTCCCTAGAAAAGGTTACGGAAGTGCACGGAGTAGATATTAGTAGCTGCAAGAAAAGAAGATAAAGTTGGTCATGGTGGAGCACGCCTATAATCCCAGCATTCAGAGAGGCAGAGGCAGGTAGATTGCTGTGAGTTTGAGTCCAGCCTGATCTACAAAGCAAGTCCAGGACAGCCAAGGCTACACAGAGAAACCCTGTTTCAAAAAAGAAGGAAGGAAGGAAGGAAGGAAGGAAGGAAGGAAGGAAGGAAGGAAGGAAGGAAGGAAGGAAGGAAGGAGAAAGAAAGAAAAAGAGAAAGAGAGAAAGAGAGAGAAAGAAGAAAGAAAAGCAGATTGCTTGAAATGTAGATAGAAAGCTGACAGATGTGTTTGCTAGATTACCATCTAGATTACAAGCCTCAGGAAGAGGGCAGCCTCTCGGCTCTTCACCTCTCACAGTGCTGGTGCCAACAAGATTTAGTGAAGGTCCAGTGATCCTGAGTGTTAATGTTAATGAGATTGTTTTGACTTAGGTTTCTTACCATCTTGATTGTTTAATGTTTCACTAACAATCACATGATTTGATTGAGATATTGACTGTGTCAGACAATTTGTGTACTAATGTTTAAAATTATGTTGACATTATTGGTCTCCATCTGGCCATTAAAGTAATGAGCTCAAACTGTTGTTAGATACACGTGTTTGCTTACTTTACTCATTTCTGCTCTGGACTTAGTGTATAGGCTTCTTCATGGCTAGTTTGGAATAAAAACAATTTTCAGAGAAACAAGTTCATGAACAAGTTAAGGTTTTCCATATTTTTCAGAATTAGATTTCTGTAAGACCTACCTTTTCAGTTTGACTTTGTCTTTGGAGACAAAGGTCTTCTTAACTTACGCGCAATCTAATTTCCCAACCTTTTATTTTTTAATGATTTTGGAATTTTCTTCATACTTAGATGATGATAAGCAAGATTTTGCTTCAAAATTTTCATTAATTTTGTTTTTCAGACAGAGTGTTATATAGCTCAGGTTGGTCATCTAGCGTTAAGGCTGGCCCCAAACTCTTGCCATCCTTGTCTGTGTCTCCTGAGTTAGGTAGTATTACAGGTGCACACCACTATACAGGGTATTAATTAATCTGTTCTTCGGTACCTTACAGCATGTGTGTATGTGTGTCTGTGTGTGTGTGCATGCATGCCTTGTATGTAGAGTGTCCAATGTTGACTTTTAATTAGGCTTTCTAAATTTTCAGTCAATATAGATACATAGTTAATTTTCATAAATAGATTTTATAGCGAATTACTTTTAAATTTTTATTATTTCTAATAACTTTTTGTAATCCCTTTGAATTTTCTTTTAATAGTTGAACTTTTTGAGACTCATTTTTCTTCTCTTATGATAGCACTGTAGTTTTAGATTCCTATTTTATTTTGATTACTTGACTTTTTGAAAATCTGGCTCACCGACCACTTGAAGAAAGAGTTGCTTGCTCAGCTGGGTGGTGGTGCACACCTTTAATCCCAGCACTTGGGAGGTAGAGGCAGGCAGAGTTTAAGCCCAGGCTGGTCTACATGACAAGCTCCATGATAGCCAGGGACACACAGAGAAACCCTGTCTCAAACAAAACAAACAAACAAAACATCAACAAAAAGCTTGTTCATATATATATATATATATATAATATATTATGTATATATATATTATATATAACACATTTTTATAGTTTGAATCTTATGTGACACTGTCTGCTTTAAACAAGTTACATACAGTTTATGAGCTCAAGTTTCCCCAACTGTCAAATCAGTGTAACAGTCCCTAACTCTGGGGATGGTTGTAAGATGGTCAGCCATTTGTGCCAGTGTCCTACACAGCCCCTATCATAACAGCAGACATTTAATAGGTTAGTTCAGTTTTAGGTGGGTATAACTGTGTTACTTTCCCCAGCCCTATGAAAGTGTAAGGTAAATATTCTGGATGTGGGTGTATGCAGGCCAAAGGTCAATGTCCATTATCTTCCCCACTCACCTTAGTTTTTGAGGTGGGGTTTTTCACTGAACCTGAAGCCTGCTCATTTGGCTAGACTGTCTGGCCAGTGAGCTTCGGGGGTCCTTCTGTCTCTGCCTCCCTGGTGCTGGATCATGCCTGGCTTTTTCATGTGACTGTTCATCTCCTCATGCTTGCATAACAAGCAAGTTGCCAAAGTAAGCCATCTCCCCAGGCCTAAAATAAGTATTCTGAAAAACAATGTATCATCTCTCCTCCTCCCTTAAAGCCAGTGAGATACTAACTGATAACAAAGCTTCTAAAAAGCATATCTCAGTTTCTGCCTTGAGGGCTCCTGACTGGATGACAGTGCAAAAGGTCAGTTCAGTATCTGTGTGGAAATTTAAAGCTCCAGTAAAAGTTATTGAGAGTCAGCATAGGAGTGGCTGTGAAATGTCTTATAAAAATTAGCTATCTGTGCAAAGTGAATAAAGTGTAATTAATAAAAATTAAAAAAAATTAGCTATCTGGATTCTGGATAATTTTCTTTTCAGGTAAAGGAAACGAGAAGAGCAGAGAAATGTAGTGCTTGTCTAAAATATAATTTTAAAAGGAGTTCGGGAAACTTGGTGTTTGAAGTAGTGAGTGGCTGCAGGGGTCTCGCTGCTCTCGTGGCATACTTGTACCCCACTGTACAGCGGTCCTCAGCCGTGGGTCGCTGCCCTTCGCAGGGTCGCCTAAGGCCATCTGCAGATCGGATATTTATGTTGAGATTTAGAACTAGCAAAATTGCAGCAATGAAGTAGCATCAAAAATAATTTTAGGAGTGGGGTCACAACGTGAGGAACTGTATTAAAGGGTCACAGCATTAGGAAGGTTGAGAACCACTGCCATGGTAAGAACCAGTTCCCATGTTGAGCCCTACTTCCTTTATAATCTATTAATGCTAACTCAAGTGGACAGGCGCTGGAGCATGGCCCTTAACACATTAAATTAGATGCTCACTAAATACTTGATTAAATACTTCTTTGATTTTTAGTCTCTTTGCCTGCCCCTGACCCCATGCTGAAAATTGAACCTAAAGCCCTGTGCAAGCTAGAGCCCTAGGCAAGTGCTCTTCTTCTTATCTATGCCCCTAGTTGTGATTTTTCAATCTTTTTAATAGTTGGTTATTAGTTTTAAAATATATTATTTTCAGTACTGTTTTATACTAAAACAAGTGTAAAGTCATACTACTATCAATACCTTAGAGAAGGAGGTAAACAGTGACTGTATCTTAAATAAAAATAAAGAGTAGTCCAGATTTATTTTAATTCAACAGTTATAACTCTGGATCTCTTAACAGTAAGTCATACTACGTCTAGAGTATGTTTGCTGTGGTATTTAAATGTTTACCAGTGGACTTGTGCTTGTGTTTGTAAAGAAATCTGATTAATTATTACGATACCAAATGTTTTTTGCTGTACACAATTTGCTCTTAAAATTGCATGTTATAAAAACACATTAGAAATCCTAAATCAATATTTAATGAAAGCAAATATATGCATAGCCACTCATCTTTTAATCAGCAAATACAAATTAGCCATTTTTCAGAATTCTTAATTAACTTAGAATAATTGCTTTTTATAATTATCATCCATATAAAGAGTATATTTTACTATATCTTAGCTTTAGACAAGAATTTAGAGATATTTTTGAACAAAGTGGAGAAAGATAAATGTAGTTATTAATCTGAACAGGTGGGGATGTGTTTTAAACTGAAAGTTTGGGCCTGGTTTACAATTTATATTCACATACTGCAAAGCTTGTTAAATACGGAGTTGCTGAACTCACCTGTTAGGGCTTGCTTCCCTTATTACGGCCCCACTGGTCTAACTTGTGGGTGTTTCTGCAGATGTTATTATCAGAAGTTGGGGGCTCCTGCACTGGCTGGCTTTTTTGTTTGATTTTGTTTTTGGTTTTTCTTGTTTTTGTTTTTTGAGAGGATTTCTCTGGGTAGCCCTGGCTGTCCTGGACTCACTTTGTAGATAGGCTGGCCTAGGACTCACAGAGATCCACCTGCCTCTGCCTCCCAAGTGCTGGGATTAAAGGCGTGCGCCCCCACAGGCCTGGCTGGCCTGCAGCCTTGTATGTAGATGAGAACTGTCTGGAATCCCCGATGTGAATCCCTGAGCCCCTTGCCTCCGCCCGTGAGTGCTGGGATTATGGGAGCACTCCACCCCACTGGTCCATGCCGCGCTGGTATTGGACGAGGGCTTCGTGTCTTTTAGCCCTTTCCTAAGAGTTTCAGGGTTTGGCATACCTGCCCTCTGGTCTGACTACCAGAAAAGCAGAAATATTTTACCATCTACCACTTCCTCAGTGTTATTGTTGGCACTATAAGCAAAAGGAAAGAAAATCCCTGTCCTTGTACACCTTGTATTTGGGGGAGTGGCAGGTGGAAAGAATAAAGAGATTTTATTTTTATTTAAATTTTTAAATTTTGTACTTTTTATGTTCTAGAGACTAAACTCAGGGCCTTGCACATGCCAAGCGGGTACTCTACTCAGAGCTATATCTCCATCCCCAAAATGTTTATTTTTAATGTTCTGTAGTTGTCCATACTTGTGGGATGTAATTTTTTCAATTAATTAATTTTTCTATGTATGGCTGTTTTGTCTGCATGTGTGTCTGCAGAGCATTTGCATACTGTGCCCACAGAGGCCAGAACTGGGCGCGGAAATCCCTGGGACCGAAGTTAAAAAGTTGTGAGTCTCCGTGTGGGTGCTGAGAACTGAACTCATCCTCTGCAAGAGCAGCCAGGGCTCAGGTTCTGAGCATGCAGTGACCTGAGATAACCTGAAGACATCTTTACCAGGGAGAAATGAGCAGGTGTCTGCTCTCCCATGAGGGAACAATAGACCAAAGAAATGTTCCACTGAAATCTAACTTAGTAAACCAGTGAGTTTATTAAGGTTACTTACAGGAGTATAGATGAGTTGAAATCAGCTGCATCCCTAAAAAAATGCACCTCAGCTTGGGCCACAACACAAAAGCTGCATCCCTAAAATTCTCTGACTTTCAGATAGCTTGACAGTTGAGAGAGCCCCTTCTACCTAGCAGTATAATGGCGCAGGAGGGGCCTTGTGGCTCCTCTGAGTTTCAAGAACTTCCTCAGGCTTGTGGGTTGTTTGTTTCCTGAGCTTTTTAATTCTATTTAAAACTTCGTGTTAACAAGCCTCTTTCCAGGATAGAATATTTTAACTTGGGAGACATTGTGCATTATTCAGGTACGCACCATACCCCTCCCCTGTGTCAGTTATTCTAGGGGCCGATGAGTTAGCTTGTTACCTGCTAGCTTTGTAACTTCACGAGATGGTTCCTACCCCAAGTCTAATAGAGTAAGAAGCTGCTTGATAGCAACTCTAACGTTGAGCACATTTAGAGAAAATTATAAACTCACATACTTTAAACACATAGAAACATTTAAGCTTGCAAGTTAATTAATAAACGCCATGCATTTGTCACTCATCTGTGTCAGGTCCTCACATTTGTCACAGTTCCTTCCTTTTCCTCTTTTAAGGAAGCTGCTAGTTCCAGCAAAGCTCAGTGTGCACTCTTCTTCCATCCTACTTCCCACACCCATACTTCATCTGAGTGAAGTCTTTTTTCTGATTTAAGTATAATTATATATGAGTAAATTTACTTCTATATCCCCTCTTTTTTCTCAAATAACTTTTTGTGTTTTGTGTATTAACTGCCACACCAAAGGATATATATATTTAAAGTATCTAATCTTTTTTTTTTTTTTTTTCGAAACCGGGTTTCTCTGTGTAGCCTTGGCTGTCCTAGACTCTCTTTGTAGTCCAAGTTGGCCTCAAACTCACAAAGATCACCAGCCTCTGCCTCTGCCTCTCTGAGTGCTGTGGTTACAGGCATGGGCCACCGTGCCCAGCGTATATCTAATCATTAAATATGTTTGTCCTGTGGCTATATGTATGCCAAAGCTCCACAATCAAGGCCATGTAGACTTGATAACTTGTGAACCATTTTTCTTCTGTAGCCCTGAACCCTCTTGGCCTCTACTGCCACAGCTGCTCTCTTCCCTGGCCCTCATTCCATTGACTGGCTTTCTGCTATTATCCATTAGGTAGGGTAGATTTCTTACAATCTATATAATCTATACAGTATATGATTAAAACATAATCATACAACATAAAATTCAGTTTCTTTTCACTCTGTGAATATTCTGAGGTTTATCCCTCTTGTTCTATGCATCCATGTTTAATTTTTTTTTTTTTTTGTTATCGAACAGTGTTGTATTGTATGAAGATAGCGTAGTTCACCTGTTAGCGGACGTTTGGATTGTTTATTGTTTTGTCTGTTAGAAACAAAGCGGCTGTGAGCATTTTGGTATGGAAAAAGGATTTGTTTCTCTTGGGTGAATAACTTAGGATCAGAATGATGGCGTTGTATGATAGTAACTTTTAAAGAAACTGCCTGTTTTTCAAAACAATTGTTCTATTTTATTCCCACCTAGTTCCTCAAGTTCTTGAAGACACTTGATAGACTTGTTATTTTTAATTTTAGCTACTTTAGAATGTCTATGCTGTGCCTTGTAAATTTAATATTCATTTGCTTAATGAATAATCCTTAATAATCCTTCTGCCTTACCCTCCCTGCTGCTGGCATATAGCCGTTCGCCACCACATCCAGCTGTTTTCAGTTGAGTTGAGGTGGTTTTCTTTTATTGAATTCTTTTCTGTCTTGATTGCTATAACTTTCTGTTTTAGAGGTTGAGCAAGAGCTTATTGTATTCATCTATTGCTGTTTTGTTTTCAAGTGATAGGACACAAATTCACACATGTTTAAGGAACTTCAGCAGGCCAGGCAGTGCTGGCATGCATCTTTAATCTCAGCACTTAGGAGGCAGAGGCAGGAGAACCTCTGTGAGTTCAAGGCCAGCCTGGTCTACACAGAGAAACCCTGTCTTGAAAACCATAGATAGATAGATAGATAGATAGATAGATAGATAGATAGATAGATAGATAGATAGATGATAGATGGATGGATGCATAGATGGATAGAATGAAGAAACTTAGGCACACTTGTGTTTCTCCTCGGCCTCTTTATGCTGCTCTACTCTCCTATACTTGACTCCCTACCTCCCTGTGGCCCCTAGGATGCTTAGTTTCCAGTTGCCACTTAAAGTGACCTGGTGGTGTGAAAGCCTGTGTAGTGCCCAGGTTATTTCCATTTCTGATGTGCTTATAGTAAATGCCTTTGTGTGGAGTCCATCTTTTTGTGTGTCATCTTTCCCTTTGCTTTTAAAAAAGTTAACATTGCTTGGAGTACAATTCTGATTAGATGAATTCTTTTGATTTTGGGGGGAGGAGATAGAAACTTTACCATGTATAGAATTCTGTAGACTTTCTCTTTTCTGCACTTTGAAGACATCAGCTGTCCTCTCACTTAGGCTCCTGTGAGGAATCATCTCATCTTTGTCCCTATGTGGGGTGTCTGTTTTTTTCTCTGCTCTGACGACTTTCTTTTTGTTAAAGATTTGGGGACGTTCACAGGACATGGTGTATTTTCTTCATTGTCTTGTGCTTTCAGTTTGTTGATCTTTGACTTCTCAGTTTATGGTTGCATTGATTTGGGGAGTTTTCTGCCACTGTTTCCTTCTTAGTATGTTTTGCTCTCCCCTTCCCTCCCTTCTCCAAGAACTCCAGTGCAGGTGCATTTGCTTGAATGTCATCTTACAGCTGACTGGTGCTTTTAAATAAGTCCTTCCTTTTTCTGTTTTCATTTTGTTTACTAGTCTCTGGTGGTAGTGTTTAATCTGTCATTGGTCCACTTAATTCTCATCTCATACAAATCGAAGTTTCTAGAGTTTTGACTTGGGTTTTTAAGTTATCTTCCTTATCGCTACTTAATTTTTCAAACACATGAAATGCAGTTGTAATGATGTAATTAATATTCCTTTCTACTGCTTTAGCAGCTGTGCCAATCAGGCCTATTTGGATCTGTGATTACTCTCCCCACTATGGTTCCTGTTCTCCTGTTTCAACATATGTCTGATACTGTTTGGTTTTCTTAACTGCTGTATGTTTTTATGATGCTATAATATTTTCTTGAGCTTTGTTCTGGACTGCCATTAAGTTACTAGTTACTTAGAACGAATGTGGTAATGCTAGGTACTGCGTTAATGATTCTTTAACTGGAGGCTAGCCGGAACAACACTCAGTCTGCTCAAGTATTCCTCCTTTCGGGGACTCAGCTTCTGCGAGTGCCCTTCAGTGCCATGTGGATGAAAAGTTTCAAGTGTAGCTGCTGGAGACAAGCGCCACCTCCTGCCTTGTGTGAGTTCTGGGCACTCTTTCTCTTAATCTCTTCAGATGGTTCTTTCCCCAGCCTTGGATGGTTTCCTCACATTGAGGTTCTGGTCCGTTTTCTGCGGAGCACTGCTCTAGCAATATCTCTGGTTATCTCCAGGGGTACATGCATGTTTCCTTTCTCCCCAGTTCTCAAGTCTCAGAACTCTGCTGTCCTTGGACAACAGGCCAGGCCAGCCACTCACTAAGGTTTTGAGACTGCAAATAGAATAGGCTTTATAGCTTTCTTTTCTGGAGTGAGGAAGTCTCAGCATTAAGAAATATTTTGTGACCAGTTTTTACAAGATAATGATGGCTCTGGAAATTGTTACTGTGAAAATCACTGGAGAATCAGTGTGGTTTTCAAAGAAATGTCCTCAACTTCTCTTTTCCACTAACAGCTAGCATAGAACTTGTCAGGAGCCAACATATCTGAGGCTCACTTAGAGATTCTGGTTCAGTAGATGTCAGAGCTCATTTGGAAGGATACTTACTGCCTATACAAAATCTACCCAGTTTGCAAGCAGCACAGGTACACAAAAGTAAAACCAGACAGGAACTCAGGTGATATGAAGTGTGACTTTGATGATCTTACTAGGAGACAGAGTAAGATCACTGTCTTACTCTGGGTCTATGTTTTCATCTTTAAAAGGAGTGTTTGGGCAGGAAAAGAAGCAAGAGAAAAGAGAAATAATGAGGTGAACAGTATGAAAGCAAGAAAAGTAGAAAATAGTTCAGAGGGAAGAAATAGACAGGGAGGGCAGGGGAGGTAGCAATAGCAGGCAGTCAAGAAGCAGCTTCCTAGTTGGAGGCGGTAGAAAAGAAGTTACGCCAGGTTAGTGTGAGTTCAGAGGAATTTTATTGCTGCTTTGAAACATTTATGAGATTAATCTGGACTCTGGCTCTTTGACCTGTGTCCTAATTGGCACAGGGAGGATGGGGTGGAAGACATCTAAGGCGTCATGCTGTCTTCCTGTGGGAAGGACAGATGCTGCTACTTTGGTTGGCCCAGTGCTTTTGCACAGTGGGCAAGGGAGTTCAGCACAATGCTATTAAATACGGCAAAGATGCGTGTCCTGCTGCTGAAGTGCCGACCAAGAGGGCGTTGTGTTTAGTATGTCCTAGTTCCCTAAAACTGGTTTTCAGAGACAAGACCAAGCTACTGCTTTGTGAAGCTTATACAGATCTCTAGTGACACAGATTTTTTTGGGACGTGTTTCTTATCCCCTTTTAATTTTGAAGTTTTTCTTAATACAAAATCAAAAGCAAAACAGGATCTAAGTGATTTTGCTCTCTACATCATCTGTTAGCGTTACACCATCTGCCCCAAGGCAGTGGGCCTGAGCCTTCCTCTTGTTCTTGCTGTACATGTATTTTTATATCCTTTTATTGTTCTTAACTTTTTCAGCAGCCTCCGCTCATTCTGGGCTCTTCCTTGCATGATTCTCCTTGTTTCACACCACTCTTTTGGGTTCACATGACTTTCCTCCCTCCCCACCCCCTCTTTGGGGAGTGTCTTGAGATCCTGAACTTTCCATATTCTGCAGTCATATTTGATTCCTAGACATCACTTTCTTCTGCTTTTATAGTATTATAAATTCACAATTTAGAGGGTCAAACAGTTTCTTTAAAAACAAATCTCATCACAGTATAATTTATTTTGTGGCATCATCCAGCCCTTTTCTTCAAAGCTGATAAAATTAACGCTCCCCATGACTCACTGACTGTAGTGCTCTTCTCTTGACTGTCAGTGACTTCTGATATGTGCCTTCTCACAGGTCTTTTTCCTACCACATGGTTTTATGTTATGTCAGAATTCATCCCAAAGAAGCAGTCTCTTTCATTACTTCTTCCACCCATTGAAAGAACACAGATTCACAGGCTACTAACTCACATACCTACACAGCTAGATCTCTACTGCAGCTTATCCCCCCCCCACACACAGGTATTTTCAACCATATTGGCCTTTAGGTTGGTTATCACTTAGATCAATGTAGATTTCTTTTCTAGAAACATTAAACTCTGAATAACATGGTATGTACTGTGGAATACTCATGCCATGAATATACTCCCAAACAATTACACTTACACACTCATGTACCAAAATAGAGAGCTCTGAGCATTCTCGAAGGGTCTGTGGCTCATTTCACTTACCACCACCTGTCCTCCCACCACAGGCATCGCCATCCTGGCGACCCTGGCAGGTACTTCCCATCTTCTCTGTGTGGCCTCGTCCCCAAATGAGTCCTTCAGACTGTGTTTAATTCAGCCTGTTTCAGAACATGATAGAGACTGAACTAAGCAGACTGTGTCTTTGCGACTGGCTTGCAATTTACTCTTGTTGCCGTAACAGTACCTTCTAATCTGACTTTTGAAGTGGGTCTGTTCAGTACTGCTGTTGCTCTGTTATGTTCTGCCAGATTTAAGTTGCCACATTTTCCTGAGAATTTCTGCACACTGTTTGTGAGAGCACATGAGTTCGCTGTGAATATTTCCTTTTCTTTGCTGAGTTTTGTTATCAAGGCACTAGCCTTTAACCATTCCATGAGGGAGCTGTGTAATTTCTTACAAATATTTGGTAAAACTGAACAGTGACACAACTCCTGCTGGCTTTGAGCCATTGTTTAAAAACAATTTGGTTGATTGTTGTTTAACATGGGGAAGGAGAGGGAGGGGAGTTTCAAAAAATATGCATTTAATTTATTTCATAGTAGCTGGATATAGTGACCAGTGCTTATAATCTTTGCATTCAGGAGGGAGAAGAAGGAGGATCAATGAACTCAAGGCCAGCCTCAGCTACATAGCAAATTTGAGGCTATTCTGGGATGGATGAGACCCTATCTCAAAAAAAAATAATAATAATAAAAAATTAAAAAAAAATAAAGAAAGAAAGAAAAAAGAAAAAGAAAATTAATATTTAAGTGACCATTTAGGTTTTGATTATATCAGTTTGATAAATTATACTTTTATATAAATGTGTCCATTTCATCTAACTCTTCTAATTTATTGGCATAAATTTATTCATAATTCTTTTTTTGCTGTTGGTTTGGTTTGGTTTTGGCTTTGGTTTTGTTTTTTTCAGGACAAGGTTTCTCTGTGTAGCTCTGGCTGTTCTGGAACTCACTCTCTAGATCAAGCTGGCCTTGAATTTAGAGCTCTGTCTGTCTGCCTCCCCGAGCTGAACTTAAAGGGCTGCACCACCACTATGCCGTTTATTTATAATTTCTTATTATCTTTTTAATTCTTTAAGATGTGCAGAGATGCTCCTTGTTATGATTTTGGTTATTTGTGTCTATTTTTAAAACTACTTTTGTGAAGCTCACCAATTTTTTTATTCTTCCCCAAAAATAATTTTGGCTTTGTTAATCTGTTGTGTACCTGTTTCTCTGTCTCATTAAGTTTATTTGCCTCTTTGTAACTTTCTTCTTTTTACATTTGCCTTTGTTTCTAGGTTCTTCAGTTGGTTTTTTACCTTACCAATTTCTAGTCTTTCTTTTCTTGTTTTTAAAATGAGTGTGAAAGGAAAGCCTTGAGCAAGCTGTATAGGTCAGCTGCGTGGAACAGGAAGGCTTAGAGTGGAGAAGGTAAAGCAGCCTGCGAGCAAGTGGAGCACAGCTCATGGGCGAGGGAGCACTAGCTCGGGCAAGCATCTGAAAGAAGAAGAGAAGAACAAGGAAATGGAGCTGTCTTAGTCATTGTTGTATTGCTGTAAAGAGACACCATGACAAAGGCAACTTTTATAAGAGAAAGCATTTAATTGGGGCTTGCCCATAGTTTCAGAGGTTTACTCCATTATCATCATTGGAAGGAGCATGGTAGCATGCAGAAAGCCTTGGTACTGGAGAGGTTAAAGTTCTACATCCTGATCCTCAAGCAGTTGGAAGAGAGGCTTTTAAGACCTTTCATTTTAACATTTTTGGGCTGGGGAGATGGCTCAGTGGATAAAAATATTTGCCACCTAAGCATAAGAACCAAAGTTTAGACACCAAGAACTCACATAAGACAGGCCGGCGTGGTGGCCACCTGTCACTCTAGTGCTTGGAAGGCAGAGACAGGAAATTACTAGAACAGGCCATCTGGCTAGAGTAGCTGGAATCAGTGCACTCCAGGTTCAGCCAGAGACCCTGCCTCAGAAAACAAAGAAAAGAACAATCAAGGACAACATCTGATATCAAATTTGTATCTCCCCCCGACATGTACATCAGCATACACACGAGCCTATACACATCCAAACATTCATGCTCGTACACACACATATAAGAAAGAAACAGTTGTAGTTTTGTCAGGTTTTGTATTGTATTATTCTGTCTGTGTTATTATATGTTTCTGAAGAGACACTTATAAAGTGATTCTCTATTTCTGGTGATGGGATTGCTTTAAAGTCTGTCCATCTATCTGACATTAATGCTGCTGTAGCAAGTCATTCTTTGGATAGCGTTGTTAGGGTTAATGTGTTCCTCCTTTCTTTCCTCTTTGTTTAAACCATTTTGTATTTATGTTTTAAATGTATTTCTTGTTTATTCTGTCCATAAATATCTTTATTTTATGATTAATATTTGCTTAATTAATATTTAATATAATTAATGATTGTCTCTTTTGTTCTATTATGTGCTTTCTTTTTTAATATTTTATTTTTTAATTTTATATGTAGGATGTATGCTTGTACATATGTGTGCAGTGCCCCTGGAAGCCAGAAGAGGTCATCATACTCCCTAGAACTGGAGTTGCAGACAGTTATGAGCCGCCGTGTGGGTGCTGGGAATTAATTGAGCCTGGATCCTCTGCAAGAACAGCCAGTGATCTTAACTGCTGAGCCATCTTTTTAGCGCCTATTACATGTATTTTTTTTCCCCGCTCCATTGACTTTTGTTTCATTTTCATTTTTACTTTACTCATTTTGGAATCATATACTTTTATTAGAAATTATAGAATGTATCTGTGATTTAACAATACAGATCACTTGAGTCTTTAGGATATTCAAGTTCTATGAATGTCCCACAAGATAATGCTAGTTGTACAACATTTATTGTGTAGTAGTCACATGTAATAAAAGCAAAATTACCACATAAATTCGAGTTTGAGGACATGGATTCTAGGCCAGCCAAGAGACAGATGTGGGAAATTGAAAATTTGTATGCTCCTATAGTAGACAATATATAATCATTTGCATTCATGACCATTATAGCAAATTATTCTGCGAAGAAATAGGTCTTATACTGAGAAATGCTAAAGGTAATGTTTCCATTTTTCATTTATAGCAACTCCGCTCCAATATCCGAGAAATGGAGAAGCTTTGCTTAAAAGTCCACAGGGATGACCTGGTTCTTCTGAAGCGCATGATAGAGCCTGTTAAAGAGGCGGCAGCCACTGCCACGGCAGAGTTTCTCCAGCTCCACCTGGAATCTGTCGAAGAACTGAAGAAACAATTTAATGACGAAGAAGCTTTTGTACAGCCTTCTCTGACCAGATCCACGACCATTGGTGGTAACACATGTCTTACTGTTGATCCTAGTGGTGCGGTTTGCTAAAGCTTAGCTCTTCGGGTATAATGGAGAAATGCCCTGGAAATCCTTGTGAGTGAGTGAGCCAACCCCAAACAGACCAGACACTTGTACCCTGGGGATTTTGCAAGATAAAATTGTGTGGATTGGAACTTTGGGCTTACGTCTATGCTTGCCCATGTGTTGAAAAGGAACGAGTACGTTATTCGTAAAGATAATGCCCTTGTGTGCAGCGTGCGCCTCTGTCCTGCCCAGTGCAGGGCAGGCTGCTTGGAAGCGGTTCTGACGCTCTGGCTTCACAGACTTAGGTCTCTCTCCTCTCTCCATTCTCTAAACTTAAGTAACCGCATGAAAAATCTATGGTGATTTCATTCTTTCAACTTTTGGGAAGTGATATTCTAAGAAACCGCTGTATGAACACTGTTATCTCATTTCTAAGGATGTATTTGGTGATCTTTGGTGACACTATGCTAGTATCTTTTATAAAGAAAAAAACGTTGGCTTGATAAGTCATAGTGCTTTAAAATAGCTGTTTTTTATTTGTTTGGGTCTTATAAGTAAATGAATAGAATAACTAACAAGGTTTCTGTAATTGAGTTATCTCTTAGGAAACTTAAAACCAAAGTTTTAATCACCAAAAGTTAAACTTGTAAAGTGTGGCAGCTTTATTTTATAACTGCTACTCTTGTTTCCTGTTCCGTTGTAATTGTTTATCTTTTATTTTTAATTTATCCCATCTCATTACATTTTGTACGTCTTAGAGGATTTTAATCTTTATGAAAAATATGGGCTACAGATCAACTAGAGATCAAAGTGGGAACTTAGGGGTAATGTACCTGGCCATGTTTCCATTTGTATCTACCAGGACACTCTTCTTGCTACTCCCTGTGTCTTAATTAAATGTGTACACAGTCACCACTAATGAGTCAGCACTGTGTAAGGGAATGCAGAAGTTCAGGCTGCCAGGCAGCATCTGAGGAGCCTTTCTTTTCTGTAGCCTTTGTACTGTACACAGTGCTTCATGCATTGTGAGCTGCTCCTTGGTGCATTGTAAATTCAGCCAAATGAGTAAATGATAGGGATGATGTCCCTTCAGATACGCTGCAGTAGCCCTGGGCATGTGCTGCGCCTGCAATCCCAGCCCTTGGGATGCTGGGCTAGGGTGAGCAATTGGGAGTTTAAGGGCTACAGGAGCCTTTTCTTATAAAACCTAGCTGAAACAAAAACCAACCAAACACCGAAACAAACAAAAACAAAAATTGCTTCAGTCATTTTGAGGTCATTTTGGTAGTTTACCATTACTATTTTCATAGTGCTATTTACAGTGACATATTGGTGCAGAGAAAGGCTGCTCATAGCTGGAGCATGCATGGATGTCTTCTGGACATAGGTAGATACTGGGCTTTCTCCATCCATATGTTTATGGACTACTATACCGAGGCATTTTGACAGGAATAACAGTGAAGACAGTAGGATTTCCTGGAAAGACTAGTTGGTGTCAAACTCCTGATATTTGGCTTCAAGTGCTCCATCACAAGTGTTTTCATCTGAAGCAAAATACTTGAGTTCGTCCTGAATTTTTCTCACAAGAGTAACATAATAATTGCTTTAATTTGCATTTTATCATTGCATTGTGTGCATTTATCCAAGAGGAACTATTTTTGGCCTGTTCACTTGAGTATATATCACTGGAGAGTTTCCTGGTCACCTACTTCTTGCCAATTACACTTGCCATTAAGCAGAAGGCTGGTGTGAAACCTGAGACTTAGTAGAATTGGAGGAAGCATGTGTATTAAAGAAACAAACAAACAAAAAAATTAGGACAGAGACAGAGGGTGAGAGGGAAGAAACAGCATGTGAAATCCATTTTCAACTCTATTGATTCTCAAACCTCTCAATTTGTGGAATATTATTAGTCTAAACCTCTGATGATTGCCACTGGAGGACACAGTGCTGATATGATTAAGGCAGCCTTTCTGTTTGTAGAGCAGCACACCCAAGTTGTGCTAACACTGAGCAGAGGCTTCACCAGAAGTACATTATCCATGCAAAGCAGGCTCTAACAGCCCCTGAGGCATTCACATACTGAGCCTCTACTCGGTTGCCTTAAATGCAGAAACACTACTAACAAACTTGAACGATGGGAAGAACACAAGAAACGAACTTTCACAGGCTTCCAAGATGGAGTAGGATTGGGCATGTGCTGTGTCTCCCTGATGGCTACAGATTCCTGTCACTCTACACATTTTTATCCTGTGTGCTCCAGTTTCTCCTTGTTTTTGCTTTGCATACCCATTAGAATGCTGACAGCCTAGACACAGAAATCTGTACTATTCGCATGGAGGTTAAATGTCTTAAAATTCTGTGTTCTTTATAAATCTAATTCTAAATAAATTGGTTGGAAACAGATTCAGAGCAATCTTGCCACATTACCATGAGTGACATCAAAACTACAAAAATAGTTTCCATTTACAAATAGAAATAAATTAGTAGAATAGGGTACCTTATGTTCTCTAGAAAATGAAGGAAGTTTGGGGGAAAGCCTTGTTTTTGCTGTGTCTTTGTCCAGCTTCTGAGAGTTCCAGAAGCCCATCTCTGCCAATCCTGCTTGATATTGGAAGCTCCGTGTGTCTCATTGGGTGTCCACTTTCATTTCACTCTTCTTGCTCCCCGTCAAGAGAAATGATGAGCCTACTCATCTGATTTGCATTCAGAATGGAAGCTCATCTGTCTCACCATTCTTGCATACAGGACATACACTTCAGTAGCACAGCAGGAATGGAATTTTAGTCCATTTTCAACAAATACCGACAAAAGGAAAGATCTCAATCTTAAAACTGCTGGGAACTTCAGACCAGCATGTAGAAGTCAATGCAATAGTAGATTTCTACCTCCAGTGTATGCATGCACTGAATGGTTCTGCAGAACACAGCACTGTTTCAGTCTGATGGTGTTCAGAAGCTACATTTTCCTTGATTTTAATCTAAAATTCCTCTTCTTCATTAGGTTGTGACTTAGAAGTCATTTTATTTTGATAGATAGGTGTATCTAATTAATTTCATTTTTAAGGTGTCAGAACTTGAAAAGTTTAAGGAGTGCTTTGAATTTATTTAGTTTTATAGTGAAACACTAATGTCATGAAGATTAGCAGAGATTTCATATATTGATTCATATCAATATCATATCATAGATGTGATTCATATATCACATCTGCTAAGTGTACTTCCTGTTCATAAAGAACAACAAAGAAAAAGGGAGGGCAGATATTGTTAGACAGTTTATTTATCACTTTAACCAGAGGGAGTTAATGGTCTGAAGGTTTATTTGAATGTATAGATATTAATTAGGCTTTACATTCAATTGTAGAGTTTAGAAAACACACACAAATTTGTAAGAGTTCATAGTCAAAGGATGAACACTAAGGTACAAATTGAAATAAGTGAACTGCAGAAGTTGTAGAAATTAAGAGTTCTTTCTTGACAGTCATGCCTTGAATTGATTTGTGGTGTTGTAAATTAACAACAAGGTTTTCCATAAAAAAGAAAGGACGTCTTTGTTGTAACAAAGACAGATACGTAGTTGGGTTTCAAGTGAGATGGAGATGACCTAATCATCTCTTTTTTGTCCTGACAGAAATCTTTCATGTCTTTTAAATGTCAGATACTTCTCATCTCTCTCTCTCTTTAGATAAAACATAATCTTTCCTTGTTTTGTAGACCCTGCCTATTTCTCTTGAAGCTTCTCTAGGTAATGGCTTAAGTTCTTTAGAGTATGCACAATATTCTGTGCTTATATTATGTCTGAGACCGATCAAGAAGTTACATGGCATATAAAATGAGAGAAAGTCATAGGTTGATTAATTTATCTTGATTGAAGTGAAAATTTAAAAATTTTTAAGCATTTAAAAAAGATTGGCTCTTTATATGTTATACTCTGTGTCTGATGATTTTGATCTTTAAGATTCAAAATATAGACACCCATATACATACAGATGGTACTAGTTAGCCTCATTATTTTAAAAGAAGAGGACAGGAAGATGGGAAGGGGAAATATTGGAGGTTCCAGGCAGAGTAGAAGGGGTGTTTGGGTTTTGTATGATTGAGATATATTGTTGCCAAAGAGTAAATAAAAATATTCTTTAAAAAAGCATATTATGAAAAACCTGAGCCCATCTAGGCAATATGACACTTCTAAAATCTCAGCACACACACATTCAAATAAATCAAGGTTAGAATTGAAAAATAACCACTATGAATTCTGACGAGTCTGCATGCTATCTTTTGTTCAGGTGACTGTACCCTTCCTGATTATTTTAAACACGTTTTTCCTCCTCTTAGGAGTAAAGTATTTGTTAACTTTGAAAATAAACTAATCACTCAGTTTTCTAAAATATCATTCATTTTTAGGCTTGGCTGAAAACAGAAGGAATGGAAAGGTAATAGGAATTAATATCATTTCATAAGGAGTAGGCCAGGTCACAGTCATCATGTCATTTCAGAACACACTTGTAAGCCTTCAGCAATCTTGTGTGTGCTGCATAAGGTCTTTCCTGTCAGAAAGGCCCCTCCTCATCTACGTCTTTTACTCAGTGCTGCTGTATTTTTCTTCCTGTGCTTTGGTAATGCTCGCTGCTGATTGTAGCTTAGCTGTGTTACTTCTCTCTTGAGGTCTTTGCTCATACTGGGTTCTCCATCTAGCATATTTATTCCTCTCTTCTTTGCCTAGTAATGCCATCTTTTCTAGAAAGTCTCAAGTACCTGCCATAACAAGCTGGATTAGAGCTCCCTCCAAACTCTGTCTCTATTATCTCTGATGTGTCGTCTCCTTTTTTAATGATCACCCCCTTTTTATGTCTGATTTTTTTTTAGAATGCAATTTCTTTCTGAACTATACTCTGTACCATCCATATTTTCATCCTTGCTATTAACAACAACACATAATGTTAAAGTCAGACCAGTGAGGTGGCTAAGCAGGTAAAGGCGCTTGGATCCCTGGGACCCACGAAGGAGAGAACCTTCTCCTATCCCGTTAAGTTGTCCTCCAACTCCCACATGAGCATCATGGCACAGATACATATATGTGAACACACAACAAAATAAATACAGTGTAACATAAAAAGATGTTAATGTAGGATGGCAGGTGTTTTGGGTTTAAAGTGGAGTGAGCAGAGCTTCTGGTGTCCTCCACACATCACTGTTCCTGTTGTAGGGCTGAAGATTGTCATTTTGCACTAGATATATTGTAAACCCTCAACTGGGCTCCACTCTTTAACTTTCTCGCCTGCCAACTTTATCCTTAATTTGCTCTTCACGCTATGGCTACAGTCTGATTATGGCATCTTCCAACTTCCCAGTGGTCTCCAGTTCCTCTTAACAGTTTGGTAACGATCATGTGAGAAAGACACGGCTCTTGGAAAAGCTTTGCAATACCTTCAGGTAGCCTCACCTTAGCCTGTCAGCTTCAGCCTTTGCTTCCTTCCTGAGCACAGCCATGCAGCAGCTAGACTGGACATCTTTTGATTTCAAGCCTGTGAACACACTGTTGTTCTCCTTGAGTCAGACACTCTGGGTGTACTCATCCCACTCCACCTGTCTAATTTTTTCATCCTTAGGCTTCATCCTCAGAACCCCTGTCTTCGCTCTGCACATTCAGGATTTCATGCCTGCCCTACACACATGGCACATCATCCTCACTCTGGCATAGTTTGTCAGATAGTGCTGACGGAACTTGACAGTTAGATGTCTGTACCTCAGGTCCCATGGAAGCTCTGTTCTGATAGCAACAGTGACAGTGGCAGCAACAGGGACAGAGTCTATCCTAAGTTAATAGCAACTCACTTTACAAGCAGGAACAGCAAGTCTCCAAACCAGGGTTCCAACACTGGTCTTTCAGACCAAACCCACAGTGCTAACAGCCCTCTGGTGCTGCCGCTTTAGGGTAGGTATAAAAACAGTGTGTCTGTTAGGTGTGCAAGTATGAATTTCATGAATGAAAGGTTGGTAAAACCACCACGAAGACCCAGAAAAACGTAAAGGTAGTTGTTTGTAGTGCAAAGTGCTCTGTTATTACAGTAATGCTTAATAAAGAGTTTTGTGTGTTGAAGGCTTTGTAAGAGCTAGAAAAGAAGTAGCAGAAACCATGGAGGTACATGGAGGAAGAGTGATTCTAAGCAGTTTCAGCAAGTTCAACAATATTCAGATGGCAGATGTGCTCATTACTGGCAGAATTGTCACCAGTGGAAACTGATGTTAATTGCTACAAACACATAACTACATCACTTTTCTACTTCACTAGTCTGCCAAAGTGCTAAACCTCAGCCCACTTTCCTACTTTAAAGTTATATGTTTACTTATTTATTGGTGTGTGTGTGTGTGTGTGTGTGTGTGTGTGTGTGTGTGTAATGTGTGAGTTGTGGTGTGTATAAGGAGATCAGAGGACAACTTTGTGGTATCTGTTTTCTCCTTCATCTGTCCGTGGGTTCCAAGATTGAAGTCAAGTTGTCAGGTTTGCAAACGCTTTACTAGCTGAGCCATCTTACCCACCCACTTTTCAATTGTTGACAGCTGTTATGTGATCCTTATTCATGAGATAGCAAAGTCCTGGCGTAAGGATTCGGTGACAGAACATGGAGGGTAGCAGTTCCCTCTGCCACCTCTTCCACCTCTCACCCTTTCATTCCGTGGCATGGAGAGTGTGTGTAGGTCTAACCACTTAGAGAAGAGGCTGCCCAAGGGTACATGATGCTGTTTTTATTGACGGATCCATTTACCTTTAGCCTGAACTGAATTGCAACCTTCTGTATGCTGGTTGCCTTGTGGAGCCAGTTTGTGTTCTGTCCTTCCTGAGAAGCAAACCTTAACCAAGTCTGTGTTCATCCAGGAGTGCTCCATGCTGGGGAGGCCGAAGCTGCTTCTCAGAGTCTGACTCAGATATATGCCTTGCCTGAAATTCCTCGAGACCAAGATGCCGCTGAATCCTGGGATACCTTAGAAGCGGTATGTTCAACATATTTTCTTTTTGGTAACTGTGAGATGGAAAAGTAAGTAATTTCTTCTCTTCCTTTCTCTCTTTTAAGGACTTAATTGAACTTAGCCATCTGGTCACTGATTTCTCCCTCCTAGTGAATGTAAGTATTTAATGTGAATGTAAATATTTAACTGGTATTAAGTATTAAGCTCAGAACTGATCAGTCACAGACCTTTTAATTAGAATTTCAGTAGAAGTCACATATTTTTAAAAAATATTTGCTTTTGTGTCTATGAGCTTTGCCTACCTGTATGAATGTACAATGCCTGTGTGTTTGATGCCCACAGATGCCAGAAGAGGGTATTGGATGTCCTGTAACTATACTTCCAGATGGTTTTGAGCTGCTTTATTGGTGTTGGAAACCTAACTTGGGTCCAGTGCAAGAGCAGCAAGTGCTCTTAACTACCATGCCTAGATTGAACTATGAGATGGTCCTTAAATTGTAAATCTAGGGAACAGGGACTATATCTGACATGAAATCAGTGGCTGGCTCTTTGATCACCTTCCCCTAACGGGGAAGCAGCCTTACCAGGCCAGAGAGGAAGACAATGCAGCCAATCCTGATGAGACCTGATAGGCTAGGGTCAGATGGAAGGGGAGGAGGACCTCCCTTATCAGTGGACTTGGGGAGGGGCATGGGAGGACATGAGGGAGAGAGGGTAGGATTGGGAGGGGCTGAGGGAGGGGGCTACAGCTGGAATACAAAATGAATAAGTTGCAATAAATAAAAAATTTTAAATATATTTAAAAAATAATAAATTAAAAAACAAAACAAAAAAGAAAGGTATAAAGAGAAGCCGCATCAGCTCCAAGAAGAAGCATTATATTCCAGCAGGGGAAGTGTCGTGTATGAAATAGTTATTTTCACAGAGCTAGCATTAACATGAGCCTTGAAGAATGAGTAAATAAATGCTCATAGAGGACCACAGGGGGCACACTTCAGAATCCATGAACCAGGACAAGATATTGTAAGCTGTGTGGACTGTCCAAGAGTACAAAATGTACCTGTTACCCAAAGCCTGCACTACCAGGGGCAAGCAAGAATAATGAGGGCCAGGTTGTGCTGGTACTGAATTTTGGGTCGCTTTGTGGGCCTGAAGGAGCCTGTACTTACATGTGATCAAACAAAACTCTTGCAATCCAGTCTGTGCCTTGGAAAGACTGTTTTAATGGTAAAGAAGAGGTATGGGCAGGGTGACTAGTTAGGAACCAGTTGCAAGAACTTAACCTGTAGGTAGAGTGGTAACAGCTACCTATATAATATAAGGAGGCCCAAAGACTAGTTAAGGATCAACCTGGAGAAAGGTGACGTCAAAGACAGGAAAGCTTATATTTATATTCTTTCTTATAAGGCCTGAATGAATCTGTTGTCATAGATTAGAGAGCACATTGTAGTTTTGGAGGAAAGATAGATTTTACATCATTATTTTTCTGCACTGTTCATGTGTTTTCCCCCAGGAATTATAAAAAGTTATGGTGTAAGAGCACATACGTGAATACATGTTTGCCCAAGTACAAAGCCTTTTTGCCTTGTACTCTGGCTAGGCTAGTTACTTGTTCTTGATCAAGCCAGGGATTGACTAGGATCTATCTTTTCTGACGTATGGCCTCCCTCAGGCCTGGCTTTGAGGTGGAAACTCCTAGACCACAGCTTCAGAGAGTTATATCCTTCCAGAGCTTGCTAATCTAGCTGCAGCCTGCTCCAGATTCTCTAGCACTAACCTTCTGATTTTTTAACAGTTATGGGGTCAGGACACGTGATTTCTCAGCCATTCTTTTGAAGATTGTAGGAGAGGGTGGAAGCTCTTCCTGTGTAACTTTGTCATATAATTCCCCTTGGGCACTTTTGGCATTTAGAGCCGCATAACAGAATGGATTTGTCTTCTTTCAGTATAAGTGGTTTTCAAGGTTTTTGAGACAACTGTTCTTATTTCTTTTGACCTACCTCAACATATTTTCATTTCTTAGGAACTCTTTCTTCTTTTGTGGCCCTCCTGTATAAATGATTTCTATGTTGTTTGTTATTGCCCTATTCTTATATTCTGTCTTATGTATTTTTCCTTGAATTGTAATGACTATAATTGAAAGCAGTTAATTGCTTGAATTAATTCTGATGCCTCTAAGTCAAAAGAAAAAAATGTTACAAGTCTCTGGCTTAGGTGTTTGTTATTATTTTGCAGATGGCAGGGAATAAATAGGATCCCCCAAACATGTGTTGTTTATACTCAGGATCTATCTAGTTATTGTAATTAATAATCTTCCAATCTAATACAGAGTATACAGTCTATGTGTGCATGGTTACATAATAAATGCATTTGCCAAAGCCATCAATCTGTACACTTAAATGCATTTCAATACATTTAAATTATGCATCACTAAGGTTGATTTAAAGAGCAAACTAAAGATATACTTAGCTCTTTTCAAGACAAATGCATTTCTCTTTTAGTGTGTAGGCATATGAAAAAAAATAAAGTTTGTGGAGAATTAACAGTTGTGTGTTCACTTATGTTATGTAGTAAGCAGTTCTCCAGTCTCAGAAGGACTTATACACAAGGTTCCAGCCACAACCATAGCTGCATCCAAATGTCCTAGTTATTATCACAAGGACATGAGGCACAATACTATTTGGCAAAAGTTCAAAGAACGATTGTTATTCCCAGGATGATTGAGTGTTTTTTTGACGCATGGCCACGGATTCATAAATGCTCCATTTAGGCACAGAATAAGCAGGGGACCCAGAGTGACCACATCCTCTGTTGTCACATGGATATGACTGTGTCTGAGCAAATTAATTGTGTAGTTAAGGAGCACCTTCTGTATTGAAAGATCCTGTAGTGTCGTGGTAATGATGCCTCTACGTTGTGAACAAAATGCCACAAACTTGTACACTTAGAAGCCATTTACAATGTCAGGTGTACACATAGTGTGCATGTAACAGGGATTTGCTAAGATAATGGGATATGACAGTATAGGCCAGTAAGTGTGGGTGTATTAGTATCTTCAAAGTACCTGCTGCTCTGTTTGTGCAAGATCCTTTTTCCTGCGACCAGCCCTATTTCTGTCTAGTCAAGGACAATTGAAAGAACTCTTGGCCAGAAGCTGGACAAGATGTTATCCTTACTGCTAGGTCTGTTTTGAATTATGTCTATCTTTTTCTGTGTGGATCCTGAAATCGAGTTCTGTTCTGGCTGCACTAGCATAGGATCCAGTGGCTTCAGTCAGATTTCTTCTTGCATGGTCTCTGTGAGTGTCAGCATGGTATTTGACGGCAGAAGGGTTTGCACACCTGATGAGAGGACCCTCTCAGACAGCATCTCTCATCCTCTCCCTCCCATCTGCGTCAGCTGTTGCTGCAACTTTGCTTTGGCTCTTCACATTACCTTTACCTCTGTCCCCAGCAACATTCCCTCTGTCTTGCCAGTATTCGAGTCCTCCAGTCCCTCCTGCTGCACTGTTCCTGCTTCCCTACCCTGCTTACTGCCTTTGCTAGGCCAAGAGAGCCATACTCTGCCTGTGTGTCACATTTCTGTTTCTTTCTGAGCCTTTCTGTTTCTGTGTCTGCAGATGGTTGTAGCTGGAACTTAGGGAGGAATAAAGGGAAGTAGCTGCAGTTTGGGGATTGTCTTAAACTCATAGTTTCAACTTCTTGCACACTAATAAATCTGTACAACAGCCTCTCTAAGAAAGAGCATTGTTGTTGATGTGAATGAATTCGAGGATGAGTGTGTTGAGTGAATTATTGTTTTTATGATAAAGTGAAATATTCTTTGATGCTGGGCTGACAAGTGTCCACAGTAAGCATTCAAGGGAAAAATGATTTCTTATTAGTTTTTAATTCATCTATCCAACTTGACTTCTTCTTAATTATTATTAACAAAATAATTCACATTTTTCTCCTATAACTGCTTATAGAGATTTAGCTGTTTTCAGGACAATAGGGCAACCTAATTCAATATTCCTTAAAATGAAACTCATAGGCATATTTTTTGAGTTTTGAATTTTTCTTTTCTGTAAAATGGGATGTGTATGTTAGTCTGATAAACACTGTAATGTGCCTTATAAATGGCTTAGTTCATTGTTACAGGGATGCTGAAAACACTTTTAAGTGCCGAAGAGTAAAATGTCAAGCAGGGGGAGGATGAAGACTGTTCAGTGTGGGAAATCTAAGTAGATAAAGTCTTAAACAAATACATAAGACTTAAACAAATCAGAAGCAAAGAGGCCCCACGCCACCATTGGTAGAAGCCTGGTTTCATAGACCATGGTAGGTTATACATGTGCAGGTTGGCCTAGGGAAAGACCTAAGGACTGAGTTCTACATGCAATGTAGTTTGGCATTCCGATTGTGATTGACAGCTAACTACCATCATTATAAATATCACCGAGTCCTCCTTATTCATGAAGTAGGATCTGAAGATAGACAGTTGGAGGACTGAGGCCAAACTAAAGGGAAGAAGCAGCTAGGTCTGCATAGTTGAGGAATGCCTGTTGATCCCATGGCAGGGCTTTCTGCTCTCTGCCTTATCCTAGCCCCATGTTTAAGCAAACATCACATGTTCTGTAGTTCTTGCTACTACCCCAGGATAGATGGACTCATCTTGGGCTGGTAGTTGCAGTGATGAATGCATTACAGTTGAAATAATGAGTAATGGGCATTTTCCTGGTGGTATTTAATCCAATTATTCCAAGGGATTTTTATAGGGAAAAAACTCAGTATCTTAGTATTCTACTTTAAACTTAAAAAGGTCTTTATGATGGTTTAAATGAAAATGGTCCTAATAGGCTTATATATTTGAATGCTTAGTCACCAGGGAGTGGAGTTCCTTGAAAGGATTAGAAGGATTAGGAGGTGTGGTCTTGTTGGAGAAAGTGTATCTCTGGGGGTTGGCTTTAAGGTGTCAAAAGCCCATGGCAGGCTCATTTTCTATCCCTTGGCTACTGATCAGGCTGTAGCTCTTAACTAATTCTTCAGTACCCTGTGTGCCACTGTGCTCCCCATCAGCATGCTCCCTGCCATGGATGATGGACTAAGCACCTGAAACTGTAAGCAAGCCCCCAGTTAAACGTTTTTCTTTATAAGACTTACCATGGTCGTGTTATCTCATCACAGCAACAGAGCAGTGACTAAGGCAGTCATAGTGTTCTGCAGTATCCAAAGTTTTAGGAAGGGGCACAGAAAATATATCTTTCTGATATCCTGTGTCATTTGGAATGTGGACATAGCAATAGCTCTAGCAGACTCGTCCCTCAGCCTAAGGGAAAGGAACTCTTTGCCCTCTACTTTAGCCTATAAAGATGTAAAAGTTGATGCTACTGTTTTCCTGAAGTGGCTTATCTGCTAGCATACTTTTGTGTCAAGCAAGAGTAGAAGCCTTGGGTATATCCCAAACAGAAGTAATGCTAAGGTGTCAGGAATCCAGGCCAGTTGGAAATTATTGGTGCTGGCACTTTTACTTCTGTGGCTAAGAAGAAAGCTGACTTAAAGAAGCTTTCCTGTCATAAAATTTAAAACCCATAGATCTATTACCTGAGAGTATTATCATAGGAACAAGGTCACTAAACATTTTTACTAGAAATGCAAGAGGGAAATCCAGGATTCCCATGGGTCTTCTGTTATCCCATGTGCTTTGCAGACATCTCACTGTATCCTTCTCTTAACTCTGTGAAGTAGAAGTACCATTGTCCTCATGTGCTTGGCTCAAGGACATACCAGGGCAGTCCTGGGGTCTGAACACAGAATATGCAGATCTAGGCTTTGTGCCAGTCTTATCACAGATAATAAGTGTGTGAAGTGGGAGGCTGCAGAGATGGCTCAGCAGCTAAGAGCACATACTACTCTTGCAGGAAGCCTGAGATTGGTTCCCAGCGCCCATAACAAGTGGCACATCCTCCTGTATCTCCAGCACTAGGGGATCTGATGCCCTCGTCTGGATGACAACACATACACATGCGCACACACAGATTCTCGAACTGTATTTCAGGACTGTCACATCAAAGCCAGGTGGCCAGGTCCAGCATTTTTAGAAGCTTTTCAGGTGACCTAGTGTGTTCTCAAGTTTGAGAGCGTTGGATACACTTGTGTGACAGGTTCAAAAGAAAGCTGAAGAGGGACTATTTTAGGAATTGTTACAGCTATCAGGATGGGGGTGGAGAATCTTGGAATGAAGGCCACCACAAATGGCCTGGCAGAGAGAAGGCGCACGTTGGGCAGGGAAAGAGTATCAATAATGCTAATAGGAACCAGGTGGGGGCTCGCTCGGTGAGCTGTGTTGCACTTACATTCATTCTCACATGAAATGCTGATTGAAATAAGTGTCGGGTATGAGGGCCTCCATCTAAATCAGTTTAGCATCTAAGACAGTTGAATTACTTCACACTCACTGTGGAATGAGAGGGAAATTCTCTGTTTTTCTGCAAATTCAGAAGTGAAAGAAATTGCCTGTGCCCTGACAGTCATGGTGATTACATGGTTCTACACTGGTCAGAACCTACTCCACCATCAAAATGGGTGCATGTTATTGTATATAACTAACTATACATGTATATAGTAGATATATGTATATACACATATATGTATAGGTCTATATATGTGTATGTATGTATATTACTAAGTAAAGTTGATCTTGATGCGATCCTGTTTCCAGGGCAAGGACAGGGTGGTTGTGACCGAGGTGTCTGAGCAGAGCTTAGTAGCCACTCATGAATGACACTGAGGTGAGTTTAAACCTCGGAGAATGGCAGTCCCCAGCCACACTGTTGAGCCATCAGGGATCCGAGGAGCCATGATTCCTGCTGTGTCTGAACAGGTGTTGCTGATTTAGATAGACTGCTGTATTAATAGTATCGATCTGAAATATTTTAGTAAAACTCAAGACCACAGATTGCTCCCTATTGCATATCAAAAGTGCAAAGATTTCAGGCTGGATTACACTGAATTGTAGTGTAGTTCTAACAACAACAACAAAAACAATTAGTATTTGTTGCATCAAAGACATTTTACTCCTAAGGTAAATTTTATTTAAACAGAATCTCCAAAGATAAGTTATGAACTTTTTGTTTGAATTTGTTTTCCTCCTTTTATTTTTTAAACTATCAAACCCAACTTGACATGTAAATGCTTATTTTGATATTTTTCCTCCTACAAAGTAGGTTCATTTGGAGAATAACATGTTTGTATGTTTGAATGCACTCCAGTGTGAGGTGCTTTTTGCTATGAAGGTGCCACCCTTTTATTACCCAATCATTAAGTTCCCCTCTATTTTCGTGAAAGTGAATTTGTACTTTCGAAATGGTTTATCAGCTGCTATTAATGAACCACTATGAAGACTGCAAGGCTGCAGTACCCGGGGCCTGATTACAGGAATTAAAATAGTGTGTGTTGGCTTCCCACTGCTCCCCAGCAGGACTGCTCACTCATAATTCCTTTGCATCTAGTCTCAGCAGGAGAAGATTGACAGCATTGCAGACCATGTCAACAGTGCTGCTGTGAATGTTGAAGAGGGAACCAAAAACTTGGGGAAGGTAAGATTCTGCTCCTGCTGACAAATCAATGGTACTCCGGCTCCCAGGAATCTCCAGTATTAACCCAATTGATCTGCTCTCTTCAGTGTTGAGGGAACCAGCAATTAAGGAAATCAGGAAGAAGTGACACAGAGGTAGTGTAAGAAATCAATGGCTGTAATATTCTCCCAGATTCATTCTATCATCAGTTTTTTTTCCCCCAAAGAACTGTGAATTCAATCTAGGGCATTTAGTTGTTATGAAGGAATATCTGCAGAGGCCTACGGAGAAGAGAGAGCCACCCATGAATCCAGGCAGAGCAAAAGTATGAGACTGAAGCAGCACTGGAGGAGTGTGGCCATCTATTATCCACATGATGGGATTTTCAGCCCAGGTGCCTAGTGTGGAATAGCCTCTGTGCTGAATCAAAGCCCTGGTGGGAGCCAGGGGCTGCTGAAACTGTTTAAATGAGCCAGCCTGATAGTGGATTGATTGTTTCACAAGTGAAATCAATTAGTACAGTCCACTCCGGACCACACCCCTTCCCCCTTAGTTCTGGGGTCTGGAGCAATGGCTGTACCTGTAGAATACACACATGCACGTGCATCCAAGAATAATCTGAGGTTAATTAGGAATCCAGAGTTAAAGAGGCATTGCCAGGAGTAATGAAAGGAAGATGCACATCACCACAGGCAAATTTTCTCAACTCAATTTTTAAATTGAATTTTTCTTTTTTTTTTTTTTTTTTTCACAGGCTGCAAAATACAAGCTGGCAGCTCTGCCTGTGGCAGGTGCACTCATCGGAGGAGTGGTGGGGGGTCCCATCGGCCTCCTCGCAGGCTTCAAAGTGGCAGGAATTGCAGCTGCACTTGGTGGTGGGGTGTTGGGCTTCACAGGTGGAAAATTGATACAAAGAAGGAAACAGAAAATGATGGAGAAGCTCACTTCCAGCTGTCCAGATCTCCCTAACCAAAGTGACAAAAAATGCAGTTAAAGCCCAGGCTTCCCGCTGGCGCCAGGTCACCTCGCTGCTGCTGCTGCTGCCGCTGCGCTGCCAGCTCAGCCGCTGGAACAGTGCTGGGAAGCGGCTCTCCATGTCCTTGTGGCAGTGAACCGCCATAGAGGATGATTTGTTTCCTGAGTGTTAATGGAGATGGTGGAGGGGAGGAGCCTGGGCTGAGGGTGTGTGCTGTCTGTCAGGTCAAGTTTAAAGACTGCCAAAGAGCAAGTGTTCTGCCTGCAAATGTGAAAACTGAACCTATAACTATAAGATGTGTAGAAATGTATTGGACAGCTGAGGGTCAGTGTATTTGTAGATTATTTCTCCCTATAGGGAGAAATAGAATGTGAGTGCAGGAGTCTTTCTGTCCGGTGGGAATGTTGCTGCCTAACAAGGGGCACAGGTGAGCTACTTGTGTACTTGGGGGCTGGCTGAACTTGGATCCATCTATATTTTCTGAGGAAGGAAATTAATACTATAAAATAGAAAGAGAAGCCCACTTTCCCCTCACAGTCTCTTCATTGTGACATAGGTATCTTTTCTGAAGTCAGCCCCTCCCATGCTGGACCCACCAGACTAGCCACCAAGCTGCTTCCAGCTGGTGATCCTGAAAGCTCTCTGCTTCTAGGATGAATTCTACCCGTATTATGAGGATTTTTCTCACAACCTGCCTTTTTATCTAGTTTTCCATCTCTAGCTTAATCTCTTATGTTGAAAAAGAAAATTTAAATACTTTCGACATTATTTGGGTGGAGGGGAGTGTAAAGGCTATATCATGGAGCATTTTAGAACTTCAGGAGTCTGACATACCTGTCTCAAGGGGTCTGGGCCCCTCAGCCTTCTTGGAGGGGGGCAAGAAGGAGCTTTCTACCTCACTTCTGTTACTGCTGCCCTTTCCCCAGCTTTCTCCCTCCTGCCTCTGCCGCTGTTCTTCCAGTGTTCAAGCTTAACTTCTCTCATGTTCTAGATGGCCAAGGCCAAGATTCAGACTCAAGGAAAGCTCTGTGGTGCTAACCCAAAAGTTCACATGGACAGCAGGCATGCTACAGTCCAGCTCCATGTCTGTCTCAAACCAAAAGATTTGAGATCTAGAGAAAGGAACTTAAGACTGAAGGCAGCCTCACCCTGAATCCTAGCTCATTGGAAATAAGAAGGGGCTACTGGTCGCCTCAACTCTTTAACCTCTCTTGGAAATGGGAAGGAGCTACTGGTTGCCTCAACTCTTTAATCTCTCCTGAAGAGAGTGTACAACCAGGCAGGAGCACAGGTTCAAGGGCCAAAGGGTTCATCACTTAGCTTCTTTTAAGAGCTAAGTTGATATTTGACCTCTACTGGTTGCTACATTTCCTTCTGGGCCACAGAATCCTTCCCTTCCATGTTCTTTGTCTGACCAGTGCATTCCTATGAAACAAAGCACTACATCTTCTTCAATGACTGGGAAGTATCAAGTAAATGTGGATCCTGAAACACTGCCTGACACTGGGCATTAAGTATTTGGAGTAATTGCTTTTAACTTCATACTTATTCTCCAGCTCTTGCTGCTCCTTTAAGACAGCATGTCATACCTGAGAAGGGCAGGGCAGAAGTCATCCATATTTTATTTAAGATGACATTTTTTCTTCTTTTGTTTCATTTTTCAAGATGGTTTCTCTGTGTAGCCCTGATCTGCCTTTTCAGGAACTCTATAGAATAGCTGACCTCAAACTCAGAGACCTACCTGCCTCTGCCTCCTGAGTGCTAGGATTAAAGGTGTGCCTCCATACCTGGCTAAAACTAGATTCTTGAACCTTGGCCGAAGGGTAATTCTGATACAGCCACCCCAGCCTGCTTAGCTGGAATTACAAGAATAAGCAATGCCATTTAATTCTTTTAATCTCTCATATTCTACTTTATCTTCCTCTTTGCTTAATACTCAATTCTGCCAATCCCAAAAGGGCCACTCAGTCAGTGTGCCGTAAGCAGTGTGCCACAGCCACAGCACAAAGGACTCAAAAGAACCAGTAGTGAGGCCTGTATGTGAAACTCACACCTTCTGGATTTTGCACTTTTGCTGAACCCGTGGGGGAACTGTTGACATGGCCATGAACTATCAGTATTGGGCTTTTGACTCTAGCTGTCTCTGTGCGTAAGGAAGGTACAGTCTTCTTTAAAATTTTTTTATACTTTAAAGTTATTTAGAAATTGTATTTCCTTTCTCCACAGTAGAACCTAATAGCTATCTTTTTGCGGAAATTGCTTAGAAGTGTGTAATCAACTACAAATGAAATAAAGTACTTAAAAGTGTCATTTAATCAATATGACACAGAAGTGATCTTAAACTTGAATATTGCCCTATAGTGTCTAATTAAATTTATCTTTTCTGTGATTTATGTCTTATTTTTATTCCAGCCAGTTAAAAAGAACTACTTTAATTAAGGTCTTAAAGTTTGCAGAGACTCATTTCAATAATGCCGGTACTCCTAAAGACTGTTTTTGATGTTACAATCCAAGAATTCCTCTGAAATTTTGGTGTAACCCACAGTAAAAAGTATATTAAAATTGAACATATAGACATAAGAAATGTTTACCATTATATGCAATACATTCTGATGTTTTGTTTTCAACATGCTAGTTTCAACCTACTAACCAGTCTCGGTCTACAAATAGATTACCACTCTCAGTTTTCAGAAAACACCCTTCCCTACAGAAAAAGTGGTGTGTACCAAGCAGTCTGCCAGGCCTCCACCAGGCATTTGAGGATAGTGTAACTGGGCCTCAGGAATTCAGTAATTCGCAGAGTCACTCAGTTCCGAAGCCAGGAAGCCAGGATGGGGCTGTGTGTTGATGCCTAGCCTGCTCTGTCGTCTGTGCCTCGCTGGGAGCCCAGGGGCTGTGGGCCAGCTGACAGCCACCCACACTGTTCACTTGCTTCTTTGTCTTCTGGCCTCACCAGGTGTCCGCAGCCTGCCCTTAATGGTGGCCATGGCAGAACACAGCGCTGCACTGTTCCTCAAGTGTAAACCATGAGTGCTGGCGATCCAACCCACCCCCTACACTCTGGTTTACATCATAGGTTATGATCATTGCTTAAAGTGTTTTATATAATTTGCTTTTGAAACAGGTCTCTCATTGCTTTTAGAATCAATGAATCATTACTCTTTAAATGATGCCCCTGGGAAGCCATGCAGGCACAGTAGGGTAACAGCCTATTTCTGAACATCTGCTTTTGGATTGCCAGTAAAGAATTGCATGTTAAATAAGAAAAGCCACATCCACTGTGTTGACCGAAGACTGTTCTCCCGTACTGTTTGACCCTGTTCTCTTCCCATCTTAATTTTGTGTCTTCTGTTGGCTTAACTCTCCTGACTCATGAACAGGAGCCAGTGACTTAACATGCCTAGAAAGCAAGCATGCTGAAAGCTGCCTCTAACTGGTGGACTTCTAGTGCAGGGACCCTGAAATTCCACAAATGTCCTTCTGCCGGTCTGCCTTTCATGCTCTGTGTTTTCTGCAGTGAGAACTGGTTGCTGTTAACACCTACTGTTTCCAAGCAGGAAACGGAACTACAGATACCTACCACACTACCTTCCAGTAAAAGCCCAGAAGCCAAGCGTTCCTTTGAGTTGTTAGAAAAGGCATTTCTCAGAAGAGTCCCAGAAGCCCTTCACTGACAGCACATGGATAAAGGAGTGACAGCCTCGGGCAAGGTCCTCCTTGTGCATACAGTGCTTTCTCTCACAGAGCAGAATGTGGCTGTGGCTCCCAGGTGCTTACTGATGTCTGATGACATTCCCAAGTAGTTAGAGATATGACAAGGCAAGGATGCTTCCTCTCTGGGCCAGAGTAATAACACACATTCAGATTCTGTATGTGAAGTTTGTTTTTGCTTTCTGGAATAGGCTTTACTGATAGTGTAGGCTGGTTTTGAACTTGCAATCCTCCTGCTGTCAGCTCTCAAGTGCTGGGATTAAAAACATCCAGCTCTGTTTTATAACTGTTATTAACACGTGTTTCTAGTAAGTGGTTCTGTTTGTATTCAGCAGCTTGGCACCCTTTCACAGAAAAACTTCTAGAGTGTCAATAGTAAAAGAGTTATGTATCTACGTTACTACCTTCAAAGAAACTAGTTTGTGACACACATCTGTGCAATATTAACCCAACAGATATATTGGAATAAAAACATAAAAAATGTCAAGGGCAAATGATTTGCCCGAGATCACAAAGCTACTCTGTACAAGATCTAAGAGAATGACTTGGGGTGTTGTGGGGAGGATCCTCCATGTACTTTTACCAAGGTTTTCTTATGCTATGTCAAGCTGCCTGCTGAAGCTTGTAGTCCCAGGCCAACTCAATGGTCCAAATCAGGCAAAATGGGAAGAAATGTAAGAACACAAATTGCTTTAAGAAGAGGAAATTAGATGCAACTTCTTAACCTTCCAAACTGTGTCAGTCTCACCGCCTGTTCCTTGCAATAAAAGCACGAGGACCCCCATCAGCCCGTGAGCCCCTTACACACTTGTTTGAGCGAGACACTCAATAGTTTGCTTTTTTGTATACATTTCTCGACTTTTTGAGATTTTTCTTTTGATGTTAATAAATTGTGTTAGTAGATTCCATTAGCTAAATGCCCCAAAGGAGTGGTTCACATTGTTGTTGAACTTTAGGTATGGACAGGAAAGACTCAATGGTGAGGATTTCTGCAAAATTCAATACTTCCTGAATTGGTTTGTCATTTATTATGTTGCTGAGTGGTGCTTGAATAAGGACATATGCAATAAAATTCACCCATTTGCCAAACACTAAACTGAATTCCTGTTGTGTTGAATGCTAGTGTCATATACAGAAAGATAGACCTGTAGAATATATCACAGTAAGCCATGCAGTTACCTAAAGCAGGTAAGTCACACCAAAACATGGTAACACCAGGAAAAGGATGGACAAAGCAGTAGAAGCTTCAGTGAAGGAATAACGAAATGAGTAGGAAGGCTTTGCAGAGTTGTGCTCAACAGCAGGTAAGGAAGAATATGCCTGATGGAACAGAGCTGTCAGCTTCAAGTGAGGAAAAATCAAGACATTAGTAACCAAGAAAACAAGGAATTCAATGTACAGTTTAAGCCGGTTAGAGGTAAACAGACAGGAGTGGCTATAGCTATTTAAAATAGAGCAATTCTTTGTTTAAAGCGGTGGTTCTCAACCTTTCTAATGCTGTGACCCTTTAATACTGTTCCTCATGTTGTGGTGAGCCCCCCATTAAATTATTTTGTTGCTACTTCATAAGTGTAATTTTGCTACTGTTATGAATCATAAATGTAAATATCTATATTTTCCAATGGTCTTTGGCAATCCCAGTGAGAGGGTTGTTCAACTCTTTAAGGAGGTCACAACCCGCAGGTTGAAAACACTGGTCTAAAGGAGCTGATGGTATTTTGTTTCAGTTGGAACTGTTGAAACCCATTGAGTTGCTCCTTTCTCCTTTGTTGCCAAAAATGTTCCTCATACTGGCTGAAACTTTTGGTAGATTTAGTGTAGCTGTCTTCTCACCTCTCATTTGTGAGATTCTCCTGTTTAACACTGAATGCCTACTTTGTGATGGTTACTCATTCCATAAACATTTATTGGAAACCCAATTGAGAAAACCCATGGAATTTACCTTTAATGCCCAGGACCTCCGCAATTTAGGTTGGTATGGTCATCTGTTTCCTGATGGATTCTGTGCACTTTCACCCATGGGTAATTCCTCCGAGTTGAAATTTTCTCCTTAACAATAGAAAGAACTCTCCAATTAGACTATAAGCTTCATTTGGGATGTGACCAGACATCTGCTTCTTTGTGGGTTCTTTTTTTTTTTTTTTATGGTTGTCATTTGTTAGAACAATTGAATAGAGAGGCCATAGTATGTGAGTCCTAACTTTGGAAGTGTGTAATAGAATGTGCGGTAGCTAGGACATAGCAAATCTTTGTGCAGTGCTCACATTTGCCATTAACAGGGATGCAAGATTCAAGACAAGAAATCTGGAAAATAACACCTAGCACTTGAATGCTTTAAAGATTCCAGAATCTGGATGTGAAGACATTTCCCCTTGGCAGATTAAAAGTCCTGATCTGGGAGAAAGATCCAGGTTCTCTGTTACAGCAAAAATCCTAGGGAATTTTTATTTTTAAAAAGCCCTACTGTCTTGCAGTTGGATGGTAGGATTAGTAGAGGTCTACATTCGTTACTTTTCTTGTTGCTGGAAAGAGTAACAAAAGCACGTGAGGAGACGGGTTTATTTTGCCTCAGTCTCAGGAGCTTGAGGCATTGCATCTGTCATTGGGAAGTGATGAATGCAGGTGCTCAGATTTCTCGTCTTCATGTAGTCCGGGACCCATGGTGCAGCACAGACTAACCTAATCTAGAATTCCCTCACAGGCATGCCCAGAAGCCTGGGTCGTCATTTTGTCAGTGATCTTGTCGAGTTAAATAATCATCACAGGACCTAAGAAAGTTATAGTTGGGCAGACTAATATTGGAATAGGATGTAGTTGAATGAGTGCAAAGGCTTTGTTGGGCAAGCAGAGAATGGAATTAGGCTGATGCCTAGAGGGACACATTTGACAGGATTTGAACTCATGTTTCTGATGCCAAAGTTCATACACTTACCCCACTAAATAGCATCTCTATAAGAATGGAAAGAAACACTAGTTGCCTTTCTTTCCTCTGTGAGTCTTCTTCATAAAAGATTACTGCCTCTTTTTTCCCTTTTCTTTTTCTTTTCAAACACAGGGTTTCTCTGTGTATCCTTGGCTGTCCTGGAACTTGCTCTGTAGACCAGGCTGGCCTCAGGCTCAGAGATCCACCTGCCCCTGCAGCAAAGTGCTAGGATTAAAGGTGTGCAGAGAAATTCACCACCAGGCTGAAATTCATCTTAACAGTTGAATAAAATTCCATTGTGCATGTGTACCCCATTTTAATTATCCACTCATGTGTTGATGGACATCTAGGCCAATTCCATTTTCTTTCTACAGTGAACAAAGAATTAACTAGCATGGAGAAGCAAGTATCTCAAGTACAACTCATGGTCCTTTGGGCATATACCTAGGAGTGGTATAGCTGGACTAAATGGTAATTTTATTTTTAGCTTTTTGAGGAATGGCTGCACCAGTTTACTGTGCCACTAACTGTAAATAAGGGTTTCTCTTGCACACTTTCCCTAGCATTCGTCCTTTGTTTTTATGACAGAGGTGAGGGACAATCTTTTAATTTTAATTTGTATTTTCCTGAAAGCTAGGAGTGTAAACACTTTAAAAAGTTACTGGCCACTTGCATTTCTTCTGAGAACTGCATGGTCTCCTTAGCCCCTTTTGTTTTGATTGGCTATGTGACCTTCTGAGATCTTTGTATATGTTAATCCTGTCAGACAGGATGGGGACAAGGCTCCATGGTAGAGTATTTGCCTAGCATGAGAAAGTCCTGGGTTCAATCTGCAGCACTGGAAAAGAAACAAAGTCCTGTCAGACGGCAAACATCTCCCTTTCTGTAGGCTCTGCCTTCAATTAACAGTTTCCTTTGCTGTACAAAAAGCTGTTTAGTTTCATGAGGTCCTTTTTGTCGGCAGGGCATTTGGCTTTGTTTGCTGAGGGACTAATGTTCTGTTGGGTTGGTGTTCTGTTGGCGAGGTTCTGACCTATGGCTGCACCATGAAGTACACGTCCTACCTTTGTCTCCATTTACATGTGCTTGTATCATCTACTTTTTATCGGTATGGTTCCTGCAGCACAACTTGAAATCAGCTATGGTGAGACTGTCAGCATTCTTATTTCAGGATTTCTTTGCCTTTAGAGGTGTAATAGTAAATGAATTTTAAGACTGTGCTCCGTTCCATTTCTGTGAAAACGGTATTGGTATTTTGACAGAGGCTGCATTAAATCTGTAGATTGCATGACAGCTTTTCTCACAACATTGATTCTTCCACTCATGAGCATTCACTTGCCATCCTCGATTTCTCTTTTCTTGGTTTGGATAGTTGAGACAGGGTCTCACTATGTATCCCTGATGGGCCTGGAACTTGCCATGTAGACTGACTCTCCTGGAGCATTCAGAGATGCACCTGTCTCTGCCTCCCAAGGGCTGGGATTAAAGGCCTACACCACCACTCTGGGCTTTCTCTTGAGGATTTCAGAACTTTCGTTATGAGGTCAGTTTCCTTAGGTTAGGAAATTTTTATTATCATTTCCACCTTTCTGTCTGTAGATCTGTTTATCTTGGTTTGAGTAGATCATATGCATCAAGAAATTCATCCATTTAAATTCTGTGGCATATGTTTTTAAGGTATATCCTAATGATTTTCTGAATTTCATGGAAAACCACCAATGATTCCTAACATGATTTTAACAGACAGCTATTGAGGAAGGGGGCAGTGACTGATAGATGCTGGATAGTCATTTACCTTTATTGAGAACGATACCCGAACACGAAAATGTGCAATGTCTGCTTAGGAATAGTGAGTTTAGGCCTTCATTTACATCTGTCATGCTGCAAAATTGTTCCTCATGCTCCCGTTCAGTCTCAAATGATCAGGGAATTTTTCTTTGAATCTTACAGAATTTCTGATATGGCTTGTCTTAAATCAGAGTATCAGGCTCATTATGATGTGCCCCCTTTCCTGTGTGTTCCCAGGGATGCCATGTTTGGCTTTTTCCTGGGTAGTGATTACAGCAAGAAAAAGCACCAGTCTTCCAATGTAAGTTTATTCCCTACTTATGTACGTTTACCATAGGGCACCAAGAATAGACATATAACTTGTCTGTCACAGCTGTCCTCATTAGTAAACTTCATAGGACCTGTCACATAACAGTAAGCAGTGATCTTTGATACAAGTGGATGAATCTGGAGAAACAACAGGTCAGTAACCAGTACTCTGTAGGAGACAGAATAACAGCAACTTCTGGAAAAGACCATATGGATAGAAGAGTGTAGCTTTCTGTGCCTACTCTAAGGTGGCTATTTTTCTTGACTCAGACTGTAGCAGATATTTGTGATCATAACCACTTTTTTACTATTTTGTCCCTTCATTGGTCATTTAGCTTCATAACAGAGGAACAGTTTGTATTTAACAAATATCTTCAGTCTGGAAACAGTAGCTCATGTTTATTGAGTGATAAACCTATATGGTACTTTGTAACCACAGACAGCATTTTTGTCAACTCATAATTGCCTAAAAGAGGATTGACTAAATTGGGATCAGATCTTAACAGAAAATGTCAAGTTAGGAGAAAATGTCCAGTACCCAAGATGGTGTTGCCAAAGACAGTTCTGTTATACATCTCTAGCTTGACTGGCACCGAACCTTTATTTTTTGGCGGTCTTTGGCACTTAAAGCTGGCTTAGCAGGTAGGACTGAAGGTGACAGACTCATTTGTAGGATAGTATTATCTGACAAAATCAGATAATTGAGATACGCAGATTTGCTATCAGAATCCAGTTATAAGAACAATTTATCCTCAACTGCCCTGTACTTTAGCTTTTTTTTTTTTTTTCTCTTAAGACTTGCTGAGTTCGTTTAGTGTACCACATAGCTGGAACAGAAAGATGGCACTTCTACTTTCCTCACAACCTGCATGCAAATGGAAATTGGAAAAACACAGCTGTGAGTAACCTAGGCTATACAAGACTATGGGAATGCAGGGAATAATGTCTTCTTGCGGGGGCTGGAGAGATGGCTCAGAGGTTAAGAGCACTGCTTGCTCTTCCAGAGGTCTCGAGTTCAAATACCAGCAACCACATGGTGGCTTACAGCCATCTATAATGAAATCTGGTGCCTCTTCTGGCATTCAGGTGTACATGCAGACAGAACACTGTACACATAATAAAAAAAAATAAATATGTTAAAAAAAAAACAAAATCTCAGAACACTGGATATATATACCATTATTCTGTGCCAGTTAAAAAAAAAATAATGTCTTCTTGCTTCCTATTGCTGAGGAAAAAAAAAAGACAACTTGGCAAGAGAAGGGTTAAGTGTGTGAGCTTATAGTTTATAGTCCATTATGAAGGAAACTTGAAGCAGAAACTGAATCAGAGGCAAAGAAGGAGTGCTGCTTACAAATACAACCCAGGGCCACTGGGCAGCACCCACAGTGGGCTGGGCCCTCCTACAGTCATTAATCAGGAAAGCGCCCAGATGTCTCTAATGTGGGTAAGCAGACTACGAAGGACAAGGTGACGCTTGTCCTACACATTGAATCGAGTGGAATTTGCTAGACAAGGAGTGTTTAGGGGGAGGAGGGTGGTAAGCCTTTAGAGAAGCAACTTGAAGCAGCACTATTCCAGAGTCCAACCCCCACTGTCTTAAGGACAGTCCTGTCTTTTCTAGTGTTCAAGTACTCTGACGCATCAGCTGAAGGCGGGTTTGAGTTATCTGCACATGAACTCACAGGTCCCATTCTCAGCCAAACGAAGCACAATGACAGAATCTGGAAAAGCTAGTGGCTCTGGTCATCTAGATTCTAGGTAAAACATTCATAATACATTATTTATGTAATTAGTAATAAGTCTCATATATAGAAATATTTTACAAATATAGTTTTATTACTTGGAAATACATACAAAATTTCAAACACAGCTAAAAAGGTTGCTAGGCAGAGGTTCTACCCAAGCTGTTTTAATGAATACAGAAATCAGTTATGGCCAGCAGTGAGCAGCTCGAGTCCTGAAACAGCTTTTTCTCAGGTTCTTACCCACTTTCAAAACTAGCGACATCTTCCCCAACACAGACAACTAGTATTTCATTTTGTTCACAGGGCTTTTTTCAGCAAGACTGCTGAATGCCACTCACTACATCCATTTTGAAACTGGAACACTGTGCCCAATTAACAACATATCCTCCATGGTTTCTCGGACGGTCCTAACAGTTATTAACAGAAAGCACTTCTGTGTGATACAAGGTATGGGATGAACAGCCTTACAATAATTTCAGGTGGAAAGTTTTTTTGTTTTTGTTTGTGTGGTATGTGTGTTTGTGTTTTAAACTTTTTTTACTTTTGGCTAAGCAGAGTACATATGTTGAAGAAAAACCTGAGTTCTGGTTTTCCTGATTATCAACCCATTGCCCATTCTTTTTACCTTGATGCTTAAAAAACAAACAAGCAAGAAAAAAACCCCTCTTTTTGCAACATTAACACTTTCATTCTGAGCATTCCCATTTCAAACACTGTTTGTATCACATGCCCCTTGGTAGCTTTTATTGCAGCAGCTCCCCTTCTTTTTGCACACACCCCTTGACAAAGTAACTCATCAGTAAGCTCTCTACGACTTCATATGCACATTCTCTACTGTAGACATTTACTTAAATGTCTTAAATACTCATGCCTGTGTATGCGCATAGAGATGAAAGCCAGAGGACACTGAATGTCCTGCTTCATCATTCCAGCCGAGGAGCAGGAAGTCTCTCTAGTTCTAGTTATTCAACCATTCTTGAGGGCAATCTGGCATTTTCTCTAGCTACAGCAGAGAAGCTCAGCACAGACTGAGAAGAGTGAGGTAACTTGTGTAGCACTGATCTGGTTCAGGTGGAATTGTAAAGTCGGAGGGAGACCTGTTTCTAAGTATCCACTCTCAAATGCAGACCTCAGGACCACAGTGTAGTGTAAGCCTCTTCCTTGCTATCCTGAGCCTCCAGTGAGTTAGTACTCTTCCCTAGTGCATCACGGTGCTTCCTGCCTTCATCAGCATGATCACATCCATGTCAAACCCTGCCTCTTTTCAGGTATTTGTCTTTTAAAACCCCAGCATAATTTCTTCAATGAAAGTTTTTTGGAACTTAGTGTTTCTACGCAAGGCACATGACCTTTGTTTCCTCCTGTGTCATCTGGAATAGCTGTGTGCAGTGATGATGGTTTATGTGGTCACTAAGCTAACAAACAATAAGCAACTCTAGATAAAAAGTCACAGCACCAAAACTGTCAGCTGATATCTGCTTCCCCATGATTTCTTCCAATTTGAATTCAGCCCCTGCTATACAGTGTCAACCCTTCACATATGTGGACTACTCTCAGACCCACATTTTCTCTAGGAAAGAGTCTTTTCTGTCATTCTTGTTTGATACAGGGTCTCACTATGTAGCCCTGGCTGTTCTGGAACTCACTCTGTATACCAGGCTGATCTTGAACTCACAGATCTGCCTGCCTCTGCCTCCCAGAGTGCTGGGATTAAGGGCATCCACCACCATGCCCTGCTAAACCAGCCTTGATTCTTATATTTTAAAACATTTTACTACCCAATTTTTTCCTGGGGTGTCTTGTGAAGAATTTTTAAAAAAACCAGCATCAAGTCCTGTTGAGCACTTTTAGTGGTATTCAAGGCCACTTTGTTTCTTCTTTCAGTAAACATGTAAAGATGACTCAAGTGTCCAAACTGGTAGCCACTACAAATACACACAAGGCTCAGTATCAATGTCCTCAGTGGCTTCACCATCCGGAGAAGATGGTGACAGTGGTAGGGCTACAGCCTTAGCCCCGACATACACAAATGCTGTATAACACACCAACTTTTTCACTTTACACAGCCCCTCTGTCATTTTAGAGCACACTGAAGGTGCCCTTGTAACCTTTTTTTCTAGTAACTATTCTCAGCTAGGTGTCTGCAGCCTAACGCTTGAGTGGTATCTCTTATTACTTTTCAAACCTAATTACAGAATCACATTTATTACAGCTGATTTTTTTGTGTTGTTTTGGATCTTGTATACCTGTGAGTTTTCATTCTGAGCCTCGCAGATTTGTTCTGTCTCATCAGTGAAAACAACAACTGTGATCCTATTCAAGATACTGACTAAAAGCAATAAAATGACAGAATGAAGGCCATCTTCTAGAAAGCTCTGTCCTAGTTTTCCACTCACAGTCTGGTGAAATATTCTAAACATGCCCCTTATCACCTTATTAATATTTATTATTCTGAATAAAACTACAGAATTTATGGACAAAGTCATGCATAATTAAGTACTAGAAGCTGATTTTTAAAAATAACAGTTATTAAATATCCATTATAAATATTCATTTTATTTTAAAAGGATTGAAAGATGTTACATATATTACATACTACATATAATGGCACATGTCAACCTTTTAAGCTTAAAAATAATATCTCCCCAAACTGGGACTGACTTATATCCCAAGGATAAATGACCCTTGGCCTATATAGCACCACACCCAGGCCCTGAGGAAAGCCAATTTAGAGCCTGTCTGACCTCTGGCACTGGGATTCCTGATAGAATACAGAGGGTCCTCTCCCTCTGCTTTCATCCCTGGCAGTACTGAGGCCTGATAGGGACCTTCTGGCTGCACACTGCAGGCTTGGGAAAACAAGGACGCCAGAGGGGGAAAGCCCTCTAAAGGTCCTTAATAGTTGACACAGGGAGAATTTAAAACCTTATGTTCCTTAACAGCTTTGCCTTTGATCTACATAACAGAACTACAAAAGACAGAAGGAGGCTTACAGTAATTGAAATAGGTTTTTTTTTTTAAATGGAAATTTCTAGACAGAAAGAGCCTTAAAAGTTTCTAGTTCAACACTAGTAACCTGCTCCACTGGTGTCTACATTTTCCTGATTTCAGGTTTAATTCGTTCACAGTTTTAAATGCCATCCATATGCTGCTTTCTCAGACAAACATGTAGAAATTTAATAATACTTCCATTTTTTTCTTTCTTAATTCATAAGGACAAATTCTGCCAAATGCTCTGGCTTATGGCTCTCCTCCTCTTCATAGTATGTTTAAGTTACACACTAGGAATCCAAGAAGAACCACTATGGAATTCTCATAAGCAATGCCCAACCAATCAGTACAACACAGTAAACGGTGTGAAATTTTTAATTTATTCCCCTCCCAAATCTCTAGAATATATATACTCTTAGCTTTGAGAAATGTAATAATAAAAATACCCATAGGATTGATAATGTGAAAAGAAGAAGAAAGAAAAAGCATACATCATACAGAACCAGGCTGGTTTTCTTGCCCCTGCAGTGGTGTGGTATGCGTCTGGCAATGCCACCTTCTGCTTGCATTATAAAGACTGTACAAGACAGACTTGAAGTGGAGATAGGCCTCTGGTTTTTATTTTATGTTTTTAAACCCTAGCAAAATTTTTAAAAAGAGGCTGTACTAAATGATAATGCATTTGAGTCAGGGGGAGGAAAAAAAAATTAAAAACCCAAAACTTCTTTCAGTTTATTCAAAATAAAAATACACATAGAATTATGAAAATATAGGTTTACTATTTCCATCACGTAAGCCAACGCTGCTGTTGAAAGGCTCGCAGTGTTCTCAGGTCTTACAGCTCATCTCGATCTCTCAGTAAAGTGTACCTATACTCGCTGGGTGCCAACTTCTGGAAGGAGCTCTCTGGAGGACTGCTCGCTACATCCTGGTCTTGCTACAAGAGAAAAGAAAAGAATCTTCATCTCAAAATGTTTTATGGACTTATACTTTACTATTTCATAATGGGCAGTGGCCTTATAATTACTTGTTTATTAATAAATAAAAGAGGAAAGGTGTATGCCAAAGTCAAGAGGTAAGTGTATTTTCTTGTTTCCTCACTTCAAATGTCTCTAACTCATACTGTCCAAGGCACGGCTGCCACAGCACCACTCACTCTGGGACTGTCACAGTTACTAAGGTGTAGAAGACAACAAACACTGAATCCCCATTGCTTCCTAGAGAGTCCCATAGAGGCAGCACAACTTATTTGATCCTAACCCTTCACTTTTACAAATGACTGCTAAGAGGGAGTGCCTTAATTCAAAAGACCTCTACTGTTAATAAAATTGCTATTTATCAACTATCTAGATGCCATTAATCAGTAAAACCTGGTTGAGATGAGGAAAACACTCCATAATACAGTGAACTTCTTTGATACTTACGTGTCAACAATTGTCAAAATACACAATGAAACTATAAAGATTTCCATGAGTTCTGAGGAAAGGGCAACACTTTTCACACTGCCAGTGTCTCAAGAGCAAACCTGACTTCACTGTAACAGTCCCTGCAGTGGACAGCACATGGTGTACACTGGATAGTCTAACACAGACTAGCATGTGCCCGTGACAAGAGACAGTGGTAGGTGCCTTTACCTATCTCATTTTGTCAGCTGCATTTCCTCGGTAAGTTACTTTCTGCTTGAGACACACGCTCAAGATGAAATTACATTACTATAAACATACAGTATCTTGTTCCCAACTGGTTCTAAATACAAAAATATGAATAAATGAAATACATAAATAAAGTCCACTGTCTAAGGGAAAGTGAAATAGATCAGGACAATACCATACAGTAACTAGACTTTTCCCTGATCCTATAATGCAGTGGTTTTCGACACTTTTGAGGGTTGAATGACCCTTTTCACAGGGGTGACGTCACCTAAGACCACTTGCATATCTGATATTTACATTAAAATTTGTAACAGTAGCAAAATTAGTTATGACATAGCTACAAAAATAATTTTATGGTCAGGGGTCCCCACAATATGAGGAAATGTATTAAGAAATTGCAGCATTAGGAAGGTTGAGAACCACTGGTATAGAGTACTAAGCAGGCTTCGTGTGCTGAAGAAAATCATTACCTTTGGATTACTGTCATTAGCAGAGTTCTCCCCTTTAATAGTAGCTTAATGATCATTTCTCAAGTAAAGCATATTATCAGATTATCAAGAGAACTCTTGACTTTAAACTTAATCTGTCTCCCAAATAAGGTAAAGAAAAAAAATTAGTTTTTCTTTTTCTTTGCTAAATACAAGTTCTTTGGACAAAGTAGTAGATTAAAGTCCTAGCATATAAAACAAGAAGGGGTTTATTGTGTATCATCTCCTGTAGAGGAATTTTAATCCACCAACATTGATCCTATCCAAAGCCCTTCTAGGTCTCTGTGATTTAGCTGGAATGCAGACACGCCCTTATACACAGCTTTAATCCCAAACAATGAAGGTAAGGTTAGTTTGTAGAAGAAAACACCCATATTTGAAAATGTCTGAGAGGCAGACAAAGTGCAAATCAGAGAAAGATTTGACAGAATCTGGATATGCCAAGCTCTCATGAGAAGAGAAAGAAAGGAGAGGTTACTTGAGAGAACAGGAGAGAGAGGGTAGGAGGCAGTTTTACCAGGACAGTTTTACACAGAAAGTTTGTAGAGAGAACAAGCTAGACACAGGTAAAGACAGAGAATGAGAAGGGGAGAGAAGATTAAAACAGATTGCTAGAGTTAGTTTGAGGCCAAGCAGAGCAATTCAGTCAGAAGCTGAGAGAATCCACTTTGAATCAGTCATCTTAGACAGGAGGTTGAGCCAGGACAACTGTGTTGAACCAGCCAGCCAGAGTTCAGAAAGAGCTAGAAAGGATAAGCTTCTTCAGCAATAAATCTCAGAGGCTTAAAACATTCTAGGCCTAAATTAGATTATATGGAAGCCTAAAGCTTCCAGGACTAGGCAGATCTAGGTTAGCAGATGGAAGCTGTGAACCTTCAAGACAACAATTATATCAAGTCAATAAAGGATACTTTTACAATCTCCCTCTTAGTTTTGTGGTCAGAGATGTGATATAAATAATAACACATTAAAGTGCAAATTTAGGGCTCTTTCATAGAGCAGAGACATAGAAATTACTTGAAACATGTTACAAAGTAGAAATAACAAAATTCTCAGTCTTAAAAATCTATGTATCCTTTTACAAATGTGGGTGCCCTTGAATTTAGGGCATAGATGATCAGGATTGTGATATCTTCCTGGTGGATTTTTCCCTTGATGATTATGAAGTGGCCTTCTCTATCTCTTTTGATTAATTTTGGTTGAAAGTTAGATATTAGAATGGCTACTCCTGCTTGCTTCTTGGATCCATTTGCTTGGAAAACCATCTTCCAGTCCTTTCAGGTAATGTCTATCTTTGTGATTTAGGTGTGTTTCTTGTATGCAACAGGTTGCTGGGTCTTGTTTAAGCATCCATTCTCTTAGTCTGTGTCTTTTTATTGGAGAATTGAGTCAATTGATGTTGAGGGAGATTAATGACCAGTGGCTGTTAGATCCTTTGATGTTGATGTTGGCTATGGTAGTGTGTTTGTGGGTTTGGCTACTTTTTGTTTTGCTGTAGTGAGGTTATTTATTTCCTGTGTTTTCTTGAAAGTAGTTTTCTTGGGTTGTATTTTTCCTTCTAGTGTCTTCTATAATGCTGGATTTGTGTGTAGGTATTGAAATTTGTTTTTGTTGTTGAATATCTTGTTTTTTCAGTCTATGAGGACTGAGAGTTTTGATGGGTACAGTAGCCTAGGCTGACATCTCTGTTCTCTTAGGGTCTGCATGATATCCATGCAGGCTCTTCTGGCTTTTATAGTTTTTGTTGAGAAGTCAGGTGTGATTCTGAAGGGTTTGCCATTATATGTTACTTGGCCTTTTTCCCTTGCAGCTTTTAGTATTTTTTCTTTGTTCTGTATACTTACTGTTTTGATTATTATGTGACAGGAGGATTTTCTTTTCTGGTCTAATTTATTAGGTGTTCTGTAGGCCTCTTGTATTCTTATTGGCCTCCCCTTTAAGTTGGGGAAATTTTCTTCAATGATTTTGTTGAAAATATTTTCTGGGCCTTGGAGGAGGGGATCTTCTTTTTCCTCTATTCCTATTATTCTTAGGTTTTGTCTTTTTACGTTGTCTTGGATTTCTTGGATGGTCTGCATCAGGAATTTTTTAGATTTAACATTTTCTTTGACAGATACATCTATTTCTTCCATTGTATCTTCCACACCTGAGATTCTTTTCCATCTCTTGTAGTCTGTTGGTTATGCTGACCTATGACTATGCATGAAGATAACCTAAGACCCCTGCACATATGTAGCCCATGGCAGTTCAGTATCCATTGTAATAGGAACAGGGACTGTCTCTGACATGAACTGATTGGCCTGCTCTTTAATTACCTCCCCCTGAGGGGGAAGCAGCAATACCAGGCCACAGAAGAAGACAATGCAGCCACTCCTGATGAGACTTAATTGACTAGGATCAGAAGGAAGGGAAAGAAGACCTCCCCTATCAGTGGACTTGGGTAGGGGCATGCATGCAGAGGGTGGAGGGAGGGATTGGGACGGGACGGGAGGAGGGAGAGAACCACAAAGGGGATACAAAGTGAATAAAGTATAATTAATAAAGAATAAAAAAAATCTGAAAAAAAATCTATGTATCTATCCATTCTGAGAAACTATCTACCTACTATTCATCAATCTATATATCAACATGTCAACTGAGAATTTATTTGTGAATAAAAGCTAATATAAAGTATTGATAAATAGTTGTAAAGCATTCAACTATCAAATGGGAAAGCTGCATCGAGTCCTAAATTTCGAACATTATCAATACTGCATCTGTGAAGATTCTTAGAATGAGTAAAATACCAAGTCATTACTTTCTTTATGAAGAGGGTACATGCCCAGCCACAAAAGCACACTTGAACAACTACTGGAATCCATTGATCTGTTTGCTCATCTACTCTCCCAAGTCCTACTTCTTACCTCTGTCTGAAGCCAACAGTATTTAACCCTGTATGGCCATGTTCTACAGAAATCATACTCAGATACCCTAGGTTAGATGACTGAGAAATCAGATACTCTACAGCTATTCTGGAGGCCTGACAGTACCCACTGGTGAACACATGAGTCCTACCTCTCCTGGGGCTGTATCAGTTGGATCAGGTCCATGATGGAATTCTCTGTGCAGTTTTCCAGAATGTAGGTCAAACACAAACTGCTTGAGTTTTCCAGGAATTCTAAAACCAAAGGCAAATAATTATTTAGCTTCAACTGCCAAAAAAAACCCTGACCTCTAGTTTACCAACTTCATAGTGCTGTACAGAAATATTTTACTATAATCCCACCAATCCTACTACAGCTATTACAAGCAACTAGATACTAGTTTTGTTTCTAAGTTTTTATTTTTTATTTTATGTCTATGTGCGAGTACCTGCACGTATATACTAGCACTAGTACCTAGTGTCTGCAGAAGCCAGAAAAGACATCATAGCCCCTGGAACTGGACTTACAGGATGAGCCATCAGATAGGTGCTGGAAACCAAATCTGGATCCTCTGCAAGAGCAGCAAGGGCTTTTAATTGCCGAGCTACTTCTTCAGTCCCCATTTTCTAATTATTGCACTTGTTTCGTAGAAATTTTTCTATACTCACCATTAACAGAGACAACGCTATCAAGATGCTATATCCAAAATGTATTTTACTAGCTTTTATTGGTAGATACTTACAGGGGGTGAGTATGTGTGACTGTGTGTGTGTATGTGAATTCATATTCTTTTACTGGCAAACACATACACATAAAACAAAAAACCTATATCCTACAAAGCCACACTAAAAATGTGATTAAAAGGGAAAAAATATCACTAGAGCATAATCACTTAAATGAATTCAGTTTTATAACTAGAACACTAGAAAGTGCCACTCAATGTCTCACAGCATTTGAACCCAGCAAGAGCCTGTGCGTCCTCAAAAGCTGTAACCTGGAGTAGAGCCCTCTTTGGAGGTGGTCCAGACTATGCTGAGCAAAGCAGCCTTACAAAGACTTTGGAATTATGCACTTGAGGTGTATCCAATAAAGTAGGAACAAATGATACCTACAAGACCAATCAATTTTTGTTATTCACTGATTTGCATTCTAAAGTCTTTGTCAACATAATTTTTTAAAAACTGAAGTTGATTTGCTAATTTGATAATTAACAGCTGAATTTTAATCTATAGTTTCTCAGAAACTGAATGATTTTCCTTATATGCCTTGTACAGTGATTTTGGTGCTTTAGAACATTCAATATATATTTCAAATAGAAAGCTATTGTTTTTTTCTATTAATATGAAAATTAAAATGTATTTCCATATATATTTTAGTTCTTTGGGTACAACAGCCTGACTTTTTACATATTTTTGTTTTTATTTTGTTTTCTTGGCCAAGAAGTAAACATTACAAGTTTTTATATATTTTTTTTCTTTTTTAATTCCATCCTGAGGTCCTGGAAGTGGTTTTTTCCCCCTTCAATAACTCCCACTGAGCTGTACCAACCAATAACTTCATTGTACACCATGCTGGCTCCCCACTAGCTTCAATGCAATAGAGACCAGCAGGTGCCAAATGCACAGTTTACAAATACAAATGACTGTCAGGTAGCTGTATTGACAGAATGCCTCGCAAGGGTTCTCTGGTGCAGAAGTAATTGCACATACACCACAGATAAACACTGAGAGGAGATCAATTTACATTTCTTCTGACATCATGTCTTGTCACCCCACAGTAAAATGCTGAAGTATAAAATTCAAGCCACAGACTTGGAACGTTGTATCCGCCTGAGATAATTCTGCTGGTTTGTTACAAGCTCCCGAGACCATGAGAGCCACTGCTGGTCAAGGAATGCCTTATCAATGAGTAAATCCTAAACATGACACACCAAGAATACTCAGGACAAGCTTTCCCCTGACTTGAACATTCCTTTCATCACCAGATAAGAGGGCAGAAAGAGCTGTGAGCACAAAGCCAAGGCCAGGGAGGAGGGCAGACTTGGACAATGATGTGAAGGAGGGATTACAGAAGGAAGAACTCTTAGCTAGCATGCGCTCAGAAACCACTATTAGGAATTGATAAAGTGAATGGGCAATAAGTTGTTAGAAGACAGTATGGCAATCTGCAAGACTATCACAATAAATAAACCCTATTTTCCTATTTCCGGCTACAATTTTCTTAATTGGAACACTAAATATGTCTGTTGCACTGTCCAAACTTGTTTATAATGCTTTATTTTTAGACACAGTGAAACACATAAACTGTGTCCTCCCTCTGACAATGCACAAGGTAGGAAGTAGGTTTATTATCTTAAAAAATTGAAGCACAACAAACGATTCTCTCTCTCTTTTTTTTAAGCTTAAATCCTGTAACTTCTGTTGCTTTGAGAGAGCCTTAGCATATAGTGGGGCTGGTCTTGAACTCACAGATCTGTTTGCCACTGCCAACTGAATGCTGGGATTACTAAGCACAGTGCTCAGCCTAAGTTCTCTAAGTCTTAACAAATGTACAGCATCTTCCTACCATCTCTGCAAAACAAGTGCGATCTCCAGCACCTCTCTGCACTTGGGTCTTCCTTTCCTCCTATTCCCTGGCAACCATTTATGTGTTTGCTGATCCTATGCCATACACACACTAATAACACATAATCGCAAGAATAGTTTTTCCGTTTTAATATACATTTGGCATTCGCTCACCTTGCAAGGCACAATAGTATTCCACTGAGGAATACATAAGTCTACTTATTTATCTGGTCAAGGACATTTAGATTCTGTCACAATTCTGGTGATCAGACACAATGCTACGATAAATGTATGTGCACAGATTTCTGTATGAACTTTATATTCTAGAACAGACACTGGGACAGATGCTACATATATGCTTGACTTTCGCAAAGAAACTGTCAAACTGTATGAGTGTGCCTCAAGACTGTGGCTGATCTGCACACTTGTGAATACAGGGTACTGTTGCCATTTCACCTTTGGCAGCTGAAGGATACAGAGCAGCATCTTGCTGTGATGCTAACTTGCATTTCTTTACTATGTAATGACCCTGGGCACCTTGCTTGTGTGCTGAGTTGCCATCTCTGTATTTTGCTTGTTTTTACAGTATCATTCACAGAACAAAGGTTTATAACTTGATGAAAACGAACATCATTCTTTCTAAGTGTTTCTGATGCTCCCAGAACTCAATCTTCCCCTGATTGCTAAGAATTTTCTTTGTTATCATTTTCCACTTAGCTCTATGATAAATTTTAAGTTAATTTTTCATTAGAGTGAATTCTTTCTTGGTATGAAGGTGTTCACTTGGCCCAGCCAACTTACTAACAAGGGAAAATAATAAAAACAGTATCAGACAAAGAAAATGTGCTTTTTAAGAAGTTTTATCAGGGTGGGCATGATAAAGTAAGCCTGTGCTCCCAGCTAGGAGGCTGGGGCAGGAGAACCACAAATTCTAGCCAGCACTGGACAACAGGATCCTCCCTCAAAATTTAAAAAAGGAAAAATAGGGCTAAAGGTGCAGTTTAGTGATGTAGCATTTGCCTAGTATGTAGGAATCTCAGGCTCAACTATGAGTCAGTCTCACAAGAAAAAGCAGAACACAGGAGAAAGGGGAAAGGACAAGAGCTAGCTCCACCAATAACCATGTTCTTTCTTAGTCAAAGCTTTATATGGGAGGCTCCCTAGATAGCAAACCTGACGATATTTTCTTCTAGGTATCTTGAATTCTTTGAACTTCCATGTTGTTCTAGCGTAAACCCTCCAAGATTAGGAGATGGCTCTAGACAGCTCTGACTTGGTGGACAGTCTCCTTTATGGCCTTGTTTTATATTGCTTTTTGTGCTAATTTGCTTGCACCCTTCCTTCCTGCCAAAATGAAAGCCACTGAACTTAAGGAATCACAATAATAATTTTTTTGTGTTTTGGTGTTTTGGGTGAATTGATGGGGAGCCCAGAGTTGGGGAATTCATCATCTTCAGAGTAGTTGTCTCCATTTGGGGATAGGTATGTCAGGAAGTAACAAAAGCCTGGAAGGAATGGCCTGCAATCTGTCTAGCTGCTGTCTTCTTTCCTTTCACTTGAAACCTCTGATAGTTATAAACACTTCAGAGAATATATTCACCAGCTAGACAATTTTTCTGTATGTATGTGTATTTGCATATGTGCATGTGTGTGCCAGGTGCCTGCAGAGGCAGAAGAGGCACTAGAGCTCCTGGAGCTGGAGCTATGGAGGTTTGGAGCCATCTGTCATGGATTCTGGGACTCATACTCAGATTCTCTGGAAGAAAGAGCAGCAAGTGTTTTTAACCTCTGAACCATCTCTCCAATCCTAAAGACAGTTAAGTTTTCTTCATTGTCCTTTCACAGTCTTATGTAATTTTTCTCAGGCTGCAGAACAGCAGCCTGATATTATTACCTGGACTTGAAATTACCCTCACTCTTCCATCTTTATATACAATCTATTCCTTTCAAGTTGATGGGAAACTTATCTGATCAAACAATACAAAAATCCAAGGGCTCACAGAGCTATGATCTGATTTTTGTCATTGGGAAATTCTAGCTCTTCAAACACCAGCAATTCCACTGCTTTTCTTTTATAAGTACTGGGAATGTCACTGTTTGTATGTAGTACTGTGAGCTTGAACTCTAGCGTCCAATAGTTTTAATAGTTTCACCACTGAATATCTGTGTGAACTTGCAAGTCATTTTACTTCAAGGGGATTGAATTTCTCTAAAAAGAAGATGAGTGTCCTGCTGGTAGTCTCCACCTCCAGCCAGCATGGACTGTGCCCATAAGTCATCCCTTACTACAATCACTTCTGCCAGATGACTCTGGAAATGCTGAGTTATTAAGTACAAGTAATAGTAATGACAGTAATTTATGGAGAATGCTTATCATTTTAGCTTTAATTACCAGGCAGCACAATAATAATTATACAAGCCATTAAATGTGTCATATTCACCTTGCTGCATGCTTTATTGGTTTCAAATACTAGAATCTATTCATGTAGGCTTAGCTCTTAGTTCTCACAGCATGTACTACCTCCCCAATTAAAAACGGTTAGCAGGAACTGAGCAGTGCTTAGAAGGAGAAATTTAGACAGCTAAGGAAGAAATTAAAGAAGCAAATTATTTCAAAGAACTTCAAATGCATTATTATTATTGTTATTATTGGTTTTTTGAGAAAGGGTTTGTCTAGCCCTGCTGTTCTCAAACTAGCTCTGTTCAACTGGCTGGCCTCAAACTCATATCCGCTTGCCTCCTCTACCTCATGACTGCTGGGATTAAAGGGGTGTGCCACTTGCAGTACAGAGAAGATCATTTTCTATTGCCAGATTTCTTTGAAGAGTCCTATTGGTTTAGATATGCTTTTCTCTTTCCTTTCCCCAAAGCACAGCACGCCACTAGCTGACAGATTAGCTCTACTTAGCCAACAGCCCATCTACTGGTCCAAAAGACTATAGTTAGGGAATAAAAGGATGGGTGGGGTGAAAAGACTATGAACACAGCGCTAAAGACATGGCTCAATAGTTCTTGCTGCTCTTCCATAGTAGAATTGAATTTTATTTCCAGCAGCACATCCAATAGCTTATAACTACCTGTAACATACCCTCACATACATGGCACACACAGACACACATAAATAAAAGCAAAATAAATATTATTTTAAAACAACAATGATTGCTAGTGCTTGTTTGGGTTCTTCAGGAATCAGACACCAAAATGAGATTCAAAATGCCAGTGTTAATTTGACTTCAGAGAAGAAGGACAGTGTTTAAGCAAGGTAAAGTCCTTTAGAGGGTTCCCACAACGCATAACATAACAGGAATTTAATAAAAAATAAAAATAAATTAAAAAGCTGAGCATGGTTTGGATGTTGACTTGCAGACCCAACCAAGGTCAGCATCTTCTTGATTTCTAAGTATAATTTGCAACTTTATAGTTAGGGCTGTGAGTTTCTCATTATAAAAAGATCAAAAGTATAAACACACACACACACACACACACACACACACACACACACACACATCTATCCACAACTAGAAGTTAAGAGGTGTGCTGATGAACTTCATAAAAATGACACACTGGCCAGGAAGCACTTCTGAGCTAAGTACAGTTATAGCCTGTGGTGGTTTGAATAAGAATGGTCCCCCACAGGCTCATATATTTGAATGTTTAGTCATCAGGGAGTAGCTGATAGGATTAGTACTTAGAAAGATTAGGAGGTGTGGTCTTACTGAGGGAAGTATGCCAATGGGGGTGGGCTTTGAGGTGTCAGAAGCTTAAGACAGACCCAGCGGTTCTCTCTTCCTGTTGATTGCTGATCCAGTTGTAGAACTCTTGCTACTTCTCCAGTACCATGTCTGCTTACATGTCCCCATTTTCCTCAAACGCCACAATGACAATGGACTAAACTGTAACCAAGTCTCAATTTAATGTTTTCTTTTATAAAAGTTACTGTGGTCATAGTCTCTCCACAGCAACAGAACACCAACTAAGACACTGCCTGTGAGTTTGTAGGAAGCCCAGGCATTAGTGTTCTCTTTCTGAAAGCTCCTTTCATCTTGAGCATGCAGTCTTTGGGGAGGGACACCTAGGGACAAGTAGGTAGGGTGGCTAGATCTCACCTGACTGTAAATGCTCACACTACTGAGAAGCCTCTATGTGATATGGTTTTTGTCTTAACATGCCTTGATGTTAGAAAAATGGGCCACAAAGTAAGTTTCTTGCATTCAAATCCAACACTGCCTTGCTCTCGCAATGGCCTGATTTCCTCACTCTCGGCAGGTGATCTCACTTGCCAGTTAAAAAAGGCTTCTGGTAGAGACGGGGGAGCACCACCCCACCTATAGAAAATCCCATCCAGAATTTACTGTGCCTTCAGGATATGTAGGGATTAAGATAGAGTAGAGATCAATGGAATGTGTAACCGATGCCTGGCCCAACCTGAGACCCACTCCATGAGAGAAAGCCCCTGACACTGCTGATGACACTCTACTATATTTGCAGACTTGAGCCTTGCATGGCTGTCTTCTGAGAGGCTTTGCCCAGCAACAAATCAAAACACAAACAGAGACCCACAGCCAAACATTGGATGGAATGTAGGAGCCTTGTAGAAGAGTAGGAGTAGGGAGGAGGACAGAATGACCTGGAGGGGACAGGAGCTCCACAAGAAGATCAACAGTCCCAACTAACTTGGGGAACCAGTCATGGACTCGATTTAGACCCTCCACACATACATACCTAATGGGCAGCTTAGCCTCCATGTGAGACCCCTAGAAAGGGGCTTGGGGGCTGTCTCTGACATGGTCTCTGTTGCATGCCTTTGGATCAATTCACCCTGGCAGAACACTGTAAAAAAGGAAGTACATACAGTCCTGATGAGACTGGATGTACTGGGGCAGGTTCAGGGGTGGGTGGTTGGCATGGGTGTCCCCTTTTCTGAAGGGAAGAGGAAGGGGGATAAGGGAATTAGGGAGAAACAGAGGGGAAGGACTAGGAGGAGAGGAAGAAGGGGGTTACAATTGAGAGGTAAAGTGAATAACCAACTTAAATAAAAAAAGGAACTTCAGGCCACCACAAGATCCACCACAAGCAACTGACCAAAAACTTGGCTGTCATCCTGTACATCCACTGTTTCAGATTGGTCCACCCCAACATGTACTCCATCTATGAGCTGCTAGAGTGGGTGGAAGAGCCAGTGTGGAAAAATCAGAACTAGGAAGAATTGGATCCAGGAACAAGCCATCATCAAGGATGAAAACCTCAAGCATGGCTGCCATCTAAGGCAGCACCCACCACCACAGGGCAGTTCTGTGGAGCCTGAGAGACCCATGGGGGCTCTGAAAGGAGATTAGATGGCAGCAGAGGGGTTTGTAGAGCCCGCAGTGTCCCTGAAAAAAAAACTAGAGAAGGGCAGGTCCATAAGATGCTTTTAAAAGGCAGACTCAAGAAATTGGCAAGAAAGATGGTGGAACAGAACCAGATGTGAAGGAGAGAATGGTAAAACTACAGAAGGTGATGCTGTTGTCCGTGTTGTAATCCAGAAACCATGGAGAAATCCATGATCTGTGCTGCTGCTGAGAGACCAAAGATTTAAAAATCAGTGGGCATTGTTTTAAAGTTTAAAGTACAAGCCTGAACAGAGGCCAGTAAATGGAGATATGTCCAGCCACCTTCAGGGAAGAACTAGCCTTACTGCATTCTTTCCTGCCAACTAGAGATACAGTTGCTAGGAAACCAACCCCTCTCCCTTAGGGTAGCCAAAACAAGGGAAGTTAGACAATTAATGGTTTGGGGGCCTTCCTATAGCCAATCAATTCAAAATGCAACAACCCCTTTTGTGTTTCAACCAATAGATGCTTGCCAGGCAGAACCCCCTGTTTTGGGCATGCTGGGAAGGACCGGACTCTCTAAATCACCCAACTAACCTGAGCAGGGGGCTCTAGGCTCTCACCACTTTGGTGGTGAGAGTGTGTGAGCCCAAGCTGCAGATTGTAATAAAAAGATCCTCATACGTTTTGCAAGGGACTCAACTCCTGGTGGTGGTCTTTTGGAGTCTTGCGAATCGGGAACAACACTGCAGACTATAAAAAGTATGGAAGCTTCTTTTGCAGTGGTATGGATGACCTTCCCTCACATTGAGAGGGTGTGTCCTTGTATTTTTAATTGTTAATTCTGGGCTGCAGAGAGCTAAGTGCTGGCAGGATTTTGTTATTGTAATTTCTATGGCCCAGCACCTGTTTTCTATTTGTAAATGCTGGTCCTCCCTCAAAGGACAACCAGCTGTTGTCTTGCTGCTGATTGGTTCAAACTGGATATGGCTTTTTGTATAATAAAAAGCTAATGGCCCAGAGCTGGGGCAGGAAGTACAGGGTGAACTTCCTCCGGGCAGGCACAGACAAAGGTGAGTGGCAAGCAGACACACAGACAGGAACAGAAGGAAGGCTGAAGTGGAGCAGGAAGGTAAAGAGCTAGAAATGTGGCAGGATGCAGGCTGGGAAGTCCAGTTAAATTAGAAGCTAGCTGAGAGACTGCCCCAGGATATGGCCAAAAGCTTTAAACTAAAGTCTCTGTACATTATTTATACCACAATACTCACAGTTGAGAATGAGAGACATAAAAGGCTTCTGTGACAACCCCCCTCCATGCACAAAAAAGAAAAAGAAACAGTCTAAACAAGAACCTATTGAAGAGAACTCTTAAAAACTGTAAGGGCCAGGTTGTGGTGGAACACACCTATAATCCCAGCACTAGAGAAACAGAGGAAAGCAGATCTCTATGAGTTCAAGGACAGCCCGGTCTACAGATCGATTTCCAGAACAGCCAACACTACACAGAGAAGCCCTGTCTCAAAAAATAAACCAAACCAAACCAAAACAAAAACCCAAAACTGTGATAAGGATACTCTTCACAGTTGATGGTTTCTGTCAGGAGTTGGGTAGGAGAAGAAATCAGTTATCTTTAAGGGGCTAGCTACTGGGAGCCCCAGGTGGCCACATGTTCCAGTGAGTATATGGGCAACACAAATTGGACTTGGTCATTTTCCCCCCTTTCTTTTCTTTTGTTTTGTGGGAGGTCATCAGAGCAGAAAGTGGACTTGGGAGGATTGGGAAGTGAATGGAATAGGGGTGAATTATGTGAAATTTCCAAATAACCAATAAAAACATTAAGTTAAAAGAAACAGAAACCTCAAGAACCTTTTGCTGCTGTCCACCACCATCCCCAAACAACCCACAAAGAAACTCTGCCTTCCCCCTCACTCCTGAACTCCGTTTCAAGCTAGAAGGCTATTAGTTCCTTTCCTTTCCTTCTTACCCCTTTATAATGTTTTGCTTCATGCAGCAACACCTCCCCCATCTCAATCACTCTTTCCTCCATTTGACTCTGCCTCACAAGCACTTAATCATATTTGGGTTTTTCCTCCAAAAGAACTAAAATTGCATAACCCCCATTTCTCTCTATAGTTATCCCCACCCCTCTCATTTATTCCACTTTATAGAGATGTTTCTTACAAGAGCTTCTATTTTTGGATTTGCAACTTTCTGCAATATCGGCTCTGTCAATTCTAACAGATGCTTTATCTCTCCCTTATACATGGGCACTCATTTCTTGTCTTCACCTTTGCCTTGTGGTTGGGCAGTCCTTTTGCCTTCTTCATCTCTAGTTTGTAGTTAAGTACTCCCTTCTTTTTGCACTACTCCCTACTTGATTAATAACCATGTGATTCTTGTATTCTGCTGCTCCTCTGTTAGGTCTGAGAATGAGATGTTACAAATAGGCTCAGGATTTGAATGCTTAGGCCCTAGGAGATGGCACAGTTTTACAAAGTGTTAGGAGACCAGGGGCCTAGGCAGAGAAGTAGGTGCTGGGATTGCACCCTTGGAGGCTGCTTTACCCGAACCCAAGTCCACTCCTTTCTCTGCTTCTTGTCTGAGAGGAGGCCAGAGCTTCCTGCTATCCATTGCAATTGTCGTGACAACCTTGCCAGGTGCATGAGATCAGGTGGCCATGGCCTGAGCCTTATGAAACTATGAAATAAATCCTTTCTCTGTAGTTTCTGTCAGATATTTCATCACAAAGATGAGACAAAATTCTTCCTCAGTCTTCTGCAGTGTTCCTTTCTCAATTCCTTTTCTGCTTTGGGCAACCACCATTGTACTCTCATTTTTTTGAGCTAATTATCATTTCACTCTCATAATGATCATATAATTATCTTATTCATAAAGTAAAATCATGCAATTTATCTTTCTGTGCTCATGTTATGTCACTTAATATTATTTCCCCCAGTTATCTATGTTGTCACAAATGACAGGATCTCCCTACTTTGCCAGAATAGTATTCCATATTTCAGCTGATGCACATGATGCTGCAATGAATTATGGGAGTGCACATATCACTTTGACATACTGATTTAATTTCCTTTGGATATTATTCTGGTTTGCTTTCTGTTGCTTTGACAAAACACTGACCAAAAGCAAATTGAGGGAGAAATGAGTTTATTTTAGCTTATGCTTCCAGGTCATATCCATCATTAAAGAAACAAAAATTCTATTTATTCATGATTCATCTTGTAAATTTGTTCATTTCTTCTTTCAATCTGTTGGCACATTATTCAAAGCAGCCTCTTATCCATTTTATTTGTGTTACATAATTTATAATGTCTCCTTTATTTCTGATTTTATTTACTTGAGTCTTTCTTTCGGAAAGAAGCTAAAGGCTTTTAAATTTATCTTTCCAAAAATTTGTTCCATTTACATTGTATTGTTTTTAAACTCATTTGTTTCTGCTCTAATTATTTTTTAATTTTTTTTTCACAATTTATTCATTATATATCCCAATTGAAGACCCTAGTCCACTGAAAGGGGGAGTTCTCCACCATCGCCATCTGCCCACAGATTGTTAATTCTCATCAGGGCTGCCTGGATCCTCTTCCTCTCTGACCTGGCAAGGCCGAAATATCAGGGGTGAATGATCAAAGAGCAGGCAATCGAGTTCATGATAAAGGTTGCTCCTGCTCCCCCACTCAGAAATCTACATGGAGACTGAGCTGCCAATCTGCCACAAGTGAGCAGCGGGTCTAGGTTCTCCATGCATGGTTCTCTGTTGTTGCATCAGCCTCTGCAGGAATCCCTAGGCTTAGATCCTTTAGATTTACTGGTCTCTTTGTGGGGCTCCTGTCCCCTCCATGTCCCTCTATCCCCACTCCATTCTTCCATAAGACTCCCCGTGCTCTGCCCAAAGTTTGGCTGTGAGTCTCAGCATTTCTTTTAATCCCCTGTTGGGTGAATCCTTTCAGAGGACCCTCTATAGTAGACTCCCATCCTGTTTCCTCTCTTCCACCACTTCTGGTGTCTAGTTTGCCACTCTGAATGAGATTTAAGCATCCTCCCTAGAGTCCTCCTTAGGATACAGAAATTGTGGTACATCTATACAATGGAATACTACTCAGCTATTAAAAACAAAGAAATCATAAAATTTGCAGGCAAATGGATGGAACTAGGAAAGATTACCCTGAGTGAGGTGACCCAGAAACAGAAAGATGGGTGCGCTATACACTCACTTATAAGTAGATATCAGCCATATAATATAAGATAGCCATCTACAGACCTAAAGAAGCTAAACATTAGTTATTTTTGTAATTAAAAAATAGTTTATGTCTTTACATGTTTTGTCTGCATGTGTGTCTGTGTATTACAGAAAGCCAGAAGAAAGTTACAAATGGCTGTGAGCCACCATGTGCATGCTGAGAATCAAACCCAGGTCCTCCTCCAGAGCACCTGCAGTCGTCTCTCTAGCTCCTCTGCTCTGGTTTTTATTATTTCCTCTGAACAACTCTGAGTTCAAGCTACTTTGTAAGCATAAGATCTATGCTGACACTTGCATACTCCTTAGCCTCCAGTCCTGACTTCAGGTTCCAAACCTGCCCAGTGGTTCCAGGTGACAGGCCAACATCCACAGACCATCCCTAACAGACTAAAGTCCCACCCCCTGCCACGCACTGGGCCAGCCCAAGGCTCCAGAAGACCCAGTTAAAACACTTGATACCTAGCATAATGACAGTTATTTAAAAGACCTAGAAAAATATTAGATGAATTGACAGGCTATATGATACTCTTTGAATATAAGTAGAAATTAAAATGACCTTTGACATACTTTATTATTTAAAATACAAACATCCACTCTAAGTTGTTACAACTTAATGGCTTATCAAACAGCCGTCACCGTTCATTCATTTCCACAGGACTCTTACTAGGTGTTACTGTCAATCTTACCTCATATATGAAGAAAGAACAGAAGTTCAGTGACTAGCTCAAGGCAGAACTCAATGCTACATGAGTTTCAGAACCAAGAGTATTCTGAAAAATCACGTCACTACTGAAATATTCAGAAGTATGTGGGATAAATAATTCTGTGCTAAAACTTCAACTTATCCACTCTGCAAAATAATATTTTAAGATTTAAAATTTTTAAATGAACTGTTCAAGAAAAAATTTCCTTTGTGTATGTGTGTGTGTGTGTTTTATTTGTTTGTTTTCTCTGTGTAGCTTTGTCTGTTTTGGATTCGCTTTGTCAACCAGGCTGTTCTCGAACTCACAGAGATCCATCTGCCTCTACCTCCCCAAGTGCTGGGATTACAGGCATGTGCCACTGCAACTGGCTTGTTCAAAAAAAGTTAAAGTGTATATTATTTAAATTGAATGGCTTACAATTTTCATATATTAATACTTTGAACTTTTAATCTTTGTATGTCATTCCCTGAAAGCTAGCAAGAGTTCAGTGTCTGCAGTATTCACAAGGCTTCCATGTTTATTAATACTACAAAGACTTGAGCACAGGATCCGGAAGCTTACCTGGTTGCGCAAAAACCTACATGCCATTAGAAAGTCCCAGTCATAACAAAATTCTGAGTTGTATATACATCCTCTTAATATTCTGACGGCATACAATTCATGAGCAAACAGATATTACCAGCAATGCTTCAGCCTGACCTAGGATATTTATTTGCTTGATATGTGATGCCACAGACCAACCTCAGAGCAAAGCTAACTTCTCACAGAACACAATCTTTCTTTCAGAGATTAGTTCCCAGTCACCTAACACCTGCAGTTCTCTAGTCAGTGAGTCCACACGCTACAAGGAAAGGAACTACTCTAACTTCTTATACCTAACCCTCGAGTATTGTTTTCAGAGTGTACAGTGAAAATGGCTAGCCAAGCAAATTGTTTTACATTCAACTTTATGGGACATATTAGTAATTTTAAAAAGAACAAAAGGAGATACTTACAACACATCCTTAAAATCTCCAAAAACATACATATGCCTAAAACTGTCAATGGCTATGACAGGGCAATCTGCTGGAGTTTTCTGGATATGCAGAAGAGGATGTCTAAATTTGTCACAATCTGCATGTAAGAAATTTATTGTACCTTTGAAAGAAACAGAATTTTAAGAACTACGTTAGAATTTTTTTTCCATAATTTTATTTTTCTCATTAGTTACATTTTGTTAATTCTGTATCCTAGCTGTATCCCTCATTCCCTCCCCAATCCCACCCTCCCTCCCTCATCTCCTCCCTGCCCCTTTCCAAGTCCACTAATAGGGGAGGACCTCCTCCCCTTTCATATGACTCGCTTTTGTCAGGTATTTTCCGGACTGGCTGCAAAGTCCTCCTCTGTGGCCTAACAGTACTGCTCCTCCCTTGGGAGGTGGGGAGGTCAAAGAGCCAGTCATTGAGTTCATGTTAGAAATAGTCCTTGTTCCCCTTACTATGGGAAACCAATTGATTACTGAGCTATCACGGGTCACATCCGAGCAGAGGTTCTAGGTTTTATCCTCTCATGGACTTTGGTTGAGTGTCCATCTCAGAAAAGACCCTGTGCCCAGATACGTTTGGTCCTTGTGGAGCTCCTATCCTTTCCTTAACTGTAATCTGACCATGAACTCACAAAAATAGTATAATAAATAAAAACATCAACATTTTTGTAATTGTTACAGACCAGAAAACAAACCTAAACAGAATATTTAGTTCTCAGGGTGGAGAAAATTCCCTCAGAAATTATAAGAAAGCCAAAATTTGAATGTTATTGTGAATTTCTTATTTCTTCAATTGACAGTCATCTGTGGTGAAGGCGCCCCAGATTCTGAGTCAGTTCTCTAGTCTGACACATACACTGTACCTTTGAGACCATCTTCATGCCCCTGGTGGCCTAAATGGCTACTTTTAAATCAAATTCAAACCAAGAATAATTACTAAATGACTGAAATAGGCAGCTCTTTACCACACCATCAGTTTTCGTTGTTTGACCTTTTATCCTCAGTACAGAGGGGAAGCCATTTGATATCCCAAATTCTGCTGAGATACAATGGAGAAATGCAGACAGCTGCTCAACTTTCATACCAGAATAAATGTGGCTCAGAGTATGTTGTATTTTAGCAATGTCTCTACAAATCTCTCTGCAAATGTATCAGAGACATATTTAGGCTCTGGAAAATGGTTCCCCAAATAATACTGTTCACCCGGGACCCTACTTTTCATGCTTTTTGTTTTTCCCTTTGAAAAACAGTCAAGGTACAGAAAACAAGAGTAAACACACAAGAAACCCTGTTTCACACCATAACTTCACTGCTCCCTTGCCCCTATGTCTAAGCACACATGTTAAAGTAACCTGCGAAACTTTCATCCTCAGTGTGCTAAGGCTTACAGGAAGGGAAGAGAAAGACAGTAAGAAAAGATGAAAATAAACACCTCCAACAGTCTACCTTTTTCACTTATTAACTGCCGGGCTACTTCATTCTGGAATGTTTCTAAACTTTCTGTGTCCTCTTTCATGTGGAAGAGTATGAGAAAAGGCAGTCCTTCTTCGGTCAATTCCTGCAGAAAAAGGTTTTCAATAAAAACCAGTGACCTCTCTATTCAGTTTAGCTGTTTTCCAAGTGGAACAAGTCTGGACTCAATCCATGTAACTAACAGTTGCAAGGAATCGGGAAGAAAAAAAAAGGGGGGGTCTAACTGTAAAAGCCAACGAAACTTAACAAAGACTAAACTTGCGGCACTAAGGAAACACACATGCCCTTGTGCCCTGTTCTGATTTATACATGCAGTCACCTGCAAGGGCCTTGGCCAGTCTGTTAGACCAGTGGTTCTCAACACAGGGGTCATATAGCCTGCGTATCAGATATTTAGATTGTGATTTGTAACAGGAGCAAAATTAGAGTTATGAAATGGCAACAAAATAATTTTATGGTTGGGATCAGTACAAAATGAGGAACTGTATTAAATGGTTGCCGCATTAGGGAGATAGAGAAGCACTCTGTTAGCCAGTACTGCATATGTGACTGCAGGGGTAGCTCTCGAAGCTAGTTAGGGTTGATCCAAGAAAGAAGTACAGTCAGCTCTTAATCCAAGAGTGAGACAAACACTGATTACTACTGCCAGTCTTCACAAGTAAAACTCAAAACATAAGTGTGTCAGCAATAAGCAAATTTGATTCACAAATTCATGCTTATTCTAAAGTGTATTATAAAAACCATTCCACTATGTGAGACCTACCAAAGCTGGGAAGGGTCTTAAGGATAAAAGACAAAACTCCACAATACAGTCATATTTCAAGCAAAAGAAAGTTCCTCAACATTATTAATAAACAGCTGGCCCTCTATGTGTCTTTCAATATGTACACATAAAACCACCTTGAAAATGACAAAGTGCTATTAGAATTTGTATTACTGTTACTTGAGAGTAAAAGAAACAGAAGAAACAGCAGATTTGAATAATTTAATCTTAACAAATGCCATGTTCTTATTTGTATAAAAAAGTTCAAAAAGGGCCTCCACATGTAGTTATCTCCATTAGATATCCTTTGGAGGGTGAAACTGAGGAACTGCCTCAGCATGAAGCACAAATATCACTTATCTTAATGATCAGACAAGGGTCCTTACCCGAGGATAGGTATCAGAAGCACATCAGAATTGCTTTCCAGCCATTTTCAACTACTGCTATTGGGGAAGGTGGGAAGCCAGTGCCAAAGCACTATAGAAACAGCGAGGATACATCTGTGCCCAATGTATGATTCTTCTAACTGGTAACTGCTAAATAGCATGAGGAACAGAGGCAATATATTCTCTCACATACTGAATTAAAATCACCACACTGGAGTTACCTCTCCATTTTCAAATGTTATTTCTCGGACAAGAGGGACACATTTATCTTGAATCCAGTTGTAAGTTACATCAAAATTTGTCATAGATCCCAAGTACACCATGTCTGGCACGGAACGCTGTTACAAAAGCAGAAATAAAAATCAGATTACTGTAATCTTTGCTGGCAAAATACATTTTAATATCCACCTACAAACCCAGGCACATCAAATATAAATTTCTAAGAAAAGGATAATAGTTTTGTCCTTTTAGAAAAAGACGTATCTCTGAGACTCATAGCCAAACTTTGGGCAGAGTGCTGGAATCCTTATGGAAGAAGAGGGAGACAGAAATACCTGGAGGGGAGAGGAACTCCACAAGGAGAGCAACAGAGTCAAAATATCTGGACACAGGGGGTCCTGCAGCTACCAATACTCCAACTAATGACCATGCATGGAGAGGACCTAGATCCCCTGTTCAAAGGAAGCCCATTGGCTGCTCAGTTTCCAAGTGGGCTCCCTAGTAAGGGGTACAGGGACTGTCTCTGACATGAACTCAGTGGCTGGCTCTTTGATCACCTCCCCCTGGGGGGGTACAGCCTAGCCAGGCCTCAGAGGAAGATGATGTAGCCAGCTTTGATGAGACCTGATAAGCTAGGGTCATATAGAAGGGGAGGAGTCCTCCCCTATCAGGGAATTAGGGAAAGGACACAGGAGAAGAAGAAGGAGGGAGGATGGGACTGGGAGGAGACGAGGGAGGAGGCTGCAGTGGGGATACAAAGTGAATAAATTGTAATAAATAAATACATAAATAAAATTAAATTAAAGAGAAAAAGGACGTATCTTTGGTAATTAGGAACTCGGCAATCTAACTTGTGATATAAAAGACCCTCCCCAGATTTAAGACAATTATCTATCAGCGATTTCACCAAAGGCAGACTGTTTTACAAAGAAAACTACCCAAATGAAGTAATGAGACTATTTCTTTCAAATGAAAATGTTGTAAGAGAATCTCAAACTCACTTTGAAAAAGAAAAGATGCTGGGGATCTAAGGCAAATGCAACTCTAGTGGGAATCACCTATATGATTGTTTCCACTCAAAATCAGAGCATATCATAAACATAAAATAATTTAAAGACTAACATTTAGTTCAGCTTATTGCGTCCAACACTGTTGCAGGTGATGATTCATTTATTCTTCTGTCTTTCCCACATAACAAGTTTTTACCTCATCACTTACTTTTCTTAATGACAAAATCCAAAGCACTCGGAAACTAAGAGACACTCCCAGCATAATATAGCCAGAAGACAGCACAGTCTAAGGCCAGTGGCCATACTCACATTACACTAAAGGCACTACTGAGTTTGATTAGCTAGAGACAATGGCACTGTGTAATTACTACTAATGAAACTCAGCTAAGAAAAAGACAGGCAAAGGCCCCTCTGTTTGAGCTTGAAAACAGCTTGTGTGTGTCCTCTAAAAGTTCTCAAGCTGAAAGCTCAGTCCCATGTGTAGATTCAAGGAGTAATAGAACTTTTCACAAAGTAGTGGAGGGTGGAGAGTGATTAAGTCACTGAGGTGCCTCCCCCAGAGGGGATTAACATAGATTTGTGGGACCACGGTTCAGTTTTGCAGGATTAACTTGTTATTAAAGAGCAAGATTGGTCTTGGCTGGTCTCTGGTTTCCTATCTCACTAGGTAACACATTCTGCACATGGCTTTCTCCTTTCTACTCCTCCATTATGTTGTGACACAGTTAAGGGAAGACTTGTGAGTAGACTTTGAGTTTCACAAGTGTGAGCAAAAGAAGCCTCTTTTCTTTTTAAGCACCTCACCTCAGATATCATGTTATAACAACAACAAAAAGGGTTAAAATACTATCTAAATTAGGAATAGAAAATGAGCTATAAAAGTAATGATGAATTATTTCTCTACACGAAAAATAACTTGTCTCAAAACATAATACACACATTAAAATGAAAATGTGACATTGGTCAGGTGTGATGATACATGCCTTTAAGCCCAGCACTTGGGAAGGCAAAGCAGGTGGCTCTCTAGTGAGTCTGAGGCCAGTCTACATAGTGAGTTCCAGGACAGCCAGAGCTGTATAACAGAGACCCTGTCTCCAAATACAAACAAACAAATACAAACCCAAAACCAAACCATGACCCCCCAAAAAATATTCATGTTTCTATCTTTGGAATGTGAAACATTCATGGTGATTGATCCTAATGTCAACTGGCGAGAACACATACTGCAAATTTTGCCTCTTAGTTGTTCCTATCATTATTCGGGCCCTACTAAGCCAAACTCTCTCTAGAGGAAGGCCACACACCAAGAATACTACAAGCTAGTCTTGATGTATTTAAAAAAAAAAAAAAAAGAAAGAAAGAAAGAAAGAAAGAAAGAAAGAAAAGAAAAGGGGGGAAAGGACACAAAGTTGGATGGGGAGGGAAAAGGAATAGATCTGGGAAGAACTGGATAGAGGACAGTTAATATGACATATTGTATGAAATTCTCCAAATATAAATATATTTTGAAAAAAGAAAGAGAAAATAGCTTAGTCAAGTTTAAAGCAAACTAGGTGCTTTTATTGTCAGAAAGGTAACTTCTGCCACAGCAGGTTTGGAGGTTGGCAGACGGGGTACTACTGAGAGACATGGCTGCTCTCCATCTTTAACGTTTGGCTCCCAGACTGAATGCGAAAGAGACGGGAGAAGAGAACTGGAGCCAGTGGGCTGCAATGTCATTTCAGGTCTGGGACTTCAGGCTTCTGCAGACCAATCTTCGCTCTGAAACATGGCTTACTAGACCATGACAGTTTCAAAGTTGCATTATTTAGTCATGGTAGCATATGCCTTTTTAAATTTTTTTTAATATTATTATTTTTTTTTAAGATCTATTATGTACACACTACTCTGCCTTATCTAATGCCAGAAGAGGGCATTAGATTACATTATAGATGGTTGTGAGCTACCATGTTGTTGCTGGGAACTGAACTCATGACCTCTGGAAGAGCAGTCAGAGCTCTGAACCGCTGGGCCACCTCTCCAGCCCTATTTTTAATTTTTTTTTATTAATTACAGTTTACTCACTTTGTATCCCAGCTGTAGCCCCCTCCCTCATTCCATCCCAATCCCACCCTCCCTCCCTCATCTCTTCCCTGTCCCTCTCTAAGTCCACTGATAGGTAGCACAAGCCTTTAATTGCTATATTCTGGAGTTTGAGGCAGAAGTATCTCAAATTCAAGGCAAGCCTGGCACCTTAGTGAGACCAGCATGTATAAGTATCTGAGCACTTGCCTGGTATACACAAGCCTTGGGTTCAAGCTCTGGTACTTAAAAAAGTTGAAAATTAATGTATGATTCTACTAGCATTTAAAATATAGCTATTGCTTGTATTATACATGTATTAAATGTATTGTCTTAAGCACATGGTAAAACAGCAACTCACCCCTGGTGGCTTGTAGATTAAATTGTCTCCACTGTACCTTTCTGGCTTTGAAAGATCTCTGATATGAGGAAAACATAATAATAATGTTTTAAGGAAAACACTTAAAACAATGTACTTTAATAAAACAGAATTCATTAATCATTGCAAGGTACAAATTATAAATACATGAAATATAAACTTGTTTAGCATCTGTCCCATTCACAAGACTATGCAATACCAAGACAAGCATATGTTTAAAGGCAGACTTCTTAAAATACCATTTCAGTCAGCTGCTTTGGTATTAGGATTTTACAATACAGGATCAGCATGACAGAAATTTAGACGCTAGACTGATTTTTACCTACAGACTAAGGATAATAATTTGTTCACAGAGTTTAATAAAAACTATGTTAACTTTCTAATTGTTACTTTTTAAATATGAAATTCTAAAAAATAACTGAAATAACCTACATCATAAAAACCCAGTTTTAGAAGACATGTTTGTGCAGTTGAACACTGTCATTTCCTAGGTCTAGTACAGTATCTGGCATACAAACATTTGGTCTTGTATAACAAATATTTACCTAGTACAATAAATATTTGGTGAGAGAATCCTGCAGAAAAGCCTAAATCAAATGAGTTAGCTACTCGTTCTCTACATAATTTGAGGATTAAATAAACACTGATACATCTTTAATTTCTGAGCAGAGTAGTCCAGAAAAAGAAGTACAGTGTGCTAACCTAGATTGACTCAAGTAAGAATATAATAAAGAACCTCTTCGTTAGTGAGACAAGGGCACGATGAAGAGGGAAATGAGAAAAGGAAAGAGGGGCAATACTAAGAAAGATACAGAAAATAAAGAGGGATAAGTAACACTAAAGATGTTTGAAAAACCACAGGGAAATACTATTTTATGCTTACTTAAGAGTACATATAAATTAATATATACGTATACATAAATGAGTGTATGTACATATATATGGAGTTTCAATGAAATTACACCACTTGGTGTGATGCTCCCTCCAAGAACCATAACTATGTGTAATGAAAACTCCAGTGTCAGGCCTGGAACACCTTCCTGCTGGTTGTTGATAGGGGAGTTAAGAGACCCCCTAAATAATACAGGCCACTGACACTGTCCTTGGTTGCCCCTTAGAACTGTTGCTGAATGAAAGAAGCTAGAAGTGACTTGAAAGCCTCCTTCCTGAGGACTTGGCTCTCATAGTTGAAGGGGCTATGAAACAGCCAAGGGAGAACACAACAATCCCACCCAGCTACAAAGCCTACAAACCATACAGTGCCGACCATGGCAAGACATCCCCAAGTGTGCAATAGCGGCATCTATTAGGGCAAACAAAAGCTGTATAATTAGACTTAAGGCCTGTTCAACACAAGGGAGCTGTGCCTTTGTGCTGCAAACCTAGCCAATAATCCACAGCTGGTGAAGTCACGGAACCTCGAGAACTTACTACTTCCATTTTCCTAAACTAGTTTAATTTTTAGTTGCATTTGAAGTACTTATACCCACAGATACACACAGCTCATCACTTATCAAAGAAGCTTCTTGTCAGGAGACCGAGACTATTTTTTTTTTAAGATTTTATTTATTTTATGTATATGAGTGCTCTATCTGTATGTACACCTGCATTCTAGAAGAGGGATTCAGATCCCAGTATCGGTGGTTGTGAGCCACAATGTGGTTGCTGGGAATTGAACTCAGGACCTCTGGAAGAACAAACAGTGCTATTAACCACTGAGCCATCTCTCTAGACCCTCACACTATTAAAAAAAAAATTCACAACTGGTTAAAATTGTGGTGCCTCAACTGACATGAAGTACCGAAACCAGTTGATAAATCTCCAATACAACACCTACATAAAAGTTCAGAGAACATAGCAGAAGAGGGGACAGGAAAACTATAAGAGCCAGAGAATTTGGATGTCTCTGCTGGGAGACTGTGTCTTCAATATGTCTCAGAAGCTGTACCTATGGAATCTCAACAATATGACTGTATAAACAAGGCCTGCACAGTGACAATAATAGTTGGCATTCCAACATGGTTGGGGGAAATCGCACAAGACCCTACCCCTCAAAGAACTAAGGCAATTAATGGCTGCTGAGAGAAGCAAAATCAGTCTTCTCTAGGAATGAGCCCACTGACAGGTTATCCAATCTCAAATGGTTAGCCCTAAATAAATATATACTAAATGGACGCAGCAATGTATGTGTGTGTACACACATGTATACGTATATATGTATTTATATATGTAAAATAATAATTAAGAAGAGGCCATGAATTTGAGAGGAGTAGAGGGACAAGAGGAGTTGGTGGAAGAAGAAAAAGGGGTAGACATGTAGCAGTCACGTGTGGTGTGATATTCTAAAAACAAAAAGTTGAAATTAAATGAGTATATCAAAGAAGAAATCAAGAGAAACCAAAATATTCCTGGAACTAAATGAAAATGAAACCACAACAAAATAAAATTTCTCAGACCTATTAAAAAAAATTCTAAGAAGAAAGTTTATAGGTCTAAGTACCTACATTAAAAACTCAGAGAGCACAAATAAATGACTTAATGATGTAGCTCAAGAACTTGGAAAAACAAGAACAAACCAAACTCAAACCCAGCAAGAAGTAAAAATCAAAGCAGAAATCAATGAATTAGAAAGAAAGAAGAAATGAAGAATTAATTATTCTAGCTGATTCTTTGAGATGATAAACAAGATTTACAGACTCTTGGCCCACTTAACAAAAAGCAAGCAAGCAACAACCCAAATTAACAGAATCCGAAATGAGCAGGAAATATTATAACAAACACTAAAGAAATACTTTTTAAAACTCTATTTCATTAAGTTGAAAATATGAAAGAAATAGATGAATTTCTTGATTCATCCAAAATATTAAAGGTAAGGCAAGAAGAGACCAATGACCTAAACAGATCCACAACAAAGGAGTTAATTGAAACTGTAATAAAAACCTTCCAACTATGAAAGTACAGGTCCAGTTGGATTCACAACAGATATCTACCAGACTTTCAAAGAACTATAACCAAGGTTTCCTAAAATTCTGCAAAAAAAAAAAAAAAAAAAAAAAAAAAAAAAAAAAAGAAAGAAAGAAAGAAAGAGAAGGAGAACTCTAAAACCCAGTATTTGAAGTCAGTATTATTTTAAAACCCAAATCAGGTAAAGACACAACAAACAAGTTCAGACTGTTACCCCTGATGAACAGATGTAAAATCCTCAATAAATACTAGCAAACTGAATCCAAACACATATCAAGAAGATCACCCACCATGAGTAAAGTGGCTTAGTCCCGGAAACACAGGATTGGTTCAACATCCACAAGTCAGTATATATAATAAATCATATAAATGGACTTAAAAGTCAAAAATCAAATGAGTATCTCAATAGATGCAGAAAAAAATTCTTTGACAGAATACAACATGTTTTCATGATAAAATCTCTAGAGAGTGTAGGACTGGAGGAAATGTATCTCAACATAATAAAAACCATGATAAACCTACAGCCAACATTCTAAATGAAGAAAAACTAAGTAATCCCCTTAAAATTAGGAGCAAGACAGAGCTGCCTAACTACTCCCAACACTCCTTCGCAATACAGTGCTATAAACACTAGCTGGATTGATAAGACAAGAAAGGGAAATTATAGGTATACTAATAAGAAAGAGTCAAATCGTCTCTATTTGCAAATGGCATAACATTATATAAATGAGATCTCCAAAACTCCACCAGAAAACTTCTAAAAATAATCAACAATTTCAGAAAAGTGGCAGAGTACACAATCAGTAGTTTTACTACACACTAACAACACACACTGAGAAAGAGCTCAGGGGCGCACTTCCAATTTATAACAGTATCAAAAACAACAAAATATCTTGGAATAAACCCAACCAAAGACCTCTAAAAAAAGCTTCAAATCTATGAAAAGGTTGAGAAAGACATCCTATTCATGGATTAGATTTAATATTGTGAAAATGACCATCCAACCAAAAGAAATTTATAGATTCAATGCAGAACAAATCAAAATATCTTCACTGAACACTTCACTGAAATAGAAAACAAAATCCTAAATTCATACAGAAGCAGAAAAGACTTGGAATAGCCAAAACAATCCTGAGCAAAAAGAATACTGGAGGGATTGCTATTTCAAATCTTAAGACATATTATAAAGCCACAATGATAAAAAAAAAAAAGTACAGTATCGTACTGGCACATAACAGACATGAGCCAACAGAACAAAATAGGAGACCCAACAAACATGAGTACTTGTAACTACCCCATTTGATATTCGACAAAGAGGCAAAGACATACCTATATTAGAGAAAAGATGACATCTTCAACAAATGGTTCTGAGAAAACTATGTCCACACTCAGAGGAATTAAATTAGACTCATCCCTATAACCCTGCATAGAAAATAGATCCAAATGTATTAAAGATCTCAGTTTGAAACCCAAAACACTAAAACTGCTGGAAGAAAGCACGGCAGTGCCCTATGAGATATGGGTGAAGGAAGGACTTTCTGAGCAGGACTCAATTGGCCAAGGACTTAGGACTAACAATTGATAACTGGAACTTCGCAACACTAAAAAGTTTCTGTACAGCTAAGGAAGCAATCAAGCGAGTGAAAAAGAAACCCACAGAATGAGAATCATTGCTAGCTATACATCTCAAAGAAAATTAATAACCAGCATACAAAGAACTCAAAAAAACAAAAAGTCAAGGAAAGAAATGACTCAATTTAAAATATGGGCAAGTTTCTACAGAGAGTTCTTAATAGAAGAAATAAAAATGGCTAAGAAATACCTCAAAAAGCGTTCATCATCCATAGCAATTAGGACGATGCAAATTAAAACATTTGAGATTTCATCTCATCCCACTCAGAATGGCTAAGATCGACAAAACAACTGACAGCAAATGCTGGCAAGGTTGTGGAAAAGAAGAAGCCTCACTCACTGTTGGAGGGGATGCAAATTAGTGCAGCCACTCTGTAAACCCTAAAAAACTAAAATTACTTCCAGATACAGGAGCAGGAAGGACAAAGGCTCTGAGGCAGAAGCTAGCTCCAAGTATTTGCGTTAGGCGATATGGCGGTACAGTACAGCAGTGATGTGAAAGCCCAGGCTGGAGGTGTTCCCTGCCTATGCTGTACCCTGATCTTCACAACACTGATAAGGCTCACAGTGAGGCACCAATAAAATCCACCACGGCATGAAAGCAAGGACCAAGAGTAGAAGTCATCAACTGGAGAAGGAATCACAATAGCTATTGCGACCAGACTAACATAGCCATAAAGAGCCCCAGATGAAATAAGTAACACCACACAAAAGCCAAAGGTGGCTGAGATAACCTCCAAGAAGAGATGGTATAGGACAGGACCTTGAAATAAAAAGAAAGAGAAATAAACTGCAAAGCAGATCAGAGAGATGCACTTTCAAGTGTTGACAAAAGGAGAAAATAGAAGGGAAGTGATGTGTCAGCCTTCAGAGAACTTGGGGGATTAAACTGGAGAAAACCCACTGGACTGGACGATGAAGGAGGCATTTGTGACTATTTGGAGACACACTTCATTAGGATGGAGGTGGGTTTTTATTTGGAAGAGTTTAAGAAAGTCAAGGTAACCAAGCATAAACTAACCTTTAAAAATGTAGAAATGAAAAGACAGAGATGGCATTATAGCTCAAGAGATAAAAGTGGTGAGTCAGAAGAGAGGAGTACCATTTTGGAAAAAGAATGCAGTTTCTGTAAGGGTGAAACCATAAGAAAGCAGGGAGAATTGATGGATCAAAGTCCCAGAGAGAGATAAAAGGACAGTCTACAGGAGTGAGGAGATCAATCTTAGAAAGGCGAACAGTAGGGCTGGGGCTACAGACCGGGGTAGACCACAAGCTTAGCATGTATGAGGTCCTGTTTGGGAGGCAGAGGGAGGTGTATATGTGTGTAGAGGGTGGGGGTGTTATTTTTGAGACAAAAAAAGATATAAAGGAAGGTGGTAAAGACATGGGGATGAAGGAAGATAACAAAACCTCTACTTCTTAACTACAAAGAACATGCTCAGTCAGGAGAGCTGTCATGGGTTAGCAGTTTATCTTGCGTAAGGGTCAGTGAATAAATCAAATAAGAGCATAAAAGAGCTCATTGTTAACTGAGCCATTCTGACGCTTTTACCTACATTCTGAAACATAACATGAGAGAAAATGGTTTAAGGCCCTTAAAGAATGAACCATATGTATAAACACTGGTTGGTGACTTTGAAAGGACTGAGGTCATCTGTGGGGAGGTAATCTTCAGAACATGACCAGCAACGGCAAGAACTGAATGTGACAGCCAAGTTCACCTTCTAGAAGGCTGCTGGTAAATATACTTACCCAAAAGCAGAAAGGAAGGTACAGTCATCATGCAAAATACTTGCTACTCTTTCAAAAACTCTGTAATTATCTGAATCCTTCTGCTCAAAGTATCCAATGATATTTCTCTTGCTGCGCTGTAAAATAAAGTGTCTAATTATTTTGCAAGACATATAATTCTAAGAGAATGCTACTTCATTGACTGTTTGTTCTGGAACTTGGGTAGCTCTGGTTGTAATTCTATTAGTTCAACTGAAGAATAACTGAATGTGGTAATAACATTTAATATCTAGTCTAAAACTACCAACAATTACGCTGGGTTGAAAACAATATTTGATACAATAAAATGTAGCTATAAATTTATTAAAACTGCATCATTCCCATTCTTCCATGGGTCCCTCACATGCCTCTACGTGGCACTGTCTTTCTTACTGCATAAGACCCTGTCCCTTCTCTCTACAAGCCAGTTCTGTGCTTGCAGCCAAAACATTAAGGTATGGCATACTGTCTTGGTAAAGACAAAAAAGGAGAATTTACTGCTTGCTCTGATATGGCAAGCTCCCCAAGCCTAGCCCTCCCTTCCTGAACCTATTGCCTGTATGAGCATCCATCATGGTCTCTCACAGGACTTAGGGACTGGGACAGCAATAACAAGACAGGCTCACAGGCTCACAAGGCCTGCTGTGATATGAGCAATAATGTTCTTCATGTTTGGCTCAGGAGCCATGTTCCTGCAACAGCAACCACAAAATGGCAACCAGCTAATTTATTAACTTGTCACCTTATAGTGATAGCAATAAAGACTAAACACTACAGGTTTTGCTTTTGGTGTTGTGTGTTATTTTTTAAAAATTACTTATTTTACAGAGAAGGGGTTTGCTATGTTAATCAAGAGGGGCTATTTTAAAGGATACTAAATTGTAGATAGAGCTGAAAAAGGGGATTAAAGTAGACACTCTGCAGGTATCAATCAAAGGAAATAGAAAAACTTTGATGTGTATGCTTGACTTAAACTTCTGTTTATAATTTTGACTTCTCTGCCTACATTAATTCAATTAGTGCAGCTTTACTGCATGCTACACATGCTACATATGCTAATGTTCCCTGGAAATTCAGTAAACAGTAGCATTTCCCTTGAGAATTAATCCCAGACAAATTCTTTCTGGTATGTATATGTCAAATATACTGTAGTAAATTGTAAAAGAATGTGTAGATTCTGTATTCACACTATGGTTTGTTTGCATTAATTACACAGGCAATGTATACTTTATCCACCATAAGGTAACTTACATCAAGAGTGGTGACTTCATCTAAACTTTGAATCTCGTGGACTGGGTTACTTTTCTGTTGCCTGATGTAGTCTGCGAGCGCCTTCACTGATCGCTGGCCCCTGTATTCTCTCTTCATCATCATTCCATTACGAAATAATTTGAGGGTTGGGTATTTGCTTATCCTGTACCTCTGGGCTATATCAGCTAAAAGAATATACAAGAGGAAGTTAGCTTTAGCTCTCAGTCAGTGTGAGCCTATTAGTTCAAAAGTCAGAAACATGACAGTTATTTATAACATCTCTTCCTTCTTAGTGAAAGAGAAAATACTCAGTTATGAGTCTAAACTGGTTATTAGACCAGACTCTGGACTCACTGCCTGAGCTTGAATTCTCAATCTACTGCTTATGGGCTGTGTGAACCTTTCAAGTACAGAAACTGTTGATACCTTAACTTATCATCTGTTACAGTAAGAATAATTTCTATTACAATAAGGTTGTTTTATGAATCAAATGAGAGAATGCAAATACATAGAATAGTAAGTATGACACAGGATATCTGAATATAAAAACAGCAATAATAATTATGCCTTGTGAGATAGGATACAAACTAGAAATACATGACAACTGCAACATATAAGCTAGGAGGAGGGCAATAAACAGGAGGTAAAATACATTATATATCCCAAGGCCTTTGCATTGCTCAAGAAGAGGCAGAAGTAGTTATAATATTTGTTAAGTCAAGGCTTCACTGTATTCTCTCCAGAACAAGCACTTAGAGGATATTAAAGGAATATCAGCAGTTAAGGTTGGAGCACAGGTTCTCAAAAGAGATGGTAGAGAAAACCCCATATGTTATTTAGGTCACATAATATTCTGGTAAAACCCACAAAGTATTTATAAGGAGGAAATCACAATTCATTACCAAAGTTCTTTAAATCTGAATTATTAACACAATGTACACATATTTAACAGAACCAATATCATGTCTGGTTTAGGAGCTGATCACTCCAAAGCAGAACCAGTGAGTACAGTAGGTACAAGTGACAAGGCACAATTAGAGGATATGCTTTTGAGCCCTATGGTGCAGGGAATGAATGAGATTACACTGGAGTGAGAATGGTCACAACAAGTAAAAGTGTTTAAAGATACCGAGGCATTCGTAACAAGGAAAAGACCACAAAAGTGTGGGTTAGTCACAAGAAAAATGACCTTCCCATTTAAAAAAGTCACTCTCCAGCACACTACCCATAATGTATGAAAAATAAAATTTGCAATGATACACAAATATAATGAAGTTTAATTAAAATGCTTTTAAAACTGTGTCAAACAGTTCCTCTGACCAATAAAGCAATGTTGTTGTCTAGAGAATTAAAAATATCTTTTCTCAAAGTTATACCTTTTCCAAGTATCTCCTAGTCACTGGTTTAGTAAAGGATGAGTGCCCATAATATGTAGAACCAGGCTCTTACATAAGGGAATAAAAAAGAACTTTGTATGTTACTAAAGTGAAATCCAAGATGTACTAGAAGGTGAAAAAAACCTAGCTACACATCAAAGTGTAAGAAATATAAATACATATATCTCTTCTACCTAAAAAGGAGAAAAAGAAAGAAATGAAAGAAAAGTGATTACCAGTGGAAGAAAATGAGAGACACTATCGAAGAAATTTAGATTTCATTCTTGCACTTTGGTTTTATAAAGCTGACTTTGAAACCATACAAATATTTCATATGAATATAAAATGTTTAAAACATTAATATCAGTATTGCTGCTTTGAAATTTAAGAAATTTTTGGTAGCTGAAGTATTTGATATCAGTAATATCACTAGGAAGTTTCAGCCTCAAGGAGTGAAATATAAAATTGAGAAACACTTAATGCTATTAGCCTGGGCAAGAATTTTTTTGGAGAAGACTTCAAAAGTATAAGCAATAAGAGCAAAAACAGACAAATGGGATTATCTCAAACTAAAAAGCTTTCACACAGCAAAAGAATCAATCTTTGGAGCACAGAGACAAAATATTGACTGGAAGATAACAATTAACAATGAATAGAGTCAATACTCAAAATTTATACAAAATTCAAACAAGTATTCTGCAAACTACAAGTAAGTCAGTTTTAAAAATGGGTAAAATATCTGAATAGATAGTTCACAAAAGTAGCTATATGAAGGTGTATGGGGGGGAAACCGCCAACACCACCATCAGGGAAGGTAATGTAAAACCCCAAGGAGAGGTTGAGAAAAAGCACAGCAACAGAACACTTGTGTGGTCTTAGCATGGCTCCAGCAGCGCACACAGGAAAGGTACACAGATATCGCCCACTCCCGTTAAACCGACTTAACAAAAAGACAAAAGGTAACAAGGGTTGGTGAAGAGGTGGGAAAGGGGACTTTTTGCATTACTTCTGGTGAGAGTGTGAAATAGTCATTATGGACAACAGTGTGGAAAATTCAAAAGAGAGCATGACATGAAGTCCTGCTGCAGCAGAATATATCAAAGGCTATCATCAGAAAGTTGAAGAGAGATCCTGCTCCTGTGTTTACAAAAGCACTAGTCACAACAGACAGAGAACCACCCAAATGCTATGCCTTCCACTAATGAATGAAAAAAAAAAAAGTGTGACAGATTGCTATGCAACTATAAAAATAACGACATCTTGTCATTTGTTACAACATGAATAAACCTGGAAGGTTTAAGTGGGATAAACCAAACATAAAACTGCATGATCTCAACCGTATGTGGAACCAAAAAAAAAAAAAAAAAAAACAAAAGGTCTGATTTTAGAAACAGAGTATAATGACTATTACTTGAGACCAGAATAACCTAGTAGCCAGGGAGAAACTAAAAAATGTTCATCAGAGACCACACAATCACACTCAGGAGGAATAAATCCAGAGGCTTTTGTAATCAAGGTAACAACAGCAAATGATGATGTTCTAAGTCTTGAAAACAGGGTATGGTATATGCACAACCATGAGCAGCTGTGCATTCATTAGTGAGCACCTGGCTATCTATACTTCAAAGAATGTCATATACCATAAAAACATTGCTATTTATTAACTCTCAGGAATATATAAAACTGAGGTGATTCAGTAACAAGTGAATTGGAAGTAACAATAAATTTTTAAAAACTCAGTTTGTTTGCAGTGCTACAAATAGAACCAGGCCCTTACATACGCAGGTGACCATTTTAAGCACTGAACACATTCTCCTTTCTCGACAGTGTTTTTGGAGATCTTTATTCTGATGGCTATTATCAATGACTTACTTGATGCCAATAAGTACAAAGACTTAAATAACATAGAAAAGTTTCCAGGAAAAACAACTTAACTGAACCTACAAGAAATCAAACATATAAATGGTCCTAAAATTATGTGTACGCAACATACACATACAAATAAAACTTCCTTCCTCATCAATTCCAGTTAACAAATACCAGAAAAGGTCTAAGGAGCCAGAAATGTCACTTAAATTATTCCAGCGAACACAAAAAGAAAAAACACTTCTCAATTCATTTATGATGTTTCCAAGCTATGTTTATAAAAATAGACAAGGGCATTAGGGGAAGAGAAAAGAAGTACACGGTAACCTTACTTAAGAACAGATGCAAAATTATCAAATAAACTAACAAACTTGATTTAGCACTGTATGCATTTGAGAGTATTCCACATTTGAGAGTATTCCACAATCAAGAAGTACTTAGCCTAGCACATCAGTTTAGATTATTATTTTAAAATCAGTTAAAGTAATTCTCAATGCTAAAAAAAAATAAAAACTGCATTACTTCAAAAGGAGCAGAAAACCATTCAATAAAATTCAACATTCATTCACACTTCAGAAATAGAAGAGAATGGCTGCCTTAATCTGATAAAGCGGTCCTGCTGATTATTGAGAGAGGAATAAGGGTGTCTGCTTATTGCTGGCAGGGGCATATTCACACTTTAAAGAACAAGCATACCAATCTAAGGTAGGCGCTTTACTGCCATGCAGGACAGTAGGTAGCAGGCATCTAAACTGCTTCATGATAACAAAAATTAGACTTTTTTTTTTTAAAGTACAGTTTTAAAGGAATAGGAAACCAGGAAAGCCACATGACTAAATGAACTACAACGTCCCCCAAAGAAAAGCTCCTTCTAGATGAAGCAAGAACACAGCCACATTCTCCCCTAGAGGTTTCCTTTTGGAAATTAAATCTGCAGTTGCAGTTTAGGATTCGTGTTACTCCTGCAAAAAAGCAAAAGAGGCAGAAGCCAGAAAGCCATAGCCAACAGGCAGAGGAGCTTGGGAGGGCCCTGAGACACAAAGCCATAACCACAAAGGGCACTTACTGAGCACCAGGGCAACACAGGAACCTGAGAAGTTGTTGGGGGGAAGAAGGCAGCAGAAAGACAGAGGAAGGCTTCTCTAGCCTCAGCGTGCTTAGGAGAAAATGTTCAGTCAGGCAAAGAGCCTGTAACCCTACATCAGGATCATGCTGCCAAGAGTTCTGATAGATTCTGGAGTCACATACAGACAAGACAGTACTTACAGATATTGAAGACCATGAATTTTTGCTTTTATTTTTTGACAGGGCCTCACTATGTAACCTAGGCTGGCCTCAAATTTGCTATGTACTCCAAGATATCTGATCCACCTACTTGCATGTACCTGTCAAGATCCCACGACGGTAAGATGGCTCAGAGGTTAAGAGCACTGACTTCTCTTCTAGAGATACTGAGTTCAATTCCCACTTACCACATCATGGCTTACAACCCTCTATAGTGAGATCTAGTGTCCTCTTCTGGCATGCAGGTATACATGCAGACAGAATGTTGTATACTAATAAATAAAATTTAAAAAATAAAAATAAAAAAAAGATCATGGTTTTTTATGACACACTAGAATAAAGGTACCTGTAATGTATACAAGAAACAAATGATCATATTGATTAAAAAAAAAAACCCTACCACCACCACCAACAAAAACCAACAAATGAAGTAATCCAATTAAAATATGGGGTATAGAGAATTCTCAACAGAGGAATATTGAATGGCAGAGAAACAAAGAATGTTCAACGTCTTTAGTCATTTGGGAAATGCAAATCAAAATGACCCAGAGATTTCACCTCACACCCAGCAGAATGGCTAAGATCAAAAACTCAGGGGATGACACATACTGGAGAGGTTGTGGAGAAAGGGGAACTCTCCTTCATTGCTGGTGGGAATGTAACCTTGTACAACTACTTGGAAAATCAATCTGGCACTTTCTCAGAAAATTAGGAAAAGTGCTACTTCAAGCTCCAGCTATACCACTCCTGGGCACATATTCAAAAGATGCCCCACCATTCAATAAGGACATTTGCTCAACTATGTTCATAGCAGCTTTATTTGTATAGCCAGAATCTAGAAACAACCTATATTAAATGTCCCTCAACACAAATGTCCCTCAACAGAAATTGTGTTGCATTTATACAATGGAGTACTACTTAGGAATTAAAAACAAGGAAATCATGAACTTTGCAGGCAAATGGATGGAACTAGAAAAGATCATTCTGAGTGAGGTAACCCAGAAGCAAAAAGACACACTGGGTATTTACTCACTTATAAGTGGATATTAGACAAATAATATAGGATAAACATACTACAATCTATAGTCCTAAAAAAGCTGAACAACAATGAGGACCCTAGGAAAAAGGCCTAAGCCTAATCTTTATTAAAGGGGCAAACAAGATAGACATTGAAACTAGAAGACAGGAAGCAGACCAGCAGCCTTCCACAGAGGGCCTCTGAAAGACTCTACCCAGCAGAGTATCAAAGCAGATGCTGAGACTCATAAGCCAAACTTCGCCCAAAGCCAAACTTTGGGCGGGGTGCAGGGAATCTTATGAAAGAAGGGGGAAGATTTAAAGACCTGGAGGGGATAGGAGCTCTACAAGGAGACCAACAGAGCCAAAAAATCTGGGCTCAGGGGATCCTGTATAGATAGGCTGACGAATCAACCAAGGACCCTGCATAGAGAGGTCCTAGACCCCCTGATCAGATGTTTCTCCATGTGTGTTCCCTAGTAAGGAGAGCAAGGGCTGTCTCTGACATGGACTCAGGGGCTGACTCTTTGATCACCTTCCCCTGGTGAGGTAACCTAACTAGGCCATAGAGAAAGAGGATCCAGACAGCCCTGATGAGAGCTGATAGGCTAGGGTTAGATATCAGGGGAGGAGGACCTCCTCTATCAGTGGACTGGGAGAGGGACATGGGGAGAGGGACTAGGGGAAGGGCATGGTGAGGAGGGAGGGGGGAATGGGAGGAGAAGAGAAAGGGGCCTACATTTGGGATACAAAGTGAATAAATTGTAATAAATAATAATAAAGTGAAATCTGCAGGCAAATGGTGGAAACAAGAAAAAATCATCCTGAGTGAGGTATCCCAGAAGCAGAAAGACACACATGGTATATACTCACTTATAATTGGATATCAGACATATAATATAGGATAAACATACTAAAATCTGTACACCTAGAGAAGCTAAGCAAGGAGGAGGACCCTCAGTAAGATGCTCAATCCTCACTCAGAAAGGCAAACGGGATGGACATCAGAAGAGGGAGAAAACAGGCAACAGGACAGGAGCCTACCACAGAGGGCCTCTGAAAGACTCCCCAGCAAGAAATTGAAGGAGATGCTGAGACTCACAGCCAAATATTGGGCAGAGTGCAGGGAATTTTTCAAAGAAGGAGAGATAGGAAGACCTAGAGGAGACAAGACAGAAGCTCCACAAGGAGAGCAACAGAACCAAGAAATCTGGGCCCAGGGGTCTTTTCTGAGACTGATACTCCAACCAAGGACCATTCATAGAAATAACATAGAAACCCTTCTCAGATGTTGCCCATGGCAGCTCAGTGTCCATATGGGCTCCCAAGGGTCCCAAAGGGGACCAGGGGCTATCTCTGACATGAACTCACTGTCTGGCTTTTTGATCACCTCCCCCTGAATGGGGAGCAGCCTTACCAGGCCACAGAGGAAGACAGTGCAGCCAGTCCTGATGAGACCTGATAGGCTAGGGTCAGAGGGAAGGGGAGGAGTATCTCCCCTATCAGTGGACTTGGGAAGGGGTATGGGAGGAGATGAGGGAGGGGGTTGCAGAGGGGATAGAAAGTGAATAAACTGTAATTTATAAAAAATAAATTAAAAAAGAATAAAAAATAATGAAAAATATTTAAAATTTAAAAAATTAAAAAAGAAATGAGTTCCATAGCTTAAAAAATGACCATCAAAAAAATAAGTGAGCTAAAGATATTGTTCAATTTATGAAACACAGATGGTCAATAAACATAAAAGCATGCTCAGCTGTAATCAGAAAGTTATTGATTAAACTACCAGATGAAATTTTGTCAACCATATTGGCAAAACAAAAACAAACCCTCAACGTTTCAACTCAAAATATCAAGTCCTACAAATAACCTATAATGTATAACTGAAGTATATAGTCAATGTGAATAAGGTTAAATTAAGCGAGTGTCTAAGCTTCCAGCAAAGTGTCAACATATCTCCATCTTACTCTTAAAGGATTTGGCAGAAAGGGCATGAGACACGTCTAACACAGTATGACTAGTCTAACAGAAGTATTTGTTTTTTCATTTGCAAACCAAAAATCAGTTTGGAAGTGGACAGTAAACAATACTACTAGAGGCAATACAATGCTTTCACTTTTTTTTTAAAAAACAACACTTTAATTCTTTGAGAACTCCATGCAATGTATTTTGATCATTTTCATCCCTCTGCCCCAACGCCTCCTAAATTTTCCCCAACCTCTATCTATCCAACCAAATTTCATGTGCACACTTGGTCTCTCCAGCTTTTTCCTTTTAACTTTCTAACTCTGATAAATCAAAGAGTGTAATGAAAACTGAATACTTAAAAAAAAAAAAAAATCCTTACACAGCAGAGCAGAGTAAGCTCACAGAGACTCCTAGAGTCTGAAGTTCTATTAATAGCGTTTGAATGCTACCCTGTTTGTGAGTGGCCAGATAAGCTATGGGGTTAGCCTTTCAAAATATTCACCCAGCAGTTACAGAAGCACTACAAACAACAAGTGCCGCACTCCTGGCACAAGTGGCAAGAGCCTGTTTCCATATTCAGTCATCATAACCGGGAGGCTGACTTAAAAATCTAGATATGGAGCCGGGCACAGTGGCACATGCCTTTAATCCTAGCACTCAAAGGCAGGCAGATCTCTGTGAGTTCAAGGCCAGCCCGGTCTATGAAGAAAGTCCAGGACAGTTAGGGCTCTGTTACACAGAGAAACCCTGTCTCAAAAAAACAAAACCAAATCCAGATATGAAGAAAAAATTTAACCAATATCTGAAGACTATTAGGAAACTAGTCAGTGAATTCATTTTCAAACATCATGGCAGCAGGTATGCTGAACAATGGGGTAACTTTTAATTATTAAGAAGCAAAACCCTTAAAATTACATTGATCAATAATTTCAGACATAAAGGTGAGTTTTTATAAGCTTTGGCCAAAGTTATTTTAAGGTAATTACAGCATGACATTTTGACAATGTAACAAGGAATGACTTAAGGGGTATAATAAATGTGTGTTTTTAAAAATTAAATGGATAGATCAAATGTTAAAATGGATGTCAGAGGAATTAGAAATTTCAGGAGGTTAACAGCTTCCTGATTAGAAAATTAGTATGTACTTTGCTTCAGTGGTCACTAACTTTTTCTTGATGGGTTCTTCCTACCTGCCACACTCACAGCCAGTAAGGTTCCAAATGGCACAGATGTGTCAAGCTCTTGTCTCATGTATGGCCAACAATTATTATCCAGAGTCAGTCCACGGAGGCCGACAGCTTCAACAGAAAGCTCTTACTGTTGAAAATCCAGGGAAAAGACTACTGCTGTTTCCACTTTCTTCCTATTCTCAAACCATGGTCCCCTAAAACAAAATCCTCCCTAAGGCACATGATCAAGATAAAACAGAAAAGTTAAAAGTGACCTTGAAGCTTAGAGGTCAGGCTTCCCTGAGTAATGCAGAAAGCCAGCAAGACTCAAACTGCTTCTAGTCATGTAGTGGCTAGGAACCACTAATATTGGTGGGTGGATTATAAGTGACTGCTTTCTTTATAGTTGTTCATTTCTCAACTACTTTTTACCATGACCAACACACGAGCCAATCATATTTTTGTGTTCTTTATGCAGGAATTATGTACAGCTGCAATGAAAGCTTCTATTTTCAGATACAGAAGGCTCAAGTCACTGAAGACAGATAAGAGTAACTCAGGTTACACGGCAGCACACTGTTTAATTAAGGACAAAGAATTTTGCAAAAAATGCTCATGGAAGGCTGGATGGTTCTGCACCAACTGACCAACAGACATGAGCATCCATGCTTAATGCCATACACACTCTAGCCACTGGAGGTCAGCAGAGAACCTGGTCCCACCAGGGGCAGACTGGACCTTTCAGATTCAAGGCAGCATTGCCATCAGAACGGTAAATTCTATTCGTAATAGTGAATTCCCACTCTCAAGTAGACTGCAGACGAATGTGATCATGTTCCAGAGTGGAGGCAAGGGTATGTCTGAAGTATGTGCACCCACATACATATGTGCACATATAAAATATGAAAGTATGAAATAAACTTCTGGAAAGTAAACTCAAAAAAAAAAATTGCCAGCATGGAGGCAAATGCCTTTTATCCCAGCACTTGGGGAGGCAGGGGCAGGCAGATCTTTGTGAGTTTGAGGCCAGCTTGGTTTACAAAGTGAGTCTAGGACAGCCAAGGCTACACAGAGAAACCCTGTCTTGAAAAACCAAAAAAAGAAAAAAAAAATCACTTGTAATCCAGCCACCACTATTAACCACTATTAGCCTCTATAGAAAAATCACTATTAATATTTTAGTTTCTATTTTGCTAATCTTGAATAAAACTTACTTAACTAGCAGTGACATATTTCAATTGAGAACAAAGCAAATTCTCAGGATGGTTGAACAGGAAAGTGCAGGCTTAATACTTTTCGGCTGGGTTTCAGTACCTTGCAGAAACTTGTAGAAAGAGCTGAGTAACAATTCCTTAACAAAGAGCACTGGCAATACCCTCAATATGTGCAGTCAATCGCAGCATGGAAACACGTAAAAGCTGACTCAGTTGGCAAGTGAGTCATAAGAGATTCTGAGTTAATTTTCTTTCCTCGTAAGATACACACTAATTTCTGCACGTGGAGATAAGAGTGTTCCTTATAAGCAATGAAGAGTTGGATTTGGAGAAATACAGAATATTTTCAGGTATTGTGGAACTGAGATAATCTATTTAAAGTACTAAACAGTGTATCTGTTGGATGCCAGCTATTCGTTGGCAGTTAATCATCTACTCATCTATTCCATAACTATAAGTGAACAACTATAGCTACTAGGTACCATTGCTGAGAAAGAGCACTACAGAGATAAGGCCCATATCTTACAGGGCTCACATTTTACTTATTTATTGAGGCAATGTCTTGCCATGTATCGTAGGCTGGCCTGGAATTCCCAATGTAGACCAATAAACAATATGGGGTGACTTTGAACCCACAGAGATTCATCTGCCTTTGCCTTCCAAATGCTGAGTTTGAATGTAAATGCCACCATATGTGGCCTTATCTTTTATCATTGCCATTGTTATCAGCATATTAATATAACTACTTCCAACACTACTCCCATAAGTAAACTCTTAGATGAGCCTTAAGATCCCTAACATTTAGCATAGACACCAAAACCATGTCCCTCATACATATTATAAGAAGCTGAGATTGTTGCTACCCCACCTAAGGGATAAACAATAGCATGTATCCTGATTAAAGACGTAGTTTTCCCAAGCCCTCTACACAGAGAAGAAGGCAACTGTCAGAATAATGACAAAAACAAGACCTGATATCCTGCTTGGGTTTTATCAGCTTGGGACAGAAATGGCTGGGACTTAGCTCAATTTTCATCTCTTTGCTAGCAGCTGTGACTTTGTTTTCCTTTTTCTTTCCCTGTTCGTACAGCTCATCCATTCCCTATAATGCGTATATTAGGAGCTTAAGAGGTGAAGTGTAAGCTTTTCATTGGACCATCAATAAAACTTGAACAGTTGGTAAGCTTCCTGATGAAACCCAGCCTCATCTACTACCCTTCGCTGTGTGATTAGGAAAACAGAGGGAAGCTAACCAAGGGTATGGTCAACTCATATCTTGAAACAGAAGCACCGGCAGGGCGGAACTGGCTTCTTCTAGGTGGAACCTAGAGGGCATGGAACTACTCTACTTCCCAAGCTCTCAGTACCAAACTGAACCTTTCATACAATATCCTTCCTAAGAAGGGTATATAACATGAGGCAAAGACAGAGCAGAAAGATGCCTGAGATAGCAGCAGGTAGGAGAGGAGACAGGACATGCAGGCGGCAAACCAAGTAAGACTCCTAGAAATATGCACTGAGGTGAATTTTCCAAATAAACCAACAAAACGGCAACTTCTAAAGAAGACTTCTCAACCTGTTTTAAGGGACAAGTAGGTGCACTGCCTCCCAAAGGAACTTCTTTAAAAATGCTGTTTGATGCTTTATTTTTTTAAGTGGCATTGCATTTTTATATTGTCTTGTAATTCTGTGGTTTCTCCACTTTATAGTCTCACCTCAGCATCAATTCTTAAAGTGGGCTGACTAAAATATTATAACATAACATTTACAAAAAATTCCCCAAATGGGACTATGTAAGCTTCTGGCTCAGAGCTATCTCACCTATAGCATACCTGCCACACCACAGTGAGATCTTACCCATCCCCCAGCACTACAGTTCGAGCTTACAACAGTACTCTTCCTTCAGATTTTGTATTCTATCCTCAGAAGACATCCCTATCCCATCTGAGTAAGCTATACTTATTAATATAATGTATCACAATATTTAATACCACTCCTTCAGAGAAATCACAGCATACAAGTGTGCTATTTCTATGTTCAGCTTGTTGCTGTTTCTCTAGAACTTGTCACATGTCAGTACAGGAAACAGGAATGTAAGTTCTTGTTGAATAAACACTGCTAGCTAACTCAGAAGTCTGTGGTGACTATAGCTGAGGAAATATATGTAAAAACAAGCTGAAATACGCATGAGTACTCAATGAACCAGTTCAGCAATTAATTTAATTAGAAAAATTTCACAGGAGCTTCTCCACCTCCTACCACTATGACTCTGTATGAGAGGGCCCACTAACACAGCTGAGTCAGAGCAGGACAGAGGGAGGAAGCACCATCCAGGCCAGAGCAGACGCCACAATACCTAACAGGTGACTAATCGAATGAGACAGGCAGAGTAAGGGTATCTTGATTCCTTGCTACCTTGCTAGGAAATGGATCCTCTAACCCCACAAAATTAACCCCAAAGCAACAAGTACACGACCTTGTCTAGACAGACTATGGTTGGGAAATAGTGGCCACAGGAAGGAAAACTGACTTTGTGTAGAGCAGTCATTTTCATTAGAAAGCTATACAACCTCTATATAAAACTGCTGGAATTAAATTCCAACACACACAGCAATATACACATGTCAACTTCAACAACAAAAAATGCAAATTAAAATCTAAAAGCTAAAGCAATTTATAACAGCATCAAAAACTGAGACATAGTTAAGAATACATTCATGGCAGGAAGTGGTGGTGCACATATTTAATCCCTGAACTCTGGAGGCAGAGGCAGGAAGATCTCTGTAAGTTCCAGGACAGCCAAGGCTACACACACACACACACACACACACACACACACACACTCTAGCTCAAAAACCAAAAATCCAAAACAAAACAAAACAAAACAAAAAGTACATCTCATAAAAGGTGTGCAAAGCCTGGGGTTGGGAGGGAACCTAGACAAAACCAAATTGAAAAATATTCTACAAATTACATAACCAATATTCCTTGGGATTACCTAGGTTCTGAAAACTAAAGTTTGGTTTGTTTGTTTGTTTAAAGCCAGAAGACCCAAGATCTAAATGCTTTAGCCTGGACATGAGTGGAAGGGCTGGTAAAATCCAATTAGGGTGCACTGTGGGGAGCTCAGCATTGCTTTTCAATTTTGACAGTTCAGTGTTGGTAGTAGAGCAAAATGAGTAAAGTGAAACACACACAATCTAAAAATGAAATATTTTAATGTAGTTTATAAAATAAAAGAGGCTGGAGAGATGGCTCAGAGGTTAAGAGCTGTTGTTTCAGAGGTCCTGAGTTCAATTTCCAGCACCCACATGGGATCTGCTGCCCTCTTCTGTCATACATGAGCATGCAGACAGAGGACTCATACATTACAAAAATACATACATAAGTACATTTTTTAAAAAGCCAGATGGTGGTTGTGCACATCTTTAATCCCAGCACTTGCGAGGCAAGGCAGGCGTCTCAAACTGTCTCAAACTGATCCCCAGTCCACCCTCCCAAAAAAGAAAAAGAATACCAAAATACTATATATAGACTGAAAAAACAAACAAACAAACAAAAAACAAAACAAAAAAACAAAACAAAACAAAACAAAAAACACCACATAAATTGAAAATACCTGAATACAGGGTAAGATTAAGAATGTTTGTGGCTCAAAAAAACTTAAGGTTACTTAAATAATAATTCCCCCAAAGTGATCTCAATGAAATTAACTCTAATTAGAATCCCAGTATCCCCTTTTGTTGTTAGAAATTAACAAGCTGTTTCTAGGAGTCATATGGAAATCCCAAACTACTAAAACAGTCAAAGCCACTCGGAAAAAAAAAAATTATAAAGTTGAAAGATTTACACTACTTGTTTTCAAGACCCTGCATAAGCTGTAGCAAACCACAAAATGTAGGATGAACAGTCACTAGATCAACAGTACAAAAAAAGAACAGAAATAGAGCCATAAGTACAAGCCCAATTCATTTCAAGAAAACGTGCTAAGGCAGTTAGTGAAAAACGGGACAGTTTCCACCAACAAGTAATGACAGATCTATTTTATGACTGCATACAACAACAAACCATTTATATATTTTAACTCATATCCTTCACATACAAAGACTAACTGTAAATGAACAGTGTGTATAAATAGAAGACTTCATATTATGAAATTTATTAAGAAAACATGGCAGAAAAAGCATGCAGTATTGGGAAAGGAATAGACTTCTTAGGTACAAAATCCAAAGTATAATCCATTAAAAATTAGTAAGTAGGACTTCATCAAAATTAAGAGCATGGGATCAGAAGGATGGATCAGTGGTTAAAGCACTTATTTATCTTGCAGAGGACCTGAGTTAAGTTCCCAGTACCTACATGGTAGTCTAAGACAGCCCTAACTAACTACTGTGCCAGAAGTTCTGACTCTATCTTCCCATTTCTGCATGGACCATGCATACAGATGGTGTATATACATATATATAGGCAGGCAAAACATTCATACACAGAAAATAAACCTAAAAGATATTTTAAAATTCAGAACATGAGGGCTGGAGAGATGGCTCAGTGGTTAACAGTACTGTCTGCTCCTCCAAAGGACCCAAGTTCAATTCCCAGCACCCACATGCAGCTCACAACTGTCTTCAAACACCAGCAGATTCCAAGGGATCTGATACCTTCACACTAGTGCACATAAAATAAAATTAAATTATAAAAAAAAATTCAGAACATATACCCTTCAAAAGACATTTAAGCTAGGTGGGATGCAACAGATCTGCAACTGCAGCATTTTGTAGATTTAAGTTGGATGATTTTAACTTCAAGACTAGCCTGGGCTACTTGATAAGACCCTCTCTCAAACAAACAAAGAAAGAAACCAAAGGGCAATGGTTATAGCTATAACACAACTCTTAAACCCAAAGCTCAGGGGAAGATGGGGCAGAAAGATATTAAGAGAAAAAGACTGGGAAGCCTGCTGTAAGATCATTTCCTAGAAACAAGAAAGCTACATCTGCTACTCCAACAATATGGCTGCCTAAACAAGCCCTAAACAATGACAATAGCAATAAGCACAGTAACACAGAAAGAGGATGCTCATGGGACCCCACTCCTTAAACAAAGGACTTCAAAAAAATTAATGAGAGAAAAATTAGTCTTCCTTAGTGGTTATTCAACATCAAATGGTCAATCCTAAAATCATATACAAACAACTCTAAACACTCAGCAGGTTGTACTTACATGTTTATGCACATATATTGGTAACAATAATAATTAAAGAAAAAGAGACCACTAATGGGGACAGAGGGTGGAGAGGGAAGGGGGAAATGCAATAATTATATTTTACTTTAAAAATCTGTGCAAAAGGTGGAGAGGGCAGTAAGATAAAGGTGATTGTAATCAAGCCTGCAACTTGAGTTTGATCCCCAGGACTCACATAGTGGAAGGAGACACTATCCCAAATTGTCCTCTGACCTCAGGATGCATGCTGTGGCATGCACAACACATTAAAAAAATAAATAAGTGTAATAAAAACTTGAAAATAACAACAAAAGGTAATCCTGAAGCCTCACATGTCCATATCTGAAAGCTTATCACAGAGCTGCAATAAACTGTGTACAGAGAATGGTACAGAATAGAGAACCTGGAAGTAAACAACACATAGACCATACTGCTGTTTACAAGGACATCAGCACCATCTAACTGGATGAGGAAGGTCTCTTCAACAAATGGTTCCAGACAGTCTGGATATCTTATGTGCACAAAATGTACATAGCAATAGACTCTTATTTTACTCCATGCATAAAAAATAAGTCAAGAGTACCAAAGACATAAATGTAAGGCCTAAGACTGGAGGGCTATTAAAGTATAGGAGAGCGTACTGACATTGGGTTTGCTTTAATTTCTTAGCTATGACACCTAAAACATGGGCAAAAAAGAGATAAATTGGACTACAATAAGACTGAGGAAAAAAAACTATGTATGAAGACACAGTAAAAAGACAAACTGCAAGGTAAGAGAAATATTTGAAAATCATATGTGTCATAAAGGATTAATATCTAAAATATATAAAGAACTCTGACCATTCAGTAACAGGAAGAAGAAAAAAACTGATATAAAAATGAGAAAGGATGTGAATGAACATTTCAATAACCAACAAGCATATTTAAAGATATTCAACATCACTAAACTTTACAGAATACAAACCAACCATATCACCTCATACCCATTACATGATAGGTTATTTTCAAAACTTAGCACATACATAATAATGTATACTGTTAACAAGCATACAGAGAAAACTGAAACACTTATACAGTACTAACAAAAATATAAAATATAAACAAAATATGATATATAACAGTTTTATATTCATAGTCAACTGCAGCCTAAAAATACTTCATAAAAACTCCCAAGAATAAATTAAGCTATGAAACTGAATGAAGACTGTTCTGAGTGGCATGATGAAATCTTAAGTCCTACTTCCTCTTACTGCTGTGCTAGGTCTTCCATTACCCGGCATATCCACACGGACATACACTCTATATCCACACTGCACACGCTGTACATCCACACTGCACACACTGTATATCCACACTGCATACACTGTATATCCACACTGCACACACTCTATATCCACACTGCACACGCTGTACATCCACACTGCACACGCTGTACACCCACACTGCACACGCTGTACACCCACACTGCACACACTGTACATCCACACTGCACACGCTGTACACCCACACTGCATACACTGTATATCCACACTGCACACACTGTATACCCACACTGCACACACTGTATATCCACACTGCACACACTGTACACCCACACTGCACACACTGTATATCCACACTGCACACACTGTACATCCACACTGCACACACTGTATATCCACACTGCACACACTGTATACCCACACTGCACACACTGTATATCCACACTGCACACACTGTATACCCACACTGCACACACTGTATATCCACACTGCACACACTGTACACCCACACTGCACACACTGTACATCCACACTGCACACACTGTACACCCACACTGCACACACTGTACACCCACACTGCACACACTGTATATCCACACTGCACACACTGTATACCCACACTGCACACACTGTATATCCACACTGCACACACTGTACACCCACACTGCACACACTGTACACCCACACTGCACACACTGTACACCCACACTGCACACACTGTACACCCACACTGCACACACTGTATATCCACACTGCACACACTGTACACCCACACTGCACACACTGTACACCCACACTGCACACACTGTACACCCACACTGCACACACTGTACACCCACACTGCACACACTGTACACCCACACTGCACACACTGTACACCCACACTGCACACACTGTACACCCACACTGCACACACTGTACACCCACACTGCACACGCTGTACATCCACACTGCACACGCTGTACACCCACACTGCACACGCTGTATATCCACACTGCACACGCTGTACATCCACACTGCACACGCTGTACACCCACACTGCACACGCTGTATACCCACACTGCACACGCTGTACATCCACACTGCACACGCTGTACACCCACACTGCACACACTGTACACCCACACTGCACACACTGTACATCCACACTGCATACACTGTATATCCACACTGCATACACTGTACACCCACACTGCACACACTGTACACCCACACTGCACACACTGTACATCCACACTGCACACACTGTACATCCACACTGCATACACTGTACACCCACACTGCACACACTGTACACCCACACTGCACACACTGTACACCCACACTGCACACACTGTACATCCACACTGCACACACTGTACATCCACACTGCACACACTGTACACCCACACTGCACACACTGTACATCCACACTGCACACACTGTACATCCACACTGCACACACTGTACATCCACACTGCACACACTGTACATCCACACTGCACACACTGTACATCCACACTGCACACACTGTACACCCACACTGCACACACTGTACACCCACACTGCACACACTGTACACCCACACTGCACACACTGTACATCCACACTGCACACACTGTACATCCACACTGCACACACTGTACATCCACACTGCACACACTGTACATCCACACTGCACACACTGTACATCCACACTGCACACACTGTATATCCACACTGCACACACTGTATACCCACACTGCACACACTGTACATCCACACTGCACACACTGTACATCCACACTGCACACACTGTACACCCACACTGCACACACTGTACACCCACACTGCACACGCTGTACATCCACACTGCACACACTGTACATCCACACTGCACACGCTGTACATCCACACTGCACACGCTGTACATCCACACTGCACACACTGTACACTCACACTGCATACACTGTACACCCACACTGCATACACTATACATCCACACTGCATAGTGTATATCCACACTGCACACGCTGTATATCCATACTGCATACACTATACATCCACACTGCATATTGTATATCCACACTGCACACGCTGTACACCCACACTGCATACACTGTACATCCACACTGCACACACTGTATATCCACACTGCACACACTGTACACCCACACTGCACACGCTGTACACCCACACTGCATACGCTGTACACCCACACTGCATATTGTATATCCACACTACTTACATTGTTTATCCACACTGCATACACTGCATATCTATACTGCATACACTGCATCTCCATACTGCATATACTGTATCTCCACACTGCATAGACTTTATATCCATACTACACGAACTATAAATCTACACTGCATATACAGTATGTCCATACTGCATACACGGTTTATATACATTGCATATCCACACTGCATATCCATAGTGCACACACTGTATATCCACAGTGCACACTGTATATCCACACTGCATATACGATATAGCCACACTGCACACACTGTTTTTCCGGGTGCATACGCTGTTTATCTACACTACATATATTGCATAGCCGTACTGCATACACTGCCTGCCCATTAGTCACTCAGCACCTGTCTTGACTATCAGATCAGTTATAGTTACTTAGTGCTTATGTTTAAATCCTTTTTTACTTAGAAATAATTATATGATAAGCAGTGATTTTGACAATTTGAATAAGTCACACAAAATGAAATTATTTCCTTAAAGTTTTAGTACAACAAAACATTTTGCAAAACCAGATTCATGTAACTTTCATTATGCATGTTATGCACTTATAATAAACACTGGAATATTCCACTTTGAATATTTTAACATATGCTTTGACAAAGAACCAGCCTTGATATCATGCCAAGCAAAATAAACTAATCACAAAGTTACTGTATAATTCCACTTAAGTAGGTACCTAGATTGGTCATATTCTAGAAATGAAAAGTAGAATGGCAGCTTGCAAGGGCTGAGGGTTAGGAGAAATAAGACATAGCTATTTTATAGCTACAGCATTTCAGTTTCACAAGATAAGAAAAGACATAGAGATCTAGAGACTGGGTAAAAAAACAATGCAAATATAATGTAACCCTACTGGAGCTCCAAAGAAGCACTGTCCAGGTGGCAATTGTATGTTTTAAGAAGTCTGTCCAATTTTTTTTTAAGTTACTGAATAGAATGGGAGAAAATATTTGCAAACGGTACATTTTAAAAAGGACTAAGACTCATATAAACTCATAAACATTGTAAGAAAATAATCCAACAAAAATGTGTATAATTTTAATAGATACTTTATCAAAGATATTCAACTGTTGTGTGAGCACATGAAAACATTCTCAAGCTCAGTACTATAATCCCACAAGAGAGTATCACTGAATAGTAAAAACAAATGAACCAGGCATAGTGGTGTGTACCTTTAATCCCAGTACTCCAACGGCAGAGGCCTAGGATATCTACGAGTTCCAAGGCCAGTCAGGGAATACACAGTGAGACCCTGTCTCAAAAACCACACACAAAAAAAAAATTCTTAAAATCATTAGTAACATCGTACAATATGGAATAATCTTAAAATAACAAAGCTAACAAAAGAAAAAAGAGGAAGAGGAAGGGGAGGAGGAGGAGAAAAAAGAGGAGGAAGAGGAGGAACATACCTACTCTATGACATAAAACTCTAGAAAATGACCCAGGAAGAGATCTGCTAAAGGTGTGAGTAGCTGGGATAAAAAGTACATTAAAAGCACAATGAAAACTTGAAGGGATGGCAAGAATCTTGGCTGTGGACCATGGTGTAAGCTCATATCAAAGCTTACACAATTGTTCCATTTGAATCTGGGGTTCACATGCCAATTGTATCTTAATAATATCTTATTACAGAAAGCAAGCCTCGCAGAGAGTGTTCTGACCAACAGGTACTTCTCTTCAGACCATAGAATTCCTAACACTCTCTCAGCTCAGAACTTTTCCAATACAAACTAGGAAGAATACAGAGCATCTTAGAAAATTAAGGAAAACACTGAAAAGATGAATAGATCACAAAAGTGAATAAATCACCACATTATCATTTTGTAACAGGAAAAAGTTACCCAAATGAGAAAACTATTAGGGAGGACCTAACACTGCAGATGTAACTTTCACTTATAAACAATGATGGAATAAAAACACCTGAACTATGGCTATCTTCCTCGATAACGAAACTTACAATAATGTGAGATTTATTTTAGACGTTATCTGTTTAAAAGATAGCATAAATGATGAACATAGTTGGTTCAGTGATAGAAATGACTAATTCTCTCCCCCATGACTGCAAGCATGAAAGCATGGTTCAAATTCAGTGCTGGTAGGAACTCAAAGGCTTGTATTTGCACTGTAACATCTAATTAAATACAAAAAGAATAAAAAGATCTGAATGCTGAGCCCACAGAAAGCATGCCATGCTCTCTGTCAGTGAAAGGGTAGGAGGAAAGCACCCCAGAAAGCAGTATGGAGACATTGTCTATGCTCATATCTACAATTTTTTATTGTCCTCTTTATTTAATCCATCTGTGAATCCTAACAGACAATAATATTGTGTATGGTTTATAATAGTTTGAAATGATATGCTGTTAAAAAATGCTTTTCTTCAAAGCATTGCGCAGTGCCAGTAAATCCTTACAATGCTCTCTGAATGGAATGGAAAAGAAGAAAGCTGCTCTGTGGAGGCGTTCGGTCAAATCAGGATTAATGTACACTAAGCTGTGCAACACCAGTTAAGCCACTTTATTGCTGTTTCTTTACCTGGAAAAATGTAGAGAGTGAGACAGACAGACAGACAACCAGGTTTTCAGAAGCAGAATAACTGCAATCAGTAGGTCAAATATCAGGGAGGGAGCTTTGTATACAGTATCTTACCAAGAACTCAATGCAAACAAGCTTTTTATGAATTGTCTTCTAGAAACTGCCAAATGCATGACATACAGGGATTAGTAAGTTGTAACGTCTCTACAACTGGAGCATCAAGAAAAAGAAAAAGAAAAAGTGCTGACTGGTGGCACTGACGATACAACTGATGAAACAGCTAAGACCCCAACACAAGGCCTGCCAAGCTCAACTCACTTGGTCCTCTGGGAAGGGAAGGCAGGGCACAGCGAGTAGGGCACTTGGGAGGAAGCACTGTCTGCTAGCCCACTAGTTCAACTTAGAAAACACTATTCAGATTAAAAACCAGAGATTTCACAAAGTGCATTCCACAGAAAAGCAAAATACAAGAGAACAGATTTTACAGAGATTACAGGTTTTTTAAATAATTCAATAATTATTATAGTAACTGCAGGTAATTACACTTCAAACATAAAGCCAGTCTTAACAGAATCTTTAACAGAAAAACAAAAATAAGACAAATAACAGAAACACAAGTAAGACACTGTCTTATTTGAACTGAGTACCATGTTTCTGTAGAATTTTACTCTTATTTAAATTGAATATTATGATATTTTGCTTGCTTCTCAGATTAACAAAAATCTTCATTTGTCTTCCAAAACTATAGTTCAACTTTATTTACTGATTTTGGTATTTGCTTTGGTAGAAAATGTAGTCAGTTATGATTTGCTACCTATATATTTGACCTGCTGTATTTTAATTCAAAACAAAACAAGAAAGCCCACAAGTATCTTTTACATAGACAACACAAAGTTGTTAAAAAGATATAAAAGATGAAATATTAGAAATTTATTCTAGGTTCTAGACCCTTTTAGATTTCATCTTTACTTAAATTAGGGCATTTGAAAAAGAGGGGGAAAAGGTGTATACATGTGCAGAGGAGGGAATGAGGACAATTTCTTCCAGACTTCCTACTTAGTTACTTACAGTGCTGATCACAATCAACTCTGGCAAACACTACTTGATTTTTATCTGGATATTCTTCTTTAATGACATCAGATGCTTCCTCAAAAATTGGATGCAACATCTGGCTGAAACGACACCTACACACAGACAAGCACACCAATTAGCAGGAAAGCACAGAAGGCACAGATCTTACTTTAGTTATCACTCATTGATGTTTAGTATATGTACAATAAAAAATTGTGAGACAATCACACATTCCATTTAATCATGATTCTGATGTCTGCCAGTGAATGCAATAAAAACAACTTGTATTCAAAGACTGTACTCTCTAATTCAATACTGTGTAAAGTATCAAGTTGGTCCATTATTTTGCCTTATGATTAACTGGCAGTGTTATGGTGCATGTAACTACAAAACCACAGGATACCCTCTAACCTACACTGCTAAGACCTGTGTGTTTACAGAAGAAATCAACTTTCTCTGAACATAATTCCATATTTATGGAACTCTTAGTTTATTGCAAATGCTAGATCAATCCACCTGGCTACTCCATCAATCTTGACACAGTTAATGTACTAAAAAAAAATATCTCCTCTAAAAGAATATATATGGCATATAATTAGTGTTTTCACTTCAAAATATATCCCCACATTAAAACAGGACTTTATAAATTTACTATGTCCAGAAGCAAATGTTTAAATTCCTAAAGACTTCCTGACCATCCCACCCCCCACCTATTTACAAGTGGGCCACAATGGACACACTATTCTAGGAAATTGTTACTTGTAATCCTCACTGCCCCCATTAGGTCAACCGCTTCAGAAACACATACTATGCATGAAAAAGGAAACTGAGGGAAAGAAGATACAGTGTACACATACAACCAGCCAGGGAAACGGACATGTCATGGGAAAAGGTATTGAGGAGACTATGGTAACACACTGTAACTGGTACTGCAGTTGTTACAACCCTTATGCACCAAGTCATTTTCTTGAAGAAGCGCATAAATTCTAATCGATGTGCAAGCTGATATTAGCAATAATCCAGTAAGGAATATGTGAAAGGATGCAGAATTACACCTCCTTCCTATTTCTTTTTATATCTCTCTCTAGCCTACTGACTTCCTAAGGAGATGTCCTAGAATATATTATCAAGGAAACACAATCAGTATCTTCAGACTCCTGCTTTCAAGTGGTTCTTTCCTCTTTAGCATCTTAAATATCCCATCTGGGATAGGTAGGAAGGGTCTGTGGACATCAAAGACTGTCTTATTTGACTACATATTCTAATAGGTTTTCAATAGATGTCTGTTGGATGAGCAAGCTGATAAATTCAAGAACTAGAGCAGCTGGAAACCCAGGTCTGAGAGTACCTAAAATGTCTACAAATAGCCTAGGTAAAGGGTGGGGGAAGGCAAAGGCAGGGTCTGATTATGGTTCTGAAAAATTTGGATGTGGCTCCTAGAAAACTGAGAGAAGGCATCTATCTGGCCCAGGAGCAAAAGAAAGACTCACACCACAGGTTCCTCTCTCAACTGTCCAGTTAAGTTTTAAACAAATTCATGTTTAAAATGGTATCAGTTTAAATACTAAAAATTTAAATGGGAAGTTGAAATAGCAGTTCAATTATAGTATCACTGCACCTCATATGCAGGTAAATGCTACATTTACACAAGTGACATAACAAAAGCAAGAGAGCCATTAAAAGACTCTCATGGTGTCTTCTAATGCAATCTCCAATGTAGGGCTTAAACAATCCTTAACAAATCAACTAAAGAGGTAAAAGTCTGGCAGAGACACTTTGGGATCATTTACTATTATGATCTAGTGGGAGCAAAATATGTTTTAGATTTAAACATACCTGAATATAAATCCCAGATCTTCCACTTACTAACAGATGGCCTTTCTGAACCACTACTTCCTTATCTAAAATGGGGATTACAATAGCTACTTGCAGGGCAATCCTGAGTCTTAGAAAAATAATGTAGCCCTTGCCATATTTACAACATTACTAAGCACCTACTGTGGTTTATGACTCTGAGGTACTGTAGTAGTTCTAGGCAGCTACATACGAGAACCATCTTCCATCTTCCAGAAAGAATAGTCTAGCTTATAAAAGCAAAGACAGTAAGCCTATCAGCAAATTACTCAAATTTTCACAGTTGAAAAGGAGTATTAATTCACCGTTAAATAGCACAAATGTAGCCCATGGCAGCTCAGTCTCCCAAGTGGGTTCCCTAGTAGGGGGAACAGGGACTATTTCTGGCATGAATCCAGTGGCTGGCTCTTTGATTACCTCCCCCTGATGGGAAAGCATCCTTACCAGGCCACAGAGGAAGACAATGTAGCCAGTCCTGATGAGACCTGATAGGCTAGGGTCAGAGGGAAGGGGAGGAGGACCTCCCCTATCAGTGGACTTGGGGAGGGACATGGGAGGAGATGAGGAAGGGAGGGTGAGATTGGGAGGGGATGAAGGAGGGAAGGTAGCATTGGGAGGGGTTGAGGGAGAGGGCTACAGCTGGGATAGAAAGTGAATAAACTGTAATTAATAAAAAAATAATTAATTAAAAAAGAAAATTAGTGGACGACATTCCTTAGGTAATATGCTTTCTCAAATAACTGCCACTAGTCCGTATTTCCACCTCATATTTTGAAACAAAGTTAGCAGCACATACAATTCTGTTTTCTCTTAATAAACAGAATTCCTCAGTTAAGAACACTATATTCTAGTTCGCCCTGTGCTACAATCGGATCAGGTTATCCAGGAAAAGTACTTTGTTCCTCTGGATTTCAGTCTCTGTATCTGGAAGTTTGGAGTAGATAATCTTCTACCAAACTTTATGACTAGTACTAATCCTAATTATCTTGAAAAATGAGACCTCCATTATACATTTTATAAACAGTATTTTTCTGTGTAACTTCAGCTTTTTATTAAAGTTCTTTAAATAAACCAGTGTCATGCATCCACATAATCACTCAGGAGACACTGTTACGTACTTAGCAGGAGGCATGTATTATGCAAAGTGCTTGAGGATGACTTCTTAAAGTACAGTTATGATAACTATCTCCATGAAGCAAAGATAGTATTTGGGCATCACCAACTAGATTGTAGCATGTGTAGGGCTGCAGCTAGGTAAGACTGGGGCTGTGAGAAATACATCTAATGTGAACTGAAAACATCTTAAGGCAAAAATGCATATAGTATAGTTATACTTGCCCTTCAAACAGTACATCTCAGAAACAGCACAGTGCAGAGTATCAGTTTTTCACCCTCATGATCACTTGTCTGTCTGGGAGCTAGACCTTACCACTACAGTCCCCCACAGAGGAAATACATAGTGCATGTCACTAGCCCAGGCAGAGGTCACAATTTATAGTCCAATTTCTATTGAATGTACATATTTTTTATACAATAGTAAAATTAAATTAAGTCACATGTTGAATTATTGCAAACTGGACACTATATAAGGTTTCCTAGTCTGATTTGAGAGAAAGGGTAGCAATATTGATAGATGAAGATGACTGGAAGAAGTGGCACTTAATCTATGATTTGAAAGATGGCTAACAAGTAAAGAAATATGTGAGAACAAGAAGTGATCCATCCAGGCTGGGAAGATGGCGGACAGTATAAGAGTACACATTTTCACAGAACTTGAAAAGAGCTGGCTGTGAAGAGCACAATATGAAAGGAGAACGAAGCAAAATATGCAAACAAGTAAATAAGAAAATCATGAGGGACCTTCTAGGTTAAGCCAGGGGGCTTAAATTTTCACCCAAAGATTGGGGAAGTGTAAGGTACAGTATAAACTCAATCTGTACTGTTGAGAAGAAATCTGCCTTATATCGCAGAGAACATTGTAAAACTACATAATATAAAATATATAAATACATAATACATAAATTCTGCCTTATGCTGCAGAGAATATTATGGAAATACATAAGAGTAGAGGCACAGAAAACCAAGGAGAAGACTCAGAGGAAACTACAGGACCACAGCTGCCCAAAGCAGGCTGGTGGCAGCTGGCAGGCAATGAGCCTGTTGGGGAGTGGTTAAAACAATAATGCCAGGGTTTCAAATTACTGGCCAGTAAATTCTTCCCTCTTCCTGTCTCCATCACACATTCTTTAACAGACTTAAGCATCATGTTTTAGATCCTGGGAATACTGGGAAGACACTGCCTCTGCCCTCAAAGTCAGTTTGGTAGGGCACAAGTAGATTAAAAACAAAACAGTATCTAAGTTGAACATCTCCAATTCCAAAGTCTGAAACTACAAATGATAAACAGTTTCAGATTCGGATTTTTGAATTAGAAACACTCAACTGCTAAAAGTCTATGTACATATTCCAAAAATGAATCACTTCTGAGCCAAAGCACTTCAGATAAGGGATAATCAACCTCAAGCGAAAAAAAGGAAAATGATCCCAGGGAACCATATAAAGACAGAAGACAGGATTCAGAGAAAGAACTACGGGCCTCCTCAAAAAACTGTGTAAATTGAAAAATATCAACATTATTCTTATAAGCTTGCCACACCTAAATCCTAATTTCCAACCTATGTTTTCTTCTCATGTACAAGGAAAACAAAAAAGGAAGTAAGGAAAGGTGAAAGGAAAGAGGAGGAAGGAAACCAGCCCCCAAACTAAAACAAGCTTACTTACCAGTCAGCATAAAAATTTACTAAAGCAACATCAGCATTATCTGAAATTAAAAAACAAACCAAAGTTATTTGTGTCTATGTGCCATATTTAAAGATACAATTTTCATCATGATCTTTTCCCATTTATAAATGGACAATTAAAGATCTACAATAACAGTTACCACTCACCCAGAAAGCCATACTTGAGGAGGACAAGGTTGGCTTACATATAACTTAACACTTTCTCTATACCCTCATTTATAAGATACACTTTCACTGGGTCTCAAATAAATATAGGGCAAACAAGAAATCAAATCTTGATCAGTCATGTAACCTTCCAAGTAATCCAGTCTCATAAAGTGGGATGGTCCTGAGCTTAATAATCCATTTTTAAATATTCCATACACACAGAAACTGGGAACTAGCTCTACAAGGAGAATTGTCTTTCACTGAAGAGATCTGAACAGTTAGTTACTTCTCATTCTTAGAAGTCTACCTTGTAGCATTGTAAATCTCCTTTTCCTGGTTCCTAACACTTAATACTCTGTCACACAACATCTCTTAGGATGTGAAGACTTGAGAAAGACATAGTACTACTTCTTTTGATTAAACCCAACTCCTTAGAAACTGAAAACTCTTCCAGAACCATGAAACTAATACACAGATGTTCCAGAATCTGGAAGGTGAGAAGGACGAGCACAGTGCAGACTTCTGTTTCTGTGCAGACTTTCCCTTTCCCCTCTTTGGCTGACTTGCCCGTTCACTCAGGCTGTGATTCATAAACTAGTTTCTGTACAAGAAGCTCCAACTTCACCCAGGAACTTAAAGAAATGCAAATCAGGTGCGGTCTGGCAGCTTCTGCCAAGAACTGGGGAGCTGCCCAAGCTGCACAGGTTTTAATAAGCCCTCGGTGTCTTTCTGATACCTGGTGTACAGATACTACTCTAGCGAGCTCATGGGTAGGGAGAGATTCTTTTGACATTTAAAGCTCTATGAACATAAAATAATATAGGTAATTAATGCCTTTTAATTCTTCTTTATCTCTAATACTTGGAGAGTCGATCATCTATAAAACAGTGGCATGGCTTTTTGTTTGCTTTCAGGTATTTTTTTTTTAAAAGAAAGAATTTATGGACATTACATATACTTTAAAATCTCCTTTGTTAAAATAACCCACCATATCAACCATCATGACCTTTCCTTTAGTATCTGCAAAAATCGGAAAATTCCAAGTTAATTCTATCTGTAATCACACTGTCAGCAAATAATACATTCAACATAACAATTACTGAACTTAATCAAAACCTAAAGTACTTGTATAAACTCAGTGAAATGAGCCAGAATGCCAGCTTATTAACTACTGTAGATAACTAAAATTTTATTGTGATTTTATAAATTATTTGAAGAAAACATTTAAAAAAATCAAGATACTTACTTAAAATTTCATCTATATTCTCTGAATCAAGACTTGTTATTTCAGCTGTTATAGGTGTAAAAATCGAAGTTACCTGAAAATTTTAAAATGTAAAATTAACATTTCTATAACAAGCAAATAAAGCAGTATAAAAGAAATTACTAAAGTTGGCTCTACTTGTTTTTAGAAAATCATCTTTCAATTGATTTTACTCATTCTTAGCTATCCTAACCTTCATTAGACCAATAAAACAATCTCCCCATCCTAAAAATTGGTCAGAGAATTCCTACACTTCCAAACACTTTGCCAATAACTAAGAAAATTATGAGTTTATGCAGCCATTCTGAAAGTACTGATATAAAACTAAGTTTATTGAGTCCAACCACCATGCACCTAAGACAGACACTGGGGAAGACTGGAGGCACCTACCTGAAGTGCCCTTGCACTGTTTTCACAGGTTATGATAAAGATGTGTTAGGTGTCAGCTACTAGAAAAAAAAGAATGTTTTCACTTTCACTTTAATGTGGAAATCCAAGTTCTAGATTATCAAAGAGAATCTAGCCTATCTGAAACTGTAATGCAGAGAAAAGATTAAATTTTAAAACAAAGTATCAAAGTTTTACTTATTTTAGGAAGTAATATTTATTCTTAGGTTCCACTGCTAATTCACTGTATCTGCTGCCCAAGGGATCTTTTACCCAAAGCAGAGTTTATACATGAAAATTCATCCACTGAATTACTGTTTTCCAGTAAATGAAAACTAATGTCAGATTCTACTCCAATAATTGCCAGGTCCTCCTTTGGATGCCAATTCATGCTTAGTTCTCAGAACTAATAACTTTTTTAGTTCTTAGTATTTCAAACTTCAGTAATTCACCAATTACTCAATGTATGCACGTTCATGCTAGCATGTAAATACCTCAAGTAATTCTTTACGACATTACTATATTCTCATAAAAGTAAGTTTAAGTGTGACTCTGAGTATCTAAATAATTAGATTTTAGAAATGTTTTTACTCTTTTCTTTTTTTTTTTTTTTTTTTTTGCAGTAAACCAAGTAGTTTTATTGACGTTAGTTATAGGAATGCAGAGTGAGGGTTACTTAGAGGACCACAAATGACTCAAAGATAGATCATCAAATCCATCCTAGCATGTGTGCCAGTTCACAAAAGAAGCTGGAGCACATTGCACGTTCTCTAGGCAGCATAACATTTCGGGGAGTGTTGGTCTAAACATTTTACTGTCACCTCTGCTAAGTTCTGCTTCTCCAAGGTAGCTGGTCAGGGATCTGAATATGGGCTTGTCCAAGGTAGGCTTGTCTGAGAGTGACTTGTAGATTTTCAAATCTTCGGAGAAATGGGCATAGTGAGTCCAGGAGGTTTCTACGATTTCCTGAAGAGCTTTTGAGTTTCTGTCTTAAAATGATTTCAAGTAGGATGTAATATATCTATCTAGGGAACTACTACATATAAGAGTTTTTACTCTTTTCAATGCCTCAGAGTTAGCTGGGAAGGGCAGACTTCCTTCCTCTGATAAGCTTCAAGGCATGCTATGTTCTATCCTGGCTTTGAGAAAACAGATGTAGAAAGTCTCTCTAGCCTTCTTCCTTCTCCTGAAACAGCCTTTAAAAAGTTTCTCTAACCTTCTAAAGTAGGCCATAAGACTCATGTTAGCTAGAGCAGCGGTTCTCAACCTGTGGGTCCCAACCCCTTGGTGTGTGTTTTGTGGGGTGAACAACCCTTGCACAGAGGTCTCATAGCGGATTGCCTAAGTATCAGATGTTTACATTATGATTCACAACAGAAGCAAAATTACAGTTATGAGTACCAATGAAATGATTTTATAGTAGGGGTCGCCACAACATGCGAAACTGTATAAAAGAGATACAGCATTAGAGTGTCTGAGAAACCTGACTAGAGTCTTTCCTAGGCCTGGAGGAAAAAAAAAACATAAATCCCCATTTCTGAAAACTGAGATTCCAAGAAATCTGAACTTGGGCCTGTTGAGTTCCCCTTGGTGTACCACCATTCAAACATACCACTTCCTGCTACAAGACTCCTCAAAGGGAAAATAAAATGTTTCCTTGCTTCTTTCTTTAGACTGTGTATTAAGTAAAACTGTCTCATCTGTCTTTTGTTAAAAGTCTCAAAATTTAGAAATCTTCTATACATATCAACACTTAAAAGAGTCTTCCCACATACATTCATGACCAATTTTAAAAGAATTACAGAGTTCAATTATATTAGAAAAGACTTACAGTTGCTTGTTTGAGTGAAAAACTATAGAAACAAAAAATAAGCAGAGCAATGAAACCGATCACTATCAAAGTCAAGTCATTAAATAACAGAATTTACCAAGTATCTACTAGGTAACAAGGAACACCTATGGCATGACACACGGTCTCATAAGCTCTCAAACTAGCAAAGAAGAGAATGGCAAAATGTGTTAGGTGCTAAGACTGAAGATCTAGAGGGAAGAGGAATTAGAGGAGGAGAAATTGATCAGAATATATTGTTTGAAAAAATTAATTTTCAATAAAAAGAAAAACTTTTTAAAAAAGATGATCTCTGACTATATAATCCAACGGGGGCCTATTTTTCAAGAGTTATATATTAAAACACATGCTTTCACACTGGGCCTTGTGGCACACACAAGTGCTTAATCTCAGTACTTGAGTATCATAGAAGAGTGAATGAAGTTCTTTGTTCCAGGCTAACTATGGCTACAGAGGGGATCTGGGGGGATAGGGTCTTACCCTGCCCACCAAAAAGGTTTACCAAAATTTTAAATTTAATTTTTCTAAAGTTTTAAATAGTTATATGAAAAAACATCTATATACTAGGTAATAAAGAAAAAGAGGTAATAGTTGATTTACCTGTAATAACTGTACTAGGACATATGCAAATGATGAGGCTGGCATTCAGCTAGCAGCTGGGTTTGTTACAAGAACCCAAAGCAAGAAAACTGGTCTCTCTTCTCTCTAGGGAGTAAAGGGGGGGTTTCCTACTAGCATTAACATTTCTATTAATGTACAATATGAAAAGTTTATTTGACTTGTTACCAAGCTCTACCAGACTGACAGATTGTTGCTCTTTACATCACCCTGGGCTAAATAAAAACTCTCTTGGGAAAATACCTTCATGCTTCAAATGCTGCAGGGTTCACATGAAATAAAGACAAGTGGGGTCTACAGCAAAAAGGGAGGAAAGGAAATTTCTACACTTGAAGTAAAGTTTTTAATTTTCAAAAAATAAATTAGAAACATATATGTGTACATGCGCACAGACACACACAGAGTGGAGAAGAGGAGAATTTTAAATAGCAGATCTTCATAGACATGGAGAACACAGCCTCTAATGGTGAAATACTATAAATGTAATAGACAACATATGTAAGTACAGATATAAACTCGAAAGTATTTTACAACTTTAGTTATTCTCTTGTTCATTATATTATTCTTTTTGTTAATACAACAATGGAGAGCTATCTCTAAAAACATCCTACAATTCATGAGATAATTTCTTCAACACACAGTAGGTAAACCAACTATAAAGCATTCAGTCTGAGATGTCTAGTGATGTGATCTTACATAAAGAAGGGCATTCTCGTGGCTATCGCACTAAACTCAGCTTTTAAAAATCTTTAACTGGGGCTAGTGAGACAGCTCACTAGGTAAAGATGCTTGCCACCAAGCTTCATGGCCTGAGTTTAATCTCTGGAACCCATATGGTAGAGAACTCCCACAAGATGTCCTGTGACCTCCACACCAACTGACATGGCATTCATGTGATTTAAAAAAAAAAAAAAAAAAAAAGAAGAAGAGACAGAGAGACAGAGGGAGGAATGGAAGAGAGGAGAGAAGGAAGGAAGGAGACAATTTTTTTTAAAGCTTCCATTAGAAGGAGCTTCTTCGGCATTACCTAGAGAGTTTTAAAAGCTAAGATCCTAGTGGGAACCACAAAATCTTCCCTTTTGTTACCCTCCCCATTTTCTTCCAAGGCCACCTGTTTGGCTAGTAAAGACAGTACATAAAACCACCTAGACCCTGTCCCAACTATGCCCCACTTCTTGCTTCTCTTGGTACACAGGACAACTCTGCCAGGGTGCCCTCTTATAAACTACTGTAGATCATCCTTGGAGGAACCTCTGTTTTCCATTAAGCTTTGGTTTTCTTAGTAGAAAATGGTTTTCCTTTCACAATAAACCAGTGTGTTAACTAGTGTCAGAATAAAAAAAAGATTTGAAAAAGTCATCAAAGTCAGTAGGAGTTACTGGGAAATTAAACTACTCTCTAGATTAGGTATCTTATTGAAATGTTGATTACATGCTAAAGGGAAATATTTCAGAAATAAAGTTTAGAAAATGTTTTTATTAACCACTCTCTCAATATTAGGTCAAGTTTTAATTGTTACAATACTAATATATATCTGTCCTCACTTTTGCAATGTGAGAGTGTTTTGTCACCCAGTGTTAAACCTCAGTGCAGTTACTCTTTTTGAAAGAGGCACTAACCCATGAGGACCATCTTTAGAGTTAAGAATAAATCAATAATACTATTAAAGAAGAATTTTTTAAATAATTTTACATGAGTTGTACATAATTTTAAAAAGAAATAAAATTTTCTAGTTCATTACTACCGGAAGATTCTATCTAAATATTTTCTTAATGGGAACTATTATGATACTCTATAAATTGAATGTCTCCCAGAGAGAACTAATCCCTCTGAACAGGGCGGCTGCACCTTCCTTCCTGAGTTACATCCTATTGTTTTTCATGGGTGCCCTGTGTGGCAACTAAAATGAATTACAGTTACAGTAACCACACATTCTAACTGGATGCAGTAACGCAAGCTTGTAATCTCTACACCTTAGGGCTCCTGCAGGAGCATCCCACGCTTTAGCACAGCCTAGGCTACACAGTAAGATCCTGTCTCAAGAAATAAATTCATATTCATTCACATTCATATTCATTCTCCCCTCTCCTCCATCAGACATAAATAAACTCTACCATGCTTAAGGGATCCCAGATCATGCCTGTTGTCTTGGAGTTTTATATACTTAATACCATTTTTTCCCTCTATAGGCAGTTTTTTAGGCAAAAAGTTATATACAGTCATTGCAGCATACCCTGTAGCTGATAGGAACTGTACAATACTTTTCACCAATCCTAAATCATGAAGCATTACTCTTCATATAACAGGCTAAAATGAGAACAGAGTAAGAGTGAATAGAAGAGCAAGGATGTGACTGCTAGGCCAATCCCTAGCTTCACTATGCACTGGCAACACTAGGCTGCCCGAGTGAATAAAATCAACAGCTCAGAACTGCTATAAGGAAGGCCTCTTTAAATGCCATTCACAAATACTCCAGATCCTGTAATTTATAAATTCAGAAATGCAGTAAGTTTACATTACCTGCAATTCCTAAAACCTGTCTCATTGTTCTCCTGCCTCCAAGATTTGCTCATGTCATGCATGGTCACTGTTGGAACAGCTGGCAAAGGTAACCTAGTTTTCAGTATCCAAGTCAAAAGCTTCCTTTCTACAAAAACATTCTTCGTGGTCCCAGACAACAGTGATTTATTTCTCTCATGTGAACTCCTAGAGCACTTTCTACAGAACATTAACATATTATTCTTTCATAATAAAGGAGCATGTTACTTCTGTCCTTAATCTGGTTATTTTATGTTGGTAACTTAATTTCTCCAACAGACAATGAGTACTGTGAAAGTAGACCCGTCTAGTACTATATGCTATTTGCACACAATAAGCACTCAAATAAGTACTAAATAAATGGCTACACAGATAAACAAGTCTATGTTAATACTAAAAATTACAGTGAATGCTGGAGATGAGAAATGGGAGAGAGGAAAGAAGAATAGCCAACAAACATAATAGTAAGTTTGAGAAAAATAGGGTTAAAACAAGGAATGCAACAATTTGGACTTAACTATTTGGCAGAGAAAAGCACAATGCTTGGTGAAAATTTGGAGACCTAGACCAAATCTCAGAAGCAATTGCTCTGCCCATCACAGAAGTTCCTCAGCACCTCTGCCCAACAGCTGCCCTGTTCCCAGCAATACCTTCTTTCAGTTCCTTCACACTCTTTGACCTGGTTTCCAGATGTTCTAGGACACAGGCCATACAGCATGGTGACTACAGTTAATAGTATACTAAAAACTGAAAAGCAATTAGATTACAAATATTCACATCACAAGAAAATGGTGTGAAGGTGATGGATATGGATATTAGCTCGATTTAATAACTGATAATGTATACATACATCTAAACACTGCAATGCTAACTGTAAATATGTGTAATCTTTATTTGCTGGTTATACCTTAATGAAGCTGAAGGAAAAGAAACAGAATCATCAGTAAATTATTTCCAAAAGGAACAGCTACATCGTATTAGTCAGTGAAAAGTGAACAGCTGCATTGTGCCATCTGTAAGGTAAGAAAAAAATGGCATGGGACTTTTAGGGCCCAGAGCTAATAAAATATTATACCCAAGTAGTTATCAAATATCATTTCTGTTAGTGAGATTCACAGGCATGGACACATTTTCTAGGCTTTGAGTGGTTTACCAGAACATCTTCTAATCAGTGGGCTTAGAACATAAGAAGCACTTTTGATTTTGTTGTTGTTGTTGTTTAAAGCCCAACATGTTAAAACCTCACTGTTCAGTGTGGCCCCTGCCCCTGCAGCACTGGGATCACCTGAGAATCAGTGAGGTTCCAGTCCAGACCTAATGAATACAAACTTTCCTTTAGTATGATTTCCAGATGATTTCTATGCACACTAAAGTTTACGATGCACTGCTTTAGAGAGCAAAGCTTTTTACTCTACTGACAAACACATACATTCACTTAAAACTCTGTATAAAAGTTTATGGTCCTCAAATATGAATACAATCAACAAGTTTGTGATAATTCTGCAGTGACATGTAGCCATTACTTGACTTTAGAAAAGTGGAAATTTGTAATTTTATTAGAAATTTACATGCTATTTTTGTAAAGTATATTGCCTTCTTCTTAACATAATTTGAAAAGACATTTCTGCATGAAATTACTTGCCTAAAGAGTTTGAATATTGGATGTTTTCTTCCCTTTACTATTGCTGCTGTCAATGTGCATTGTCTACCCAACATTCTGTTGTTAACAGCTTAGAGTATTTTTGCTAGCTTTCAGATGTTTGCCCTTTTAAATGAGATTCTCAAAATCCTTTACAAAGCATTTGCCATGTCTCTTCTATAGAAAAAAAAAAAAAATAAGTGATGTATCAGCACCAGCTCTCTTCCATTTCTAATCCATACTGACAGCCTGCCACCTGAAGTCCCAATGCTGCCTCTTGTCCCTGGAGGTCACTTTTCTGACTGCAATGTCAGCAATTCTACTCTCAGTTTTGCATTAAGCTGGTGGACAACAAAAGCATAAAAGGTTTGCAGTTGGCTGTAGGGAGCTAGATGTTGAAAAGCCCCTGGAGGAAAGAAGCTGAAGCTGACAGAACGAAGGACCTTGAAGCTGGGTATCAATCAAGGCGTATCTCACACTGTTAGTATTCTCAAGAGCAATATAATGAACTACAAGTTCAAAGAGAAACAGAGGACAAAGCATCTAAGACTCATAAGCTATTTTTAACCCTTAACTTGCTCAGTGGTATCTTCTTGCAGTATCAAAAAAGGCTATTTTGTCATCACCAGGAGCAAACTGCATTTATGAATATGCATCACAACAATAAAAAATATTTTTCATTAACTGAAAACATAGGTAGATATTAGGAATGATAAGTTTTTTACTCTGCCCCCCTGCCACTTCCAATGCACCCAAATTCAGATATATAATATAATATAATATAACCCCCAATCTTAAACTAAGCCAATTAAATAGCCTTGGACAAATACAAAGAAATAAAAGTTGCTGTAAATCACACTTTTTGCTGGTGTTTAATCATACATGGATTTCCAATAAAAACTAATGACATCTGTTGTTTGTCTTCAGAATATCTAAATGTGGGATGAACTAAGTTAACTGGAAGACACAATGTAGTTCTCTAAACTTCAGAAGGAATGTTCTTGGTATAAAATTATTTTCATGGCTGGGGATGAGATTCTTAAGGTGTGGAAAGAATTACTTTCTGGAAAAAAAAAAATCGCATTTGTTCTTCTAGAACCCAAACTTCAAGCAACTGAAAAATAACAAGGAGTAGGAATCTGGAGAAAAGTCAAGATCACAACTGTAGTCTTTTCCTGTATATACCCTGAAACCTGAAGATGAGGGGTGGCAATAGTAAAGTGACAATGTTCAATGTATGATGGTCTCCTAATTAGTAGACAGCACTGTTCCTTCAAGTTACAGTCTAGAAAAAATTTGCAAGTATATGCCAAGAGAAAATTATGACTGTTCTTCAAGCCACACAGGATTTTTTGCCCAACATGCCTGATAAAAGAAAGTTTCCTTAAGAGTGTTACAGTTTGAAGCTTAAATGCTCCCCAAAGTCTAGGAAGGTTTGCTTGCCAGACTGTTGCCTCCACTTGCCGGAGGTGGTAAAACTTCACACAAAGGGTGTGATGGGAGGAAGTTAGGTCCCATATCTGTTGTTTCTCAGCTGCCATGATGAGCTCTTTAACATAATACACTCCTATATCAAGGTCTGAAGGCAAGAAAACCAACTAACTATGGACCAAAACATCTGAAACTACAAGCCAAAATAAATCTTTTTGCCACGCACGCTTCAATAAAACTTGAGTCAATTTAACAAAGAACAAGTGAAAGTTATTCCTGAACAATATCACCACTAAAAGCCAGACAAGTAGGTATTATGCTTCCTCATAAGACACAATGGGAAACAGAATCACCCATGAAGTGATAAACAACAAAAGACAGCATTTGACTTTACCCAACAGAAAATACTGAATATAGGGAAATGTAAAATGACACCATGAAGAAACAAGCAGCTAGCTAATACCAGAAAATAGAATGTCACATGGGCGGGGGGAGGGCAGGTTAACTTCATTTGGGCTTCCCATATGGATGCTGAAACAGGGAGTCAATATTTGAAAGATAAAGAGGGGCTGGAGAAGTGGCATCAGGGGGAAGACAGCCAGCATTCTATAGTGGGTGAGACAGAATGCATCAATGTTTTTGAATTCTAAACTTTGGAAATACCGCATTTTTAGTTAGCTTTAAAAAAAAAAACAAACAAGGTTTATACTACATAGACCCTGTTTTCTCCTAAATTATGTAACAAATCCTTTAATCCTACTTGCCAGCTTTTGCAGTTAGCACATACATTTCTACACTGAAAAATGTGGAAAAAATAATCTCCCACACATGCCAAAGAATGCCCTTATTTCACTATTAAACATGTATTTTGGAGTGCATTGTCTTCAGTGAAGAACAACTCCTTAGTGAAATGTCTGACTATCTGTTTCTTATACTCAGTTCTAGATTGATTCTTGGACTTTCTAATTTCTTATTCCTAAGCAGAGTACTGTGCTCCAGGGTAATAATAAGTTTATTACAAAATCATGACTCTTCTATTACACAGGTCTATAGTTCTCATCCACTGCTTTTAAAATCTGAGTTTCCATGACTATACAATAAATTTTACATTGCAAAACTGTGCCCTTAGCTTTCTAAGATGTTATTTTTTGTCTGTCCTGCTAAATGACTTTCGCCTTGCACTCCATCTTGTTAAGTAAGATGGGGCCCCAGGATTTTTATTGCTCATATTTGCTTTTTCTCCAATATTTTGGAATCACATTCTTTTTATAGGTATGCATGTTTTCAGAAAAAAGTTAAATTTTACTTTGTGCTTTAATATAAAAAATTGCAACTGATCGGGCTAAATTTGTTATGATCACTGACTGACACAGTAGGTAGATTTAGTTTTATTTCTGCCATTTTTCTTTTATTTCTATACTTTTAGTTTTTATTGTATTATCTGTCTGTCTGTTTTGTTTTTTTGAGACAGGGTTTCTCTGTGTAACAGAGCCCTGGCTGTCCTGGACTCACTTTGTAGTCCAGGTTAACCTTGAACTCACAGAGATCTGCCTGCCTCTGCCTCTTGAGTGCTGGGATTAAAGCACGCACCACCAGCACATGGGTTAATTTTTATGGTTTTAAAAATAACTTTGCAACACACTTATGGACACCTAATCTTTGACAAAGATGCCAAAACCATACAATGGAAAAAAGATAGCATCTTTAACAAATGGTGCTGGTCCAACTGGATGTCTACATGTAGAAAAATGAAAATAGATCCATACTTATCACCCTGCACAAAACTGAAGTCCAAGTGGATCAAAGACCTCAACATAAAACCAGACACATTAAATCGGCTAGAAAAAAGAGTGGGGAATACCCTAGAACTCATTGGTACAGGAGAAAACTTCCTGAACAGAACACCAACAGCACAGGCTCTAAGAGCAACAATCAATAAATGGGACCTCATGAAATTGAAAAGCTTCTGTAAAGCAAAGGACACCGTCATCAAAACAAAGTGACTGCCTACAGATTGGGAAAGAATCATCACCAACCCTTTATCTGACAAAGGACTCATATCCAGTATATATAAAGAACTAAAGAAGCTGAAAAGCAGCAAACCAAGTAATCCACTTAAAAAATGGGGAACAGAGCTAAACAGAGAATTCTCTGTAGAGGAATATTGAATGGCAGAGAAGCACTTAAAGAAATGCTCAACCTCATTAGCCATTAGGGAGGGAAATGCAAATCAAAACAACCCTGAGATTTCACCTTACACCCATCAGAATGGCCAAGATCAAAAACTCAAGTGACAACACATGCTGGAGAGGTTGTGGAGAAAGGGAACCCTTCTCCACTGCTGGTGGGAGTGTAAACTTGTACAACCACTCTAGAAATCAATCTGGCGCTTTCTCAGACAACTAGGAATAGCGCTTCCTCAAGATCCAACCATACCACTTCTAGGCCTATATCCAAAAGAGGCTCAAGTACACAAAAAGGACATTTGCTCAACTATGTTTGTAGCAGCTTTATTTGTAATAGCCAGCAGCTGGAAACAGCCCAGATGCCCCTCAACTGAAGAATGGATGCAGAAACTGTGGTACATCTGTACAATGGAGTATTACTCAGCAATGAAAAATAAGGAAATCATGAAATTTGCAGGTAAACGGTGAGTTGTCCCAGAAGCAAAAAGACACACACGGTATATACTCACTCATATAAACATACAACATAGAATAAACACACTAAAATCTGTACATCTAAACATACTAAGCAAAAGAGAGGACCCTAACTAAAATGTTCAATACCCATCCTGAAAGGCAAAGAGGATGGACGTCCGAAGAAGAAGAAAACAGGAAACAACCTAGGAACCTGCTATAGAGGGCCTCTGAAAGCCAGAAGAAGAAAACAGGAAACAACCTAGGAACCTGCCACAGAGGGCCTCTGAAAGCCTCTGCCCTGCAGACTGTGAAAGCAGATACTGAGCCTGATGGCCAACTGACAGGCAGAGTGAATGGAATTTTATGTAAGAAGTGGGAAATAGTAAGAGCTGGAGAGGACAGGGTCTCCACAAGGACAGCAACAGAACAAGAAAATTTGAACACAGGGAACTTCCCAGAGACTCATACTCCAACCAAGGACTATTCATGGAGATAACCTAGAACCCTGACAATGCAGCCACTTCTGATGAGAACTGATAGACTAAGATCAGAAAGAAGGAGAGGAGAACCTCCCCTATCAGTGGACTTGGGGAGGGTAATGCATGCAGAAAGGGGGGGGGAAGGTGGTACGGGGGGGAGGAGGGAGGGGCTTATGGGGGGATACAAAATGAATAAAGTGTAATTAATAAAAGTTAAAAAAATAATAAAAAAATGACTTTGCAACGCAAATTAAATTGTTTTAGAAAGGTAGTTTGATACCCAGGAAGCTTTAATTCTCTTAGAATAGTGATCATGATAGCTAAATCTTCTGTTTTTCCATATATGTCATTTTGCATACTGCTTTCATACTCATCCTTATCAAAATGATGTGTTATTTTAGCACTATACACTTCCATGTCTAAGGAAGTTTATTGGAGGATGAAGTCCAGAGTTCATCATATTATGGCCCTAACAAACTTTCTTTCTTTACTTTCCAATGATGCTTGAATGTCACAGCAAAGCTTCACCTCTCACTTCAGCCACAGAAACTGTAGTGTCTACCTAACCTACAAAGTGCTTGCTTCCTGTGCTGATGGAAATCTCTTGAGAGACAGAATGTATACATACAGCAAGCCCTGCCTGTCTCAGTGCTCCCATGCCTATGGGTTTTCTTTCATGCATGGCCATGAACTTGAGTTAAGGGTGGATAGATACATTCTTGGTAAGCGGTCTCTGGTAGGCTTGTAATTAACATATAGGACAGAAAGATTAGTATGTTCAGTTTTGAAAGATGAAACTACAATGGGCTGATTTTTCCTATAAGCTCTCTGATATAGCAACCAAAGGGTAAATGACAGTGGAAGAGGAAAACCCTCCCAAAACTGCTATTCCCCTGAAATTTGCAATTCTGAATAATTAATATTTTGCTATAGAGAGACTGGTGGGGACTGAAGATCTGATAGCAGATATGAAAGAGAGTTAAGCAGTAAGACAATTTATAACTGAGTAATCTTTGGAGCCCATGATTCTATTTCAGTGCTGTCTTTACATCCCATGATAAACAGAACTATAAATGACAAAATACATCCTTGTGACTTTTATATTAATCACTTGATCTCTAAGAGAGTTCCAGTTAGATGCTGTCTGGCCTACAAGGACTATCTAAAACTGTTTCAGTGTCTAAAAACAAAATATTCATTGAAACTGCTATAGAAATTTCATTCACTGATAATACACAAATAATGCTCATCTCTACAATAGTGAAACTTGCCCTTCCTTTTAAAAATAAAATGTATTGGTAGGTAGAGCATTTTAAAAATTTATTCTCTTAATCTGGCTGCAAACTGAGTAAGTACTTTTTACTTGTTAGTTTCTACAATGAAGCTAAGTATTTTTCTTACATAGTTTTGGAAGAGCTCTTTAGCACTGTCTTTTCATTTGAGTTCAGAAAGTGCCTTCTTTTCTAGCCACAGTACCATTGATTACTTTTTACTCTTTGAGCAAATAAGACAGATTTTAAAATCTCATAGAATTGTAGAATACCTAGAAATGAAAAAAAAGTTAATATAGTTCAATCAAATTAAAAAAATATTGTGATGTCTCTACTGTACACCAAGTACCATGCTTGGTATAAAAGAAACAAAGAATGGAACACAACTTAAATGACCTGTCAAAAAAGAAGAAAGGAGCAAAAAGAAAGGTATTCATAAGGAGGGATGACCTTTTCATTATTTTATAGTGGTCTTGGGATTTTCAGGTACAAGGTCATTCGCACATGAAAAGACTGTGATGATTCAAACCTTAAGTGGTATATGAGCTGTACCAAATAAATACATAAATGGTATATTTATATAAGATTTAAATATGAACTAATGCAATTTGGTCTCTATATTAGTTTACTAGGACTGCCTGACAACTAACAAAGACATAGCAACTTAAAACAAATTAATTATTTTATAATTCTAGATGTAAGAAATCAAGTCACTGGCAAGGCACTGTTCTCAAAGCTTTTGAAGATGGATTCTCAGTTGCCTCTTCTAGTGGCTACCAATATTCCTTAATTTACAGAGATCTATCATTATAACCAAACCTCCATCATTTCATCTTTTTTCTGTGCACTCTCGTCATGAAGAACATCAAGATCTAGAGTCAGGACCTTCCCTAAATCTAGGAAGATTCCATCTCAAGAGCATCTATAACAAAGGACATCTATAAGCCTTCTTTCTAAAAATCACCAAGGTCATATTTAGAAGCTCTGGTGAATACATGCTGAAGGAGTACTTTCCAAATCATTGAAGCTGTATGGTCCATATCATCTTAAATCTACATTTACATAGGTACACAGAAAGAAAGAAGTGACTTGTTCTTATGTGTGAATATCTCAAACTTTATCCTTGAGATTATAAAATAAGGAACTCAATACCTTTGTTAGAAGTATATAGAAACATACCCAATTGTATTATTAATAAAATGAGTTTCTTATGTTTCTTTTTTATAGCAGAAGTTTTTATATGAAATTTATTATGTACTTGTGGGGGTGCTAATGAATATGAGGTCCCCATGAAGGTCAGGTATGTCTGACCCCTCTGCAGCCAGAGTTCCAGGTGGTTGGGAGCTGCCTAATGTGGGTTCTGTAAAAGTAGTACAAGTTCTTAAGCACTGAGCCATGTCTCCAGTCCTCTTATGTCCTTTTAAAACTATTTTCGGGTCTTTTCTGAGACTGACACTCCACTAAGGACCATGTACGGATATAACCTAGAACCTCTACTTGGATGAAGCCCGTGGTAGCTCAGTAACCAATTGTTTTCCCATAGTAAGGGGAACAGGGACTATTTCAGACAGGATCTCAATGGCAGGCTCTTTGACCTCCCCACCCCCCAAAGGAGGAGCAAGTCCTGCTAGGCCACAGAGGAGGACTTTGCAGCCAGTCCTGAAGATACCTGATAAAACAGGGTCAGATGAAAGGGAGGAGGTCCTCCCCAATCAGTGGACTTGGAAAGGGGCAGGGAAGAAATGAGGGAGGGAGGGAAGGTTTGGGAGGGAATGAGGGAACGGGATACAGAGTTAATAAAATGTAACTAATAATAATAAAAAAAACTATTTTCAAAGGTACTTTCACTATTTTCATCTCTATTTCAAGATGATCTTACAGATGGTTTAGAATTTCTTCAAATACTTCTTTCTGCATGTAAAATTTTAAGTGACTAAATATGAGTATTCAATAGATCAAACAGTAATTCACAACTAAGTAGAAAATGTTAACCAAAGTATTAGTCAGCAAGATACTCCACCTTTGGATATTCTGTACTAATGAGACAGGCACAGGAGATAGTTTAGGCTGGGACCCTATGTGGTTTTGGTTTTACATACAACACACACACACACACACACACACACACACACACAGCCCTACGTCTGTAATAAAGTACTTGTTGGCCTAGCCCCCTCAGCTGCACACAATATGTGCACACACCTCTCTCCAAACAATAAACCTAGCAACCCCTGAACCTTCATAAGACCTACCCACATCAGACTACATGTACTCCCATCTCTGAGCAATAAAACATTTTCCACGTTTAACAACAATCAAATTCAGACAAGTTCTATGTTGAGTGTATTCTTAATGAATTCAGTTAGGAAAATAGAAGGACTGGTGGCACAGTAAGGCAAACTGTGCCCTTCAAATACATTTTTAGAGAAAATGCCCTATGTACCATCTGATGTCTGTGTATAACTGAGCATAGAGATCACTAAAATCAGATGCATTATGAGAAAGGCCATGGACAATAGGAAAAATGAATATATGATCTATCAAAATAGAGAACCATCCAAACTACACCCCTTAGTAACCAGTCCCTCTGTCTTAAGGTAACAATTTCTGTGATGAAACCCCTCAACCAAACAAAACATCAGGAAAAAAGGGTTTATTCTGTTTACCCTTCCACATTACAGTTCATCATCAAAGGAAGTCAGCACAAGAACTCAAGCTAGGCAGGAGCCTGGAGGCAGGAGTTGATGCAGAGGCCATAGAGGAATGCTGCTTACTGACTTGCTCCCATGGCTTTCTCAGCCTGCTGTTTTATAACACCCAGGACCACCAGCTCTGGGATAGCATCACCCACATGGGCTGGGCTCTCACCCAATCAATCACTAAGAAATTGCCTCCAGCTGATCTTATGGAGCCATTTTTCTCAATTGAGGTCCGTCCCCTCCTTTCATATGACTTTAGTTTGTGTCAAGATGACATAAAACTAGTAAAGACACACTCCTTTCTTAGACCCCACAAAAAGAGATTTAAGGCTGAAACCTGGTACCCTTAAGTCTCTTCACTCATGTGGTCTACTGTTTCCTTGCAATAAAACTGACCTTTTAAAAAAATAATTATTATTTTTTGTGCACTAGTATTTTGTCTGCGTGTATGTCTGTGTGAGGGTGTCTGTCAGATTTTGGGGTTTCAGACAGTTGTGAGCTGCCATGTGGGGACTGGGAATTAAACCCAGGTCCTCTGGAAGAGCAGTCAGTGCTCTTAACTGCTGAGCCATCTCTCTAGTTCTCCTATCTGACTTTTTTTTTTCTTAATAGCTTTGCTTTAAAGGAAGTTTTTCTGCTTTGTAGTCTGTGTGAGATTTTATTTCAATTTTTTGTAAAGAACAAAAAACCTTGAAAGACATGACCCAGACCCTGACCACCTGAAACACTAACGACAAACTTTTTAGAAAAATTAATAAACAAAAACCTTGGGGTTTTCTTACTGATGGAGGACATCTTTTTAAAAGCATGATGCGATTACGGGTCTTATAAATTACAAATGAAACTCTTTCCAAAAAATTTTTATTAGTACTGCTTCAATAAGCCATGGCTTGCTTATATCAACTTACCACAAACTATAGAGTTGTTTTAGAAGATGGAGACTCAGCTGAGAAAATGTTCCCACCAGACTGGCCTGTGATGCATTTTCTGCATTGATGATTGATGTGCAAGGGGCCAGTTCACTGTGAACCGTGCCACCCCTTGCCTGGTGGCTGTGGGTGCTATAAGTAAGCAGGCTGAGCAAGCCATGGGGATGAGTGAGTACGCAGTACTCCTCCATAGACTGTGATTCAGCACCTGCCTCAAGTCCCTTCCCTGATTTCGCTCAGTGTGTGAGTGAAAGTGGTAAGAAGTGCGATCTGAAAGTGGTAAGCTAAAAGGAAGGAAGGAATGAATGAATGAATGAATTTTAAAACAAAACAAAACACCTTTCCTCCACAGGTTGTTTGTAGTCATGGTGTTTTATCACAACAATAGAAACCTTAACTAAACAAAGGATGTAATACTCTTTATAGCACTATTTTTTGAATTGTATATTTGAACACATTACTAGGTTGTGAAACCACTCCCTGAAGTTACACCCAACAGTAACAAAAAGGAAATGACACTGCCAGAGGATGTACACAGTGATGTTAGGTACTTTTGAGAAACTTTTAGTTGTATTTATATATGTCAGATAGCAGTGCGAAATGGTTTGGTTTTTTAAAAGTTTTATATTTTTACTTTTACTATATGAATGCTTTGTCTGCATATATGTCTGTTCACCGTGTGCATACCTAACCTGTGGAGGTGGGAAGAGGTCACAGATCCCCTGGATTAGGAGTTACAGCTGAGATCCACTGTATGGGTGGGATTTGAACCTGGGTTTATTGTGAAAGCAGACAGTGTTCTTAACTGCTGAGTTATCTATCTCTCCAACCCCTGTAGTTTTTCATATTCTGAAACTCCATAAAAACCAAACAAAAAACAAAACAACAACAAAAACCCTGAAAACCTCTGTTGTGAACACAACCTCTGTGTTGTGAACACAAATTTTAATTCTAAGTTTTCACAGGAGATTTGTCCAAAATTCCCAATTTTTTTCCTTGCCTTAGCCATAATGTAACTGCTGATGTTGCATATTTTTCCACTATGTGAAAATGATTCTTTGTAAGGTAGCACTTAGTTAGTCTAGAGATGAATCATGATCCTAATGTTTCTTGGGAAACAAATTCCACTGAGATAAGTAAGTCAGCAACTCCAATAAATCTCAGAATATAAGGGCACAAAGCAGCCATAGATATTGGTGGACAAGGGGAATGCAGAGAAGCACACAGCCAAAGGTTACTTGTTGAGTGTCAGAGCTGCAGCACAATCTTCTGCCTCCTGGCCCTCGACTCATAGATTGCATTTAACTATCACCATAACCTCAACTAACCTCATCATAACCTCAACTAAGTGTATGGAACAATTATAAATGCAATTAAAGATGAAATGAACAGTAATTCAGTATCTATTTTTGTAATTTAAGCATGAATTTATTTAATAATCATCGGATTACTAATGTAAAATTTCTAATTTGTGTAATTTAAGCACGTAATCTCTTTTCAAAGTTTTGGCTTTGTTACTTGGGATTTATTCTTCAATCCACTGTTTCTTGGCTTAAACTTGAAATGAAAGTTTCTGGTTTCTTTGCAAACTCAGTTATGTTATGTAAATATGTTTTTTGTTTTGATTCCATATATGGGATGTGGGAATGTATTTTTTCCCCCTCGGAAAACAGACCCCGTGAAAAGCTGAATGATGTTTGTCTCCTGGAAACTACCTTGTGCAAGGAGGTATGGTTTTTGCTGGCCGGAAAACAACCTTGTGTTGACTCTGAGAAGGGATAAATAGAAGCCCACAGACAGTGAGATCACTACCCTTTACAATGGTTCACATCTCTTCGCTGGTTTTTGCAGAGAGAAATGCTCCAGAGAACTTTGTGTGTTGCTTTGGTGGAGTTTTACCGCTGTGGCAGACTGATGCTATTTGGATGGAATCTTGCCACTTTTGCTGAGTGGTACCACTGCTGTTGCTTTGCCTGCTGTTTGTTGCTGCTGCTGTGGTTTGCTGCTTTGCTGTTTGACTGGACTGCTGGTATCCTGAGATTGTTATATCCCCAAAGAACTCAATGACCCTAATCAGCAGGAAGTAATTAAAAGAGGTCTACAGCCCCTTTCCCTACTACTCTCCTACCTAAGGTCTGGAAGTTGGAATGGAAGTAGAAGCAATGATGAACATTAAATAAAGTAGGTGTCTAAAAAATCTAAGCCTATAGAAAGTAAACTGTTACCAGTTCTAGATCACCACTTGATATCAGGAGTGCTTGTCAACTGCTTTATCGAAGCCCCAAACAGGTTATTTATTCATTGGGCAATTTTGAGATATCAGAGTGAAGTTCAAACATTATTAAGGACTTTATGTTCTCATGAAATAAAAATCAGAAGAACACAAGTTTCAAAGTTTGTGAATGCGTCAGGGACTTGAAACATGGTCCCTCTTGCCTCTAACTAGAGAAAAGAAAAGAAAAAAAAAATGGGTTTTTTTTCTTTTGTTTTATGGGGTTTTTTTTTGGGGGGGAGAGAAAAGAGGGAAAGGCTGAGTTTTTGGTTTTTTTTTTGTTGTTTTGGTTTTTGCCTTTCTAATGTTTATCTTGAAGTTAATCAAGTTCTTCTTCATCCATGGGTTTTGTTGTTGTTGTTGTTGAATATGGGAAATAAAGTAAATAAAGTAAATTTGCCACTCATAACAAATGTTATAACTTAGAAACTCAAGAAAAAAATTAAATCAAACTACAAAAATTAGAGAATGTGTAAGGTATTGAAGTATAAATTTAGTATACAAAGGTAAGAACATATAAAACGTAGTACTCATCAAAATACAATTTAGAATCAGACTCTTAAAAATAAAAGACCTCATTCATTCACTTGTTTTAGTTGGTCAAAGGATGTCCGTCTCCCTCAAGGTGCTTTCTGGGCTTCACAATGACTCCATGGGTTGACAAACTTTCCCTCCCTCCCTAACCTTTACCTTAAAAAACAAACAGCTATTTAGAATGGTGACCAAAAAAAAAAAAAAAAAAAAAAAAGAAAGAAAAGAAAAGAAAAAGAAATCCAACCAATGTTAAGAAATGTGAAAAACAAACAGTAACAAGAAAACAAATTTAGCAGTTGCCAAAGAATGTGAAAGGATAACCAAGTGGTAAAAAGCTATACCAACTTCATGCCTAGGAAAGCATAAGCACTCATTGATGTGTGGGCAGTTTACAAGGTATGAAGATTATTACAATAAAAATGATGCTGGGTGATGATCACACCTGGATTCTAACACTTCAAGAGGCTGAAGCAAGAGGACTGCCTTGACCAGTCAGTTCCAGGACAACGTAGGGACAGAGTGACCCTCAGGCTCAGTGGTTCTCAACCTTCCTAATGCGGCAACTCTTTTAATATACAGTTCCTCATGTTATAGTGACCCCAACCATAAAATTATTTCATTGCTACTTCATAACTGTAATTCTCATACTGTTATGAATTGTAATGTAAATATCTGATATACAACTCCTATGTAAAGGTTGTTTGAGCCTCCAAAGTGGTTGTGACCACAGGTTGAGAACCACTGCTGTAGGTCAAGACTAACAAACGTAAATAAATAAGTAGTGCTCTATGTAACCCTGAAAAATCACTACAATCCATGTTAAGGGGAGAACAACACAAAAGACTAAGTGTAATAAACAAACACTTGAAAGCCTGATAGAGATTTTTCCCTCCTACAATGAGTAAAAAAAATGTTTCACATCTAAGTGATCAGAGCTGAAAGGGGAACATGAGTACTTTGGGGCAGTGGATTACTGTGCAGCCAGAGGCCTACTTCAGTTTCACTTGTGTGTGTCTTGCCACAGTCAAAGGGAAAACAGCTGACAGAGATAAGATTCCTCCTACTGCTGACTGAAGGTGAAAAGCTTTCTACCAGCTAACACTGAAAGTCTAGAGATTGTGTTTGCCTTTCATATACAAGATGAAAGCAAAAACAAAACAACAACAACAAAAAACAAAAAGAACCGATAAGGAAAAAAAATCAGTTATTCTAATTTACAGAGAAGCAATGGTTATTACATGTATGAAAATGACCAGCAAAAAGATGCCACAAGAAAGCAGCTCCTTGGTATCATCCACCTTATCTCTGTATATCTTTCTTCTGTCTCCTAAATGTGGCCCCTTTCTTTTTTCCTACCCAGTGGGAATTTTAACATCTAAAAAGACTTACTATGTACCAGGAGTTTTCTTTGTTGTTTGTTTATACCCAGGCGAGTCTTGAACACTCCATCTTCCTGCCTCAACACCCTGAGAGCGGGGATTATAAGCAGAGGCCACCATAGTGAGCTTTATACCTATTTTCAGTAGACCTATAAACAAATTTAGCTTAATGGCTAAATTTTACTAAAAGTAGTGAAGATTATATACATGTACACATTCTGTATCAGTAAGTTGATATCCCACTGGAAGCAATATTTAGGGTAACTGGTATGTGTGTGAGGCTTATAAGAGCAAATGAAACTGTAAACCAGTCATTTAAAATCTTCCACACTTATGTAAATAGTATTTTATCTTTTCAGTGACAAGTCTGAAGTAATAATATTCTCTTCCTTTACCAAATTCAACCAGAGCTGACACATCTCTAAAGCATCATCATTTTCTACTTACCTCATGTCACTTACAACAGACAGACTTCTGAATGATTCCAAATGTGCAAGTAATATACAAAGTTGTTCTATGTGGATCTAATGATACCTTTCAAATGGAACGGCATAAAGTGTGTTTCCCTACTTTCATCTGCACCATTTACAGGAATTAATCTGCTTTTGTACTAATAGAGAACCACATATTAAGTTAGATTTTCTTTGCCATCAATCATAATTACATTTTTCACTATTTGGGTAACACTATGTCCTAAGTTATCAGAGGAAAGCAACAAGTTGATAACTGCTTTATGAAACCACAACAATTTAGAATCAGATTAAAAAAAAAAAAAGAAAAGAAAAGAAGAGGTTTTATCCATTTACTTATCTCAGTAGGTCAAAGAAAGAATGGCAGAATCACAGAGGGTTGATCAACACAAGAACCAACTTCCCCCAACATGCTTTCCAGGTTTCACAATGCTCCATGGATGTGCAAGATTTATCTCCCTAACTCTTATTACAAAACACCTCTCATATGCAGATGGGTGCAAAGCACTTTATATACCTATGTATGATCTCATAGCTTTGCAATATAATTATATCCAACTTTAAATTAGACAAACAAGGCTCAGAAGAAGGGAAATGGCATAGCTAAGGAGAGTCAGAAAAGAAGTAGGTCTTTTAGCTATCAAGGTCATTATTATACCTCCTAGCAAGGTCAGTTACTGTAGGCCTGTGGGGCCTAGAACTACTACAATTCATCAACTCTTTCTCAAACAGAGGCTCATGACATAGTAAGCATCCGGGTGAAGAAATCTAGAATGAAATACATCTGAGGCATGCCCAAATGTTTTACTTTAATAGCAATTCTTAAAAGTCATTTGTTACTATTAAAGAGAGGGCCAGAGTATGTTTTTGAGAAAGGAAGGAAGGAAGGAGGGAGGGAAGGAAGAAAACAAACAAACATGGGGGTGGACGTGAAGCCAGGGTGCGTGAAGTCAGAGGGTAAGTGTGTAGAGTTGGGCTTTCCTTCTACATGTACCTAGAGTTCAGGGATCAAACTCAGGTAGTCAAGCCTACATGGTAAGGGCATTTACCTGCTGAGCTATCTCACTGGCCCCAGTAACTTATTTTTACAGTTTATAAGTTATCTCTTTACAACATTTACAACACTGAAGCTGAAGCAGGAATCGTGTTATGACTGTTTTATAAATGAGAAAATAAAGTTTAGTAGTATCTAGTATATACTAAAAAATAAAAACATTGCCAAATGAATAAAATTCAAATAAAGTGCGTGATTTGTCTAAATTTATGATAGGACAGAGATTTTAAAAAATCCTAGGTTTCTAATAATTCTAAAGGTAGTAGACTCTTCAAAAAATAAAGCACAACTATCTTTATATACTATTTTCATAATTATACAATGAATTTAAGTACAATACTAATTAGGTACAGTTAAAAGACAGAGCTTGGCAGACCACTTATACACAGTACCGCATTTCTAAGTTACCTTTTGTTAACATAATGACAGTGGATGGTATAATGACAGAGCTAGGAAGAGAAATTATTCGCTTAATATCACATTTTTAAGCTGCCTTTTGTTAGCATAATGAATAGGATCAGAAGACCACAGGCACTGGAAAGTAGTCACGGGAGCTTATTAATTCAGTGCACACAACCTTAATACAACTAGACAGACACTTATTTCCTGATCCCTCATCCTAACAGTATTTATTGAATGTTCACTATGTGGCAGAAGCTAGAAGAGTTTCCAACACCGCTACAGGCACATTCATAATCTCACGTCTTCTCTAAGACTTACAGATGAGTTCCTGTCCCCATTTAACAGCTAAGAAACAGTAAGTAACTGAACTAGGTAGGTAAACTACAGTCATTTCCAAATGCTAGGGAATGATTACCTATATCCACACGGGTATCTCTTTGTTAAAAAGTTTCCTCAGAGATAAAACATTTCATCTTGGTGGGAAGCTTATGACTCAGGATGTTCTAAAGTAAGGTGACAATTCATCTTATAGGACTAACATAAAAGAAGTTTCTGAAAACCATTCTCCATACACCAGTTTATACCAACAGTAAGCACTGCTGAAGGACACTCTCAAGACAAGCTGAGCTGCCCAGAAGAGGCTCAGGCCAATTAAGCTGTCTGAAAGAGACAGGCTAGCCATACTGCCTGGAAGAGACACTCTCAGACATGGTGAGCTACCTGTAAGTCATGCAGTGAGTTCTAGGGTAAACTTTTGTGGTGATACAACTGTCTTCTCGTTATTTCTGCTCCTGAACTCCTTATGCAGACACCTGTAGGCAACCCCACTAAAACTCACTGGTTCACCAAGATGGACTTCAGCGGTATGGGCTTTCATTTGTAATCGGTTTCTTCTTTGGGGAAAGTAGATGTCTGTCACATATTCCCTGTAATATAGTGCCATGCAACATTTTTCTTCCTGTATTTCCATGAGTCAGCAATCTACCTCTTCATACCAGGATTAAACAGGAATCTAGCCTTTGATTTTTCTAAATAGGAAAATAATTATTAAAGCTACATTCAAATACAAACAAATAATAGGAAAGGAGTAGGCTAAAAATGTGTTCAGTGGTTAATGAAGGCACATTTTTTTTTTTTTCTTCATTATGCTTCTCTGTACCATGAAAGTGTATCGCTATCAGGAATCAAAAACAACATTTCAGGAATTCTTTTGATTTAGCACTTTAAATTACTACCACCATGTTTTTCACATTTGAAGCTGACAGCCTTCCTACCATACCCAGAGAATATTTTTAATTGACACTACCAGGACACTACTATTTGACTGAGAATCCTACCTCCAAAAGAAGCAACTGGGCCAAAGCTCAGGAAATAAATATTACCAACAACCCAGCTAGAGAGTTCTACCTGAGTCAGATCAGCACAGAATGCAGAAGGAAAACACTGGCAAACATCACACATAGCAAGCACATGTTTGCCAAGTGCTTTTTAGCTATGATAGAATGTTCCAACATCAGATACCTTACAATCATTGTTTGACAACACTTCAGCCTTAGTGTTCCCTAAATGTTCCTGGGACACTCCTACATCAAGGACCGGAACACTGGTTAAGGTCCTGGACTACAAAGAGGCTCCCACAAAGATATCGGAATGACTGATTTCCCTTTTTCCTTCAAGGCTTACCTTCCCAGTCTTGACTCCCTGCCGGAGACCTGTATCTTTCCTTTTTCTGGCATTCTTAGAGTATTCTTATAGAATATTTTATTTGTGTGATTTGAATGAGATGGCCCCCACAAGCTCATATATTTGAATGCTTGGTCCCACTTGGTGGAACTGTTTGAGAAGGATTAGGAAGTGTGTCAAATGTGGATAGGCTTTGAAGTTTCAAAAGCCCATACCATTCCCAGTGCCTCGGGCTTGTGGATCCAGATGTGAGCTCTCAGCTACTGCTATGGAACCATGCCTGCCTGCCACCATGCTACCCGTGTGAAGTCATGCACTTTAACCCTCTGAAACCCTAAGTTCCCAATAAACTTTTTCTCCTGTAAGTTGCCTTGTTGTGGTGCTTTATCACAACAATAGAAAAATAACTAAGCCAATCTGTAATAAGGTATACTTGAAATAAAGATAAAGAATAAAGAGAATTCTTACCCCCTTTTTTAAAAAATAAAACCATAGCAGAAACATGCACACCACCTCGTATGCATCAGAAACAGTATCTATACTATTCCTCAAAAGACAACAGGACAATAGAGGTGGTGACAGGAATCAGAAGTGGTAGGCTGTGAGTCAAGATATGTGGCCAGCAGCAGGTGAAATCACTTTAATAATGATAAAAACTTTATTTTCAGCTCTGAGACTACCCGAGAGACATTACAGAGGCATGTACTTGTCACCAGTTAGCTTACATCTTGCTATACTCAGACTAGAACTCCAGAAGTAAAACTTAGAAGAAATAAAAATGTCCAATCACTTCTCTCAAGGGTAACTTTAACTCACAATGCTTATGTTACACTTCAATCTGTTCTTCAAACAAAGACAAGATTTCACTGCTGCATTAGTGACTTGTTTTTTAAAGTAGCCTTTCCCCTAAAACTTAAATTGCAATAAAGCAGCTAAACAGGACAATCAGTAAGAAATATGAAATCAGCTATTTAAAGACACATTTGTAATCTATACTATATCACTATATCATAATTTATTCATCATTTGCAGTAGTTTGCTTTAATCAAAAAGATGCTTTTTAAAACACATTAGTCTACCTTTATGATCTCATATAATCTCTAGCCATCTTTAAGTAAAGAGAAAAAGATGTTCATTAACCTAGATTTTTCAAGTTAAAAGATTAACTCCTAGCAGAGTGTGGTGGTGCATGCCTTTAGTCCCAGCCCTTGAGAGGCAGAGGCAGATAGATCTCTCTGAGTTTGAGGCCAGCCTGGTCTACAAAGTTAATTCCAGGACAGCCAGAGCTACACAGAGAAACCTTGTTCTCAAAAACAACAATAATAAAACCATTAACTCCTGGCAAAGATATTGTCCTAATGCCTCAAGTTAACAATTAAAAAAAAAATCAAGAGACCAGTTTTTATATATAATTTTATCAAATTGCATATATATTATGTGTAATATATATACATATATATTAAATTATATACATATACTATACAATGGAAGTATATTAGTAAATCTCCTCTGAAAAACTCTTGCCTGGTTCTGTAAACCTGGTCAGGAACCCATGATGGTGAGTGAGTGAAGGGTATCATAGAGCCTAGGAGGGAACCTATTACTATTGTTTTGTCATGGTCACGCTGTCAAATTGCTTTCCAAATACTATTTCTTTCAAGATTTTGAAAATAAAAATATGTGTTTGAGTGTTTGCACTCATGTATGTACACCACATGCATGCAGTGTCCATGGAGGCCAGAAGAAGGTATTGAATGGCCTGAAACTGTAGTTACAGACAATTGTGAGCCATTCCTAAATAGGACAGCTATTATCACCCCTTTTAAACCTCGGAATATCACAGAAAAAGAGGGGAAAACGTAGGATCCAGGAGTGCTTTCAACAAAAAAGATGGCTGCTAGTGCAGCATACCCATTGCACTCAACTCACTACAGCTGTAGTTATCTTCAAAAAATCTGTACAACATTGGGGCCAACAACATTTCATCATGGATAAAATGAGATCCCGTCTCTCCCTGTGGGACGACGGTAATTTTTGGTTGTTGAGAGGTGTCATTTTCCTCAGTGGTGTAACCATAAAGAAGTTGTCCTGGCCCCATGTTCTCCCACCCACACTTCAGCAAGCAACTTCAACTATACTCAATGGGTCACACACAAAAAGAAACAGGGAAGCAGAGGGAGAACTGTTGAGAAGGGTTCTGGTGAGATAGGGAAGGGGATAATAAAGGGGTATAGATGTGAAAATAATCAACTCATAAATGTATGAAACTGTCACACAACAAAATAAAAATTTTAAATTTCTCCTCAAGTATCACTTAGCAATGTAGACCTCAGATGAGAGTTTAGCACGGAGATAAATTGTAGAGAGTCAAACCCCGAAGTTAGTTACAATACTCTTGAATTGGGGTGGAGAGCCCCATAACCTATTCAATCCTATTTAATAGTTAACACAATCAATGTCTCAAGGACAGTGACTAAATGAGTTTATAAACTATGAGAAGAACTAATATTAAGACTCAATTTCTTACTTTCTTTCAAGACAGGGCTTCTCTGTGTTGCCCTGGCTGTCCTGGACTTTCTTTGCAGACCAGGCTGGCCTTGAACTCACAGAGATCTGACTGCCTCTCCCTCCCAGAATGCTGGGATTACATGCGTGAGCACCCATCATCAAATTCTCATTTTCAAATGCTAACTTTTATTCCTGGCACTTCCCTAACTCCCTAACAAACAAAATACAAACCTGTGCTGATTAGATTACTGTTATTTTCCAATTTATCACTGCCCCTTGAGCAGATAAGCCCTAAAAATTTCCACACCCATCAGAGATAGTGTTTGAGTCATTTTCTTCATTCTTTACCTCCTTGCAGTCTAGCTCAAGAACAGTACATTCACATCCATACAGGGGACTCCATGATGTAAGGGAATGTTCCAGAATGTATAGTGTTCAACAGCAGCTTTTTGACTTAAATATAGCTACTCTGATTCGGAGTACAAGTTTTATTCAATTTTAATAAATGCTAACTTTAATAAATGCTGTAACTTCAGCTGTGACTCTGCACATGCCCAATTCACAGTTACCAGGTGAAGTAAGACACTCAAGCTCAAGCCACACTGTAAAGCTCTTATGATTTCTAAAGACATTTTCCTCAAAGCTCTTAAATTCAATTATCAAAGGTCTCCTTCCAGAATATCCATCTTAAGAACAATCACTGACATTCATTCTACCATGAAGCCTAGTTTACTTAGTTCAAATACTACTAAAATGTTTTTCCTAGGAAGTTTCTTGGGTCTTTTTCAATGCTTTTCTCTATTATAGTCTTGTCTTAAATGTTTAAAATTAAGAGCCAGTATAATGTGTAATTAATTCTACATGATGATAAAATCACAGACTGGAGAAGACTTGCAAAGCAGTTCGGATTTTTCTCAGTCCTTACAAGAAAAACTGAGGCTGAGATCTGGGACATTACATAAGACCTTTAAGATCTTATGCTTTCCTATTCCTTCTTGAATGAAGCCATCTGAATGTTCATTAGAATCCATCGAAGACCATGATTTTTTAACATGTTTTTCTAAATTAATCAACTGTTAATGAAGCTGGCCAAAGAGTTTGCTAGCTTTTTTAGAATCAATTCTAATGTTCAGCCATGTCAGCAGAAAAAGACAAGATTTCTGGAAAAAAAAAAATCAACAACACACACACAGGTATTCAATTCATACAAAAAAGTCATTATGGTATTAAAAGGCACAACCTCTTTTCTTCATTCTACTGAAAACTAAAAATTACCCCATGTATTTCCCTCTTCAAGATAATGCTCAAATTCTTCTTTCTCCAGGGACCTGGAGATTTCCCACTGAAAAATAATTTGTTCCCTACAGATCTGTTTAGTTGTATCTCTCAAACTTCAACATACATTTAAACCATTCAAGCACACTCTTCCAGTGCAGGCTGATCCAGTAGTTCTGATGTGAAGCCACTTGACTCTCATCCATACTTCTGAGAAGTTTGTGCCAATCACCAAAGGCATCTCTCTTGCTTCTGGTATTCTAATTATGTACACACAGCTTCTTTCTCTAAGCGAAACACAGGGTTCTTGAAAGCATGGGATATATCTTAATCACCTTTATCTCTTTCATAGCAAATGGCAAACAGGCACTCAAGAGACAGAATGTACTTCAACCAAGGACCATGCATGGAGATAACCTAGAACCCCTGCACAGATCCATGGCAGCTCAGTATCCAAGTGGGTTCCCTAGTAAGAGGAATAGGGACTGACATGAAATCAGTGGCCGGCTCTGTGATCACCTCCCCCACTAACCCCCCCCAAGGGAGGAGCAGCCTTAGCAGGCCACGAAGGAAGATAATACAGCCAGTCCTGATGAGACCTGATAAACTAGGGTCAGGTGGAAGGGGAGGAGGTCCTCCCCTATCCCTGGACTTGGGGAGGGCCATGGGAGGAGATGAGGGAGGGAAGATGAGATTGGGAAGGAATGGGGGAGGAGGCTACAGCTGGGATACAAAGTGAATAAACTGTAATTAATATAAAAAAATAAAAATTAAAATAAAAAAAGAGACAGAATGTATAAGCAAATGTATAACGGTGTAAAGGAAGCTCCTGCATCCCGGGATGGCACTGTCCCTCTCTAGAATCAAGGGCATGGATAGATCCTGGGGAAAGTCAAACTGCTTTTAATTACTTCCTTGGTTAGGTGAAACAGCAAGTCAATATTCTCTGTTGGAAAACCTGTGGCTATGCATGTTTTTCCTTATATAGATAAGAGGTGGATGGTATAGTCCTACAACTTGCTAAAAAGATAAATTTTTTAAAAGAAAGTACAAACCAAATGTCTACAGTTAGAGTAAACTACAAGACTATCTTTTCTAAAAGAAAGATTCAACACATAAAAAAATTACAGAATCAAATCTGTTTATCTTACAGACTTAAAAATTGTTTTTTGCTTTGTTTTTTTTTTTTTCCTTTGTTTTGTTTTTGTTTTTGTTTGAGACGGGGTTTCTCTATGTAGCCTTGGCTGTCCTGGAACTCACTCTGTAGACCAGTATGGGAACTCACAGAGACTGCCCTGCTTCTGAATCCAGAGTGCTGGCATTAAAGGTGTGAGCCACCACCTGCTGAGTTAAAATTTTTATTTATATTATTTATCCAAGGTTACAGTGTTCAGTAAGCAAGAGAGTTAAGACTGGCATGCAGATGCCCTGACATCCATTCTTCACACACTTGAATAAACACAAGAAACAAGCAAATGAACAGATTCCTTCAGTTGTTAGAACATTTCTTCTGAATCACTGAAGAGTTATCAAGCTTTTCAAAAGAGAATATATAATATGCACAGAAGAAATTGAGGGCTAGAGTGACGGCTCAGTAAGCAAAGTGAGAGCCTGAGTGAATCCCAGAATCCACAAAGAATTAGCATGAGAGCAATCACAGCACTGTGCAGGTGGAGATAAGCCCAATCCTGGGCTCACTGGCTGGCCAACCCAGCGTCAGGCCAGTAAGACGACCCTATCTCAAAAGAGACAGCAAGAAGCAGACAGCTGAGAAACGACAAATGTTACCTTCTGACTCCACACGCGCATGTCACGTGTGTGTGTGTGTGTGTGTGTGTGTGTGTACACGTTTGTAAGATTCATTTTTGTTTATAATCAAAGAATTATAAATTCAAATTAGTTTTTTCTCTATTAAACTGACACATTTGCATGACCCATGAAATACAGTTATAGGTTCTATTTTGAGATTTGCAGCAAATATCTTTCAATGTATTGCTTTTGTACATTTAAAAATCCTATAAAAACAAAACAACCAATAACTTAAGTATCTTGGCAAAAAGTAAATCACAGCACATCTAAAGACAGAGCACCTCGAAAGGCACTTAATACCCTGGCAACAGTTTAGAAGTTTTCTGTCACTGTGCCAATGAACATCTTTTCAAAGGCTTTTACAAATATCTGCCCACCAGACCAATTACTGAATTCAGGCTGTTTTTCTCAGAAGTGTATTTCAGTACATCTTACTCTTAGGTACGCCACACAATTTAATAAGGATGTTAAGAGTTGAGTCAGTGTCTGAACATGCAAACATAAGCACTTGTGTGTACACACTCATGAGTGTGCAGGACTCATGTGATAGAAGACCAATAACTAGTCAGGAAGATGTTTCACACAGAAAGATATGCAAATCATCTGTACACAATAAGAAAAACTTCAAACATCTCTTACAAGAAACAAGGTAAATGAAATGCCACAGTGAGAAATGCTCAGTCCTACTCTGGGAGGATTGTAGAGAAATTTTCCTACATTGTTGGCAAGACCACAAAACGGCAAAACTCCAGAGTAGTGGTGTTTCATGATATCCAGCATTACATACAAAGTTCCAAGTACTGTCCATTTCTTTTTGACCACTGGCAATTTCACTTCACTTACAGGAATCTATCTCACAGGTACACTAATCAAAACTGTATATGCATAAGCGAATGTTTGCAGAACTCTTCGTAACAGCAGAAAAAAAAAACTGAAACAATAATAATCTAAGAATACTACTAGCTAGTGGAGTACAAGCAGTTAAGAACCTAAATTCAATTCCCAGAACCCCCATAAACAGTTGGGTGTTGGCACTGTAAACCTGGTCAAGAGCCAGAGGCTGGGAACGTCATAGGCCCCTTAGCCGGTCAATCTAGTCTAATGAGTGAGTTCCAAAAAGTAATGTTTTACAAATAGGACACGTCAGCCTATCTTCTAATACCCAGATTCATACCCATAGCTTTGTGCTGCTCCTTTCTCTCCTAGGAAAGGTTCTTAAAGCTGAGGGCAGCAGTTAATGCAGAGGCTCATAACTGGTCAAAGTGCCAATCATAGGTGATAGTGGAGTAGTCAGTCCTAAATCTATAAGTATAAATATAAATAATATAAATACAAATATAAACTGCATCCTCCAAAGCTCAGGGAACATTGTGAAAGAAGGGGTGGAAAGATTGTAGGAGCTGAAGAATAAGGTGCTATGCCACAAAAAGATGTGTTATGAACACAAAAGGCTGTTGCACTCATGAACTCACTGCAGTGATGACCTGCACAAGGCAGGATCTATCAGCATTTCCTCATGGGCCACTGGCACCTAGTCACTGATGGGGAATGGGGTGTCATTTTCATCACTGGTGCATTCATCAAAAAGTAGCCCATGTCCCAGTAAATAATCTCCCTACCCATATTCATGCAAGCAGTCCTAATTAAACTCAGTAAGTCATACACCCGCCTACCCACAGACAGACAGACATACACACACACAAACTCTCACATTTTCTTAAAAAGGCATTATATTTGAAAGTGAACTTCTTGGGATGAAGGGTTTCGACAGAAAAGAGAGATGAAAGTGGATAATATGGTGGAAATGGCTGGAACACACCATACACACATGTGTGAAACTGTCAAATAATAAAGTAATTAAATTAATTCTTTTTTATTTTTATCTATTTATCTTTTGTGTACATTAGTATGAAGGTGTCAGAACCCTTAGAATGAGCATTACAGACAGTTGTGAGCTACCATGTGGGTACTGGGAATTGAACCCGGGTCCTTTGGAAGAGCAGACAATGCTCTTAAACACTGAGACATCTCTCCAGTCCCAAATTAAAATTCTTTAAACTAAAATTTAAAAATCAGGCACAACTTTATAGTCCCAAAATTGGGTAGCTGGAGACTAGGGCTCTGCGGCCAGTTAGCCTAGCCTAATTAGTGAGTTCCAAGAACATGAGAGACCCTCTCAAAAATCAAGGTAGACTGCATTTAAGGACAATGTCTAAAGTTGTCTTCTGGCCTCCTGATTATCCATATACTTGTACCCTCCAACTTATAAACACACACACACACACGCACACACACACATGCACACAAAGGCAGAAGAGTTCCATCTCAACACCTCTAAGATAAAACTTTTAGCTGGAAAAGGTATTTTTAATATGTTAATTTAATCAAACTAGAAAAACATATATACAAACATAAAAGCAAATAACTTAAATTAATTTTTATTAAGACATGCCCTTATAAAAGTAAAAACGTACTATGTCCTCTTACATTAGAAGGTTGGTAAGAGTAGAACAGACAAAAAATCAGAATTGACAACACAGTTTGGCTGGCTTTTAAAGATCATGAATTTTACATGATTTATGAAGTAAATAAATTTTTAAAATTTTAACCTGAAAGATAAATAATCAAAGTTAGCAATGAATATTGAACTGGTGGTTGAGAAACCACAAAAATTAAATTACAGATTTCTATTAGTAAATATAACAGAGAAACTTCAAAACCACATCAAGAGGCTACAATTAGTAATACCAAGAATGTGAGTGTTCTATAGTAGTTCCAAAAAAAAAAAAAAAACAAAAACAAAAAAAAAACCCTAACAAGAAAGAAAAGAGAGAGAGGGAGAGAGGAGAGGAAGCTGCAGACTTTAGACTTTGACACTTTGGGTAGTACAGTGTGTGCTTGGGACACCCAAGGCCCCGGACTCAATTCCAAGCACTCAAGAGTTACAGGAGACACACAAACAAACCAATTGCCATGCAGAGGAACTTATTTGGTTCCAATGTGATCAATTAGTTTTTAAAAACAGACACAACCAGGAATACTCAAACACCAATCTGAATAAATTTATAGGTGTGCTAATAGTGTTGGGGGAGGAGTTAAACCAATATCTGGACCCTATGAGACAGACCTGGTCTACAACCCAGGCAATTTTCTGTTCTTGTTCATTTGTCTGCCTGTTCTCGGAACAGAACCCAGGACACTAAACTGCATTTTATTAGCACTGTCTCACGTGATTGCAAAGATCAACCGCATAGTGTGCACCATGGGTATAAAAAGGATAAAAACCCACCTATTATGAATCTAATTACGTGCTTCCAACAGCACTTTTTTTTAAACACTTGAACATTTTCTTTATTGTTGCCATCAATTACTAAAACTGACACATAAAAATCTTTAAAAAATAAATGCAGCAGAATCTAGAAGTATTTACTTGCTAATTACTAATTACAAACTAATTACCTAGCTTCCTAAAATAGATAATATTTTCTTGGCTTCCTGTACATTTTGAAAAGGAAAAAAAAAAAGGACAAAGCAAAGGCATTAACTTATACAAGCACAGAACTATCAGAGCTAGTAACAACCTAGAATCTTTGAACCTAGTAATCTAAAGATTAGTGAGACATCTTCAATAAACCAACTGAAATAAAGGGTTATAAATCTCTAAAGCACAGTTTACTCATGACATCTGAAACAACTCCATTCTGATTCAGCCATCTCTTAGCTCTCATTTTAAAAACTTCCATACCACCCGTCCAGAGAGAATATGGCTAAGAAACAGTTAAGCATGAAAGAATCTATTTCAGTTCTCAATCAACCTATCTCAGACACAAAGTAGAAAAGGCCAATTAACACATAATGGGAGAGTCATCACACCAAGTGTCTGTGAGTAGCTACCCATGCAGACAAGCTTTTAAGCACAGTGATAGATTTTAGAATACTTTTGAGATCAGGGAGAAGACAGCTACTTGCCTCCTGAAATTTAGTGTTATAATTTCAGCTATTATTTTTATGAACCCGACAAATTTAAGCAGATATTAGTAGCTCTTTAAGACTGAAGTACAGAACGGGAAGGATGGCTCAGAGGTTAAAACTTTAATGCAGAGTGCTTCTTACTGTGGTAAAAGAATATGTGATGATTAGAGCCAACCACTTAAGGGAAAAGTGATGACCTAAGCAAAGTGGGAACTGGAGTTTTCTGTCTGTGAAAGGCACCAAGCTGAAGCCTGAAGGGAACCCAGAGGATTATTCATTAAACAGGTGGGGATAGTGAATAAGCAGGTTCCATCACACTGACTGAATTAGCAGTCAGACAAGCTACTCACTGTTGCGATTAGACAGGTGGTTTATAAATATTTGCTAAACTAGTATAAGATTATTAGAACTAAGTAAGTAAATACCACGTTCAAGTTGAGCCCAGTTTGACTTCTCCTTCTTGTTTATGAAGACTTTTCTGGGGCTTTGTTTTCCAGCCCATTAATTTGCACAGGAATTCTCTAAAATGGCTTCATGTTCCTAGTCCTCTCTTCTACCTTTGCTTAGGAAGATAAAAACACAGTGTGCTTTTAACTAGAGTTTAGCAAAATGTAGGCTTTATTTGAGAAGAAATCTTCATTTAGATATTTAACAGGATTGATAAATTCTCTTTAAAAAAAAGTGCACACTACATCAAAATAAATGTTCTCATTCTCAAACTTGACTCTAATGACACCATATTCCTGAGCAATGTTTCTACTTTTCAGTGTCTTAAGATTTTTTTATTTGAATTTTAGTCACTTAAGAATAATTTCTAACAGGCAGCTCTTTTTTATGATGAGGAAAGATTAATAATTAGTGTCCTTAAGAAGTGTATGGCCTCTAATGGTATTACTGCAAAAGTTCTAGAACGTGCCACAGTAAATAAAACTACACAGACACACACTCATACACACAGAGTTCTTTCATAAAGAAGCAATTTACTGTTGTACAGTCACACGTGCTAAAAAGACATTATATGCAGCCTTGTTTATGCACAAATTGAGCCTTCAAAAGTATTTTCATTTAGTTTACATCATTTTATTTCGAAAAGAAGTATTATATATAACTTTTAAAAATGGCTTTCAAGTCATAAAGAGAATGAAAAGTATTTAAAGTACAAACGCTAAACTTTTTATGTGATATGGTGGAATATGCACTACAAATTAAGAAATCTATTTCTAGGCTCAGTTTTGCCTATAACCAACTATACAGCTTCTTGTAAGTTTATTATTATTCTTAAGCTGTGAAGAAAGTAATTTATATTCAACGATGCTAATCTCTGCTTTCTAAGAATCTACCACAATTCAAGCAGTCTCAAATACTGTCATATTGCCCAATTAAACGCCTCTCATTTGTCTCAATTTGACCTTAAGAAGAGGCCAACGTAAACCACACATTCAAGAGATACTTCGGAGGAAGAAGAACTGAGGAAAGGTTCCTTTCTAAAATGGGATGATGCCGGGCAGGCTGGGAAGTACTAAGGACTGGTTATTCTCAAGTCAAGAGCACTGACAAGGATATACATATGCTTCGGTGAGGGAGATGAGTTGCAACAAGGCTTGCAAGAGGTCCTAGAAGAGCCTGTCAGATAATCCACCTTCCATCTTTTAAAATTCCTATTCTCCCAGTAGACACCAAACCTGTCTCCAGTTCCGGGTTTCCAACCAATCACATGAAGCCACAACAGAGGGCTTTGCCAGGCTGTTTCGAGGATCCAGAGAGAGATTCTCACAACCCCAGAACCTGTAGACTTCACACCCTTCCCAGAATGGGAGAAAACATTAAATGTATCCGAGGCCCCAAGCAGGTCCTCACGTCCACAAAACTGAAACGAACTCCAGGGCCTCGGCGTGACCTCCCACGTACCACTCCCCCAAGGGGAATTGTCCTATTTGCAGGTCCCAAGACCAGACTGTGGTTTCCCAGGCCTCGTGGATCGCGGGCGTAAGAAGCCAAAGAACCGGAGAAAGTGAAGGCAGCGCCAGGGGGTGCACGCCTCGCCAGTGTGTGCACGCCTCGCTAGCAGAGGAGAGTCGAGGCAAGCAGGGGCAGCACTGTTCCCCCTCGCGGAGGGCGGGAGGCGGTCAGGGATACGGTCGGAGGGTTTGTCATCCCCACACACACTCACCAGAAGCAGCAAGGAGCATCTGAGGTCTGGTAAAGATAAGAAGACGGCAGGATTCATGGTAACGACAGGGGTCCACGGCGGGGTGAGGAGGTGGCGGCTGGGACTAGACCGGGTTAGAAAAGGGCTGGGCTCCGGGGCCGGCAGCAGCGGCACCTCGTCCTCACGACCCGGAGCTCCAGCGGCGAACACCCGGGACAACTTCCAGAGAGGCCTCTCACGCCCTCACTTCCGGGTCCTGCCCACCTCCAAGCACCTCGGGAAATGTAGTCCCATACGGCTCTCACTGACCATGTCACGGAGAGCTGGAACTCTCTTTCCCAGTAGGCTCTGGGCCCGGGACGACCGAGCCAGCTGCGCGCGAGGCTCTTCGGGATTGGAAGGGGCCGCGTAAGGCTGCGCCTCTGGGGGATGGGAACTACAATTCCCAGAGTGCTGTGCGGCCGAGTGCCTCAGGCCACCTCTTCTGAGCTCGCGGGCTCTGGTGTCGTGGGGTCTTGTCCCAGCCGGCGCAGTTGCCTGGCTTGGCAGGAGGGGCGGCCCCTTGGGGTTCGTGCCTCCTGGGGCCGCCCCCAGACGCCAGTCCTGGAGGCAAGGGTGAGTAGAAAACGGTCCAGCACGGGCAGCTCGGGTACGACGACGAGCATCGCCCTGGCCGCTGCTGCAGATTCTTGGCCCGCCTGCTCTGAGGTGTGGCCTGAGCCTCCATCCCTGGCCTCCGCGCTGCTGCCCCTTCTTTCTGCGCTACTTCCTCCGTTATATAAGGAGAACCACCAGTGGGGCTTCAATGACTTAGCCTGGGCTGCTTCTGAGGGTCCGTGCAAGGAAGAAAGAAGGGATGGGAAAGCATGTTGTAAACCGTAAAGAGCAGTGCCTAAGTGACAGTGACCACTTCTTGCAAAACAGTTAGGAATTAACCAAGTATTAAAAGATTTTAACCTGGTGACCGTTAGCTTTCCAGAATTTTCTGTGAACACCCAGCCAGGTCCATGTGCCTGGAAAGTTAGCCATATCATCACTACCTAGCACACAGGAGGGATTCTGCATTTGTGGTTCTCTTTACTCCTAGTCTTTGCTTCAGTTTTCCTGCTGCCTGAGGTGGCCTAACTTTCTCTTTCTGGAGTGCCATCTCAAGTGACACCATGTCTGACATTTGAGTCCCCTGACACCTGTCACAGCCACCAACCCTTTCATCCTACCCTTTTTCTTTTTGTGTGTGTGTAAGCTCAGCACCACTACTTTTGCATAGTAATAATAATTAGAACGTTTAATTGCACAGACTTATAATTATTTAATGATGATGGTATATATACATTTTATAGCACTAACAAAGTGGCTTTGATTCCTTTCTATAAAAAAATTATTTATTGGGAGCAGCAATGAAAATAGCATTTCTGTTAAAAAAAGAACCCTAGAGGAATGGTTTTCCCAGGGTGACAAAATTAAAGTGTAGTGGAGCCAAGACTCTTCAGTCTACTACTTCCTAATGCAGTGGTCTTATCAGTATACTACTCATCTCATTCTCTGACAAAACCCAAGCTTAGTTAAGAATTGGCTGTGGTAGTGCATGCCTGTGCTCCCAGTACTTGGGAGGCTGAGACAGAAAGATCAGGAGTTTAAGGCCATCCTGCGCTACATAAAAACTCTCCACCCAGCCTACTCTTTAAATTTTAAGACCCTTTCTTAGAAGAAGAAAGTGAGGGGGGAAAACTCATAACTCTCTGAAGTTAAGCCTTGACCTGACTTACCCTTTGGACTTAGTACTCACCCTGTGACATTTCATTCAATAAACATTCACTTGGCACCAGCTGTATACCTATTACTGGGCTGCTAAAATTAAGGTTAAGTACCTATAACTAGTATAGAGATAGATATAACTATTTTAATAGTTTCAAAGTATTCAAATAAGTTTTGTTTTGTGGTCTGGCATGCCTAAAACTCTGTTCACTTTGGATCCAAAATGATGTTTTAGAATTCAGAACAATGCCTAGAAGAGTTGGCACTCCACTTGTTAAATAAAGGACATAGTCAAACCTTTTAATTTTTCATATTTACTAAAATCTTAAGAGTTGATGTAGTCTAAAGACACACTGCTGTCATTAATGCAACTGGACCAGGAACTCAGATGTAGTCTCCTGCTATGTTTTAACTTAATTCTTGTTTTGTAGTTTCTCTCAAGTGACATTGATACAGTCCTACATATGACACTCTTTGTTCTAACATGACAGACATGCTCAGACACAACAGAAGTGTCTCACAACGCCATCCATGTTTTTTTTTGCCAGCATATTAACTCACATTGTCAGAAAATTAAAGAAATGGAAAGCTAACTTTTACTATAATTTAATGTTTTCTAAATTAGAACAATAATCCTTGTTAGTTGTGAAAGAGCTATGTCAGAAACATAGGCGGGCCTTTTTGTCTTTCTACAATGTCATATTTTAGTGAATCACAATAAACTCACAAGGTATAATGATTATAATGGTAGCCTTTAGGTAGATAATCACACCTGCTTTGGTAATCTGGCCAAGGCAACTGCTGATTATTTTTATTCCAATCTCAATTACTAGTAGTACTCACGTATCAAATGGCATACAGTAAATATGCACAGATGTAGTTTATAGAATGACTACAACTTAAAGAAGTATGACAAAGTGTAAGAAATTTAAGAAATGGGCTGATAAAAAAAAACTCAAGTAGAGTCTGTCTTTATCAGTAACAAACCAAACCAGCCACAGAAAGCAAGCTGTTGCTCTTCATATCAGACCACATGAGAGTCAGGGTGTAGATAAAAGACATAGTCAGCTGCAAAGACAAGAGGGGTAGAATCAGATTAGAACAAGTACAGTGAGTTCAGGTCCAGACAGGTAAGGAGGTGGATTGGCAGATAGCAGGCAAGTAGGTCAAGTCAGCAACCAGGGACCCGGCAGAGCTGAGGTTCCAAGAAGAGTTGAGAACTCTACCTGCCAATCTTTGGCACACACACTAGGTCTCAGAAGATAGGTTAGTGGGGCCACTGTCACTACATTGCTAGGTGTCTTCCACTTCATGAAGTCCAGGTGAGGAGGTTAGAGTCCATCCTTGGTCTGGTGTGTCCAATAAGTCCTTGGGGCTGGCTTCCTTGATATGATCTCCATATGCTCACATGCTTCCATGGTCTCATGGAAAAGTTTATAGCATGGCACCCTCTTTGCTCTCAGGAGTAAGTCACTTGCCAGTCTGCATGGGAGGTACTGGGCAGGAACTGATGTGCACTTCCACGAGGAGCACCATCACTCTCTATCCTCAAAACAGTTTAAAAGCTGTCAATAAAGTGGAGTCTCTCCAGGCAAAGCACGGGCTGAAAAACCACTATTTTACACAATATGGAGTAACTTAAGCAAGGCACTGTCTGATCTCAACAGGTATTCTGTAGAATCACATCACCTGTATTATTAATCTTAGAAGTCTTGTGACGTTTAAACTCTGTGCCTACTGTGAATGTCTTCTCATTCCTTGAGAAAGATCTCTACCCAATTCTCATTCTTCTGTTAAGCAAGTTGTACAAAGGCCATCTGCTTTTCCATGTCAGAGCAGTTGTAGGAGTGAGTTTTAAAGTCCTATTTAAATATCAGTGATAAATCCTGTTTATAAGACAGGTTTTATCACTGATAAGAAAGGTTTTAGAAGTATTTTCTGCTTGTACTCACTGTCTCAACCATTGTTTCAGGTTGTGGAGAAAACTATGAACATATCAGAGAATGTGCTCTCTACTGGGCCCTCATTAGCATCTCAGGTTCATGCTGCTGCGGTTAATGGAGATAAAGGTGCCCTCCAGAGACTCATCGTTGGTAAGCAGTGCCCTGTAAACTTAGATGCTGTACTTGGCTGGGGATATGGTTTATTCAGTAAAGCATCTGCCACACAAGCATGAGGACCTGAGTTGGGATCCCTAGCACCATGCAAAAGCCAGTGTGGTACATCTGTAACAGCAGACAGGAGGATCTGCAGTGCTCACGCCTGGTCAGGCTGGCTGGGTTGATGAGCTCATGGCTCAGTGCCTGTGATATAGCTCAGCAAGTAAAGGCACTTGCTGCCAAGCCTGATTGCTTGAATTGGATTCATGAGACCCACCTGATAGACAGAAGGAGGGAAACAACTCATGCAAGTTGTGCTCTGACTGTCACACGGGCACCATGGCATACGTACACTCTCTCTCTCTCTCTCTCTCTCACAAAATGAAGACATAAATGTAATTTTTAAGGAAGAAGGTGGAGAACAGTTGAAGATGACACCCAGCGCTGACTTCTGGCTTCCATACACACATGGGCACATACACAAACACAAAAGGAATACTAACTAATAAAAACAACTCTGTCCTAAGAGAGTTTATTGATCATTTAAATTTGCAATATACATAAACATTTTAAAGAAAATATAATTGTAGTTATATTTTATTCCAGTTCTTGGACAAGAAAGAAATTAAATACTAAAGGTTCAGATAATGGATTAGGATGAGGTGAAAATTATTGATAAATTAACTATCCAATGTACTCAAAGAATTAAGTTTTTAAATAACTTTGGATGATTTAAAATTATTCAGTGTGCTTCTCCGTAATTTATATGAATTTATGAATAAAAGTCCAGTGTGAGAGAACAAAGTGAGTATTGTAGAGAATTAAAGCTAAAATGGCTAAAAATTTTCCAGAATTGTCAAAACCCCCAACCCACAGAGTCATAAGTCTCAAAAGAGAACAAATAAAATTAAAATAAATATTTTTATTTGTAATGTTTGTACATGCTTGTATTTGAGATGTCATGATTGATTACTTGGGCAGTAAATTAAAAAATGCAAAGCGTCATACTTCTTCTTTAGAACCTTTTCATCTTATATTCCATTTTTCCATGACCTCCTACCTGTGAACTCTAACCTCTTGTAAGCCTCAAGGATATTTTCTGGTCTTTGGTACTTCTCACTATACTTTCTATTCTCTGGCTGCCATCCCTCCCCGCCCCATACCATTTTGCTTTGTTCTCTACTAAAACTCAAATTTTGTATACACTACAAATATTTCTCTCCCTCTATCGGACATTATCCGCATTTCATCTGAGCTGCCTGCATCCACAGTTCCTCTTGGAACTTGATATCTGGGACCTCTCATCACCCATTTGAATGCTATCATTGAATAAAATCACTGCCAGCTCACTTAGTAATGAAAAACAGTAGTTTCTCCTCTTCCCTGAGCCTTCAACCCATTATCTTCCCTAGCTTTTAACCATAAATTTCTCTCTTTATCTCTCCCTATTCAGTCTTGATTACATGGCCTATGATTCTGACTTTCCCCTGGGAAAATTCACTTTGTTGCTCCCATTTTGTTTCACCTGGCTATCATACTTCCAAATCTGGGTGGACCTGATTTATGTACCCTTGGCACCTACAGAGCACTCAGACATAACCTGAAGATTTATAATATGCCTATTCATGATCCTGCTTCAAATAATCTCTCTACTTAACTCTATCATACCACAGTTCTCTATTTGCTGAAACCTCAGCTCCCGATTTCTCCTCCTCCTCTTCCCAGATAATACTAGAGAAAATGGAGCCATTAAATAGGAACTTCCTCATCATGTACAACAATATCTAAAAATACAGCAAATGTATATGCCTCTTATCTTGAGACAGATAGAAAGAAACACTTATAACTTATATGAACAACTTAACAAAAAACTATAAAGGAGGCTGGAGAGATGGCTCAGAGGTTAAGAGCACTTACTGTTCTTCCAGAGGACCTGAGTTCAATTCCCAGGAACCACATGGTGGCTCACAATCATCTATAATGAGATCTGGTGCCCTCTTCTGGTGTGCAGGTATACATGCAGACAGAACATTGTATACATGATAAGTAAATCTAAAAAATAAAATTAAATATAAAAAAACTATAAAGCAAAATATCTGTAAACTCTATCTAAATTAAAGAACAGAGCACTGTCAGTACCCCAAGAGTCATTTATTATCTTGACTGTGTTTGTTTGAAATAACATTTCATTTAGCCCAGGCTAACCTCAGCTCCCTTGTAGCTGAGCATGACATTGAACTCCTGATCCTCTACCTTCTCCAGGCTGTGAGTAAAGCCTGCTCTTGTAGTGTTTCCTTTGTTCTTTATTTCCTTATTTTCTTTTTCTGAGAGTCAAGTCCAGGATTTTGCACATGTGAATACATGTTATGCCCCTACACCCATCTTGACTTTATAATAATCATGCTGTTGTTTTGCCCCTTTTGAATTTTCACTGAATATTTCAGCTCTGCTTGAGCTGGGAAAAAAAAAAAAGTCTGTGTGTTTACCCTCTCTCCTGGCTTATAATCTCTTTAATTTCTTGTCATTGTGCTTGGAACAACATTTAAAAGATCACTTGTACCTCTTTGCCCCTCCAGGCTCACCTTGCACATTTGTTTCCTGGGAAAACTTGTTTCCTTTTAGTTTCTCAATTCTGCCAAGCTCTTTGCCATCTCAGGGCTTTTACCAGCTATTGTCTGCCTGCCTAACTTTCAATCACCTTCATGCGCTGTACCATACAGCTACTTCTTCAAAGAGAACTGCTCCAGCAAGCCAATCTCACTTTACTCTCCTCATTGCATTCTCTCCTGGCACTCCGTAGGCTTCCTTTACAGAGTATATAACTGTATTTGTGTGAATGACTATTTGAACGTCTTTCCCTTCCACATAATATAGTAACTTCTGCAAGAGTAGACCATTTAATTCATTACCATGTCTAGCACAGTACTTGACACATAGTAGGCATGTGAGAAATATTTGTTGAAGAAATGAGTAAATATTGTAATGTATTTAATTATCTTTCCTCCCCAGTAGTCTGTGATTACCTTGAGGACCAGGACTACAAGTGAATTGAGTTGAATTGAATCGAGAGACAGATTGAGACAAAATTCCCGAGGGAGGCAGTTTTTTTAATCAGAGTGCCACAAGAAAAAAAGAACCATATAAAATGAGGTCTTCATTATTTTAATGAAAAATACAATCTTCTAAAAAAACAAAATATGTGATGTGTTGTAAAGTAAAAGCACACAAGCCCATTCATATAAATTAACTAAAATGTTTCATTGTAAAACTTGAAATGTTTCTATAGTTTAATATACCCAAAAGAAAATTCTTAAATTTTAATTTAAAGTTAATTTAAATTCTTAAATTAAAAAGGGTAACATGTGACAGGAATAGAGCTACTATGTTTATTGATTGACCCCTGTATTTTCTATCACCTTGGCCAAGGAACTCCTGACTAATTACTGCAAGAGGAATGCTGCTAGTCTTGTAGACATTGTACCATTGTGTTTTCTGTGCATAAAGCCACACCTTTATTCTGTGGCATTCCCCAACTTGTGTGTGTTCATGCTAAAATATCTGTTCTGTTTCATCTTAAATTTCTGTCTATTTTAAACATTACATACCACATGTTTCATAAACAACACTAAATATGTGCTATATCTCTTTCCTAAACTAATGTCATAGTACTACTGATGAATTATTTTTCTTGGATCTTTGTTCACCAACTGCTCAGTGACTTCATTCACTTTAGCATTTTCTGTTTTCCCATCTCTGTTTCCATGGAGAAGAATGCCAATGATGCGTTTGAATCCATGGAAACGGATGACTGTCTCTTTCTACTTACACAACTAATTAAATCGAACATTTTCTGAGCTGCCCATTGTCCTGGAGGCAGACTGAAGAGGCCTTCTCTGAATGAAACATGTTTTTAGTAGCAGTCCTTGCTACTAACCACAATGCTGGCATAGATGCTTTAGCATTCTCCACTTTCTAGATTACCCGCTGACCCATCTCACTGGCCCAGCTAAAGCTTTTATTATACTGTCGGCCTTCCAAGCAAGCATAATTTCTCTGAATCATTTCCCCATGTAGCATCTCTGAAGAATTTAGATATGAAGTGATCTGTGTAAGTGGGAGAGTCCGGGTACTATTTCAAGTATTTTTTTCCTTTACCTTAAATATTAAATTTAGTATTTTATAAAATGTAAAATGGTTGTAAAATAAAATATTTAACAATTTATATTTTATAAATCTGATTATTAAAGTACAGTTGGCCCTCTGTGCCCTGAGTTATACAGGCACAGATTCAACTAACCAAAGACTGGAGATATTTAGGGGGAAAAACTTGTCTATACTGAATAAGTACAGACTTTTTATTGTCTTTTTTCTCTAGACAGTATTCTAAAATGACTAACTTTTACATTGCATTAGGTATTATAAGTAATGTAGAGATAATTTAAGATATATGAAAGAAGACATGTAGGTCATATGTCAGTACTATGTGTTTATAAAGGACTTGAGCATCTACAGATGTTAGTAGCAGGAGATCCCAGAACCAGTCACTCCTGGACATCAAAGAAAGACCATGTACATAATTATATCTGCTAGTATTAGTAATAAAATTAGCTCACCTTCAAAAAGTCAGGTTTTATGTATCAGTCACTATACTGTGTATTTTGCAGCTCATTAACATATTTAACAATACATTCGAAGAGTTTTGGGTACTCATATTAGTTATTTTGTAGGTGAGGAAATTGAGAGGTTAAATAATTTGTCCTCTATGTAGCAAAACTGAGAATGCAACTAGTAAGTGTGATTCCAGAATGCATACTTCTCTCTAGTAACCATGGGACTTCACTGTATGGGTACATGTTTCTGCACGCATGTGTACTTCCACACTTAGAGAATAAGAAAGAGCTGAGTAGCCCTGGGCCTCAGCTGATTAACTGATTGGTTACCTAGACTAAATTTATCTTGACATTGTGTTTGGGGAGGACTGAGAGGTGGACAGGCTGTGTGCATACACAAAATGGGGTACGTGGAATATAGACATTTTGGCAGTGTGGTAAAGTTTATAGACCTATTCTCAGGAAAAAAAAAAGTTGTCTAAAATAAAATCTACAGGATTTCAAAGGAAAGCCAGTACAGTGACATATAGTTATTACATGTTTTAATGTTGTTAAATATTATAGAGCAATAGCATTACTTTTGGAACATATTCAACAGTGAAATCTGGTGACAGGTGTCCCAGCTGTGATAATTCTGAAGTAGTGTTAGAGGCGCAAGTGATCTTTAAGATGTTTGTAATGATTATAATAGAAAAAAATATTTTAAAGAATTTTTTAAACCCTGGAGTACCCTCAATGACAGCAAATGCCTTCCCAAGACTGTGACATCATAAAAGTGTGCAGAAAGAAGTGAAGGTAAATGACCTAGTACACCCATGATACTGTGTGACAATGACATGTTAGAACAAGCAGCAGGATATCAGTGGAGAACCCTGTTTATGTGTGCAGAGCAGTGGTGTGATACAGTGGTTGTGGATTGGCACAACTGTCACTGCTAGTGACAGCATTCCTTTTAATTAGAGCTGGAGCTCAGGTTTTCTCATAGGCCAGCCCATTAGATTCTGCTACTTCAACTAGCCTTGCAATGACTGAGTGAGATGCAGTAGAGTCTTTCTGACACAATTCCACTCAGCCTTTAGAGTTATACTCAGACACTGCAGAATGCCAGCCTCAGCTAAACAAGCCCCAATTGGTCATGGAAGAGAAGCCATCCCCACAGCTGCCAGAATAATGAAAACCACAGGCACACTAGCCAGATGCTTCTGTGTTAGCTGTACCTGAGAATGCCAGCCTTTCTTATAAGCTCCACCTCTGTAACAACATGTTAATGTTACTTAAAATTCCTAGGCATCAAAATGCTTTATTTGTCTCCAGAATATTATTGTATGGACTTAATTAGTATTAACTAATGTTATAATTGAATAAAATAGGAAGAGATTAGGATAAATAGATAAAGCCCTCCCTAAGGTATCCCTGATCTCCATAGTATTTTCATTGCTCAGAAAGTCATTATGTATGCCCCACTGTACCCTACCTCCAAGCGACCCAAGACAGGACCCATTAGAGGTTGCTTTTTTCTAATAGTGAATAAAGGATATATACTTTCAGTTTCCTCAAACAGACAAATTTGCATCAAAGCCACAACCTATTGAATAGTGGGGAGCATAACCCAATTTCTGGTTTTGGAAATATAACCACTAGTTAAACAAAAGCAAAGTTTGTCAGGGATTGAAGTGAAATGCGAAGTTTCCCTGTATCACAGGAGGCAGCTAGGAGCCTCAGAGTTATCTCCTAGCTAGCAGAGGAGTGTGTTAGCCTCATGGTGCTGGCTTACTTTGACTCTGAGAACTTAATCAGTTAGCATTATATCCTTGACTTTCATCATTCACTCTTGTGACCACAGTTCCCAGATAAGCTTGTTTTCTTGAGCTCCCAAGGAGGAATTACACTTTTAGAGGAATTATAATATTGTAAGCACTGTCATCTGAATACTACTATATAGGGACCCTAGCAAATAAAATGCCTATAGAGTGTCCCTTTCTCATTAAAGACAGCTCAGAACTAGCCTTGCTGCAGCATATTCTTTATACACATGACTTTGATGCCTAGGTGTTTACGCCAATAAAATAATCTTGCTTACTTATGGTACATTTTAGGTCTGTAGTGAGTCTGGAATTAAATGAGACTTTACCTGTAAATGAGTGGTAGTTCTGTGGAATCTTTTGAATTCAATATTGAAGCCCCTCATGGATGAAATAACTGGCGTTGATGAACCAATAACATGCCTTTTTTATAGATACTTCTGTTGTCCGACATGTTGACTCAAATGTAAAATTTGTTTCCATCTTCAAAACCATGGTTATAAAAAGACAACTTGTCTCCTCTAGGGAACATACATAGCCTGACTATATTTGTATATTTGAATTTCAAGCAGTGACCTCTTTGTTTTGTTCCTAATGTTGCGAAAATGGTAAATCATCTGAGAAGCTGTTATTCTTTCTGGGTCCCACTACATCCAAGACTAGAGGATGTGCTTAAGTATTCTTAAAAACTAACAGTAGTGGAATGGGAATGCTCACAAGTCCTCACCCCTGACAAAGAACTACAGGCAACTAAGGAATGCTGAAAGGGAAAGAAACACCACACCAGTTGGTTAGCCAGTAAAAAATGGTCAGCCCTAAAAACACATTCATAAAAGCAACATTATGTAGAGCAAGTAGGTTGTGTTGGTATATTTAGGAAACATACGCCACACACACACACACACACACACACACACACACAATTAAAGAAACAGAGCAAGGGGTAGGGTACATGGGAGGGTTTAAGAGAGGAAAGGGAAAGGGAAATGGTGTAATTGTAAACTCAAAAAAACCTCTATTTTAAAATGTAAGAGCTTAAATTCAGTCACAAAAACTACCTCGGCAGAAATACCGTGTGCTCTCTTTACCTGGCATTGCTGTTTCTTCAAAGAAAACATTGCATCTGGTCAGTGCCTTTCCTATCAGCAGAGTTCAGGCCAAGTCACCTGCCTTCCCTCACGCATAGTATGTGTGCAGTTCCTCTCAGCCTGTATAGAAATTCCCGATCATGATCATTACCTGTGGCAAAAGCAGCAAAAATTTTCCTGAAAATACTTGGCAGAAGCCATGGCTCTTTTATTGTTGTCAGTTTTAAGTTTAATGGCATATAATGCTATAAGCTTATCTTTTTGTATATAGTTATTTTAAATTTTGACAAATATAAGTATGAAGTAGGTCTGCCGTGCCTTCATGGCCCTGTGTGGCCTCTGCTAGTGTATCTCTCCCCACACCCCAGCCTTTGGTAACTGCTGCCCTGGTTTCTGCTCCTACAATTTTCCTTTATCCAAAATACCATGTAAGTGTATCATTCTGTGTGACTTTTTGAAATTGATTCCTTTTACTTGACCTGAAGCATTTAAGAGTTCCCTCATGTTGGATGAGCCTTTGGTCTTCCTCTGTTTTTCTTGCAGAGCAGTAGTCCTGGATGTAGAGTACCGCGCTTTGTTTGCTCACTCTCTGGAGAAGAGTTGGTATGTTTCTACTCTTTACAGTAGAAATAAACTACCATGAACATCCACAGACAGGTTTTCTTATAAGACTGGCTTTTGTGGTCTTCTTTCTCCTTTGTGTAAGTGAGAGGGTTATTAGGCCTTGTGGAAAGTGTTTATTTGGACAATAAGAAACAGGCAGTCTTCAGCCATGGCTCTGCTACACCATTTTCATTCTTTGTGGCATTGTCCGTGAGGACCAGCAGTCCTCCCTCCTCCTCAGCATTTGCTTCTGTTGCTTATTTTCCCTCTCAGCTGTGTTAGTGGATATGCAGTGGTGTCACACAGTGGGGCGATTTACATTCCCGTGTATTAATGGTGTAGGCTGTTTCTTCATATTGGATGAAATGTCTATTCACACATGCTGTACATTTTTAATTTCCTCATCTGTCTTTTTATTACTCAGTTGCAGGAGCTATTTATTCTGGGGGAAAAAGCATTATAAGAAAAGTGTTTTGCAAATATTTTCTCCCAGTTTATGCCTATCTTCATTCTCTAATAATGTTTTTCAAACATGAAAGTTTTTAAAATAGTGTGAAATCTGATTTGTTTATGGGTTATTTGGGGATGATATCTAAGAAATCTTTAACACTGGTTACAAAGATACTCAACTTTGTTCTCTTTTAAATGTTTTATACAGTTGTACACTTAAATTTGTGGTTCATTTCTAAGTAATTTCTCTTCTGTGCTATTTATGGACTAAATATTTTTGTCCTCCTAGAATTGAAACGTTGAGATTCTAACCTCTAGTACGATAGTCAGAAGTGATGCCTTTGGAAAATAATTGAGGTTTGGGGAGTGAACTCTCACGCCTGAGATTAGCGCTGTCATAAGGGACACTGGGGTGTTCTCTAGCTTTTTTCCTTTCTGTGTGAAAATATAAAAGTCAGCAGTGTGCCGCTCAGAATAGGACCCTCCCTAGAACTAAACCCTGCTGGCACCCTGATCTCAGATATCCATGCCCAGAATGATGTAAAATAAGTTCCTGTGGTTTACACATCACCCAATTTATATTCTGTTGCTATAACAGCCTAACCTGGTAGCAAAGGATAGGTAGAAAGGCTTTGGTTTGCCTATGAATGCCCTATCTTTCCAGCTTCATGTGTTTTAAATACCGCTCTGTGGTTTGTCTTGCAGCTTTGTTTAAGACAAACAGACAAAACCAATGACTCATCTACATGCAAGTCTATTTCCAATGCTCTCTGATCAGCTATATTGATTCATATGCTATATTGATCTATAGCAGCCCTTGCTGTTACCACACAATTTTCATTACTGTAGTTCTGTGTCTTCAGACAGTACATATAAAGTACTCCAATTTTAGTCTTCCTTTTGAAAATTGTTTTTTCATTGCTATAGTTGGAAGCCAGGGCTTCACATGGTAGGTAAATACTCTACTACTGAGCTGTAGCCATAGCCCCTGAAATAAATTTTCATCTTTACATTTTTGTCTTTTCATAATAATTTTAAAAACACATGTTTGTACAAAAAATTGCTTGGGGGAATTTTTAGTACAGTATCTTAGTACTACTTTATAAGAAAATAACTTTAAAGTTGATTTATTTAACAGATACCATAATATAAGATTTTTCTAGTGCCGCTTAAGAAGTTATCACAAACAGTTTAAACCAACAAATACTTCTTATCTTCCATTTTCTGGGGTCAGGAATGTAGGCATTGCTTAGCTGGGCTGACAGACTGGCAGCAAGGATGGATCTCACCTGAGGCTCAGAATTCTCTTGCAAGTTCACACTGGCAAAATTTACCTTTGTGTAATTTTAACATCTGTGACAGCGTGCTTCTCTTAGGCCAGCAGTTAAGTGTCTTGGCTGCTTCATATCTCTCCAACTCTTCCTTCGTCGTGTCTTGTCTTTTCCCCTCCCCTCCCCTCCCCTCGCCTTGCCTTGCCTCTCCTCTCCTCTCCTCTCTAAATTATATCCCAGGTAGTTGAGGGTACAGCTTGGTGGTAGTGTATTTGAAAAGCATGTAGTAAGCCCTGAGTTTGATTCCCAGCACCACAATCAATCAGTCATCAATCAGTCAATAAAAAGCCACTCAAGTTAATGTTTATAATTAACTTCAAGTTCAGTGATTAATGACCTTAATTATATCTGCAAACCACATCATGTTCATCACAACAGAGATAATCATGGGAATGATACCCTACCATATCTATAGACTCCCCTCACTTAAGAGGAGGGAATCATACAGGGTATGCATTCTTGTAAGTGGACATCCTAATTGTTGTATTAGTTACTTTTTATTGCTTTGATAAAACACTCTGAGCAAAAGCAACTTAAGGCACAGTTTATTTTGGCTTATGGTACCAAAGGGCTAGATTTCCATAATGGTGAGGCTGACCTGATGCAGGAGAAGTGAGCTGAAGGATCATACCTCAAACACACACACACACACACACACACACACACACAAAACAAAGACAGTACACTCTGTTGAAAGAACACCTTGTGTATTAAATGGATACGTTGCCTGTCAATTGAAAAACCTATGGCCTATAGAAGAGGAGAGACTAGAAGGTGGGACATCTGGCATGCAGAAAGAATTTTGGGATAGAGCCAGGCATGAGAGGTTCATCCAGGAAGAGATGAGGAGGATAGAAGCATGGTAACTGAGCAGGTAACCAGCCTCGTGGCAGAAAGTAGGTTAGAATAAATGGGTTATTTTAAGTTATGAGCTACTCAGTGAAGAGCCTAGCTATGTGGCCTAGGTATTTGTAAGTTTATTTTGAGTTTCAAGAGTCTTTATTCTGAAAGCTTAGGGCCAGGCGGAAAAACCTCCACAGTAGCACTCCACTTTCAGCTATAAACTCTGAAAGCCCACTCCACTGACATACTTCCCCCAGCAAATCTCTTCATACTAAAAGTTCCATAATACTCCAAGTAGTGCAACCAGCAGGGGGCGAGGGGGCAGATGCAGAAGTACATGAGCCTATGGAGGGGGGGATATTTTCCATTTAAACCAATACAGGTGCCATCTCTGAACTTTGCCTCCTGCAAAATTAAAAATATCTATGCCTTTTCTAGATTGTATCTGCCATAGAATTTATCCATTTCTCTTAGATTAAATGTTTATGGGCATAAATTATATATGCTATCACCTTGTTTTCAAACTAAATGTCTGCAGTCTGTGCTGATAATTTTTCTTTCATTCCTTATACTGGAAATCTGTTTTCACTCTGGCTTTTGTTGTTATTTTGTTTTTACAATATTGGGGATTGACCCTAGGACCTCATGTATGCAAGGCAAGTGTTCTACCACTGACGACAACACTGTCCCAGCTAGTACAGTCTGCTCATGATGATCAATTGAATTGCACATTTATTTCATTTTCAAGAGCTTTTTGCTTCATCGATTTTTTTCTCATTTTAATTTCACTGATCTTTATTCTTACTTTTATTATGTTCTTCCTCCTCCTCCTCGTTTTGGGTTAGATTTGCTCTTCTTAGTATACTAAAGGAGAGAAGTACAGTTTATCTATCTGAAACAGTTCTTCTGTTCTTTTGTAAATTTTCAGTGCTGTATATTTCCTTTAAAGCTTCACTTATTTGGAGAGCAAGTAGCCTGTAATGCTTTAATTTTTTCATTGAATAATTAATTATTTTTCAAAACCTTCCTTAAAATTTTCTCTTTAATCCATGGATTATCTCATGGCATGTTGTTTAACTTCCAAGCATTTAATGATTTTTCTATTACAACTCTATTATTTTTATATTGTATTATATTACTAATTATATGTCTATCAGGGGACACACTTGGTAGGTTTTTAGTCCTTTCTCTTACTCTTCGTCTATTTGGAAACTGTTCTATGGTGTTCTAAAAGATTGTATCTGGCTGTTACTGCATAATGCTCATTAAATATTTGTTGGGTCTTACTGCTTTATAATAATGTTTGCTTCTTTATCCTTGCAGGTATTGATTTTAGAGATTGTTGGTAGTTTTTTTAATAAATTTATTTTTTTATTAATTACAATTTATTCATTTTGTATCCCAACTGTAGACTCTACCCTCATTCCCTCCTAATCCCACTCTTCCCCCCTCTTCTCCTTCCATGCCCCTCCCCTACTCCACTGATAGGGGAGGACCTGTTCCCTTCCCTCTGACCCTAGCCTATCAGGTCTCATCAGGACTGTCTGCATTGTCTTCCTCTGTGGCCTGGTAAGGCTGCTCCCCACTCAGGGGGAGGTGATCAAAGAGCCAGCCCCTGAATTCATGTCAGAGACAGTCCCTGTTCCCCTTACTAGGAAACCCACTTGGAGACTGAGCTGCCATGGGCTACATCTGTGCAGGGGTTCTAGGTTATCTCCATGAATGGTCCTTGGTTGGACTATCAGTCTCAGAAAACAAAACAAAACAAAACAAAACAAAACAAAAAAACAAAAAACAAAAGAAAAACCTAGGCCCAGATTTTTGGTTCTGTTGCTTTCCTTGTAAATTGTTGGTAGCTTTGAGAGAGCAGTGTAAAATTACTAATTACAAGTTTGAATCTATCAGAGATTTCTAATTTATCAGTTTTGCTATATAGTTCAAGACTATATTTTAATACATTGAGCATTACTACGTGTTTTTGTTGAATTGACTCTTTTTGGTGTTTTGTTTTGTTTTTAAGACAGGGTTTCTCTGTGTAGCCTTGGCTGTCCTGAACTTGCTTTGTAAACCAGGCTGGCCTTGAATTCACACATATCCACTTGCTTCTTCCTTCCGGAGTGTTGTGATTACAGGCATGCACCACTGCACCTGGCTTACCCTTTCATAGTTAAACAATGTCTCTGTTTGTTCCATATAGTTGTCTTTGCTATTGTCTATAATATTAGATATTATCTTACTTCAGTTCTATTGATTAGTATTTGCATATTAGGTCTTTGCTGTGATTTTTACTTTTAACCATTTGTAATTATATAGTAAATGGATTTTTAAATAATTAGCATGTGTTGGGACTTTTTTCTGTCTCATTTCCTTTGATCAGTGTGCTTATATAACATTTACATTTAATATAATTGTGTTAGGATTTAAGATTTCCAGTTCATTGTATGCTTCTGTAATTTCTAATTTTTTTGCTTCCTCTTCATTGTCTTCCTTTCCGTTTATTGAACAGTTTTAATATTCCATCTCAACTCATACATAGTCAATTTTTTTCTAAGTGCTCTTATTAAGATAAAATTCACATACATACAACTTACTAATCAAAACATATAATTTAATGGTTTTATTTTTAATGACATACTTAATAGTAAAATAATTTTGTTACCACCCTCTGCTAAGAAATCTGATACCTCTTATTTGGGACTAACTCAAATCTAACAGATTCCTTAAAGTTCAAGGCAACTGCTAATGTACTCTGTTTGAATAGATATATTTATACCAGACATTTCAATATAGATAAAATCATACAAAATATGGTATTTAGACCGGCTTCTTTCACTTAGCATATGTTTTCAAGGTCCATCCATGTCATAGTATATGTTTGATCTTGTTGATTTTGTTGAATATTATTTTAGTTTGTGGACCAATAGCATTTTTTTTTTATCCATTCATCAGCTAACTACTTGTGATTTCACTTTGGAGCTTTGATGAATAGTACCATTATTAGCATTTTGAGCCTGCTTTTACATGGACTGCTTCATTTGTCTCAGGTGCAAATTTGGGAATGGACTTGTTGCATCAAGTTGTTATTCTGGGTTTAATGTCTGGAAGAATTATTTTCCAAAGTGGTGATACCATTTAATATTCTTTCTAACAGTAGATGAAGATTTTGACTTTTCCTTATTCACATTAATATTTGTTATATAATATGCTTGTTATGATTGCTATTCTAGTGTGTTAAAGAATATACCTGTACAGTGCAGTTGAGATGGCTCAGTAAGTAGAGGTATTTGCCACCAAGCCTGATATTTGATCCTCAGAGCCTTCATGGTGGAAGGACAGAGCTGATACCCACAAGTTGTGCCCTGACAGAGCTGATACCCACAAGTTGTGATATGTGCTATATCGTGCATACATATACACATGTGTGTTCATACAATCAAATATTCTTAAATTATTTTATTATTCTTTTTAATTGTATGCATGTGAACTCAGTGTCCATGGAGGCCAGAGGGTTTTAGTCCCCTGAAGATTGAGTCACGGGCTGTTGTGAGCCACCCAGCATGGGTTCTGGGAATTAAAATTGGTTCCTCTGCAAGAGCAGAATGCACTGTTAACCATTGAGCCATTATCTGCAGTCTCTCACACACACCCAAAATTTAATTCACCTCTACATCAATTGATAGCCACAACATATAGTGTTGCAGTTTTGCTTTTCAGTCCTCAAAAATGTAATTCATAAAAGTGAGGAAAATAACTGCTGTATTTTCAGATACTGTTCAGTTATCATTCTTCATTCCCAATATTCTAGGTTTTTCTTTTATCACCTCTCTTTTTGAAGAACTTTCTATATTAATTTTATGACCTGTCTGATGGCTTTAAATTCTGTTAGTTTTTCTTTATTTGACCTTTATTCATGAAAGATTTTTTGACTAGGATTTATGAATTGACAGTTTTGGTTTTCTCCCAATACTTGAAAAATGTGCCCCGGCCTCTTTTGCTTCAATGAAAAATATTATGTCTTTTGAATGGCAGCTCCCCACAGGTGAGTGTTGGCTTTCTTTGCTGCTTTCATAATTTCTTTCTATGTCTTCAGCTTTCATAAGCTTGATTTGATTTACTCAACATAGATTTCTTTGGCTTTATTTTGTTTGATATTTTCTCAACTTCTTACATATGTGGATCTTCATCTTTTAACAAATTTGGGCCATGTGTAACCATTATTCTTAAATTGAGTTTTTACTTTTACTTTATATTTTCTAGATGTTTGCATGTGCATATACGTTTGTGTGTGGATTCAAAAGTTTGGGTATGTGTGTGCCATAGCACATGCATGTGGAGGTCAAATGACAACCTTGGGTATTGGTCCTTCCCTTCCACCTTGTTTGTAATGGTGCCTGGCTGTGCTCTGCTCTATACTACAGGCTGGATGGCCTGAAGTTTCCAGGGTTGTCTTGTCTCTGCCTCCCATCTTGTAATAGTAACAGTAGATTATAGGCTCATGTTACTGTGCCCAGCTTTTACTGGGTCCTATGGATTCAAACACATGTCCTCATACTGGTGTGGTAACTGCTTCTTCTACTAAATCATCTCCCCAATTTGTGAACTCTGTTTTTTTCTATTTTATTGTTTTTCTTACATCTTGAAACACTAATGCTATATTACCATCCTTTTTTTATTGATTTGTAAAATCTTCAAAACGGTTAAGTCTTTTTGTTTGTGTCTTTAGTGTTTGTTCTTCAAACTGAATAACTTCTGTTTAGAGATTCTTTCCTGTGCCATCTTCATTCTGTTCTTAAGCTGTTTGGTGAGGTTATGCTTTTGCTTATTTTATTGGTATGCACTGTTTATTTGAAATGGATCGCCGTATGAGCCGGAATGGTGCTGTCCACCTGTAGTCTCTGCACTGGCTAAAACAGGAAGATTATGACTTTGAGGTCACCATTGTCTACAGAGTGAGAGTCTGTATCAAATGTGTTCATATTATGTAATTATATAAGATTATATAGTGTATATTATGTGTGTCTATATCAGTAAATAAAGTTTTGCTTTGGCTTGCATTTCTATTTCTCGTTCTTTGCAGAGACTTATTTCCACACTTGTGTCAAGAGTATTGATAATTGATTGTTGGAGCAATTTTGGAATAATTATTTTAAATATTGTCAGGATTATAATATCTGGATCATCACAGTTACTCTTTTGTTAAGTTAGTATTTTCATAACTCAAGTTATTTAGTAATTTGCAACTATACCTTTGACATTTTATGTACTATGAGACTAGATTCTCTTTTTCTCTTCTATTTTAGATTAACAACTTGTTTGGGTTTACAATAAACATTCTGTTTCAATTTTATGGACTTTAGTTCAAGTGTCAACTTAGTTTTCAGATTCCTTGCAGGCTCATCTGGCCTTTGCAACTTCTGGGCTGTGTGTTCCAGGTTAGGACCTGGGCAGGATTCCACCTGTAATTCTGTTCCCAGAGCTTTTGCTATCCTGATTCTGGTTAGTTTCATAGGAGTTGTTCAGGTACACCATGATTCCACATGCCAGTTTAAAAAACTGCTTTCTTCAGGCTCTTCCTCTCCATATCCTCTCCCAGTCTCTAATTAAAAAGGAAAAGGCAATACCTCATTGCTATCCTTTGCTTAATTCAGGGTACCATAGCTGACAAGGCTCCTCCCAAGCAGCCAGTGGGCAGGAGAATGATGCATTGTTTTCTTTTCATCTCTCTACACAATCATGTGACAGGGCTACCTATGTCTCAGTCTTTCTCCACCATCTGCTCTCAGTATGTATAAATATAGGTCAATAAACTCTGAGCTTCAGTGGTCAATAATGTAGGAATGCTGATATCTACCACATAGACTAAATCAAAATGAAATAATATGCAGTATACTTAGCGTAGTACTGGAATTGTATCTCCTACTTATATTTGTAGTAAAGACAATTGTTAAATATCACTCTTTGTTGTATTTATAGGAAACCCAGCTCTGAAGGACAAAGAAGACCAATTTGGAAGAACACCACTTATGTATTGTGTGTTGGCAGACAGACTGGACTGTGCAGATGCTCTTCTGAAAGCAGGAGCAGATGTCAATAAAACTGACCATAGCCGGAGAACAGCCCTCCACCTTGCAGCTCAAAAGGTGAGAACTCAGATTACCTTGAAGAGGAGACAGTGTGGCTGTTTGTTATTTAATTGGTGGAACTCTACAATGAACAAAAAAAAAAAAAAAAAAAAAAAAAAGAGAAAGGAATGACACCTAGGCTTCTGGGAGTCTCCAAAAATAGTCCATGAACTGTGGGTTAAAGTGCAGATAACTGGGTCTGAGGAGATAGCTCAGTTGACAGAGTGTTTGCCTTACAAACACAAATATTCCCAGAACTTTTGGGGCAGTAGGGACCAGCAGATAAATGGAGACTCTCTAACTAGCCAGCCTAGCATAATCAGTGAGTTTTAGGCCCAGGAAGAGTCCCTGTGGGGGCAAAAAGGAAGGTGGATGGCACCTGAGAAACCGCATCTAGGGCTGATACATACTACAAATATACAGGTGCAAGCGTTCCTTGCACATACACACACACACAAAATCCAGGGAGATTTTATGGAGAGAAGACAAAGACTAAAAAGAAACACATAGCAGTGTTTCCAGTGATTGGGTTTAGTATTGTAAATGAACACAATCTTTGTGCTTGGTATAGTTTTCTTTTTTCCTTCATGAATATTACTTTTACAATTAAAAATTTTATTCTCTTAGAAATCTGTGGCATTAGAGCCATAAAAAATTTATTTTCTACTGTACTTTCAGATGTTTAAAAATAAAAAGTTATTGGAAATATCAGTGATTTCAAGTTTTTAAAGTCATCATTACAACAATTCAGATTTTTTGTTTGTTTGTTTTTTTGAGACCAGGTCTTACTATATAGCTCTACTGTCCTAGAACTCACTATGTAAACCAGGCTGACCTTGAATTCACAAGAGATCTGCCTACCTCTATCTTCCAAAGGCATGTACCACTATAACAGGTTCAGAGTTTAGATTTCTACGATGAAACACAGGAAAAAGATAAAACAAGAAGCTTCTAAATTAATTTAAAGACTTGCCTAAAAATCATTTCCCTCCATAAAGTTTTAGTTAGTAAGACATACGTGTATTTTTTTGTTACATTAGACTTCATATTTTTATAATTAAAAAAAATGAACATGAGTTAGATCCAGCATAAACCATTAGTGGTTTTTCCCATTTGGAAATATGACCAGACAGAGGTGATTAATTGAAGGGTTAGAAAAATACCTTTTCATGTGCGGAATGCATAAAAAGAGGCTGACATTAATACCTGCTGTCCACTGTGCACTTACCAGTGAGATCTGTCAGATTGCTTCCAGTTACTTCTGGATTGCTTTCATTACATTAATTTCTAAAAAACAAAACAAACCTCTTGTTTTAACCTCAGTTTTAACTGCTACTCAAGTATTTATAACCTTTCGCCTAGGCTAGTCAATTGCCTAAATTATTCCCTGAAAAATAACTATATTTACCTTATCATTAAAAAAAATTAGGAATGGCCCCAACATTAAGAATTTACTGTTCTTTAGACTTCTCATTATGAATCACTTAGGTATGAGATTCAACTTTTTAAAATGTAGGTTGGAAGACCCTGAGGTCAGGTAGATTATTTGGTGGGCTGGGTGAGGTGAGATAAGGATTCAAGTTGATGCTCTGATACTGAGAGAGCGTTCTCCTCACAGAGCTAATGGGACCAGCATGGCTGACAGAGGGGCTTGCCTCCTCAGCCGCGTCAGCTTTGTCAGATGCAGCACTGTTTCCTGTTGCTTTTTGTTTCTGCCTTAATTTGTGTTTTGTTTGTTTGTTTGTTTTGTGGGGTTTTTTTTGTTTTGATGGGTGGTGGCTCTGTCTATGTATGTCTGAGTGTGTGAGTGTGTCTGTGTCTGTACCTGTCTCTCTGTGTGTGTCTCTGTGTCTGTCTGTCTGTGTGTGTGTATCTCTTTGTGTGTATGTGTGTGTCTGTGTCTGTGTGTCTATGTCTGTATGTGTCTGTGTGCATGTTTGTATGTCTATGTCCGTGTGTGTCTGTATGTCTGTCTCTGTGTGTGTCTGTTTGAGTGTTCTGTTTTGAGACAGGATCTCACAGTGCAGCATTGACTGACTTCAAATTTGTGGCAGTTCTCCCTCTTCAGCCTCCCAACTGATAGAATTAGAGGTACAAGCCACAATACCAGGCTTCCTATTTTTATATTTTTTTATTTTTAAAATTCTTATTGTGTGCTATATATACATGGTGTGTGTGTAGGCATACATGTCACAGAGCATATGTGGAGGTCAAAGTCAGTTCTTTCCACCTTTACCTGGGTTTTGAGGATTGAGCTTGGACTTGACGGTCTCCAAGCTTCTGCTGCAAATGCCTTTGCCCACTGTCTTAGTTATTTTTCTGTTGCTGTGATAAGACACCATGACCAAGGCAACTTATAGAAGGAAGAGTTTATTTGGACTTGTGGTTCCAGAGAGTTAGAATCCATAATGGGAAAATGAAGGCATGGTTCTTGGAATAGCAACTGAGAACACAAACAGGAAGCAGAAAAAGCAAACTAGGAGTGACCCAAGACTTTGAAATCTCAAAGCCTACCCTTAGCAACATACTTCTTTCAGCAAGGCCACATCTTCTAACCTTCCCCTAATGACCAACAACTGGGAACCACATATACAAAATCTGATACCATGAGATACATTTTCATTCAAACTACCACATCCACTGAGGCATCTTAGTAGCCTTGGTTTCTTAATTATAGTTTTTATGGTGTCAAAGAATAAATAGAACTAAGACTTATATGTTAAAACTTATATAGCTGATTACATACATTGCACAGTTCATGTTCTTTCAAGTGTCTGATAGTTACATCACCCCCCATCACTGTTGCTTTTTTTTTTTTAAACATGCTTGCCAAGAACAGGGATGTGCTTTTTCAAGTAGGGTTCAGTGAAACCTAGCAGTGAGCAGCAGCTGGACAGTGGAAAGGCTGAGAAGTGATTATTTTAAAATTATCCTACATTTTCATTTTTTTTTTTTACTTTTTCTTTCTCTCTTTATTTTTTTAATTATTACAGTTTATTCACTTTGTATCCCAGCTGTAGCCCCCTCCCTCGGCCCATCCAAATCATACCCTCTCTCCCTCTTCTCCTTCAATACCCCTCTCTCAGTGCACTGATAGGGGAGGTCCTCCTCCCCTTCCATCTGACCCCAGCCTATCAAGTCTCATCAGGACTGCCTGCATTGTCTTCCTCTGTGGCTGCACTCCACCCAGAGCCAGCCACTGAGTTCACATCAGAGACAGTCCCTGTTCCCCTTACTAGGAAACCCACTTGGACACTGAGCTGCCATGGGCTACATCTGTGCAGGGGTTTTAGATTATCTCCATGAATGGTCCTTGGTTGGAGTATCAGTCTCAGAAAAGATCCCTGTGCCCAGATTTTTTGGTTCTGTTGCTCTCCTTGTGGAGCTCCAGTCCCTTCCAAGTCTTTCTTTCTTCCCCTTCTTTCATAAGATTCCCTGCACTCTGCCCAAAGTATGGCTATGAGTTTCAGCATCTGCTTCAATACCCTGATGGGTACAGTCTTTCAGAGGCCCTCCTGTCCTGTTCCCTCTTTTCTCCCACTTCCTCTGTCTATCCCATTTCCTTTCTGAGTGAGAATTGAGCAACTTCCCTAGGGTCCTCCTTCTTACTTAACTTTAGGTTTGCAGATTTTAGTATATTTATCCTATATTATATGACTAATATCCACTTAAAGTGGATATTATATACCATGTGTGTCTTTCTGCTTCTGGGTCACCTCACTCAGGATGATCTTTTCTAGTTGCCACCATTTGCCTGCAAATTTCATGATTTCCTTGTTTTTAATTGCTGAGTAGTATTCCATTATGTTAATGTACCACAATTTCTGTATCCATTCCTCCATTGGGGGACATCTGGGTTGTCCAGATTCTGATTATTACAAATAAAGCTGCTACAAACATGGTTGAGTAAATGTCTTTTGTATACTTTCTCATATTTTGAATATATGCCTAGGAGTGGTATAGCTGAATCTTGAGGAAGCATTATTCTTAATATTCTGAGAAAGTGCCAGATTGATTTCCAAAGTGGTTTACATTCCCACCAGCAATAGAGGAGGGGTTCCCTTTCTCCACATCTTCTCCAGCAAGCTTTGTCACTTGAGTTTTTGATCTTAGCCATTCTGATAGGTGTAAGGTGAAATCTCAGGGTCATCTTGATTTGCATTTCCCTTATGACTAAGGACATTGAACATTTCTTTAAGTATTTCTCTACTGTTTGATATTCCTCTGTTGAGAATTCTCTCTGTACCCCATTCTTTTAATTGGATTACTTGATTTGTTGCTGTTTAACTTTTTGAGTTCATATATTCTGGATATTAGCCCTCTGTCAGATAGAGTGTTGGTGAAGATCTTTCCCAGTCTCTAGGCTGTCGTTTTGTTTTGATGACAGTGTCCTTTGCTTTACAGAAGCTTTTCCATCTCATGAGATCCCATTTATTGATTGTTGATCTTAGAGCCTGTGCAGTTGGTGTTCTACAGTAAGTTGTCTCCTGTGCTAATGAGTCAAGGCTCATCTCCACTTTTTCTTCCAATAGGTTTAGTGTGTCTGATTTTATGTTGAGGTCTTTGATCCACCTGGACTTTAGTTTTGTGCAGGGTGATAAATATGGATCTGTTTGAATATTTCTACATATAGACATTGGTTAGACCAGCATGATTTGTTGAAGATGCTGTCTTTTTTCCATTGTATGCTTTTGCCTTCTTTGTCAAAAATAAAGTATCCATAGGTGTTTGGTGTTATTTCTGGATCTTCAATTCAATTTCATTGATCCACCATTCTGTTTCTATGCTAGTACCATGCAGTTTTTATTACTTTTGCTCTGTAGTACAGTTTAAGATTAGGGATGGAGATACCTCTATATAATCTATTGTTGTACAGGATTGTTTTAGCAATTCTGGGTTTTTGTTTTTTCATATGAAATTGAAAATTGTTCTTTCATGTTCTATAAAAAATTGTGTTGGTATTTTGATGGGAATTGCATTGAATCTGTAGATTGCTTTTGGCAGGATGACCATTTTCACTATGTTAATCCTACTGATCCATGAGCATGGAAGATCTTTTTATCTTCTGATATCTTCTTCAATTTCTTTCTTCAGAGACTTGAAGTTGTTTTCAAACAGGTCTTTTCACCTGCTTGGTTAGAGTCACACCATGATATTTTGTTATTTTTGGCTATTTTGAACGATATAGTTTCCCTAAATTCTTTCTCAGCCCTTTTGTCTTTCGTATACAGGAGGGCTACTGATTTTTTTGAGTTAATTTTGTATCCAGCCACTTTGCTGAAGGTGTTTATCAGCTGACGGAGTTTTCTGGTTGAATTTTTGGAGTCGCTCATGTATACTGTCATATCATCTGCAAATAGTGAAACTTTCACCTCTTCCTTTCCGATTTGTATTCCCCTGATCTCCTTTAATTGTCTTATTACTCTAGCTAGGACTTCAAGTACTAAGTTGAAGAGATATATAGAGAGAGTGGGCAGCCTTGCCTTGTCCCTGATTTCAGTGGGATTGATTTAAGTTTCTCTCCATTTAGTTTGATGTTGACTATAGGCTTCTATGTAGTGTCTTTACTATGTTTAGATATGTGCCTTTTATCCCTGATCTCTCCAAGACTTAGTGGAATACTCTGAAGAGTATTGGAGTTAGCCCTTCTTCAAAGGTCTGGTAGAATTCTGTGCTGAAACCATCTGGCTCTAGGTTTTTTGTTTATTTGTTTTGTGTTGTGTTTTTGTTTTTGTTTTGTTGTTTTTGAGGGAAAGACTTGATGACTGCCTTTATTTCCTTGGGGAATATTGGACTATTTAATCAATTTACCTGATCTTGATTTAATTTTGGTAATGGAATATATCAAGAAAATTGTCCATTTCATTTAGAGTTTCAAATTTTGTGGCATATAGGATTTTGTAGTAAGACCTAATGGTTGTTTGGATTTCCTCAGTGTCTGTTGTTATCTCCCACTTTTTGTTTCTGGTTTTGGTGATTTGGATAATTTCTCTCTGCCTTTTGTTAATTTGGCTAAGGGTTTGTTTGTCTTTTTTATTTTCTCAAAGAACCAGCTCTTGGTTTCATTGATTCTTTGAATTGTTTTCTTTATTTCTAATTCGTTGAGTTCAGCTCTTAGTTTGATTTTTTTCTAATTGTCTACTCCTCTTCGCTCTGTCTGCTTCTTTTTTTTCCCTAGGGCTTTTAGGTGTGCTGTTAAGTTGTTTGTATGTTTCCAACTCCTTTCTGAAGGCACTTAATGTTATGAATTGTCCTCTTTTCCAACTTTCATTGTGTTCTGTAAGTTTGGGTAAGTTTTGCCTTCATTTTCATTGAATTTTAGGACGTCTCTAATTCCTTTTTATTTTTATTTCTTCCATGACCCATTTGTCATTGAGTAGAGAATTGTTTAGTTTCCATGTGTATGTAAGCTTTTTGTTACTTCTGTTGCAGTTGAGGTCTATTTTTAGGCCATGGTGGTCTGATAGGATAGATGGGATTATTTCAATCTACTTGTATTTGTTGAGGCTTACTTTGTCCCTGAATATAAGGTCAATTTTGGAGAAGGTTCCGTGAGGTGCTGAGAAGTCATACTCTTTTTGGTTTGGGTGAAAAGTTATGTAGACATTATTAGGTCCATTTTGTTTAGGACCTCTATAAGTGTCATTGTTTCCCTATTTAGTTTGTGTCTAGATGGTCTGTCCCTTGGTGAAAGTGGAGTGTTGAATTCTCTCACTATTAAGGTGTTGGGATTGATGTGTGATTTAAACTTTAATAATGTTTCATTTACAAATGCAGGTGCTCTTATATTTGGGGCATAGATGTTCAGGATTGTGATGCCCTCCTGGTGGATTTTTCCTTTCATGAGAATGAAGTATTCTTCCTCATCTTTTTTGATTTGTTTCGGTTGAAAGTCTATTTTATTAGATATTAGGATAGCTACTCCAGTTTGTTTTCTGGGTCTGTTTGCTTGAAAAGCCTTTTTCCAGCCCCTTACTCTGAGGTAGTGTTTATCTTTGTTATAGAGGTGTGTTTCTTGGATGCAGCAGAATGTTGGATCCTGTTTCCGCACCTAGTCTGTTAGTCTTTGTCTTTTTATTGGCGAATTGAGTCAGTTGATGTTGATAGATAATAGTGACCAATTAATGTTAGTTCCTTTTATTGCAGAGTTGGTGTTGTTACTGTGTTTCTGCGTTTGTGTTCTTTTAATTTTTTGTTGTGAAGTTATCTGTATCCTGTGTTTTCTTGGTTGTAGTTGATTTCGTTAGATTGGAGTTTTCCTTCTAGTATCTTCTGTAGGGCTGGGTTGCTGTGTAGATATTGTTTAAGTTGAGTTTTGTCATGGAATATTTTGTTTTCTCTATCTGTGTTGATTGAAAGCTTTGCTGGGTATAGTAGTCTGGGTTGGCATCTGTGGTCCCTTAGAGTCTGCATGACATCTCCCACGGCCCTTCTGGCTTTCATTGTTTCTGTTGAGAAGTCTGGTGTAATTCTAATAGGTCTACATTTATATGTTACTTAGCCTTTTTCTCTTGCTGCTTTTAATATTGTTTTGTTTGCTCTGTAGATCTAGTGTTTTGACTATTATGTGATGTGAAGAGTTTCTTTTCTGGTCTAGTCTCTTTGGTGTTCACCTCTTGTATGTTTACAGACATCTCTTTAAGTTGGGAAAATTTTCTTCTGTGATTTTCTTGAAAATATTTTCTGTACCTTGGAGCCTATAATCTTCTTTTTTGTTTATTCCTATTATTCTTAGGTTTTGTCTTTTCATGGTGTCTTTGATTTCTTGAATGTTTTGTGTCAGGACCTTTTGTGATTTTTATGTCTCTTTTGAGAGATGTATCGATTTCTTCAATTGAGTCTTCAGCGCCCAAGATTCTCTCCTCCAAATCTTGAATTCTGTTGTTGATGCTTACCTCTGTGGTTTCTGATCTCTTCACTAGGTTTTCCATCTCCAAGAGTTTCTCTGTGTGTGTTTTCTTTATTGATTCTAATTCTGTTTTCATGTCTTACACCATTTCCTTCATTTGTTTGTAATTTGGATTCCTGTCCTAACATGATGGCCTCTATTTTTTGTTCATTTCCTCTCTATATGCCTCTAGATGTGCTTCTATATGCTCCTCTACATGTGTCTCTATTTGTTTGCCCATATTTGCCTATATTTCTTTGAGAGCTTTGTTCATTTCCTCTTTATGTGCCTCTAATAACTGACTATGCATAGATTTGAGATAATTTTCCTGTGTTTCCAATGAATTAAAATATCTGTTGATTTTTGGTGTTGCTGGTGAAGCCATGAAGTCCTGATTTTTGTTGGATATGTTCTTACACTTGCCTCTAGCCATCTGCTTATCCATAACTTTCTCTGTTTGTTCCTGGAGCCTGTACTGCAGACTGGGTCCGTCTGGCTCTGGAGTCCAGAGTATTTATTCTTCAGGAAGATGAGAGAGGTCCACTGGTTTAAGAATGGATGTAGATGCCTAGAAGAGTGGAGCATAAGCACAGGTGGGGGTGCTGGTGTGTTTCAGGGGCGCAATGCATACGCACAAGTGCCCTGAATGGCTCAGTTGCCCATAAGCCTGTGGCAGTGTTGTGCTCCAAGCATTCAGATTGTCTGTGTTGCACCATCTTGGCTCCAGGAATTGTTTGTCTAGACTCCACTGGGAGACCCACAGAACAGGGGCTTCAATGTCGAGAATGCTGTCCCAAGGATCCCTATGTTGCGCACAGTGGGGGTGTGGGTGGGAGGGATCAGATGTCTGACGGCTATGGTAGAGGGACCCTGGATCTGGAGCCCTGCACACACTCACTGGGAAGTGCACTCACTCATGTGCAGGCTTATGCGAAAAACACCAGGGTTCCTCCCACCTCCTTCCCCATTCTCTACTCTCAGATTTGGGCCCTTAGGGATAGGGGCAAATCAAAGTGTAAGACATCTGTCAGTGGTGTCCACTGTTTGGCCGCTGCCGTGCAGGGAGGCCCATAGTTGGTGCTGCCTTTGCCATCTCACTCAAGAGCACAGAGGCTCATGCTTGGGATAGCAGCCACCCGCAGCAGCAGCAGCAGCAGCAGCAGAACAGAGACTCCAGTACTTGTTTGGGAGGCTCCTCTGCCATCTCAGTCACCGAACCTCCCTGCTTGGGGCAGTGACAGAAGTCACAGCAGCAGCTGAGCAGGGAGGCCTGTGCCCGGATCCAAATAGTCCAAGCTCACGGGTTGTCCCCTCTAGCCCAGGAAGCCTCAATATCGATATTCTGGCTTCAGCCACTCCTCCGCTCACCATTTTCAGAGTTTTGGATCTTCTGTCCCTCAGATACTGTGCACGCTGGTCACCACCATATTAGAGCCCTCCTATCCTACATTTTCTTTCATGGTTAAGACTTTTAGTCCGTAACAAATTGGTTTTTGTATAGGGATCTATTCTCACTTTAAAATACATGGGTAATTAATTTTGCCACCACAAGTTCATTAATTTTCAGCCATGTAATATTAGCTGTGTGCTGGTGCAAGGCTTTTGTACAATGCATTCCATGTCCCCCCCCTTTTTTTTTCCCCTAATGAGAAGTCCTTTCTACAATGTAGTCATTTAGGAAATTTGAAAGGTTACATGATTTGAAGTATCTAAGGAGATTAACATGGTAATGAAAGCTACTTGAAAGAGGAAGAAAGTATAGGTGCACAGCGAGGTATAACAGTCGAGCCCGTGGAGGTGATTCTGAGACATACACCATGGAACTGTTGACTCAACAAGTAGTTAAAGACATTTCATAGGTAATCATGGTCGTGGAACTTGGGGGAATAAGAAGCCACCCATGTGTGTTATAGTTTGAGGCTTTTGGTATAGTCCCTACTAAATTTTTTTTTTTCTCATTTAATGAACTTCTTTACAAATACTGTTTATCCCAGTTAAATATGGTATCTGTGATAAAATCTGTGACCAAAAGTGTACTATTTGAGCTGGGGAGATAGTTCAGCAGATGAAGTACCTGCCATGTAAGCCTACGGACGTGAGTTTTCATTCCTAGAATCCTTGTTAAACAAACAAACAAAATTTTGCTAATATGGAGTTTGGTGTGGTGTGCACCGTAGACTTAGATTTTTCACCAAATCTACATTATTTAAGGTTCCTTCCACCGACTGATCAGAAGTAGGGGAGAAAAAGGTTATTAGGTAAAGGGGGTTGTACACCTTTTTAGAGGTAGTTCTTTGGGATGAGTCCTTTCTTTGTTGTACAGATACCAGCAGTCCAGTTCAAAGGCCAACACCAAACAACAACACAAATCAGTATGATTCAGAAGATTAGGACAAATCAGTGAAAGCTGAAAGACTCAGTTGGATTGCCCTGAGAAGTTTTCTGGAATGTTTCTTGAAAGTCAAGTGTCAGAGCACGAAGATCAGCGTAGTGATGTCAATCCAAAAAGTGATGTCTCACTCTGTGTGGGTTTCTGTATATCTCCTCTCCTGAGAGTCCACCTGCAGATGTTCTCAGCTGGCCAGAGCACACCCCTCGCAAGAGAGCTCACAACAAAACACCACATGCCCATTCATAAGCCAGCTTCCAACAAAATATCACGTGACTCAACTGAGTCTTCAAAGAAACCAGAAACTTCCACATTTCAGTGCACACCATTAATCCCAGCACTCAAGAGGCAGAGGCAGGTAGATTTCTGCAAGTTTGAGGCCAGCTTTCTATGTAGTGAATTCCAGGACAACCAGGGCTATGTAGAGAGACCCTGTTTCAAAACACACATACACACAAAAGCTGGTGTGACGGCACACGCTTATAATCTCCGTGCTTGGGATGCAGACAGGCAGATCCAGCATCCTTGCCTGATAGGTGAGCTCTAGGCCAATGAGAAACCCTGTACAAAACAACAAGGTAGATGTCACCTGATAAGTGTTATCTCAGGTTGACCTCTGGCCTCCACAGACACACATGTATTTGCTATTTGTAACTATCAATTTTTATGCATATGACCATGATTGATTTACAAACATGGACGAAAAACACTGCATAACTGGTCATGTTAGAATACAAGGTGAACAACTTTCTTACAGCTGGCCCATCTACCTTATAATGAATGCATTTAGGATATAGCAATGGTCATAGCATATAAATAGTGTTATTGTTGATACCCATGCTCATGTTATTATGTTTTTTATAGTACAAAATTATACTGTTAGCTTTTCTTAGGTTTATTAGTGGGGGAAACATATTCCCACAGTATTTTGTTTATATGTTAGTGCCTCATTATTTTGCATTGTAACTATCGTGTCTCTTTTTTTGCTTGAAAAAAACAAAAGCTTGAAACGCCGGGCATGTGCCTTGTTGTATGAATTTTAGAATCCCTCCAGGTATGGTATGTACAGCATATCTCTTCAAATGAATTTTAACTCCCTCCCACCCTCAGTAAAGCTAAGCATAGAGGCTATGTTTTACCTGATTTTTTTTTCTATTATACAAATACTTTATCTCTTTTGAAAAATTTCTTTTTTTTTTGTTTTACCTGATTTTATAGCTATAGTTTTAACACAGTTCTTGCCACTTAATAGACAGTACTTGTTTAATAAATACGAATGAATCAGTGATAACTTTATTATGAAAGGTATAGGTTTCAAATTTGTTAATATTTAAATTAATAGATATATTTATTCTTTTTTCATTTTTTATCACCTCCCTTTACAATTTTGTAAGCAGATTTTATAAAACTGTGCATTTAATTATAATAAACTGTGCATTTATTTACTTGTAAATAACTTTACTTGTAAATTTGATGCCTCAATTTATTTATCTTTAAGATGAATAAGATGAACTGATAATCTGTATTTTCTCTATAAGAGTTATGAGTCCTTAAACTCAAAGCACTTAATTGATGGGAGAAGTGTGTTCTCTAGGGATATGTTATCAGCATTGTTGCTTCTAGACTTCTGCAACATAGGTACAACCTGTGTTTGTACCACATAGGGTTCAGTTACAGACAGGTGGCTTTTGGCACATTGTCTAGTTTGGCATTGGATAAGGAGACTAAGCCCACCCCCCCCTCTGTCTCACATACACACACACACACACACACACACACACACACACACTGCAATGCTGCTGAAGATTGGACTTGGGGCTTCACACATAATAGGCAATTGTTTCACCCCGCAGCTCTAGTTCTCTTCTCTTAAAAAATTAATTCACTGTTCTTGTTGCCTTTGCATATGTATGGACTCTTGTTTCATTTTTTTATGTTGATGGAGTATTATAAGCATATGGTACAATAGGAAACAATGTGAAAGACATTCAAGTGCCTAACACTTAGAAGAAATAAAACTATACTTTATAGAAGATCTTTTAAATGAAGCTAAATAGAATAGATATTCTTAGAATCAAGTTAGCATCCAAAGTCCTGTTCCCCTATTTCTCTTTCTTTTAAGTTAGATTGAGTTTGGCAGTTTTAATTCCATGAATGTTTTTCCAACATACACTCACACATATAAGCAACATTATTTTATGGGTTCAAAATATTCAAATAAATGGTATGATGTGATATATATCATTCTGCAAATTTTTTAAATTGACCATTATGTTTTTGAGATTTACTTATATTGAAGTGCGTAACCCTGGTTAACTAAAGATTATATCAAAACACCAAAAAGACAAATGAAAAGGTATACATCATCATCAGTAATTAGGAAAATGCAAATTAACACCATAGGACTACTGAGCCCCTTGAATGTCTAAAATGAAAATGTGTGATAGTTGCTGCACCAGTCAGTGGCAGCAATGTGGAATAACTGAAATGTTCAGTATTTTCATGAGATTGTAAATTGGTGCATCCACTCAGGAAAACTATAGAAGATAGCCACCTACCAGACACACAATTATAAATTTAAGCTGTAGTAATGAACTCGTATTTCTACCAAAAGCTGTTTGAAAACAATCAGGGCTTTAAATTTTTTTTTTTCTATTTTTTCAGTGCTGAGAATTGAACCCAGGATTTTGCACATGCTAGGTCAGTGCTATATCACTGAATTATCCTACTGCCCCAGTGTTTTAATAATAGCTCAGATAATCTAAATACCCACCAACAGAAAAATAGGCAAATACATTTCTATGTGTTCCTGCTACACAATTTGGAAAAACAAAGTTTTTTTGTATACGGTGAATAATATTTACTATTGATATATCTTAGTAAAGCTGTGGTTAATCCTAAACAGCTGTATAACCAAATCCACCACACAGAGACTAGGATTTATTTAATTAATCTAGAACACAATGCTGGGCAATAGTTACTCCATCCTAAACCTCCAAGCCTGCATAGTTTCCTACTATTCAGATTCACCCATTATAATTGCTTTTAGTGATATCTTAGGTCCGGTTCGTTTCTCCACGTTGTTCCAAGACCTCTCCTGCAGCTTCTCCTCCTCTCTTCCCTCCCACTTTTTCTTCTCCTCCTGCTTCCTTCCTCTCTTCCCACTCTGAACCAGGATATCCCACTCTATCCTCTCCATTGCTCAACATTGTGGCTGGTTGTTTTAATTGAACAAATGGTGGCATGTATACACAAACTTGAGACAGGTGATGCTTAGAATAAACATCACAATGCAACATCCAGATTGAAACCAGATAGTGGGGGAGAGAAATCAGCATTTGAATGAACAAGGGTAAGGTGTATACATTCCTAAAGAACATAATACCAACAAAAGTCTCCTTAACCCCACCCTCCCTCCCTCTTCTCCCATGCCCCTTCTCCAGTCCACTGATAGCAGAGGTCCTCCTCCTCTTCTCTCTGACCCTAGTCTATCAGATCTCATCAGGACTGTCTGCATTGTCTTTCTCTGTGGCTTGGTAAGGCTGCCTCCCCCCCCCCCACCAATCAGGGGGAGGTGATCAAAGAGCCAGACACTGAGTTCATGTCAGAGACAATCCCTGTTCCCCTTACTAGGGAAACCCACTAGGTGACTGAGCTGGCATGGGCTACACATGTGCAAGGGTTCTAGGTTATCTCTATGAATAGTCCTTGGTTGGAGTATCAGTCTTAGTAAAGCCCCTGGGCCCAAATTTTTTTGGTTCTGTTGCTCTCCTTGTACAGCTCCTGTCCCCTCCAGGTCTTTCTATCTCCCCATTCTCATGTAAAGTATTATTTCTCAATGGTAAAATGTCTAGAACTCTGTAGTCATTACATGTGGGTAAGATCAGGGAGGATGAAACCAACACTGGTTTCTGGCATGCGCATGTAAGCCCTAAGGTTGCATTTCTCACCTGAATCATCTGGACTACATATGAAAACAGATTGCTGGGCCTTCTTTAGGCACTTTTAATTCAGTAGAGGCAACAAAGAGAGAGTTCACATCTCTGACAACTTCCAAGGTGAAGACAGCAATGCTGACAAAACCCATAGAGAACTGCTGGTCTGTTCTACCCATATCATTTGCTTTTATGTGTTCTTCCCATTTTTCAATGTTGTTAGACTTGTCTAGATATAAACCCCTTAGATTAATAGGTATTACTGGCTTTGGGTGTCATTATTTAAAAGGTAGAGTATCCTAATCAAGAGGATAATGAGAAAAGTTACTGAGTTCAGAGTGAACTAACTGAATGTTAGGTAGTTGACAGCTTCTGTGAATTGTGCTGTATTAGTTTGGATCTGCAAATTGAGGCCTGAACTAGAATTGTTAGTACAGAGGTCAGAGTTGTTGCAGTGCCCAAGTGTGGAATATAGAGGGAAACAGCATCAGAAATAAGATGAACTAATATTGAAGGTTAATTTAAGAAAAATAAGCTTATAAAGGAGAGAAAGAAGGAAGAAGAACTAGATGAGAATGGTGTTGCCAAGCTTGCCTAATCAGCATGTTTTAGGCTGTAAGAGACTCCAACTCAAACAAAATCAAGGTAGACAGTTCGTAAGGGAAAAACCACGGTTGACTTCTGGCCTCTACATGTACATATTTGCACACATATCCACTTACATGTACGCATACACACATACAAATGTGAAGGTTACATGGATGATTTGTGAATCCAAGCTCCTTGGAAAATAGGAGCAAAACATTCCACAGTATCTCCAAGTTAGTGATATAGTTTGGACTTAGACAAGTAGGCCTGTTTGTTTAGTGAGCATGGCAACAATTTAGAACACATCTGGTTATTGGTGACAACTAGTTATAAACTAGCTTTAAAACCAAGATTTCCCTGGGAAATTAGTCTCATTATATAAGTGGGAAAGCAATTTGCTGTGGGTTTCATGTTTAAAATGAAACCCAGAGTGAAATGTTTTGGCTCTAAAGCTGAGGAGACTAGATCAGAAAGTACATGTCCTATTTGAACCAATATCTGACAAGGATGATGAGGGGAAACTTAGGTCTCTAAAATAACATTGCTCCTGTTTACTGACTCCCAAACACAACACCGCAATTCTATAAAGCTCTCATGCTTAGAGTCTACGTACAGGGTAGTAGGAAAGCTGAAGTGAAGGGATAACTTAGTTCTTCACTGAATAGCAAGGACCGCTGCTTCTCTATCAAGTCAATATGGCATAATGAAAAAAAAATGGATCTGAAGTTTCAAGATTTATATTGCATTATAATTCAAAGACATCTGCTACCACAGGACATCACTGACTAGCTTGTGACCTGACACTGGTGATTTTACTCTCAAAACCTTTATAACATAGGGTTTATATTACTACATTACCTACCTCATAGAATTGTGAATATTTAAGAAATAAAATACCAATATTAACATATGTGCCGGAGACCATGGAGGTAAATGACTTGTGCATAATGTTTACAAACACAGAAGTTTGAGTATTACCTGAACACCATATATGTAATTGTTTTCTCAATTACAGTATTCTTTCCAGTTGCATTTAGAAATTGATGTGCCAAATAAAATATTTCATTTTAAATTGTCATTGAATTTATTTCTTATATTCTCAGTCAACCAATAAATATTAAAAGTAAACATACTTTAACTTTAAAAAGACTGAGACCTACATTTAGTAATATATTAAATGTACTTTAAAGTACTAAGATATTTACTGATGCTTTAAAGTAATAATAAAGTAATAATATAAGTAGCTTTAATTAGAAAAAGATAGTTAACTTGACGTATTTGCTAGCTGTAGCCTTACTAGAAAAAATATTTTAACATATATAGCTCTTTACACATCTAACTTTCAAATTAACTTTTTTCTTTAACTCAAAAAATTAGTTGTAAATTTAAGAACTGGTGACATATATCCCCATCCCTATACTTCATATCTTCTGACTAATCAATTGCCTTGTTCTCATGGCTCTTTCTCTTCTGATCTATCATTTCCCTGAACCAAACTGTTTAAATCAAAAGACATGGAAATTTTAAATCTTTGGATAAAGAACCTAATCAAATTGTAACAACCTTGACTTTCATTTTCAAATTATTTCTTTCCTGAAATTCTTCCAAAAACAAGTAAAAATACATAGGAAAAGACATCACTTATAGCCATATCTTGTACTTCTCTGTTTTATATTAATTCTGTAGGGTACAAAACATGATTTCTTTGTAGTTCTTATTCTAATAAAGGACAATACGAGACCTAACTTGAGTGAACTTAGGCTTCCATCCTTATTCTTTATTATTTCTCTGACATTTTTCACACTTGACCACTTGCCCCTCCTAGCTTTTGTTGATCCCTGTAATCCTGCAGTAACCTTTGCTCCCACACACACACCACCACCGCTACTCTAGACCTTTCAGTTGTTTTAACTCATGTCTTTGTTTCTAGAGTTAATCCTACTTCCTAATTTCAGACTTGTTTTTTCAGCGGTTGTCTTGAAATCTCTGACTTAATATCTTTCCAAAAATGTCAGCTTTAACATAGCTGAAACAAGCACTTGTCTTTTGCCTATATATAATCTGCCTGCTGAATTTTTTTTTTTTTAAGACAGGGTGTCTTATAACCTAGGATAGCCTGGAATTTATTGTATAGTTTTGATTGACATCAAACTTGTGATCCTCCTGTCATTGCCTCCTGGGTGCTATGCCACCATGCTTGCCTAACTTTAACCAAAAATAGCTCAGCAGCTAAGAGCACTGGCTGTCCTTATGGGGCACCCAGGTTTGGCTTCCAGCACCTACATGGTGGCTCAAAACTCTCTTTAACTTCAAGGTATCCAACACATTATGACCTACACGGGTACCAAGTACACACTTGGTGCAAATACATACTTGCAGGTACTCACACAAATACACGTAAAATAAAAACAAGTCCTAAAAATTAATATGTTTAGGTGAAAGTCTTATAACAAAATTAATTATTTTCAAGTGAACAAGTCAAGAGCATTAGTACATTCATGATATGCAGTCACCACTTCTATCTAGTTCCAAAGCATTTCTGTTACTCTAAAGCAAGTCTCTGTTCTTTACCAGTTTCTTCCTAATGCTTCTTTTCTCAAACCTTGGCAGCCACTGACATGCATTCTGCCTCTGGATTTATGAGGTAAAGATATTTCATACAATCAGATTCACATAGTACTTGAGTTTTTGTCCATGTAAATCTACTTGCATGTAGTAGTCTCAAGGAACAAAATGTTGAGATGATTATTTTGAAATTTTCTGATGTGATTCTAATGTGTAAAAACCTTCACTGAGCTTCATGGTGGTCACATAGCAGCAAATTCATTATGTGTTGTCTGATTTCTCTCTACTTGTACTGGGATATAATTTGGTCACGCTCTTTAAAGCCTTTGCCCAACTGTCAGGATTAGCTTGCCTTTGGTTTGGTTTGGTTTGCTATTTGCCTCACGTTCTTAGTGCTCCTGATATGCCAACACTAAGAAGAAACTCAGATTTCCCTTAGCATTCCTTCTGATTTTCACATCATTGTTCCTTGTCTCCTGATTCTTCTGGCCAAGAATGCTCCCCAAATCCAGCTTTCCCATCTCAATTTCAAGAAGTACTTGAGTGTTTGCTCAGGTTCATGGCTGAACCTTCGACTCCAGCATTTGTTTTGACTTTATGTTAGCATTCCTCTCAAACACAGAGGAGCAGACTTGAAGATTGCATTTTTAAAATCTGCATAGCTTATAGAATTTTGTTTTAAACATAATCTTGTTTCTTACAGCTATATTCATTGCCTAATCATCTTTATCTCTTCACTGACCCCTACTTTACCAAGCCATGAAAATAAAGTATCTGCTGTCTATGAATAGGTTCAGTGATCCCCACAAGCCCAGATTCCCATGGAAACCAATCAAAAACTAAGAGGAAAAGAAAGAAAATATATTGAATTTCCCTGAGACCTACAGCTTGTTTTTCATTAGACTCATGCTGGTTTCCTTTAGACTCTGGGCACAGCGCCAGTGAATATTTTTATGGCTGATAAAAAGGAACCTCAGATTCATTTACTTTCATTTAACCTTTTAAAAATTAATTTTGAATGTTACATCAGTTTCAAAGAAAACATGAGCATTAATTTTCTGATTGTCTTTATATGTCATAGGACTATATTTTTTCATATAGTTTTTCTTGTTTTTCTCTTGTTCATATTTTGCTGTTTAAAACTTTTTAAGGAAGAGTCAGGAGTGCTTATTATTTGTATAGAATGTATATTGTCCACCCCTGTTCACAGCATTTTTCCTTATGGCCAACCTTAGACTCTTTGCTCCTCCTTCTGTTATTAAGTTTCTTGAAGGCCCAAATGGTCACTTAAAATATAATAACAGGTAACCAAAACATCGATGTTGGGGGGTTAAGAGACTCGGGGAGTATATGGGCAGGAAAGGCAGGCTGTAATTTGATGAGTAAATAAATGATTGGTTGATTGATTGACTAATTGATGGATTGATTGATTGTGTGCTGGGAATTTAATCCAGTGTCTTCTACATGTTTGGAAGTTTGGAATCAATCTGTCACTGAGCTATCCCACCAGCACAAGTTGTATTTATAAATGAAATAATAAAAATAATATTCACTAAGATAATATCTGAGGCAAGACTTGAAGAAGATAGGGAAGCTAGCCAGATAAATAAGCATTTGTTACTAGTAGGAAAAACTAGAGGGATAAATCCTTAAGCATTGAGCATGCCTGGAATGTTTGAGAAGAGCAAGTTCCTGTCAGTTGACCCTAGAATGACTTAGTGAGGAGAAGACAAGAGGAAGTGAGAAAGGCAAAGAAATGATGGCTGGATCCTATAGGCCATTGTCACAAATATGAGGAAGCAGTAGAGGACTGAAGAAAGGATGATGTAATCTGTCATTTATCTTAATCAGAGGAGGGGTTTTTTTTCCTAGTTTCCATGCACTTTCCTTATCCATGCTTTATGTAATACGCTTTTCTGTCTGCTGCCCATCTTCATCCTTTCCCCAGATATGCATTCATTGTCTTCTCCTAAAGGCAGGCTATCTACAACAGACTATCGGGCAAATCCAGTGAGCCCAGAGCATATGACTATCCCATTGACTATTTGGCAGCCACCACTGATTCGTGTTGTAGGTTTTAAAAATATTGTTTCTAAAGCTCTTTTCTGTTTATTACTGATTGAACTATAGCCTGCATCTGTGTTATTGCACACTTGAACCCAAATGCAGTATCTCATTGTCCCCATGTTTTAAACTTTGCCAGAGTTACACAAGAGTAGACTTAATCATTCCTTCAACTATGTTTGTATCTCCTGTCTTCATCACTTATTATTACCTGTTACACATACAAAAAAAAAAAAAAGACAATTGTTTTCTACACATTTGATTTCCTACAGACTGTGAGCATCTTAATATGGAAGAGTCTTATTCAGTCTTTTTATTTCTAGGACCAAATATTTAACAACGAATGCTTGGTGAATTGATAGGGTCCTTTTAAGGTCCTCTTGATTCAGTGCAGATATCTCCCCAACCTACAGGCCACCACCATTCTCATCCTAATCTTCGATGTCAAAAATATATCCTAAGCACAGAAAAAAACTTAGCTATTAGTACTAAAATCAGCTTCACTTTTTTTTTTAATACTGGGGTGTGGGCATGAGGTTACTGTGTAACTCAAATGCTGATTTCTTTAACACTCCCTCCCCCCGTATCTGGTGGCAAACCACGCTCTGAGACTCCCCCGTTTTAACACTGTATAAACTCTGCTCCGCCATGGCAGCCTACAGCCAACCACTCATCGGGAAAAGAACAGGGCTGCACTTCCTGTCAGCCAGGGGACAGGGAGTTAGAGGAGAGGAAACAGGGGATTCAGCCTTGGGCAGAGACCCACAGGACACCAGGAAAGACGGCTCATCTGGAAAGGTACAGAGTGCAAGTATCCTGGGTTGTATGCAGGGAGGAAACCAGAATAGTTTAGAGGGTTAAGGATAGAGTAATAACTGCTCGGTGTTCGTGTTGTGAAGCTTGTTATAAACAAATATAAAGAAGTCTCAAGTATTTATAAGATAGTCAGTTTAAGAGTGAAACTAAGAGAAACGAGTATATAAAAATAACTATAACACTGAGGATTGAACCTAGGGGCTTGCAGCTGCTAATCAGTGCCCTACCACTGGGCTAACCCCCAGCCTGTTATCCTGACTAACTGAAAACATTGTTTTGTTTTGTTCTTTTCTTTTTTTAAAATTTATTTATTTTATAATTTATACAGTATTCTGCATGTGTGCCTGCAGGCCAGAATAGGATACCCAGATCTCATTATAGATGGTTATGGGCCACCTTGTGGTTGCTGGGAATTGAACTAAGAACCTTTGGAAGAACAGTCAGTGCTCTTAACCTTTGAGCCATCACTCCAGCTCCCTGTGTTTATTTTCTTATACGTGTTCAAACCATACTATCATTGTGGAATTTAATGTATAAGCTAAAGAACCCATTGTCACTCTGATTTTGAGAATGTATCATTCATTTGTTCAACAAATGATTAGTATTTACTTTGTATTAGGCATTGCACTATGTATCACTGTGTATTTTAAATTCACTCCATACCCAAATAGGGACTTTCAAAATGTGCCATCATAAGTTTAACATGTCATCAATAAAACTACTTTATTTTCAGAGAAAGCATTAAGAATGTACTTAGAAGCTGGGTGTAGTAGCACACGCCTGTAATCCCAGCACTCAGGGAGGCAGAGGCAGGAGGATCTCTGTGAGTTCAAGGCCAGCCTGGTCCACAAAGCAAGTCCAGGACAGCCAAGGCTATACAGAAAAACCCTGTCTCAAAACAAAACAAAACAAACAAAGAACAACCAAACAAAAAGAATGTACTTAGAGTTTATTTTAAATAATTTTAGATCTCAGAAGACATGTTTGGATTCTTTGAATATTTTTATTACAATTCCTTTGTGCCTGAATGTGTATGTGCATGTGTGTGCACAGGGATATGTGTGTGAATGTCAGAGGACAACTCTCATAGTAACGAGTTTTTTCCACTATGTGGGGCCCATCAAGCTTGGCTTGGCAGCAAGCATATTCACCCCCTGAGCTATCTCATTGTCCCTCATATCTTTTCTTTCTGTTTGTCATGTATTAGGCTGTCTCTGAAAATTACTTCTTAGTAACCTGAGCTAAAATGTTAGACAATACTTTGAAATAATGACTAGAAACTGTAACTGTATATGTAAACTGGTCATCACCATGTTGTAAAGACTGTTAACCATTACTCAGCTGGGTGCGTGTGGATGTGCCTGTAAACATAGTCGTGCTTAAAATTGTCATCTTGTTACATGATAATGCTTAAATATTATAAAATGATAAAGATAACAAGAAGACTTAAAGTGAATATGCCAGAAGTAAAGAAAAATTTTTTTCTTATTATTTTTAATTTTTGTTTTAGGTGTTTGAATGTTGCATGCACAGAGGCATATATATACAGTGTATAAGCCTGTGTTTAAGGAGGCCAAAAGTGGGAGCTGGAGTTACAGTTAGGAGCTGTTAAGAGCAAGTGCTCTTAACTACTGAGCCATCTCTCCAGACTTGCGGGAAAACCTTTTGGGAATCAAAATATAGAATAAAAGAAAAGACACTAATAAAGATTGCTGCAGAATGAGAAAAAAAGGCATTGAATTTGCAAGAAGATATGATAAAAAGAAGAAAAAAGACACATCATTTAGCAGCAATACTTGCAAGTTCTGTCACTAACAAAGACCCCCTTAATATCTGACAACACTGGGATGCAAAAGGCCAGTGAGCCTATTAAAAACTGAGCAAAAGAAAGAAATGAAGATGGGTTGGAGTGGTGTTTACATTGTTATTTATTCCAGTTATTTGGGAGACCAAGGTAGGAGGATTTCTTGAGTCCTGGTTCAAGGTGATCCTGGGCAACTCCAGGAGCAAGGGAAGGAAACAGGAGGACTGTGTGCCAGCAAACTGGCACCAGATTTCCACTGCTGGGAATCTTCATTACATATGAGTCTTAGAAATAGGAAGTGATGTATGACTGGAGATGTCAGACATTGGTAGAGTACTTGTCTAGCAAGCATGAGGCCCTGGGTTTGATCACCAGCACTGCAAAAGATGGATGGATGGATGGATGGATGGATGGGTGGATGGATGGGTGGATGGATGGGTGGATGGATGGGTGGGTGGGTGGGTAAAAGGGAAAAAAACAGGGTTTCTGTTTACTTTGATTGATTTTTTTTTTTTTTTTTTGAGACAAGGTCTAACTATATAGCCCTGGCCAGCCTGGAACTCATTATGTAGACCAGGCTGGCCTCAAACTCATAGAGCTATACCTGTTTCTGCTTCCCAAGTGCTGTAATTAAAAGCATGCACAACCATGTCTGGCAAGGATTTTAATTATGTGTATGTGGGTTTGGGTCTGTGCATAAAAATGAAAATGACAAGATGTCAGAGGCCTCAGATCCTGGAACTGGAGTTTCAAGCAATTGTGAGGTGCCTAACATGGGTACTCAGAACTGAACTCAGGTTCTCTGCAAGGTAGTGCATAATCTTATCCACTGAGCCATCTCCAGTGCAGCTTGCTAATAGTGGAAGCCTGTAAGCAAATGCAATTTCTGAGGGTTGAATAAGCCATATAAGATAATGTCTTATACCTATTAAAATGAAGAAAATTTGTTATGTAATAATGTAAAATAATCCAGCATTGAAAAGTAAGTTCAAACTATTGTGTATGATAGTTTCATATTTAATATGCAGCAGAGAAATTCACTTAAGGATTAATATTAGAAGAATAAGACAAATTTTGAAAAATATACATGAACTTGCTTTTCAGGAAAGAAAATACAGACAAATAGATGAGAAGTGAATAGAGAATCCTCCGTAATACAAAAGAAGATAGCATACAGAACAGGTATAGACAGCCAATCGACTTCTCCCAATACATCCTGTGGTTTTATTTTTGATTTCTATAATTATTTAAAAACCACTGTTTGCTAAGGTCAGTTCTTAAAGTTGATGAAAGTAAAACAAAGAGACCTAAGTATCTATTAAGTTGTATTGACCACAAGAGTAATTATTCAAATAACTTTAAAACAGTAATTTGATTCTGCAGTCCTAGAATGACAAACTGTAAACGCCTGAAAGACTTCATGAGATTGTAACCCATGCTGATTGTGATGGCACATGCCATTAATCCAGCACTCAGGGAAGGGGAGGTGGGTGGATCTCCATGCGTTCAAGGCCAGCCTGATCTGCAAAGTGAGTCCAATATAGCCAATGCTATCCAGAGAAATCCTGTCTCGAAAACAAAACAAAGCAAGAAGGAGGAGGAGGAAAAAGAAGAAGAAAAATTGTAACCCATATCCAGTAAATGTACTACTTGAAATAATTCTTCTATTATTTGGAGATACCAACACAAATAAATGGACCAAAATTTTAGTGTAGAATGAAACAAGTAGAATTTTATATTAATTTCATTAGTAAAAATTTTCTGTCTGAGCTATACAAACACATAAAAAAGTGAAGTGGTAATTTTTTTTTTTTTACTTAAGATTCATGTGTTTGAATGTCATAGCTCTGTGCACTAAGAATCTTAAAGATGACTAACACAGTATTGATGATCACACAATTTGTGATCTCTCAGTACAACTAAGAGGAACTAGAACTCCATAGAGACATGGAGACATGCTTACAGATAGGTAATGTATGGATTTCTTGTCAAACTGAATGGCAAGAATACAGCAGTGTCTACTTGGGATTATACCAGAGGGGGATAGAAGCCAACATTAAGGAGTCTCAAAGTTAGACAACCTGGACAGCAAAAAGATGACAATTGCCGTGGATAGAAGAAACATATGTAGCTTGTTAAGTTCTGTGTGCTCAAAATAATATGAAAGAAAAGTCATTTTACGGGTTCCTGATAACTCAGAGTTGAAGAGGAATCATTGCTCAGGCAAACTATCTGCACAAGCTGTATTTCCAGGCAAATAATAATTAATGAGCTAAAGTGTTTTAAAAAATAGGAAAAGAATGGGTATATATTTTCACTACTTTGGAACCGCCAATAGAAAAACAAATCTGGACAGTGGTCATCAATAAAGGCTAAAATCATTAGGAAGAGAGACTGATGGAGAACACTATAACACACCAAGTGGACAACATCTGAACTCTCTGGAGATTCCTAAGATTATGAAAACAAAGGAAGTACACATCAGATGTCCTCTGATGGGAAGGGGGAACTACCTATGATGTGTTCTTGCTCAAACAAGCTTCCAGCTCTATCCATCTTCAGGTAACATTCGGAAGATTGGAACATGTTAAATGATAGCATGAGGTGCTATGAGCCCTGCTTTTATGTATCTGTGCACACATATTTTAGAAGTTAAGAGTTTACACAAGTTTTCTCAACTTGAGTTCATTCCACAGTTTCCTTTCTTTCCTTCCTCCATCCACATTTGCACATCCTTTTCCTCCCCACAGTGAGATGTCTCCCAACATCATCAACACATTTATTCACTCCTGAAATAGTTTCAGAACAGTCTCAGAATTGCTTCATGCATCACGTTACAAAAATACCAGCTGAGTAAAAATACTACTAACTTTAGTTAGAGCTCTTCCCCTGTGACTGAAAGGACAATTTCAGCAGGTACTCAAATTTTGTGTTCACAGGTTATTTTAGTAAGACTTTCCTCCTCTGGTTGTGGTACTCTCTGTAAATGTAATGTTGTTTGTTTCAGTTTGGTCTTGTTTTTAGGTTCCCCTTCCTTCATCCTTGCTAAGTTAATTTTTGTCAGAAGTCAAACTTCAGTGAAAGGTAGCTTCAGACAGTCTTATTCCCATCTTTATTTTGTTTCCATTTCTTTATTCCATATAGACAACCTTCTTTGTTGTTTTCTGGCTTATTTTTCCTGTGTTTCATAGTGTATATTTTCTTGTTTCTAGTTCCTGGGTTTCCTTTTTTAGAATATTTTATATGTGGTTAGGTGACTTTTTAGCCATTTGGGTCCACTGTGATTATTATATCATAAGAATTTTTTTTGCAAGTGACATAAAATGGTAAAGATAAGGATATCAGTTACCTTAGGCACTGAATGGTTTGATATAGGAAGTAATAGCCAAGGTTTGTCAGCCCAGTGACATCAGCAAAGACCTAAATTCTATGAATTACATATAGACCACAATATCTATAAACAAGACAACTAAATATCTTTATCTTATTCACCTCTGACCAAAGAAAATTGGTGTCAGACTCTTGTCTGTCCCTTTCCTTCCAGTTTGAATCCAGTCCCATTAAACAAATTATCTCTCCATGATTGCTTATATCAATCAAAATTCTAGGTTGGGAAGTATTCAGCCTCCTCTAATAGATATGAGCCACAAAAATGTGAGTTCTGCTACCCTAGAAGAAGATGGGCATCCTTCAGTGAGACATACGTTCCACAGTCCTGGCAGTGTTCATTTGATCACAGAGCTTTGTGTAGCAAGCCGCTTTGAGAAGCACTGGCCATAGCTACCATATGCTACCTTTGGCATTCCCTCTCACAGTGTGGCTCTTCAGCACTAAGCTACAAGAAAGCCAATGAAATAAACTTTTCTTACAACTGAGGTGACTTAATTTTCACCCTTTGACATCCTTTCAGGCATTAAGCAAATGTGGACATTTCTTATTGAGTGCTCCCAAATAAGGAAATACTCAAATTACTCAGCTTTGCCAGTAACAGTTATGAGCGCCTCCGAGCATGTTACTGAGTTCTTCGCCTCATATGCTTATTGAAAAGTATAGTGATGATAGCTCTGGTCTGAAAACTAGAAACTTTGTTGCATATTGCCTTCTGGAGCGGTGTCTTGGCCATGTCCCAACAGAAATCTCTGAGATGGGAATCCAAGTGGAAAGCAAATGAATTTTATTTAATTACAAAAATCAAACCCTGTGCCCTGTGTTCTTCCCAGGAGGTGGAGGTTTTAGCATTATAATCAGGGTGGGCTGGCCTTTGACATCTTGTTTGGAAAGAGTGCTTCTTTGAGCTGTGCTCAGGTGTTGTTTAGTCTCAAGTGAAGTTGAGGTCTGGTCGGTACTGTGGAGCTCATGTTTATTAAATTAAACAAACTAAATCTACTGCTAGAGACCAAGCAAGATGATAAGAAATGACTGTGCTAACCCTTGGCTCTTGGGGTTCCGGTGTGTCTTTTCAGATCCGTTTAGCCAGTAGATACTGGCTAATCATTAGCTACTTTTCTGGACTATAACAATGAATACAAGAATACAAAAAAAAAAAAAAATCCTGATTTAATGCAACATTTGTTGGTGGAGAGCAAGAAAAAGTAAGTATTTTGAAATAATAGAGTATCATGTCATGTCAGATAAGGATACATATTATGGGAAAAGTAGGCCACCTGGGAGAGCCAAGGAACCTTGAAATTTACAAATATAAATATAGTGCTCAAGATAAGTTATGTTTAAGAAAGTAATAGGCATGCAAAGACTGAAAGATGCTGAGAGAATAAATTCGGCAGGGAAGGGGAATAACAGGCATGAGGCCCTTAGATGAAAGCATGAATGGTATTTACCAAAAATAGTCCACAAGGAGCCCACTGGTTCCTGTGTTTAAAGATGTGTACAGAAAGTCAGTAAGGCCATGTGCTAGTTTAGGATCCTGCTTTTAAACGCTCTACACTAAGGTAAGGTTACTGAAGAGTAATTACAGGAAATATGTGCTAGCATACATATTTTTTCTTAAAAGAACATCATTTTTAAAACATAATTGTGAGTTGGAGAAATGGTTCCAGAGCTAAGAAAACTGGGGCTGCTCTTCTGGAGGATCAGGTTCAGTTCACAACGCCCACATGGCGGCTCATAAAAAACATTAATTCTAGTCCCGAGGGATCTGATACTACTGTGGTGACTTTCTCCGGAAGCAAGCACTCACATGGCACACAGACACATATGCAAACAAAATACCCACAGCGAGCGCTTAAAATAAATTTTTAAATTTATAATTGTTAAAAACGTAATCATTATGACTTTTTTAATTAATAAGAAGCTTAGTGTGGTAGCGTACACTTGTAGTTTTATTTAGGGTTACTATTGCTATGATGAAACACCATGACCAAAAGCAAATTGGGGAGAAAGGGTTTGTTTGACTTACACTTCCACATCCATAGTCCATCACTGAAGAAACTCAGAACAGGAACTCAAACCCATAGGGAAACCTGGAGGGAGGAACTGATAAGAAGCCATGGAGGAGTGCTGATTACTGGCTTTCTCATAGAACTTAGAACTTACATGCTTTCTTATAGAACTTAGAACCGACTGCCCTGGGGTGGCACCAACCATAATGGACCAGACCCTCCAACCTCAATCACTAATTAAGAAAATGCCCTACAGGCTTACCTACAGCCTGAGCTTTAGAGGCATTTCTTTCTTTTTTTTTTATTTTTACACACATATTTTAATACATATGAAATAGTGAAATAATGCATGTACATAGATATATATGCTATTATGCATTGGATTAATATACATTTATGTATACTGCTTTTTGGAAACAGTTTCAGAAATTGTACAACATTTAAATGACTTTTTAATTCATCTGGTTTAACTAATGTTCACCTACCTTCACACATCACCTCTGAATTGGGGACATGGCTAAACTGTTTACCAAATGGGTTTTCAAGCCTGGCTCCACAGTTAAAATTAAACAGGGCTAATCATTCAAACACCATACTTTCAGATGACTAATAACTCCAAGCAATAAACTGTGAGAGGCATTTATTAATTGAGGATCCTTTCTTTCTAATGACTCTAGCTTGAATCAAGTTGACATAAAATTAGTCAGCACACCTGTCACCCCAACATAGAAAAAACTGTCTTAAAAACCCAGGGCTGAGAATGTGATTCAGTGGTAGAGCACTTTGCTGGTAGAGCACAGCAAAGAAATAAAACCAATGAATCAATACCATCAATGACCAAGTTACCATTTGTCTGGCAAATATAAGTAGTTTTGTTTGGACATTTTATTTTGTGACTGATTATGTGTTTAATTTTTTTTTTTAATCTATAGATCCGTCCTTAGTCTCTCTTCTTTCTTTGTTCTGCCTACAGCTCATTCCCTTGTACAAGTGTGTGTGTGTGTGTGTGTGTGTGTGTGTGTGTCTGTCTGTCTGTCTTATCCCTTACCCTAACGTAACCTGCTGTTTTAGTTTGAGTGGATTGTCTCAGTAGGATGCTGTTTCTCTCCCCAGGTGTAATTAACCCATTCCTCGGAGCTCTTCTTCCCTATAAATTAGTTGTTGGCTCTCTAGAGAGAGATTTAATTCAGACTCAGTCTTTATCCGTTGGTAGAGGGAAACTATTTCATTGTTATGGTGTGTTTGCCATCACAAAGGAGGTGATGTCTCATTGCCTCTGTTTCAATGTCAGAAGTTAATTGCTGAAACTAACTGACTAGAGCCCTTAGTTCACTGGGAAGTGCACAAGGTGATACTACAAATTCTGTCAGCCCTTCCACAACTATTTGCTAGGCTAACTTGTTCTAGATAAACTTTGCCTTACTACTACTAGGTGCCTCAGAGATGCAGTTTTTTAGAAAAAAATAATAATAAGTGTCTCTTTTTCCTTTATTTACCAATTTTCAGAATTGGTAAATATTCAGAATAATGAGTGGTTTCTTAGCATCCTAATTGCAGGACCTATTTGGGTGGGAGGGTTGTTTTTAAATGTTATTCTGAGTTAGGCCTAGAATTTTGGTATTAACTTAATATACTGTTGTTCTTACCAATATTTTCCTCCACATGAAGCCAGTGTTTGTTAGCTTACTTCTTACCTACTATGTCTAAATTGTCAAGATTCATTTACTTATTTACTGTTGTTCTACACTAAAATTAGCCATTTCTTCAAAGGCTTTTCTTTCAGCAGGAAAAAGTATTTGGTGCCCACAATCTAGGTGTTCATTATTACTCAGACTTTACAATGGACAGAACCTGAGTAATTTTTAAGAAATAAAACTTGATTTTTATCACTTTCCTTTTTAATTCCAGAATTAAAAGGAATTTAAGGTAACTTATCTTACATGTGTATTCCATTTTTCTCATCCTACTGTAAAAGAATATATTACATCGTATAGGAAAATCTTGCCTTCAAGTCATTTTTAGAAAATTTGGCTTGACATTCCTCCTTTGAGGCAAAGCATAGCATTTTTAATATAATGTTTTTTAATCTTTGAGAATTTCATATGTATTTTGATTGTATTCACTCTTACCCCTCCCTTTGACTCCTCTTATATCAAGCCAAACTCCATTCCCCTCCCAACTTTGTGTCCCCCTTTTTTTTAAAAAAAAAAAAGTCTGGTTTATGCCACTTATATACTGATGGGTGTACAGTCACCCACTGGAGTGTAGTGAAGCTACCAGAGGTCCCTTAAAGAAAACTGACTCCTCTTCCCCCAGAAGCCATTAACTGTCAGTAGATCCTCGGCTATTCTGGTCTACATTTCAGCATATAGACTGGCTTGATCTTGTGTAGGTCCTATGTAGGCATCCACAGCTGCTCTGAGTTTTTGAGCAATCCTGTCATGTCCAAAGACATTGTTTTGCTCCCATCCCCCGAATCTCTGGCTTTTACAGTCTTTCAGCCCTTTCTTCTTCACTAGTCCCTGGGCTTTGCTGGGTAGAGCTGTGATATGGATGTCCCATTTATGGCTGACCTCTTCACAGATGTTCATTCTTTGGCCAGTTGTGAGTTTCCACATTAACCACCATTCACTGCACAAAGACACTCCTCTGGTAAGGCCTGAGTGTTGCACTAATTAATGGGTGTAGAAATACAAATTTAGAGGAAAGGTTGATATTACGTCCATTTAGCAAAAATGGTGGTTGTATGCTCAACCATTGTGCTTATGAGCTCAACAACCACAGATTCTTAGCCTGATTCACAACACTAGGCATGCGTTTTCTCCTGTGGCGTGTGCTTTAAATCCAATCGGAAAATGTTGTTTAGCCCCAACCCTACAGTGGTAAATGCATGTCACTTTATCATCCATTGGCATATCTTACCACACCGGTTACTGTTCATAGGGCCACAGCTGGGTAAGTCTGTTGATGGCTTTTCTCCCCCAACAGCCTACATAGCAGCTTCCAGTACTATAAAAACTAGCCAGCAGGAAGGATGTTTCCTGGTCAGTACCAACTTGGTTTCTCCATGTCCTGGACAAAACTGTGTGGTATCTTCACCAATATGGTCTTCCCACAAAATTCTAGGAGGCAACCAAAAGCAAAAAGAGGAACAATGGGAATGAAGGTTTAAACATTTTTAACAGACAGGGGAATTTAGCTTAGTTAGCGGGTATTGAGTTCCCATTTCCTGCTTGCCAGTATGAGACAGAAGTCCACCAATAAATCTCATTGACACTACATTCTAGTTTTACATAGAATTCAACCACCTTTTTCAGCATAGCATTTCTACTGCTTCATTCTAGCTATCATGTTGTGCTGGGTTGTTACAGCTTTCACTTTAAGTTGATTATGATAAATATTAGCTGGTCTCTTGGTCTCTGTTCCAGCTCCTTGAGGCTGTGGCCAACACACCAACCAGAACAGTCCCTTATAACCTAAGTTCCGTACTCTTTGAGGGAATCCCATTTCAGAGCAAAAGTCTGTTCCTCCATATCTATCAGTTGCAAATATTTAGGCACAGCCAACCACGAATAAAAAATATTTACAAAAAAATGCATGAAAATATAAAGATTTTTTTCTTATCCCAATTCTCCAGGATCAATACAGTAAAACAACTGTTAACATTTAAAGTGTACTAGCTATTATAAATAACCTAAACATCATTTCAAATATATAGGTTAGATACAAATACTATAGAATTTTATATAACATACTTGAGCATCTGCATATTTCAATATCTGCTGGTGTCCTGGAGCCAATCCCATAGAAATTCTATGGGCCACTTTTTTATATGACCTATAAGTCTTTACATGTTGTGAATTCTTTTGTCTTCATGGCCTTGTTTCTACTCTTCCCTTGTTCTCTCTTTAAGCCACTGGCTTCAGTGTTTGCTCTAACAATCAAGGACTGTTTTCATATTTGCTCTCTGTCTAGCAGCCTTGCTAGTCCAGTAGGAATCTCTGTGCTGAACTCTTTCACTCCTATTCTTTACAGGGCTCTGTATGCCAGTAAACCCCTATCTTAGCTAATGGCTCTTTTCACCTCAAAACATTATTCTCCCAACTTAACTTTTTCCTCAGCATTGAACACTACCTAAAATAACGTTTGATTTATTAACTTACCATACTTCCATTAGAATGTAGCAAGTGTCCATGAAGCTATGGAATTTGCTTGTTTACTCACTACTTTATGCCATTAACGACAACAAGTATATGGTTGATACTAAAAAATATCTGTTGAATGAATATGATTACAGTTACAGATTTATTAATTTTCCCAATAGCTTACCACTTTTACATTATATACATACTTTTCATGAAAAATATAATGACATTCTAGTTGTCTAATAAAATATTTTTTAAAGAAACAAAGTCTTTGCTTTGCTAGCTGGCTTTTTCTCAGACCTTCATTCCCACTCCTGTGACTTTTGATTGTTCTTCATAGAATACTTCCTCTCTTGAGACCACAAATTTCTCTTTCTTTGCTTTCTGCCCTCTACGCTTTTCTGGTTAAATAGCCACAGACTGTCCCTTTGTGCTGCCTCTCATTGGAAAGTGAATCAGTGCAGCCTAGTGGCAAGCAGAGGACTGAACATTTGCATCTCCAGAATGTTTGTATTGACAAATGGCAGTCAGTTATTGACATTTATGTCCCTTGGTGATACTTCAATTGGCTTATCTTTGCTGGTCAAATGCCTTAATTGTTCTGGCCTTTAATTCAGTCAAAGTCAGAGCTAGAGCAGAGGGGAAAGGGAAGGAGCCAGTCTAACAGAGCATCAAGCTTGAGCTAGGAGGCTGCTGGCAACGATCAGCCTGTCATAATGTTATGATTTGTTCATTTTTATACCATTTATTAGCCTTTACTTGTTGTGCCATTTGGCCTCCAGGGCAGATAAAGTGCTGTCTAATTTGGTAGGTTTGCTTCTGTCAGAGCAGCCTCGACAGGGAAGGTGTTAGCTGCAGTGACAAATAATCAATAGCTGTCGTTGTCATGAGGAACGTGAGCAGTTGGGCCTTTCATCTAGAGGATTAGAGGTCTAATTGGATTGAGAATAGGGAGGGTGGGCTGTTGGGTAACCCTGTCAGCCTTGTGAAGCTGTCAAATGTCAGCCCTATTCATGGTGAAGGGAATAAGGAACCGTGTGCCGCCTCAGAATTGAGGCGGAAGGCATGTAAAAGCCCTTTATACAAAGGAATAGATACTGAAGTTGACTCAGCTAACATGTCCTCTCTTTTTATTTAATTAGATATCTCTTTGGATGATAAATCTGTATAACCCAGATGATATTTTAAACTTGGATACATAACAACACATGTACACCACTATACAGATCTAGGTTGGATCTTTTTGTTTTAGACAATGTTAGACTATAAACCATTTAAATGGAGATTAAAAATGAGACTTTATAAATTGTCCTCTTATGGCCAGTCTTAACAAATGACGGGCATTTTTGCAGTAATTTAGGGAAAGAAAATGAGACATTAAAAGGATAGATGAGTTAATAATAAAACATGCATGTTTGAAGTTATTTTTATCTGTAGTCATTTAGAAATGTGGGACTTCATGAAGCAAAGCCTTTCATTTATTCCTACATGGGACACCCTAAAAAATGGGACTCATGAATGGACTAAATTGCTTCTCCAAAGTAACGCCATTCATTTTTTCTTCTGTTAGTAAAGTAAAACACACTAACAGTACTGGATTTACCATACCAATGTTATCATATTTAATTTAAGCTCTTCTTTTATAGACATACATACTTACTCTATCTTCAGGGTATTATCAACGAGGAAAAAATATATAGTTTAATATCTATAGATTGTTAAATAATGAAAACATGGAGATATTGGACAAGCAAAGTGGGATCAGACAATAAAGGATCCTACATGAAGAACAATGAATGGATTAAAGAAATTATTGAAGGGTTAGACTTAAAACTTAAAGGTTGGTAGTATAAAGCTAAAGGCAGATTATTTGCTGCTAACTCACCACTACTTCTTATCATCCAATTCAAATGCCTTATACTCTTGAACTGCACCAGTACATTTGACCTTATATAATGTCTCCATGAATCTTCTTTCCCAAATATTTACCATATAGAACAATGGCAAAGGGTTAGACCACTGGAAGTCAGAAACTTTTATGTACAATGTCATCTAACTATAGCAAGAACCCACAGACTACAAAGCCAAGCTTATTTCTGCATGGCTCACAATAGCCAGGTCATAGATTTCACCTATGTGTCCATCAGTGATGATGGATAAGCAAAAATGTGATCCACACACACACATACACACACGTTTTGTTCAGGCAACTGAAAGCTTCTGTAAAGCAAAGGATACTGTTGTCAGAACAAAACAACAACCTACAGATTGGGAAAGGATCTTCAACAACCCTACATATGACAGAGGGCTGATATCTGGAATATATAAAGAACTAAAGAAGTTAAAAGGCAATAATTCAAGCAACCCAATTAAAAAATGGGGTTCAGAGCTAAACAGAGAATTCTCAACAGAGGAATATAGAATGGGAGAGAAACACTTAAAGAGATGCTCAACATCTTTAGCCATCAGAGAGATGCAAATCAAAACAACCCTAAGATTTCACCTTACACCCATCAGAATGGCTAAGATCAAAACTCAAGTGATAACACATGCTGGAGAGGTTGTGGAGAATTGGGAACCCTCCTCCATTGCTGGTGGGAATGTAAACTTGTACAACCACTTTGGAAGTCAATCTGACACTTTCTCGGGCAATTAGAAATAGTGTTTCCTCAAGATCAGCTATACCACTCCTAGGAATATACCCAAAAGAAGCTCAAGTACACAACAAGGACATTTGCTCAACCATGTTTGTAACAGCTTTATTCGTAATAGCCAGAAAATATTTTGTTTTGCATGGAGAATAAATCACATAGACAATTATTGGGTGTTTTCTCTCATATATGGCATCTATGAGTTATGGAGAATGAAATTAAATGGAGTGTTAGGGATGTAGAAGGGGAAATAGGATTAGAAAAAATAAGAAAGGATAATAGGTGATCATTGTGATCAAAGTACATTGTGTGTGTGTGTGTGTGTGTGTGTGTGTGTGTGTGTAAAATCCTAACAAAGCCTCTTAATTTATACAATTAACTAAATGTAAGATACCTGGGTATATACTAAGACTCTATTTCTTTCTGAGTGCTTTAGGCAGCTTTTAAATTTTAAACACTCTAGGTTTTTATTTCTTATTCTTTAAATTTGTGATTATACTTCTGTCCTATGGGGATTAAAATAAATTAATGGATTTGAAATGACTTATATTAACTTCGATTCTGTTAAGGGAAATATATATAATCTAAAGAGACTCAACTGTGTTAACAAAATGGAATCATCTTTGAGTGTATATAAGGGTATTCAAGAAGACTGAATCAGCCTCTTTAAAGATAAATTTTAAAAGTGTTATTTTACTCAGATAGGGGTTCTAAGAAGACTGTTGGACTCTTGCTCATGAATCTGACCCTGTTATTCTATATTATCACTCATGAATATATCTACTCCTGTTCTCTGAGTTTTTCAAATATAGAATCCAATCATATTTATCTGTGTATCCCTATGAAATGCCTTTCTCAAAATAGATTCTAAAGAAATATCTGTGAGGAGTAAAACAATGAATTCTTGTTGGTACTATCAGAATTAGGTCCATTTTGATAGTGAATATTCTTTAATCTTTTTTCCTTACTTTCAGTTTTTAGATATAATTTTACATGTCTTTCAGATCTTCTGCAGTAGCAGTGTATTTACAGTCTTAGCCACTGAGCCATTTCTCCAGGCTCATCAGAGACGTTAGCTGGAGTTTGGGTGCAACTAAGTTATCTTTCTGTTGAAACAAAAACTTACTACTCTTCAGGGTAGTATAACAGAGTGTATCTAGTGTCTCTGCAATATTAATAAAGTTCAAAATATTTTTAAACTTATTATATATCTAGACGAACCGGAAACTATGGTCCATGGTCAACAGAAAATGCAACAATAGAGAAAAAAAAAAACATCAGCGTTGTTCCAGATGCTTAATTAAAAATACTTTAAAATGATTCTTTTAACTTTGTTTAAGGATACAAAGAAAAGTGTCCATATAATGAACAAGTGGGATGTCTTCAGGAAAATGGAACATATAAGGAGGAAGTAAAGGGAAATTTGAACTAAAAATACAAAATTTAAAATAAAGTTTTATTGCAGATCTGAGATGACAAAAGGGACAGTAAACTTAAAAGATAAATCAATAGAAAGTATACAACCTAAGGGAACTTAAAACATAAATCAATGGAAATTATCTAACCTGAAAGTAAAAGAGGAACGAAATGAGGGGGGAAAATGAGTCTCTGTGATTTGTGAGGCAATATTGAGAGATCTATTTTATCTAAAATTGGATTCCTAGGCTAGAGATTTTGAAATAGAAAAGTAACTGAGAAAATTATAACAAAAAAAAAATGCCAAAAGACATGAGTTTAAAGTTACAGAAAGTTAGTGAACTCCAGTAAGACAACTACATTGAAAAGCCCACTTAGAAGCTCCCTAATCTAATGTCAGAAAATGTGCGGTAAAGAAACAATCCAGGAGGAGCATGGAGAAAGGCACTCTCCATATGGTAAATGGTGAATGCAAATGGCTTGCCATTGCTTCTCAGCAATAAATCTACTCTAAAAGCAGTCAGTAAATTCGCTGCATTTTTCCATTGGTAGCCAAAAAACTTTTTTCTTCATAGAAATAGAAAAAAAAAATCTGAGTTTTATATGGAAGCACAAAAGTTTTCAAATAGCCAAGTTAATCTTGTGTAAAAATAACAATGCAGGAGGTATTACAGTAGCTGATTTCAAGTTATACTACAGAACCAACAGAAATAAAAACATGCTGTCAGCACAGAAACAGAGGAAACAGACAAGGAGGGTAGAAGACAGAAACTAAATATAAATCCATGTAACTATAGCCGCCATATTTTTGAAGAAAAAAAAACATAATTGGAGAAAGGACAGCATTTTCAACAAACAGGGATTAAAAATAAATAACCACATGTGGAAGAATGAAAGTAGATAAGTGTATTTCACTGCAAAAATCAACTTAAAATGAATCAAAAATTTAATGTAAGACCTGAATTTCTGAATCTGTTGAGGGAAAGCATCAATATAGAGGCATAAGCAAGGATTTTTTGAAAAGGATTCCAATAGTGTAGAAAATAGCAGAACTTGACAAAGATACTGCATGAAGTTAAAAAAAAATCTTCATATCTAAGTTAAATAGATACATTTAACTAATCAACAAACACATTGAAGAGACACACTGGTGAAAAGGATTAATAATTGCCAGCTATACATCCAACAGGAGATTAATACATATAATATATAAAGACTCCTGTCGGGCTGGAAAGATGGGTTAGTGCTTAAGAGCTCTTCTAGAAGTCCTGAGTTCAATTCCCAACAACCACATAGTGGCTCACAACCTTCTATACTGGGATCTGATATCCTCTTCTGGCATGCAGGTGTACATGCAGATAGAGCACTCATACATAAAATAAATAAATCCTTAAAATAAAATAAAGAAGGTGATAAAAAATAAAGACTTCTGTCTTAGTTATTTTTTTAATGTTATAATGAAACACCATGACTAAGTCAACTTAAAGAAGAGTTTATTTGGAAGTATAGTTCTAGAGGAACAATAATCCATCATGGTATAGAAGCCTGGCAGGAAGCTATGGGCATGGTGACAGGAACAGGAAGCTGAGAGCTCACATCTTTAAACACAAGTTAGAAACAGAGAAGGAGACCTGGAAAGAGAGAGAGAGAGAGAGAGAGAGTGAGAGAGAGAGAAAGAGAGACGTAGAGGCACAGCAAGAAGTAGAAAGTAGACTAAGAGAGAAGAGAACAGTCTAAAGAGAGGAGAAAGAAGCAGCAAGAGGGTAAAGGGATACATTCGAAATGAAAGCAGAAAGTCACATTTGAATGGAAGAAGGGGAGCGGTAAATAAGAACAAAGCAAGGTAGACAGAAAGGTGGATAGAGAGAGAGAACAAAGACAACAGATAAAGAGGGTCATATGTTTGCTATAATAAAATGCATTATTTTTTAATGATGGGCCTTGACCATTTGACATAGAAAATATCCCAAAATAAGGTAATAACTTCTTAGAAGAAATATAGCCCATAGAGGAAATACCAGAAATATTACAATACAAAATATGACCAGTATGCCCAGACACTCCCATACCTTGCTGGAATATAGCAGAGAAGTAAGGAAAAGCTTTTGGAAAGAATCTGTATAAGGAGAGACACAACAGAGAATAATAGTTGCAAATGGTAAATGTTTTCTGCTCTATCTAGATGCAAATCATCAAACTTGGAGGAAGGGCTTTCTTGAAAGGGGAGAATGTTACATCTTTCTGTCATCAGGATTTCTGGCTCAGAGGCTTAGCACTTTAGGCCTTGAGAATCAAGAGAATTGCAAATTCTCAAGGTGCCCAAAGCCACAGACTTATGATACCAAATACTTGACATCATAAATGTCTTTCCCTGAGCTTCAGCAGTTAGTGCCACATATACAACCCTGGGTGTTGAGAACTAAGGACTTATAGCTCCAGGCTTTCAAAGTCAGAGACTTAGTACTATGTATTAAATTCATAAGGTTGTTGTTCCTTTTATCATCAAACCAGAAATGAGCAGCTAGTTTTATAGCTTTGAGCTTCCCATGCTGAGGCCCTCAGCATTTAGTCCCCAGTGGCACTTTGGAAGTCCTTTAGAAGTCAGAGTCTGGTTTTTCTCCTCAGCTATTCATAGACCTCATCTTCTATAGTCTCAGCTTCTCAGCATGTCTTGCCTTCAGGAGTTCTAGCTTCATTTTTCCCCTTTTATTGAAGATCGATAATTTTCTCATATAATAGAATAGTTTCTCCAGACTATAGGTTCCTCTCCCACTACTCATCACAATCCTCCCCGTGTCTCTTCCCCTCCAGATCCACTTCCTTTATGTCCCTCATTTAAAAAGATCAGGCTTCTAAGAGATAACAACAAAACCAAAACAAAATAAAATATAAGAAGAAGCATAAACTATCATTTAGAAGTTGGACATGGCAACCCAACAAGAGAAAGAGTCCAAATGAGTCAGGGACACATTTGTTCGTTCTCATAGTCAAGAGTTCCATAAAAATACTAAGCAAATGTGTGTACACATATGATGAACCCCTGATGTAGACCCATGTAGGCCCTTACTTGATGCTTCAGTATATGTGCCTCGCTTCGTTGATTCAGAGGAGCCTTGTTCTCCTGGTGTCCTCCATCCCCTCTTATGCCTACAATCTTTATGCCTCCTCTTCCATTGGATTCCCAGAACTCCCAGAGGGATTTATGGAGAACCCCCACTTAGATTTTGTCTCCACATAATGTCTGTCTGGGTCTCTGCGTCTGTTCCCATCTGCTGCTGGAGGAAGCCTCTCTGATGACTGAATAAGGCACTGATCTAGAAGTACAGAATAATTTCATTTGGAATCATTTTATATTTTTAAGACCTGTAGTACTTGGTTTTACCTTACGTCTCTAGGCTAGCTAGCCTCGGGTTCTTGGCTACCCAAGCAGTGTCAGGTATGGATTCCTTCTTTTAGAGATTTCTGGGTAGTTTTAGTATGCATATGTTGAAAGTGCTGGTGTTGGGAATAGCTCTGCAGGGCTAAACCAGGGTTTCTCAACAGCATTTGTGTAGGAGAGGAAAAGACCTTGCATATAGTGGAGGGTTTTTAGTCTTAGGAACAACCTAGTAGGGTACCTGTTCTATGGTTGGGTAACCATGTTTAGCTTCAGTGGATATTTTGTGACAGTGTTACAAAATGTTGGTAACCCTTTCCACTCTGATCAGAAATAGTGCGTGGTCCAGATGCACCCTGTCCTCAGCAGTATTAGATTTTGTCATGGTCTTGAGACTTAGCATTTCTTTTGTTTTAATCTGCTTCTTAATAAAGAAATTAAATGATCTTTATGAGCTTAGTAGCCATTTGTGTATCTTGTTTTGAAGTTGTCTGTTTGAAACCTTTGCTGATTCTTCCAGTATGTTGCTGTTGTTGTGTTGTTTTGCTGATGATGTTTTTGAGATCCTCTCACGTGTATCCCTGCCTGGCATGTAATTCACTATGAAGACCAGGCTGGCCTTGAACTCAGAGAGATCCATCCGCCTCTGCTTCCTGGGTGCTGTGATTGAAGGCATGTGCTGCCATAGCTAGCACCCCAGTAGTATTTTTTATGCTGCTACAGGGAGACACTAAAACAGTTTCAAAATAAAGACTTCAGACTCTATGGAGGAAGTACTGTGGGTTTTGTTTGTTCGTTTGTTTGTTTGTTTTATTAGGGTTGGAACTCAGGGCCTGCCATATCACTGGGTCCATTCCCAGGCCTAGTAATGTATCTTCTAAAAGTGTTGTTTTGCACATTGTTAGGTGTAATAGCATTTGCTATAATCTGAGAATTTGTTACAAGCAGGTTGTTTAAGAGCCCAAGGGTAGCATCAACTACATATACATAGCAAATTAGAGACCAGGTTGGACAACATGAGATCATAACCTACCCCCAAAATAATAATAACAATAAGGTGCCAGTAGCATGTACAAAGCCTCCATTTGCTTTCATAGCACCACAAAAAAATATTGTACCAAAATATGCCTAACATAAAATTTATTATTTTAAGTTATATTGTAGTGATTTAAATACATTCATAATATTTCACAAATTAGTTCACTATTCTTTGTGTTATTTAATGATTTAATTAATTGTGTGTACAATTTGACAGATTTTAATATATGTACACATTCCTTCAACCAGCATAGAAATCAATATAATGAGCATTCCATCATCTTCAAAAGCTTCCTCATGAATATTTTCATTCTTCCTCCCACCATGTGGCCCTCTCCAGGCAGCGACTGATCTTTCTTTCCCTCCAGAATTGTTTCTATTTTCTGGAATGTGGTATAAATGGAATCATGCTGAGCTGGGTTTTTTGTCCAATTCCTTTCACTTACTATAATTAATTTGAAATTCTTCTATGTTATTACTACTTGATCTGTAACTTATCTATTGTTATCCATTTACCTGTTGATGGACATTTGGGTTGTGTGTGGATGAGGACTGTTACAGTAATGACATGAGCATTTGTATGTCAGTATTTGCTTACCTTTCTCTTGAGTAAATATTTAGGAAGGCAATGGCTGAATCATATGGCAAACATTGAACTTTTAAGAAACTGACAATCTATTTCATGAAGTGGTTATACAATTCTACCTGCCTACCAATAGTGAATGAAGCATTCTATTTCCCTGTATCCTGACAGGGCCCTGTATGGTCAGTCCTTTTCATTTTAGTCATTACAAATCAAGCCATTATTCTACTTTGATGTGCAGTGATTTTAATTTGCACTTCTATAAAGACTGTAGGATGTGTGTCCACCTCCATGTGCTTGTCATGTATCTTCATCATGTTTTGCATCATCATTGGTTCTAGAACTTGCTAAATTTCCTAAATAGATTTTATAAGATATTTGTAGATTTTTCATGCCTTTTTGTAAAAAATAATGCCATCGCCAAATACAAATGAGTTCATTTTCCAGTCTGTAATCTTGCACTTCTTCCCTTCTTTTCTAGGCCAAGAACTAATAACTAAAACTTCCTTTCTCACTTCAAATAGAAATAGCTAAAGTGGACACCCTTGCGTTTTTGCTGACCGTAGGAAGAAAGCATTTACTGTTATGCCACTGCATACAGAGTTGCCTGTCGGTTTTTAAGTCCTTACTGTGTAGGACGTAGGAGGACTACAAGCACAGGGAGAAGCGCTGCAGGCCCTAAGGCGGAGTGAGTGTTTCCAAGGGAGAAACACCATGAAAGAGGAGCTCCCTCCCCCACAAAGCTGACATCAGACCTTGTTGAAGGTGGGAAAGCCAAGAACCAGAGCCAGAAACAGGAGACTAGTAAGCAGAAAGCATTCTGCCAGGGTGGTAGTGAAACTGCTGGTCATGAGGGTCACAGGGTCTCCTGTGATCCAAGATCACGCCTTGGATCAGAAGCAAGAGGAGCATGCCAAAGGGCAAGGTCCTGTCTCCCTTACATGTTATGTTCTTTGGTGTTTTTTTTTCTAGTGGTCTTCAGCAGTTTGCCCATCATGTTTCCGGAGATAGTCTTATTTATATTAAACAACCTTGTGATTCACTGAGACACCTGAGTATAAAAGTTTCTATTTCAGTCATTTTCCCTCAAATATTTCATTGCATTGTCTCTTATTTTTTGAGGACACTGTGTCAGATTTTCCTGAATTATTTTACAGATCATTAAAGTTCTCTTGATTTTTAACTTTTTCTTTCTTTTCTCTTCTCCCATCTCTATTTCTGTTGATATTAATGAAGTTTACTGGCCATATTTTTGTTATTTAGTCTATTATATTCATGTCATGTTGCAATTTTTAGGACTTAAATATTTCTCTCCCCATAACCCCTCTATGTGTGTGTGTGTGTGTGTGTGTGTGTGTGTGTTCAGGTATGTGTGGAGACCACAGGACATCTTAGTCATTCCTCAAGTATCCATCCACTCTTGTTTTTAAGACAATGTCTTGCTTACTGGCCTGGGAATTGCCAACTAGGTTAGGCTTGCTGACTAGAGAATTGTAGGGATCTGCTACATCTTCTCTGCCTGAATTGCAGTTCTGACTGTCGCTCCTGTTGTGTTGTTGAGCATTCTCGTTATGCAGCCTTTTGTCATATTGCTAACACTCAAGTCATAGTGATGTTCACTTGTAGTGATTGTTCTCTCTCTTAACTTTTAATCTCTTTTTTTTTCATGTATAATTTTGATTATGTACCTGTAATTACAGATGACACCTTGTTAGAGACTCTTGGTTTTGTTACCTTCCTCTGGAGAACACTGACTTTTGTTTTGCCAAGCAGTTTAAACTGACTACTCACATTGAGCTTGTTAACTGTTTCATTTTTTCCCTTCGTCTTTTGATGAATCTCTTAGACCTTAGTGCATACTGTATAGCCTATACTTCAGTGCATAGTTTTGAGATTTCCCTTGAATTCTGAGGTGTACACCAAGCCCTCTAACTATATGAAACTCAGATTTCTATACATATGTCTTAATTTTGATAGAAAGCCTGAGATGTGTAATGAGCCCTCTAACTATATGGAACTGAAATCTCTATACCTATGTCTTGGGCAGTAGCTGAAATCTCTAATCTTACCTGTTTTTGATTTGGGTGTTTCATTTGGGGTTTGCAGATTTTTTGGAGTTTCTGTATTTTCAGTTCAAGTATTAGGATTTTACTGAAATATCTATGCATACAGGGCTCTCTCTTTGGCTGTTTTTGAGGGGGAGGAGAGTGTTCCCCCATGTCTATCTTTTATCTTAATCTCATCCATCATATCCATGACCTAACTGAATGACGTAGCCCAGCAGTCTTCCTGATTCGAGCCTTTCTTCTTTTTAAGCCATTCTTCACATTGAAGCCAGATATTATTCACTGGTCATCTTTTAACAGATAATTGGTGAATATCTCAAAAGATGATTCTTCAGTCCAGCTACTGCAGCTTCTGTATTGGCTTGCCACATAGACTCAGCTCTAGGGAGACTACAAGTCCAAACTGACTTAGTTCATTACTGAGACCCCAACCAGCAGCATTTGACCTTTTCTGATTCCAGGTGCCAAAGACAATATAGAAGCAGGTCCAGGTAAAGCTGCATAATCAAGGTGCCTGTGCCACACCTAAAGAAACTCAAGCTTAGAAAAGTGCAATATAACAGCAGAGCTATGAGAAAAATCAGGACCCTTTGCCCCCAAGTGAAATATACGTATTCTGGTCTGCCCTCTAAGCTAAAGAGAAGTGCTAACTCCAGCTTCGAAATTGTATGCGGACATTCTTGACAAGATATTCTGACTGAGTATACATGTTGAAGCAATATGAAAAATTGGCTACAAACAAGAATAAGAACAAAGCAAACTTACCTTAGGCCAAGCTTTAAGAATGACTTCAGAGAACAAGAAACATATTCCATCTATTCCTCTACTCCTGCTATCATTTTCCTCACCATATGCAAAAGAAAAACAACCCTCAACTACTTGTTAATTGCAGGCATAAATTTACATAATAAGTTTAAAATCTTTCGTCCTACAGTAAGATATAGGATGAAAACCAGAATTACCTTGGAAAAACACTCCTTTCCCCTAAGCTCAAAAGACAGACTCTTCACAAAGGCATTAACTGTAATTAGCAATTTATCCATATTTTAAACTGTTATCCAAAAGAATTGAGTCAGGTTTGGTTAGAGGAGGACTTACAAGGCCTTGCATGCCATGTAAGGAGAATGTGTGCTTAAAGAATAGAGCACAAACCACAGGCCAGTGGCAGCTCGTTGAGTGTCTTTTACAGTCAGATCCATTTGTGAGCTGGGTGTGATGGTGCCTTTAATTCTAGCACTCCAGAGGCAGGCAGATATTTGTGAGTTCAAAGCCAGGCTGGTCTATATATTGAGTTTTAGGACACCCAGAGCTACACAGTGAGACCCTGTCTCACAACAAACAAAAGGATGTAATCATCAGGGTGTGTTTGTATGAAGCACACCAGTTTCTACAACAACAAACCTTGTGTTTGTATTTTGACTTTCTGATGCAGCTACAGGTATGAATTGGGCTTTAGTCACATACTTTTCCATTATTCATGGAGTCATTCCTTGAGTTCTAGTTTCACAGGCGCATAATTCCCATAATCAAGCTTTTCCTGTCCAAGATACCTACAGGATTTCTCTTTCTATTTGAACCTACCTAATGGAGGAAGGAATTGAAATTTCAAAAATGTTCAAACTGAGAAGGACTGTGAGTGGGGAACTAGCTTTCAGGCATAGAAAATGGAATGAATAAAGTTTGAAAGGTCAGAATGGGTGGGCATATATCTGTTTAATGCCAAGTGATGCTACTTTTAATGTTTCTTTTCTTGTGTTTTCTTTATACTCTCTTTTTCCACATCTCACTTGTCTATACATTAAAGCTTCCAATGTCACACAGTATTATTCATAAATATTACTTGTTTTGGTGGTGTTCAGAGTTAAAGTTGCAGCACTCCCAATGCTTTGTTCCTGCCATTAAATATTCCACAGAGAATAGTCAGTGGAGTCATTCTTGAACTTGGCTCTATTACTAAGCAGAATCATTCATAAATTTAGTCTCTTTGGACTAACTGGATTTATTGTAAGCTATCAGAAATCCTCCCAGATGTGCCTGACTGCACATGGAAGCTCTGAACTTTACAGCCCTGTTTACTGCCAGCTGATTCTGACCAGAGCAATATAGCTTCTATCCATGGCAGAGGAGAGTTAAGAGTGTGACAGGGAATTTGAGTTAGTGGTAGGCAAAAGTAATATGACGGGCTTGTAGAAGATGGGTGGGTGCAAGGCATGTTGGAGGCTGTAAGACAGATGCTTCTCAGTAGCTATAGACCAATTACATCTCCTAAGGTACAAAGCATACAGTCCAACATACATTTGGTGTTTAGCATCAATAGCATATGGTAAACCATTACAAAACATGTTTCTAATTTTGGTAAAGTAAGTTGGAAGGCGATGTCATTTGAAAGACTGTCTGCTTCAGGTATTCCCTGTCATCTTCTCTTCCTGGGACATTTGCTGGCATGCTTTCTTGGTGAATTTCATTTGTTGTTAGTAACTATGTATAGCCTTAAATAACTTTTTTCTTGGATTTTTTGAAAGTTTTTTCTCAAACATATTTTCTCAAGTTTATTTTATCCAAGTTAATGAGGCTTAGGATTCAGAAGTGTGTTTCTTGGTAAAACAGAGAAATTATGAAGTTAAGTTAATTTAAAAGGACCTCAACCATCATTCAGTGGAGCATTTCCCAACACTTCTCCCTTAACATAACAGCTCCTGAGCCAGTTAGCTTATGCACACAGCGGAGAAGAACAGAGATCCTGTCTTACACAAAGAAAAGCAGAGACTATCACGCAAGGCTGCCCTCTGACCTCCACACAGCACCAGAGCATTCACACACTGAATTCATACACACAAACACATGTATGTGTGCAAGCCCATGTGACAGATCATATTCCCATAAAAATGTGTCAATACTGAGTCCCAAGGTCAAATAAATGTGGGGAATACTGACTATTTATCATTGGAAATTCATAGGGCATGTAGAGGCTCTTGAGAAATTACACATTTAAAAAAAACTTGTTTTTTTTCCCTAATCTGTAATTTCTCATAATCCATTGGTCCCAATGGCTTTTTTCCCCAGCATAAAATAATACCATTTACCGACTGTAAATCAGTCGGTAAATAACAGTTTCTATAACTTAACAGGACTACCTCTTTTCATAACTGAGGGAACTGACCCCCAAATTCTCTTTCTTTATCACTTCTAAAAACAATGGCTTCCACAAAATAGACACATAACAAATTTTAGGCAAATGGAATCATATATCCATGCTTCTATAATGAGTTGGAGTCAGGATTCAAATCCAGACCCCTGAACATAATTATACTCATAGAATTTAATGTTAATACAGTTACACTCATGTTTACCACTAAAAGCTGAAGGTAGGTGGAGGCATGTTTTGTTTCTATAAAAAAAAATTATATGCTGACCTTAAAGGCATAGTAAAACTGAAAATTTTACTGATGTTTAAACTGCAATAGTCTCAGGTTATTGTTCTATAGCAGGATCAAGTGTTGGTGTCTTGATATTTTTTTGAGAGTGCCTTGGGTTTAAAAAAGAAAGTTTAAGTCTGTCTCTAGGCAGATGAAGGGGGTATTTTCTGACGCTTCTTTTCTATTCCCATGGTTCTCATGAAATTCTTCAATCTATTCTAGTCTGGAAAGCACTGGATCTTCTGTAAAGAGGTGCTAATCCCAAGGCGATAGAAAGAAAGAAAGAAAGAAAGAAAGAGAGAGAGAGAGAGAGAGAGAGAGAGAGAAAGAAAGAAAGAAAGAAAGAAAGAAAGAAAGAAAGAAAGAAAGCAAGCTCCTCAGCTCTGTTCTGTGCAGGTTGATTTGGGTTTTGTTTCTTTCTGTTTTTTAGTATATTTGGCCTTAAAGCCTTTTTCATCAAATGCTGCACTATGTATAAGGAACAACTGGGAATTTTAAAGGACTCTGTTTTGGCATGTTAAAGAAATCATTACCATACTAAGCTAACTCATATTTTGGCATCACCAGAAAAGATCTTGGGATGAAATTTTTGAATTGCACTCGACCTTTCCAGCTAACAGGGGGCTTAAATTAGATAGTAGCACCCATTGTCTTACAACAGACACCATCTCTTAGAAATGCTATCATTTTTCCACAAAGAAATGGTGACAATAGGAAAGGGGTGTGGGCTGAGGCAGGGACTCCTATATCTTGTGTTTATCTTCAAAAGTCTGCACATACTTTTTACTGCTGAAACCTGTATCATGATGGGTGTGTGGGGAATCACATCAGTATGCCACATCTTTATTGCCACACTGCTGACTTCTTGATACAACCCAATATATTGTGCTGTGTTTTTCCAGCTGCCTTTGTAAACACAGGAGCCTTAATAGATCATTCTGAAAGGAGCTACCATCCTGCTGTGTCTGTTGGTAGCCTTCTCTCAGGTTTCTGACATATCCTTAATCTGATGCTCAGCCTTGTCATTTGGATCAATAGCAAACCAGATAAGATGTCTTCTACTTGCAAGACTATGGCTATAAAAGGTATTTGAAAAATAAATTCACTTTTTATGTCCATGCCACAAACCTTGGTAGTACTAATTTGTCATTTGTCTCTCCATCTGTCTGTAAACAGTCAGTTAAATTGGTTATTGATGAGCCTAAGGTGAATTATACTTGAAGAAAATATAATATAGAAATAAAATTCATAGTAAATATCTTAGATTCCTATAAAAGGGTGACATCAATTGACTTTCAACTGTAATCTGTTCTAATATAATGAACAATTAGTTTTATGTCATTTTCTATCCTAAATCACCTGTAACCTCTAACTCCAATTTCAAACTATACGTTACAGACTCCTCATATGTAATATTCAACCTTCCTTTATAGCATAGTTACTCATTTTGTAAGTCATATTCAAACATATGTACCTGTTTCCATGTGTATATGATGCACTATGCTGCACATTGCAGATTCTGTATAGCTTTTTAATGTGAGGATAGATACATTACAGTTGTAGCATTGTAAGGTTAGAAGGGAGCCTTGAAGTCATCTATCCTAAGCTTCTCATTTATTAAGAAGCTAAATTGCAGTTCTTACGACATGGGCAACCAGCTACTCAGTGTCCCATCACACCCTTTTATGATATGTTTTTGCAAGTGCATACAGAGGTTAGTCTGTTTGAATTAATGATGATTTTGGCTCTCAAAAAAGGGATACTGTGAGAATCTTAACTAAGGCATGGCTATAAAGTATTTTGAAATTTAAGTGGAGCCTGGAAAGAAAACAGTCCTTCCCAAGACAGGAGAAAGAACTGCAGAAGGAAACCTTTGACTCCTTGGATCAACAAGACCTGAGCTGGCCACTGTTTTCTTTTTTATATATTTCTTTATGTTTGAAAATATTTTAATGAATGCAATTTTATGACATAAAAGCATTTTTCTTTTAATTATAATTTTTACACAATTTCAGAGTTATTGAAAAGCTGTAAAAACTGTTAAAAATTATGTGTCCTTCACTCAGTTCTTCAAGTGTGCACATCTTATCAAAGTGGCTGAATACAGAATTAACTCAAAATCTATATATATATCTGTAGCCCTCATCTATACAGAAGACAAACTGGCTGAGAAAGAAATAAGGGAAAGAACACCCTTTACAGTAGCCACAAAAAGCATAAAGTATCTTGGTGTAACCCTAACCAAGCAAATGAAAGACATGTATGAAAAAAATATCAATTCTCTGAAGGAAGAAATTGAAGAAGATATCAGAAGATGGAAAGATCTCCCATGTTCATGGATCGGTAGGATCAACATAGTAAAAATGGCTGTTTTACCAAAAGCAGACCACAGATTCAATGTGGTCCCCATCAAAATACCAACACAATTCTTTACAGACCTTGAAAGAGCAATTCTCAACTTCATGTGAAAAAACAAAAAACTCAGAATAGCTAAAACAGTCCTCTATAACAGATCTTCTAGACAGATCTCCATCCCTGCTCTTAAGCTGTACTATAGAGCAGCAGTAATTAAAACTACATGGTATTAGCATAGAAACATACTGATGGATCAATGAAATCGAATCGGAGACCTAGAAATAAACCCACACACATACGGACAATCAGTTTTTGACAAAGGAGCCAAAACCATACAATGGGGGAAAAAAGACAGCATCTTCAATAAATGATGCTGATCAACTGGATGGCTACGTGTAGAAAAATGCAAATAGACCCATATTTATCACCCTGCACAAAACTAAAGTCCAAGTGGATCAAAGACCTCAACATAAAACCAGATACACTAAATCTATTAGAAGAGAAGTTGGGAAGAGCCTTGAACTCATTGGCACAGGAGACAACTTCCTGAACAGAACACCAACAGCACAGGCTCCAAAATCAACAATTAATAAACTATATCTCATGAAACTTAAAAGCTTCTGTAAAGCAAAGGACACAGTCAACAGAACAAAAAGACAGCCTACAGGCTGGGAAAAGATCTTCACCAAAAATATAGCATAATTAAAAGCACTTCTCATTTTAAGCAAACAGTTAAAAAGAAATAGAGGCGAGTGCACTGAAATACTAGCAGAGTTTGTTCGAGGCTTTGCGTATTAGAATTGTAGGTGATTCCCTCACCCGTATTTTTTTAATTTTAAAATAATTTTGCAGTAATTAAAATTATTGAGTGAATATCTGAAATGTGTGTCTGTTTATTGCCAGTTAGTCCACAAAGGGCTTGGGAGAGATATGACACAGGGACTGTGATGTTCTCTCAGGATGTTAGACACAGCTGCAGCCAGCAGGACACCTCCCGGGTAATTACAGACTGGAACATGTAAAATAGTGTCTGAACTAAACTGTGCCATTATTCTTTGCCAGTTATATTGCCTTTCTCGCAGTTGCAAACAGAAAAGGCTGCTGTGGTAGTTGACAGGTGAGGGACAATATTGAATATAGAGATTTACAGATTTCTAGATAGAGGAAAGGAATGACAGACACATTTTTCCCTTTTATTGAAAATAGATTTCTTGCTCATATTATATATACCGATTCTGGTTTCCCCTCCCTCCACTCTTCCTACTGCCTGTCCACCTCCTCTCCCACCAGATCCATGCATCATCTGTCTCCCATCAGAAAACAAACAAACCTCCATGGGATAGTAATAAAATATAATACTATAAGAAAATAAAAACCAACACATTGGAATTGGATAAAACAAACAGAAGAGAAAGAGGCTAAGAGAAGGCACAAAAAAATAGAAACCTACTCATTTGCACACTCAGGAATCCTATAAAAACTGGAATCCAGAATACATACACACAAAATCTGTAAGGTAAAAAGAGAAGGAAAAAAATGTGTGTGTGTATGTGTGTATAATAAAAATTTTAAAAAGAGAGAAACCCTGACATGACATTATGAGACAAGGAACCTCCAAAAATGCCACTGAGTTCATTTTCTGTTGGCTGTCTACTTCTGGGCATGCAGCCTGCCCTTAAGAATAGTTTGTCTCCCAGTGATATTCCCTCGGAGGAAACTGAATTTTCAAGTGGTTGTTAATTGGAAATTGCTTCTGGGTTAGGGAAGAGGGTGTGTGTCCAGTTTCCTTTCAGCTACAGTATCACAACTGGTACAGTCCCTTGCAGGCCCTGTGCTTGCTACTCGAGTCCCCATGGGTTCTTATGGGCTATTAGCATGCGGGCTGATTTAGAGGGCCTTGTTTCCTTGCTGTCCTTTGTCCCCTCTGGCTCTTAACTTTCTGCCTCCTCTTCCATGGGATTCACTGAGTCCTAAGGGGAGAGATTTGATGAAGACATCCAGAGTAGAGATGAGTGTTCTAAGGTCTCTCACTCTGTGTGCAGTCTGGGTATCGGTCTCTGCATTTGTTCCCATCTGCTCTGGGAGAAAGCTCTGATGATGGCTGAGCAAGGCACAAACATCTATGAGTATAGCAGAATGTCACTAGGAGGCATTTTATTGCTACCTTTTCTTTCTTTCTCTCTTTCTTTTTTTTTCTTTTTTATTTATTATTATTATATTTTTTTACAGTTTATTCACTTTGTATCCCCCCATAAGCCCCTCCCTCCTCCCCTCCCGGTCCCACCCTCTCTCCCCCTTCTTCATGCATGCCCTTTCCCAAGTCCACTGATAGGGGAGGTCCTCCTCTCCTTCCTTTTGATCTTAGTCTATCAGGTCACATCCAGGGTGGCTGCATTGTCATCTTCTGTGGCCTGGTAAGGCTGCTCCCCCCTCAGGGGGAGGTGATCAAAGAGCAGGCCTATCAGATTATGTCAGAGGCAGTCCCTCTTCCCATTACTATGGAACCCACTTGGACACTAAACTGCCATGGGCTACATCTGTGCAGGGGTTCTAGGTTATCTCCATGCCTGGTACTTGGTTAGAGTATGGGTCTCTGGGAAGACCCCTGTGTTCAAATCTTCTAGTTCTGTTGCTCTCCTTGTGGGGTTCCTGTCCTCTCCATAACCTACTATTTCCCACTTCTTACATAAGATTCCATGCACTCTGCCCAACAGTTGGTCATAAATTCTTAGTGTCTTTGATAATCTGCAGGGCAGAGCCTTTCAGAGGCCCTCTGTGGTAGGTCCCTAGGTTGTTTCCTGCTTTCTTCTTCTTCTGATGTCCATCCCCTTTGCCTTTTGGGATGGAGATTGAGCGTTTTAGTCATAGTCCTCTCTCTTGATTAGTTTCTTTAGATGGACAGATTTTAGGTTTATCCTATAAGTCTATATGAGTGAGTATATACCGTGTGTGTCTTATTGCTTCTGGGACAGCTCACTCAGGATGATCCTTTCCAGGCCTTAGGTCCCTGGATTTGGTTTGCGAGTATTTTATTGAGCATTTTTGCATCTATGTTCATAAGGGAAATAGATCAATAATTCTCTTTCTTTGTGGGATCTTTATGTGGTTTGGATGTTAGAGTAATTGTGGCCTCATAAAAACCAATTGGGCAGTGTTCCTTTCTCTTTCTGTTTTATGGAATAATTTGAGAATTATTAGGCTTAACTTTTCAAGAAGTCTGGTAGAATTCTGCACTAAAATCATCTATCCCTGGGCTCCACCTTCCCTTTGGTTGGCTAGAAGACTTAATGACTACTTCTGCTTCACCGGGGTTATAGGTCTGTTAAAGTTGCTTATCTGATCTTGACTTAACTTTGGTAAGTGGTGGATTTAAAAAAAAAAAAAAAAATATGTACTTAAGAGTTTTTGGGGCATTTTTTACTTATGAGTTTTTTTAATTTTAATTTTATTTTTTCTTTTTTTCTTTTTTTAATTTTATTTTTATTAATTACAGTTCATTCACTTTGTATCCCACCTGTAGCCCCCTCCCCCATCCCTTCACTACTTAGGAGTTTTTAAAGTATGTACTTATGAGTCTCTGCATTTCCTTGTATCTGTTATTATGTCCTTTTCATTTTTCATTTTGTCAATTTGAATAGTCTTTCTTTGTTTTTTTTTTTTTTTTTTTTTTTTTAGTTGATTTGGGTAAGAGTTTATCAATCTTATTGATTTTTCTCAAAGAACAAATTCTATTTAATTGATTCTTCTAATTGTTTGGTTGTTGTTTCTATCTTATTAATTTCAGCAGTGAGTTTGGTTGTTTCTTACCATCTCTTCCTTTTGGGTGTGATTCCTTCTTTTTGTTCTGGAGTTTTCAGGTGTACTGTTAAGTTGCTAGTATGAGATCTCTCTAATTTCTTCCTTTGTTTTTTTTTAATGTAGGCCCTTTGTGCTATGAACTTGCCTCTCAGAATCACCTTCATTGTGTCCCATAGCTTTGAGTCTGTTGTGCATTCATTTTTATTCAATTCTAGAAAGTCTTTCATGTCTCTCTTATATTCTAGCTTTATCTTTTTTTTTTTTTTTAATTCAGTAGTGAGTTGTTCAGTTTCTATTCAGTTTTGTAAGCTTTCTGTTGTTTATCCAGTTTTAATCCATGGTAGTCAGATAGGATACAGGGTGTTATTTCCCTTTTCTTGATCTGTTGAGACTTGGTAGTACCTGAGCACATGGTTAGTTTTGTAGAATGTTCCATGAATTGCTGAGAAGGTATATTCTTTTTTATTTGGGTAAAATATTCTGTAACTGTTAGGTTCATTTGGCTTATAACCTCAGTTAGCTCCAGCATTTTTCTGTTTAGTTTTTGTTTGGATGACCTGTATTTTGGTGAGAATCAGGTATTGAATACTCCCACTATCAGTGTGTAAGGGTCAATGCATGATTTAAGATGCAGTAATGTTTCTTTTATGAACTTGTGGTTTTGTGCACAGATGTTAAGAATTGCAATGATCTCTTGGTGGGTCTTTCATTTAATTAGTATGTAGTGTCCTTCTCTATCCCTTCTGATAAGTTTTGGGTTGCAATCTATTTAGTCAGATATTAAAATGACTACAGCAGCTTCTTGCTTCCTTTTACCCCAAGGTAATGTCTATCCTTCATGATGAGGTGTGTTTTTTTGGATGCAGCAGAAGGTTGGATTCTTTTTTTGTTTTATTTTGTTTTGTTTTGCTTCCATTCTGTTAGTTTGTGACTTTTAGTTGGAGAATTTGAGACCATTGATATTGAGAGATATCAATGAGCAGTGTTTGTCAATTTCTGTTATTTTGTTGTGATAGTATGTGTGACACCCCTCCCCCAAGATACTGTTCTGGGGTTATTTATTCCTTGTGTTTTCTTGGGTTTGCTTAACCTCTTTAGGTTGGAGGTTTTTTTCTATCCCCTTCTGTGAGGCTGGATTGGGAGATAGATACTGCTAAAATTTGTTCTTATCATGGTTGTGAGCCACCATGTAGTTTCTGGGAATTGAACTCAGGACCTCTGGAAGAGCAGCCAGTGTTCTTAACCTCTGAGCCATCTCTCCAGACCCTGGTCTTATCATAGAATGTCTTATTTTCTCCATCTATTGGGCCGGCATCTGTGGTCTCTTCAAGTATGAAGAACATCTCTCTAGGTCCTTCTGGTTTTTAGAGTCTCCATTGAGAAGTCAGGTGTAATTCTAATAGGTCTAGCTTTATATGTTACTAGGTCTTTTTCCCCTTGCAGCTTTTAAAATGTTCTTTTTTTTTTTCTTCTGTATGTTTAGTGTTTTGATGATTATATTCAGAGGGGACTTTCTTTTCTGGTCTAACATATTTGGTGTTTTATAAGTTTCTTGTACCTTTATAAGCATCTTCTTCCTTAGGTTAGGAAATTTTTATTCTATTATTTTATTGAAAATATTTTTCTGGGCCTTTGACCTGTGTTTTTTATCCCTCCTTTATTTCTGTTATTATAAGTATCCCATATTTCCTGGATGTTTTGTGCCAGAATTTTTTTTTTAGAGTCAACATTTTCTTTAACTGTTTCTTCTTCTGTGTCTTCCATGCTTGAGATTCTCTCTTCCATTTCTTGTATGCTTTTGGTGAAGCTTACCTCTGTGATTCCTGTTCAAATTGCTAAATTTTTCATTTCCAAATTTTCCTCAGTTTGGGTTTTCTTTATTGATCAATTTCTACTTTCGGGTCTTAAAATGTTTTACTAATTTCTTTTCACTTCTTTTGTTTTCGTAGGTTTCTTTAAGGCATTTATTCATTTTCATTTTTTTAGGACATTGAATCATATTCATAAAGTATTTTAAGGTCTTTTCTTGTGCTTCAGCTATGTTGGACTACTCAGGGCCTACTGTAGTAGGGTTTCTGGGCTCTAGTGGAAACATTGTTCTTGATGCTACTGATTGTGTTTTCATTCTAGCTTCTAGGCACCTAGGTTAGGGGAGATTATAATCCTAGGTGCTAACATTTGGTCTTGTCTTTGTTGGGTGGGTTCCTTGGTTTCTATTGCCTTCTTTGGTTCTTAGGTAAGTGTGGTAGCTGAGTGTTGCCTGGTAGGAAGTTTTTCTGGGATCAAGGTAACTGTGGACACTGGGATTCCAGGTAAGACATGTTCCTAGGTATTGGTAGCTGACACTTAGGAATAGGAATTAGGGGGTCGTTGAGGTGATCCACAGGAGAAAGAAAAGCAGGCAGCTGCACCAAGATCTGATTAGTCCCCTAGGAATGTGGTCAGAGGGAGATTAGGGGCCACAACAGGTAGTCTACACACCTGGGGTGAGACTGGGGGGACTGGATATATAGGAGAAAGAGAGAGTGAAGATCTGAAGCTTGCCCGCCTACTTAGCTGCCCTACTTTCTTCTCTGTTAGGCTTGGCTGGCAGGTTCTCAAAGGAAGCCTGCTGGAGTTGGGAGCTGGAAACAGATAAGTGGAAGGAAGGTTGGAAGCTACAGCAGGAAGTCTGCTACAGAGATGAGGAGGGAGCAGTGAAGGCCAAAAGTTAGGTTACCTGCTTCGCCAGCAGGAGTGGCCTACAGGTTCCCAGGGAATGTCTGCTGGAGTTGGAGATTAGGATAAAGTAGTAAACGGGGGAAGGGAAGTTTGAAGGGGGAGACCTGGTGTGATCCACTGGAGGTAAGGCAGAGACAGAAGGGGAACTGAAGCAGATTTGCTGCAGAGCTGGGGATGAGACTGGGGTAGATCTGGAGGAGCTGAGAGAGACGTAAAGATCTGTAGTTAGCCTGACACAACTTTTAATAGTCGAGGGACACAGGAAGCTGAAGACAGGAAGTGTAGGAAGAGTTGATGTGGCATACTGGATTACAAAATTTAGAGTTTTCTTTTAGGGTTCTCAAGCAGTATGGAAGGATTTAAGCAGGCAGTGACTTGAGAATGGGTCTCAGCCAGATCATTCTCACACTCAAAGGCATACCACTGGATTTCTCCCAGCTCAGGTTCCTCCCATGTGACAAATGAGGTTTAATTATGATGTAAAGCTCATGCATCTTTCTTTCTTTGGGAGATTCTAAGAGGCGGAAGATCCATGCTTTCTAGCTACTTTAAAACTCAGTATGTGTGGCAGCTTGAGAAGACAGCTCATTGGGCAGGAGTGCTGGCTATGAAAACATGAGGACCCAAGTTGGAATCTCCAGAACCCATGTAAAAAAACAAAAAACAAACAAACAAACAAAAAACTGGCATAGATATGTGCTTGTAACCCCAGTGTTTTTTTGGGGGGCTGGGGAGCCCAGCTATCCTTGTCAAAAATCACAAGTTTCTGGTTCAGTGAGAGACTCTGTTTGAAGGGAATAAGGCAGAGAGCAGTTTTGGAAGAAAACTAATGTCCTCCTCCGGCCTCCAAATGCCCATGCAGGGGCTCATGTACCTGCACACTCAAATGCTTACAGCGTACATACATACAAACTTCCTCAATAATAACTCAGTTTTTATTTTCTCTAACCCTTTTTTTTCTAGTGTAACTATAATTCATCCTAGCATACTGATGTTCAAGCTGTAGGGGAACCAGAAATGCTATTTCATGAGGATAATTAAATCAGAGTCTACACTAACTATTTAAAGCTCTCATTCTAATCACCTTCCTGTCCCTACTCACAGTGTCCTAACACATTCACCTTTCTTTTTATTTTAAATGGCTTCAATGATGCAGCTCATTAAAAGATGCAGCTCAGGCACTGCTTTCCCTAAGAATCTTTGCTGACCCCTCGTTGATGCATAGCAGCCCTTCTACAGATTTATTGCTATTGTATTTCTGACCTCTGTCAGAGGGCTGGTACCGCTATATTACGGTAGTGAATAACACTTACATATGGCCAAATCTATCTCCTACGCCTACATGAAGAATAGTGTGGGAATTATTGTTCCATGTAATAAGCATAGAAAGAGACTTGATAGGCACACCTTGTTGATGTTCTGAAGCCAACACACCGAAGCCCAGTCATCCAGTCAGTAAATGGACTAATGAAATGCATAGACAGCTCTCAAAAGAAATACAAATGGAGGCTTGACCAATGGCTCAGTGTTTAAGAGCTCAGATTGCTCTCATAGGAGACCAAAGTTTAGTTTCCAACACCTATCAATAGCAGCTTGAAACTGCACTTACAAATACACAACCACACACAAGACACATATGCATATACATACTTAAAATGAAAAATCTTTAAATATATACATATATAAGTGGCCAATAAATACTTGAAAAAAGTGTTCAGCATCTTTATCAGTTCGGAAAATCCAAATTAAAACTGCTTTGAAATTTCATCTCACCTCAGTCAGAATGACTGTCATCAAAATCAAAAAAACAAGCCAGCAACAACAAAATGCTAGTAAGGATGTGAGAAGAAAAAAAAAAGTAGCCTTTGTTTCTTGGATGAAATGAATCCATTATAGAAATCTATATATAAGTCTCTCAAAAAAACTGAAAACGGGCTATAGAGATGGTTCAGCAATTAAAGGATGCTTGGTGCTTTTCCAGAGGACCTAGTTCCCAGGCCTCATGTCAGGTGTCTCACAACTGCCTGTAACTATAGCTCCAGGCGATCTAGTGCCTTCCTAGACCAAACTTCACAGGCACACACACACATGTGGCACACATACACATACTTATAAGTAAATAATAAAAGAACTCTTTTTTTAAAAAAACTGAAAATCGAAATACCACATGGCTCAGCTATACTTGGGGTATATCCAAATAACTGGTTCACCTGCTACAGAGATAGTTGTATATTCACATTTGTTGCTGATTGTTCACAGTAGTCAGGAGGTGGAATCAGCCTAGATGTCTTTCATCAGATGAATGAATGAAGGTAATGTGGTCCATCATTTACACAATATAATTATATACAGCTATAAAGAAAACTAAAGTCATGGCACTTATAGGAAAATGGATGCAACTTGAAATCATTAAATGAAACAAACAAGCCAAACTCAGAAAGACATGTTTTCAGGCATCTAGCTGGAGATGGAGGGGAGGAAAGCTAGGGACCTAGGAAGGGGGAGGAATAAGAACAAAGTATAATGACATCATGATAAGCTAACAACAAGACTAATTTAAAAGACTGTGCCAATTTAAAGAATCACTTTAAATAAATAAATGAGAGAACAACACAAGCAATAGAATTGTCCTCATGAAACTAATCATTGTAGTCTTTTGCACATTTTTACTTTTGTTAGTTTCCTGTCTGCTGAGGAGACTACTAGTTTAAGTAAAATACACTATCATAGTCCAGAAAAAACACATGAAAAAAAAAAAAAACTGGCATTGGGTAAGGAAGTCTCAGAGTAAAGACTGTCTTCCCATAGTTTTCTTTCATAGAGAAGAAAAGCATATCTTTTTTTTTTTTACACTAACATTTTTTCTTGTGCTGTTTGACTATGTGGCACTTGATAGCTCCGTCTATTCCTATGGAAACCAAGTTAGTAGATGGAGCCAAGGCTTGGAGGAGGCATTGGGGAGAAATATTAGAAGAGTTCAGCCATGGAGCAGCTAAAGATGTTGCTTTTCCTTCAGTCAAATTTTCTTTGAGAGCCAGAATCTGCTTCAATCCAGAGAGATGTTCTTGGCTGATGTCTGGTCTGGCTGCTCTGCCAGATGGATGAGCATCTTAAACTTGGAAAATAGCAAATAAAGCTCAGAGTCTATCTTTGAAGGAACCTTTTTAGCCTTTGCTTAGAATTATCAAATAACTTTTTAAATGTTTCCAAAGCTTTTTTCAAGATGGCGGGCTAGCTATACATTTACCAGCACAAGCAATTAGAAAAGCTTTGTCAGAAAGCACAGTATTTGAACCTGACAATCAGTAGTTTAAGGAAGGAGAGACTGTGTCTGCCACTGAAAAAAACAATGTAGATTGTTTCTTTTCTAGAGCTCAGTGAACTCACATCTCTCAGCAATTTGATTTTTATAACTATTTGCTTTCCTGTCCTGTAAAAATTCGCTCTAAAGACTAAGAAACCAAAATACAAGCAAGCACTTAAATCATCTAAGACAGGAAGATAGTCCAAGGACACAAGCATTTATTGTCTGTTTTGTATGCGGGTAGTAATCTCCTGTCTAGGTTAAAAACATATTTGCTTTCGTTACACAGAACCATTTATGTATGCACTGAAATTATGCTTTTATTTCAAGTAGGATGTAATGGTCCATATTTCCAGTTTATGTACTTGTATTTAAAAGTAATAATTGAATGTTCTAAATACTAGATAAATAGGTTTTATGTTCCTTATCATATCATTCTATATTCTACCTCTTTAGTCATATCTTTAACTTCTTACTCTGTACTCCATAGTACATAATATTGAATTGTAAGAAGGGTCTCAGATTTGATTTTGCCCCATATGCAAGCTAATAACCTAGTCTGTTATTATTGCGTGGAAGCTTAAAATAAAGCATAGACAAAGGAGTATATTATGCACTGACGGTAGAAAGCCTGAGCTTCCATATGTTTACAGTGGTTTCCTTTGCTCCTGAGAAACCTGGGAGGACTGGAGAGCCAGATGGATGCAGTGCACACTGAGCTCCCATCACAGCTGAACAATACTTGGGCTTTAGGAGTCCCCATTTATCTGAACCAGTATGAAGGCATGACCTTATTTCTCCATCTGCTTGTTGCAAACATGGCCCTGGGAAGTTGCCTAAAGAGAGTGGTCAGCACTCCTATGTCAGCCAGCATCCTGGACTAAATCAACTATGAATAGGTACAATAAGAGACAATAGCTCTTACTTCAGACATCCAGGATATAATATCCAAGGCCAGTTTATCATCTGTCATGACCCGTGCAAAGGAACTTAATGGTGACCTTTGGCATCACAGCCCCCAAACCTGATGAAAGAATATGCCCTGGTCTATGTGCAAACCACATGTGAGAGGTACAAGTCAGTATCTCAGGCGGTTGCAGCTTCAGTTTGACACATACGATGTACCCTAGAGCTTCTTATGCTCATGTGCTGTCAGGGGAGCAGTGGATTAAAACAAGGTGCCTATCCTTGTGCTTCTATGTATGTAAATGGATCCATGTTGTTGGGAATTGCTAAGTACCTCCCACTGGTGGCATTAATCATAATAAAAGAATAGGAACTACAAACATTAATCGGAATGTTTCTTTGTATGTGGGTGGGGGTGGCAAACTCTCCAATAGGTCAATCTAGCCTCCATTTCTATGTGATTCATGTGCAGCCATCTTCATTTCGTTAGCATCCAGTGCTAGATCCAAAAGGCAAAGTACTAGTTGTTCTCCTGTCCCTGCCCACATCCTGAAGTTGTTGCCTTCCCTCTTCAGTCACAAAACTAGGGATTCCTATCTCTTTGTAAAAAAATGTTGCACACTGATAGGGGAGGTCCTCCTCTCCTTCCTTCTGATCCTAATCTATCAGATCTCATCAGGAGTGGCTGCATTGTCTTCTCTGCAGCCTGTTAAGGCTGCTTCCCCCCTCAAGGGAGGTGATCCAAAAGCAGGCCAATCAGTTCATGTCAGAGACAGTCCCTGTTCATTAATATGGAACCCACTTGGACACTCAACTGCCGTGGGCTACATCTGAGCAGGAGTTCTAGGTTATCTCCATGAATGGTCCTTTTTTGGAGTATCAGTCTCAGAAAAGACCTCTGTGCCCAGATTTTTTGGTTCTGTTGCTCTCCTTGTGGACTTGGGGAGGAACATGGGTGGAGAAGGGGAAAGGAGGGTGAGATTGGGAGGGGAGGAGGGAGGGAGTTACAGGGATGATACAAAGTGAATAAACTGTAATTAATAAAAAATATATATCAAAAAATTCCAGCACAAATAAAAAACACTACTTGGAATTTGTCTATGTGGAGACAATATTTCTTTTATAGAGAAATATTTCTAATGCAAATATTAAAACAACAATGACCCCCCCAAAAATATTGCACACTTATATATTTAAGTGCTGTAGCACAGCCAACTCTTGCAAGTCATTCCTTGACCACCACACCTGTGCTGTGGCAGGTCAAAAGACATCTTGAAAGAGTTAGTTTTCTTCTTCCATCATGTGGGCTACAGGATTGGACTCAGGTCATCAGGCTTGAAAGCAGGTGCCCTTTAATCCATGGCACCATCTCACCAACCCATGAGTCAGTCCCATTGTATTAGCTATACCTTCACCTTCTTTCTAGTCACATGTACCTTTCATCTAGAAGGATATGTGTACATGGAACAAGTTTACAGAGATAATTAGGTTACTATTGGAGGATCAGTGTGCACGGTGCTCAGTCATTGTGGATATGTTTTTTAATCTAGAACCATATCACTTGAACAAATTAATCCAGATTAGTGTACCAGAATACATTTTGAATCTCTAATCCTTCTTTTGGCCAAGGCACCATCAAAGGATTTGTCAATCAAAGCCGGCCTGAAATTGCTTTTAGGAAGAAGAAAAGTGTCTTAATTGGTAATGGACAGGATAGAATGACAGTTTTTTTTTTTATTCGGTAGGCATATAAAACCACATTTGCTTTTATCACCTCCCACAGAAAGGAGCTCTCTAGAGAAGGGCACACTTAGTAGCCAACCTGCCTTATTTGGATTATAGGACAGGAACAGCAAGAGATAAATCTAGAAGTATTTTTAATTGATTTTTTTAAATGCCACAGCTCTAAATAATCCCAGATACCTGAGTACTGTAGGGAAAAAAAAGGATCAATCGAATAACCTCTAACTATTGGTCCACTTCTAAGTAGCCTTCCTTAAAATGCTACACCATTGTCAGACCACAGATAGTCTCAAAATCCAAAAAACGAACAGTTTAGAATCAAGGATATCTTGTGGTTGGAGTAGAACAAGTTACTGGAACAGCAGTATTGTGACCTGAAAAATGTCTACAGTGGTAAGATGGAAGATGGGTCCAAGAGCAGTTTTTAGAAATCCCTGCCAAGAATAAGCAGATGCAGTGTTTCATTAACTTGGCCATCTGTACCATGAGAGAAACAGGGCAACTTGAAAAGAGACAAATGCAAGTCCCATATACATTACATCAAAAACATACATTTTACTTTGTGTCCAGTCTATGGATTCATCTCCATATCTAGTGCAATGATAGATCCAAATGGAAAAAGACAAATGACCTCAGTAATCTAAACTTGTTCATGAGGTTGATTCCAGTTGTTCTTATCAGAGAACAGACCCTTACTGTATACAAATGTTACACACTATCTGATTGGCAGCCACAATTTGTCCCATGGTTTACAGTATTTAATCTACCATCTGTAGTCTTCCTTGTGACAGATCTTATCACTATAGCATTGACAACAGGCCAAGAACTAGTGAAAGTATGACCAGGCCCTATTGCCAAAAGGGAAAATGATGGCTTTCATCTCAGCCTACTGGGCTGAATAGTTCTTCTAGCCAGTTTGCTTTCCAGAGTTTTCCTTGTAGTTAGCCAATTACTGCCTCTCTCAGTGGATAACATCAGGCGTTGACTGAATCAAATCATTATTAAAATAGGTCAAAGTCTTTAAGGGAAATTCTGTGAACCAAAAGCACTATGAAGCCAACAACATTGCCTCAGGCAGTGGCCATCAACTATGTCCAGCTAGTCTTCACTGTCAGACAAGCCAGGCTGCCACAGTGTTTGTGTTCACAGCCCCGTAGTCCAGATGCTGTTCACAATGCTTTGCATTCACTTTCAAGCAGCTGCTCATCTGTGTCTCAACCAAACAAAAATCCAGTGTTTCCATCTAAAATTCTGTACAAAATAGCAAGTTCCTCATTCCTCTCAGCACTTGTTTATGCCACAAGCACATCCTACTGTATTATCCTACTGTGTTATTATTCTAACTCCTGCTTTCCGTTTTCCTGGAGAGGAAAGTGAGCAAGCCCCAAACCCTATTTGGGCAGCTGGCCTCAATCCTGCTTCTCACTCTTCAAATTCACTAACAGGTGGGTTAATGAAGTCCATATACACCCCCTTACTCACTACTTAGACATAAGGTTAGGGAGGTATATCATTGCTGACTCTGAGGAGAGTGCAAGGCCCTTTCCTTGTTTTTCAAGCAAACCATAGCAGCATTATAAACTCCTTTACTGCCTTGTCTATTCTGGGATTTATTTTCACCCTTCTTATAAGCTAACGTGTTCAACATGGACACTGTCAGAAGACACTCCCATCAGAAATAAAAAGCTTTTCTGCTGGTGGCATAGCTAGTAGCACACACACATGCTTGTTTGCATCAGTTCCCCTTGTTCCCAAGTACCATGGGGGCAATGCAGATGACACAAGTGAACACAGCACACAGAGGAGTTTGCATGACATCTAAGAAACACTGTACTTTGAGTCTCTACAAGTTTTAGTAAGTAACATGCAAGCCTTCTCTTTGGCCCAGCTGTGGCATTACTTAATTTTTTATGACTGCTCACTGCAAGCTCAACTCTGAGAAATGATCCCAGTAAACCAGAGTCAAAGCTTTGCATCTGATCCCACACAGTACCCAAGACCGGGGCACACACCCTCTCCTAACATGACTTGTGGCACTTCCAAAGCTCATTTACAACAGCAACCATTATAGAAAAGTTTCACTGACTACTGAAAGTTGTGACCTATATACTTCCCAGAGATAGTGTTTCTTTTTAAAATTTAATATGGCAAATGCCTTGAATGTTTATAAATATGTAATTATATGGATATCATTACAATTAATAACAAATGTTTTTATTATTTCCATTTCAATGTAAAATAATGTATTTTTTATCTAATGTTAGCATTTAGAATGAAATGTGACAGAATGTTTTTTCTACATTTATATTTGCTATTATAAATATAGTTACAATATTTCTAGGACAAAATTATATGCAAACATATAAATGGACCAAAATACAATGAACATTTGTGTATGTCCATGAACAACTGTTTTCTCTTCAAGTTCAGTGGTAAATAGGAGTACTGGGACCATGCAGAGAGAACAAAATTCAGAGGTCAGTAGGAGGAGATGTATAGGTCCCAAAGTACGTTTTTGGGCAAAACATCTGCCTCTTCAGTGTCTCTAAGTGTAGCAAAGTCAAACTCTTTGAAAGTAGATTGCTTCGACTGAGGAGAAGGCAAATGGCCTAGGTACTCAGTAGCCCAATAAAGATGACATAAAAAGATAACCAATAAAGATCCTTGTGGAAGGATGTGTGTGTGTGTGAGCATCCCAAGTATTGTGAGAAGATAGTGATAAAAAACATTTACTGCAACCAGACAAAGGTCATAAAGAGTATGATTTTATCCACATCTCGCTCAAGAAAAGACTTTCTTTTCACAGAGTGATTGAACGGCTTTGTGTTTGTTTGTTTGTTTGTTTGTTTGTTTGTTTGTTTGTTTGAGATTGGGTTTCCCTGGGTAGTCTTAGCTGTGCTGGACTTGCTTTGTAGACCAGACTGGCCTCAAACTCACAGAGATTTGCCTGCCTCTGCCTTCCTGATTGCTGGGATTAAAGGCTTGCACCACTATGCCTGGCTTTTGTATTTTTAATGAAACAAAGAATATGTTTAGAGGTTCAGGGTGTCCTAGGATTGAGCTACAACTCTATCAGACTGCTTGGAGTGCTGCTTGGAGAACTGGCAAGAACAAAGCCAACTTCAGAAAGCTGTCCATTAGCTGATTGGCTGTCACTGCAGTATCCCTAATGACATAAGAGGCAAAGCTCCAAGAGAATACTGTCAGGTGGATTCTTAGACTAGACTAGAAGCTATGTGGAAGCAAGCCAAAGGGTGAGTGGAAGGAAAAATAAGAAAAACAGTAGCGAAGAAGCTTCCCTTAAAATCTACATGAAAGCTATGAACTATACACGGATTACATGTCTGTAATCCCAGCACTTGGGAAGCTAAGACAACAGGATAACCACACATATGAGGCTACCCAGTTCTATGTGAGTTTTAGGCCAACCAGGACTAAATGGCAAAGATTCTGTCTCAATAGTAATAGTATTAATAATAACAATAGTCCAATTGTAAACAAAATACCAAATACAAGAAACTGGATGTTGAAGAAAAGTAAATACCGTTTGGTTCACAACTGAAGGCAACTAATAGACGCTTCCTCAACCATTAGTTGCTAATAGTTCAGTAGGGAGTACCAGGGCTAGGAGATAAAAATAAAAATAGCACTGCATACCAGTTTAGATAGACCAAAGTGAACACGTTGACAAAACCAAGTGGGGCAGAGTTATAGAGAAGCAAGAATTCTCAGGTTTCTGTTGGGAATGCAAATTGGAGCTGCTCTTTCAGAGAGCTCAGAAATTCTTGTACACTTACCAGGAGATATGTACAAAACAATTCATTATAGCACTGATTGTGGAGAGTGAGAAATGTGCTTAATGTTCCTCTAGAGGGAATAAATACACATTCCTATAGCACAGCGCTTCTCTAGTGAAGATGTGTGAAAGAGAATGTGATGGTTTGAATGAAAATGGCCCCCATAGGCCCACCGGCTTTATTAGGAGGTGTAACCTTGTTAGAGTAGGTGTGGCTTTGTTGGAGGAAGTGAGTCACTGGGTTGGGCTTTGAGGTTCCAGATACTCAAGCCAGACCGAGTGTCACTCTCTGCTTCCTGCCAATCCAGATGTAGAACTCTCAGCTACCTCTCCATCACTGTGTCTGCCTGCATGCCACCAAACTTCCTGTCACGATGATAATGGGCTAAACCTCTGAACTGTAAGCAAGCCACACAAAACGTTTCCTTATAAGGGCTGCCATGGTCATGGTCTTCCCAGCAATAGTAACCCTAACCAAGACACAGAGCAGCCTGGAGTCAGAAATGGCTAATGACTCAAATAGAACGATTTCTACAGAGACAGCTCCTTCTAGTTTATGAATACACGTGTTTATCTAAAACAAAATATTTTAAATAATGAATTGAGAAACACCCAAGTCACCTTTCACAAAACTAAAGTCCAAGTAGATCAGTGACCTCAACATAAAACCAGATACTCTAAATCTAATAGAAGAGAAAGTGGAGAATAGCTTTGAACGCATTGACGCAGGAGACAACTTCCTGAACACAACACCAACAGCTTAGGCACTAAGATCAACAATCATAAATAAGACCTCATGAAACCGAAAAGTTTCTAAGGCAAAAGACACTGTCAGTAGAACAGAATGACAGTATACAGATTGGGAAAAGATTTTCACCAACCCTACATCCAACACAGGGCTAATATCCAGAATGTATGAAGAACTCAAGAAATCAAACACCAATAAATAAAATAACCCAAATTTTAAAATGATGCACAGAACCAAACATAGAATTTCAACAGAGGACTATGTAATGCCCGAGAAGCACTTAAAGAAATGTTCAACGTCCTTAGTCATCAGGGAAATGCAAATCAAAATGACTCTGAAATTCCATGTTACACCTGTCAAGATGGCTAAGATCAAAACTCAAGTGACTGCATAGACTGGTGAGGATGTGGAGAACACTCCTCCATTGCTGATGGGAGTGCAAACTTGTACAACCACTGTGAAAATCAATCTGGTGGTTTTTCAGAAAATTGGGAATAGTTCTACCTTAAGACCAGCTATACCACTCCTGGGCATATACCTTGTTGTATGTTCTACCATGTATTTGTCCATAGCAGCTTTATTCATAGTAGCCAGAAACTAGAAACAACCTAGATGTCAGTCACCCAAAGAATGGATAAAGAAAATGTGGTACATTTACACAGTGGAATACTACTCAGCTATTAAAAACAAGAACATATTGAAATTTTCAGGAGCATGCATGCACTGGTCCTAGGCCCCCTGCATATATGTAGCAGATGTGCAGCTTGGTCTTCATGTGGCTCCTGGACAACTGGAGCAGGAGCCTCTGCAACTCTAATGCCTCCCTTTTAGGGATCCCCTGATTAGGGGATCCATTTCCCCTAACAGGCTGCCTTGTCTGGCCTCAGTAGGAGAGGATGCACCTAGTTCTGCAGTGACTTCATGTGCTAGGGCAGATTGGTACCCATGTGGGACTCTTCCTTCTCTGAGAAGAAGAAAAGAGAATGGGGGAAGGAGTGTGCAAAGGAGGGGATGGGAGGCAAAGAGGGGGGCTACAATCAGAATGCAAAGTGAATAAATAAATAATTTTTGAAAGAGTTGAACATGTTTCATTCTGTGTGTGTATATATATATCTGTATTTATGCATGGGTACTACACAGGTGTACGTGCCCACATGTGCACATGCATGCAGAGGCTGGAGATCAATATCAGGTGTCATTTTCCACCTAAGGTTTTGACACAGTCTCCCACTAAACCAGGAGCTCCCTGGGTTCATTCATCTAGATGTCCAGTAAGCCCCAGGGACCCTCCTGTCTCCACCTCCTCAGTGCTGGGGTTACAAAAGTGTACCTCCATAACCAGTTTTGTTTTGGTTTTTGTGGGTACCAGGGATCAAACTCAAGTTCTCATACTTGGAAGGCACTTTATCAACTGAGTCATCTTTCTAATTCCTGTTATGCTTTATTATTTTAAAATAAAATTTTAGATGCAAAATATCAAGGTCATTTACTCGAAATCTTCATTAATTACTCAGATTAAATCATTGTATGCATGATTCTAAAACAGCAGTAGTTTTCACATACACACACATATGTATGCATGCTTAGGCACCAAAAATACATGAGTACATGAACACAAAGCATACCTACATGTATACCACAATACACATATAAAAATATTTAAAGAAATTAATTTTTCTCTTCTCTGCTGGGAATTAAGCCCAGGATCTTGTGTGTGTGCTATACCACTGAGCTACATGCCCAATCTTTCTCATTTTAGTTCTGAAAATTCTGTGTCCCTTCTGGTAATTTGCAGAGATCGAGTCTGCATATAATTGGCATTTAACAAATGCTTGCTTATGAGACCCAAGAGACTGACATTGTCCTAGCTAAATTATATTGTTTCTGGCCTTAGCTGTCATAGATAATACCTGATAGGTCTCTATCTTCCAAACCTGGAGAAGTTTGTTCACATAGCTGACTCCTCCCCAGAGCACCAGTCAAGTTCCTGTTGGCCCTGTATTGTCAGCAGAAGGGAGAGCATTGACTGCTCCTCGGTGTAGGAAAAACACAGAGGAGCCATTATCTCTATCACTCCAACTACCTTTGCTCCTCGTTCTCCCCTAACCGCCAGCTGCACTGTAAACAATGCCGATGAAGCCTTCCTCCTGCCACCCTTTATCACCCTTTATCTTCTCCGCTCCACCTACCAGCTACTGTCTTGCCGGCCAGGCTAGTCTTGGTGAGATCCAGGTTTTATGAGGAACCCAGTTTCTGGAAAACCATTCATAATCCTAGCAAATATTTGCTAGGCACCTACTTGGTGTACAGTTTCAAGTATTTTTCAAATACCATCTGCCTCATTTTACACTCTTGTTGCCTGTGTTACATGTGAGATGCAAAAGAATGAATAAAGGAGCGGCTATTACTGATGTATACCAAGTGGGTGGTCAAGTTTGAGCCCCAAGAATAACAGAAAACACAAATATGCTAGGCACCTTGTCTGTGCCTAGTGGTCACTGCTGCCAACTCTGTCTTTCCTTCTTTCTATTCTATGATTCCACAACCAAAAATGACTGTCTGATTGAATATCTCTAAAAGGTCATGATGAATTATTCTGTAATATTTGAAATGTTATGTTCAGAAAGGTCACATCTTTTTTTTTTTTTTTTTTTTTTAGTATGAAGTTTTTTTCTAACCGACCACGTTTTATTCCTTTAAAGGAAAGATAGCAGCAAATTTAGAGCACAGCGCCCTCTCGAGGAAATTTATAACAGGGAGCTCTCTTGAGGAAGCTTAGAGCAGGGCGCCCTCTTGAGGAAATTTTTATATCTTCCTTCTCAGAGCTGACACTGTAAAATCGAAGCCAGGTTAAGTCTTATGTGCTGTTAAAAAAGCTGTAATCAATGAAGCTTTAAAAAGCAAGAAGAGCCAAACACTGATTATTTGAGAATTAAGACTCTTCACTAATCTGATTTCACATAGCAACTGTAAATAAGAATATTTCAGTAAAAACAAAAATACAGGAGCTATTTCACTTCTTCATGCTCAATCAACGGTATAATCTTTTTGCATTTATCAAGCACATAGTTTGTGTTGGGAATTATCCTGGATACAGTAGCCAATGAAACACAGCTTTGCCTTCTAAACTCACATCCCAGTTTGTGAGGGGCATGACAGTGAAAAAAAAAATCATAAAAAGAGTACGTGGTGTAGTAATCTAATGTACCATATCAGCACAACCAATCAATACCCTAGTATTGAAGCTACCAGACAGTTACTTGAAAAATACAGAAAAACCATAAAATGTGCAAACTTAACCCCCAAAATTGACTCTTGATAATTTACTTTTGTGATAAATTAAAGAAGAAAGCTAAGTACAAAATGGTATATATTAAAGCATTTTCCATTCTAGATATGTATAATTTAATGCTTTGTATCTACATGATCAGCAGTAATAGACTAATATTCTAGACAGCTAGCAATAATAGTCTGCCTAAATCAAACATGTTATATCACCCAATAATATTGGTTGGCCAGACACTGTGTAAGTTATATATGTGTTTAAAAGTGATCAAGAGAAACAGGAAAACAAAGCAATCAGTATCTTAGTGTGGTTAAGTTATAGTTTTTCCTGTTTTAACTTTCTGCATTGTATACTCTGTGATGGAGATTGAAATACTGAGTACATTTATGAACTAACTGGCCACAGAGTAAATTCCCCTTATCCTCTTTTTTTTCCTCTTTTCATCTAGGGAAATTACCGCTTTATGAAACTCTTGCTTACACGCAGAGCAAACTGGATGCAGAAGGACCTAGAAGAGATGACACCTTTGCACCTGAGCACCCGGCACAGGAGCCCCAAGTGTCTAGCTCTTCTCCTGAAGTTTATGGCTCCTGGGGAGGTGGACACACAGGACAAAAACAAGGTAGTAGATAGAGTCAAAGGCAAATGTAAAAGGAAAGGGAGGGGATGCTTCGTTTTATGATGTGAAGCCTCAGAAAGAAGGGCTGCGTTGCCATGGTCTCTGTGGGAGAGCAACTCCACATATCCAGACATCCCAGCGAACATCTCATAAAAGTGTGCCATTTTCCTGCTCAGCACCGTGTGGTCGGTAGTGCCATCTCCTTTGATGGGTGGGAATCTGACCATCAAGAAGATTAAAGTTTGCCCAAGATCCAACTGGCAAAACGAGAACTCAGACCCAGGCCTTTTCAACTGTAAAAGCCAACATGGCAGCGCCTGTGGCCAGCTAGACTTGTGGAAGCCATCTGCCCATGTGGTGCAGTAAGCATGGGCACTTGGACCCACACTGGCCGTCTGTCCGTACAGTGCAGTGGGCAGTCATGGCTGTCAACAGCAGCCTCTTGGACTCTAATACAAAGCCACCACTTACGCATTCTGTGTTCTTGGGGAAATTACTTAACTCATTTATCTCAGAATTTGAGAATAAACAAAAAAGATCACTGAAGGTAAAATGAGGTGATGCAGTCTGTAGCACAGTGCCTCATGCAGGGTACACCCCCCATAAACGTTAGCCCTAGATACTTAATCATTGCATTTCAGTTCTGATATCGGCCCTCTTATGTCTTGGTAAGAATTTTTTTAACCTTCCTTGCTCTTAAATTTTAACAAATAGCTTACACTTCTCAGTTTTTCTGGTGTTTCTTTATAGAAAAATCAACTGTGGTCATTTGTTAGAAACAAGCAGTAATCCTTTTCTCTCTTCTGCAGGGTGGGCCATAGTCTTGTTAACATCAATGACATGAAGTTAGAATCCTATGGTAGTCACACTTATTGCTCTGAGTGTTTCTTAGACCTGGTTGTGTATAGTGGGCGCATGCGTCCATGGGCCGGCATGAGTTTATGTGCACTGTATGAATGCAGGTGCCTGTGCAGGCCAGAGAGTATCAGATGCTAGAACTGGATTGCAGGTCATTGTGACCCACCTGATGTGTGTGCTGGGAACTGAAGCCCTGTCTTCTGCAGGCGACCAGGTAGCCTAACTGCTACGCCATGTTTCCAGACCTTCTCTGCTTGGTTGTTGTCATTGTGGTTTGCTTTCTTTTGTTTTACTCTCCTGCTGTTTTTGTATTTTTTAAAGTTTTCTTTAGTAGTCGCATTTGGAACATCAACTTTTACTTTGCAATCGTGCATTGATATTTTCTTATCCAAAGCATCTTGAGTACTGGCATTTTGCTAAATGATCTCATGTATATTGTACCACAGCAAAAATAAATAGAAAAATAAAAAAACAAGATGTGTAAAATATGACAGTTAATGGCTCATTATAAATAAATGTATATGATATATGCTTATATATTATATATATAACCTGAATAATTATTACCTAGGAAAAGGAAGGAATTACAGATGCTGTCTGTGTTTATTAATGGTGGTTTTAATTAATTAATGATTGTTTTTAAGTAGTGATTTTTCTGTGATCTTCAGTCACTACTAAAAATAAGAATGGATTGGGGCTGGAGAGATGGTTCAGCAGTTAAGAGCACTTGATGCTCTTGCAGAGGCTCAGCCTTCTGTTCCCAGCACCCACACTAGCAGCTCACAGCAGCCTGTAACCATGCCCCAAGGGATCCAGGACTCTGCTTTGACCTCCTGGAGTTCACCAATCACACAAAGTAAACAAAAATAAAATGAATCTTTTAGAAAACAGCACATTAATAATGACTTTATAATACAAATAAATGTCTGTAATTGCTTGAATGGATGCCATGGATGTTGGTTTTTCTGTTTTAGGACACATGAGCTTGGTTCCTGCTCAGTAAATTACTCAGTTCCAGGCTGGGTTGCTGAGTGACAGTGAGGGTCTAATGTGAATCTGAGCATCTCCTGTTTTTCCCCATGGTGACTCTCCATAAAAGGCATGTTAATGGCAGTGGCAAAAGTGGTTTTCAAGCAACTTTACTGTGTTCTGAAGCACCACTTTAAACTTTCATTTCAAATAAAGAAAATGCAGGTATAGAATTTTTAAAGTATCTTTTTATCAGTAGCTAGATTTAGCTATTAGTGTGTAAAATTATTCTTAAACTTAAGTTGGATATGCTGAAGTATTCCAGATCTATGGGTTGCCTGTGACTATCTTCCTGGTAAACATCAAAATTTAAATCTTTCTGTCAAATTCTACAATTCTAATCCAAATCTTTGCGATGCCCAGAGGTGTAACATCAGGAGCATTAGTTGCTTTGCTGCCGACTACTCATAAACCATTTTTCTTCTCCCTGTTATTCACAGCACTTGATGAAAGTGACTTATGGTTAGGGAGTCAGATTATGGGTAACACTGCTCTGAAGTGTCAGTGCAGCCATAGGCTGCCTTCACCTTTGCCACTCTGTCTCCCAGAGAGTCCTCATGACTTTTCTTACGGACATGAAAAGATTGCTTTATTCCATGAAAATATTCTCAAGAGAGAACATTATAATAAACAAGGCATTTTACCATTAAGAAATCAATATGTGCAAAAAGTGAAAATTACTGCAAAATTAAAAGCTTTCTTTTAGAAAGTGCATATGTTCAAAGCTTAGGAATGATTTAAGAATGACTTAAACTCTGCAAGTACAAGTGTCTTTTCAAATGCTATAACCCATACACAGGTTGCAGTACCCCACAAGAAACTTGCCTTCTATGGGAGCAAACCCAGCTTTAGGAAAACACACAGAAGCTTGAAAGGAACAGTCCTTGCAAGAAAGCTTTGAACTCTGCCCTCTGTGATTGTTAGTCAAAAAAACATAAGCACTTCAGGCTTTGTACAGAGACAAACACAGCCAGGTCATATTTCATCCTTGTTGCTAACTTTTGACATAAAAATAGCACTACTTTAAAAAACTACTTTATGCAGTCTGCACTATAGAATAATGTCACGTTACATAAATAGCCCTGTAACGAGAGTTAATATCTAAAACTGTCTAGTTTACGAACTCCAGAGGTAATCCACTACATGCCAGCTGCATGACACTGGTGTACTTGATCTTCTGAAGGCATTAGCGTTCACACAATTGTCATTCAGCTTTAGTATAACTGGTAGTATGATTCAAATAGCACTGGAAAAAAATTACTAAAGGAGTTAAGAAATCTGGTTAATGCATCCCTGACAACCCTTCAGCCATGCCTGTCACATAGCAGATGTTCCAGAAGAGTGGGATGCTGAGGCTTTGAGCACCTCTCTACCTTGCAGCAAACAGCTCTGCACTGGGGCGCCTACTACAACAACCCCGAGCACGCGAAGCTGCTGATCAAACACGACTCCAACATCGGGATTCCTGACGTGGAAGGCAAGATCCCCCTCCACTGGGCTGCCAACCATAAAGACCCGAGCGCCGTGCACACGGTGAAATGCATCCTGGTGAGTGGAATGCTCTGCTAGACCCCAAGAGCCTTTTTATAGGAAAAGATAATGATACAGGTACAGAAAGCAAGTATGTGACAGACAGGCAGATTATGAAGAAAGAGTATCAACACGTGGACTTACCCTGCGAGAGTCAGAGCATCGCAATAGCACTTACTCCACACTGAGGTGGCCCTCCCCCCACCCTGCCTTCAGGATTCACGTTTCTCATTCTATGCTTTGTTTTGTACTTGTTTCCGATCTTCTAATTTTTTGTTTTTGTGTACGCGCATGTGTATGTGAATCGTGTGTGCGTGCGTGCGAATGTGTGTGTGTTTGTCTGAGATGTGGGGTGAGGAAGAGGTGTTTATGTGTGTGATGCATGCACATTAGTATTCAGGTATACACAGCAATAGTTGTCTGCACCAAGGCTAAAGCAGGACACAGGGGATCTTCCTATATCATGCTCTGCCTTAGGACAGGATTTCTCACTAAGCCTGAAGCTCTCTCCTACAGCTAACCTGTCCAGCCAGCAAGCTTCAGGATCTAAGAGTCAGTGTTCCCCAACACCAGGGTTACAGGCACTCACAGAAGTGAGTTTTTTGAACTCAGGTCTTTACTAGCTGAAACACTCCCCCAGTCCCCTGATAGCTTTTAGTATATAAATTAGACTTATTCTTCCCTTGTATATAAAAGGATTATTAAACCTATACATTAATTTTTTTCTCTGTTATTTTCTTTCTTTTTTGTCTATGTGTGTATGATATGCATGCATGTATTGATAAGTGTGTTGATATGTGTGTGAGGATACATGCTCGTGTGTGTATGTGTATGGAGGAGGCCAGGAGTTGATGTCAGATGTCCTCCCCACTCATATTCCACTTTATCGAATGAAGCAATGTCTTTTGTAGAAGCCCAGGCTCACTGTTTTGGCGGATCTGGCTGGTCAGTGTGCCCCAGGGATTCCCTGTCTCTGCTGTCCATGGCCTGGGGTTACAGGTGGGCTACCATGCCCGCCCAGCTTTTACATGGATTCCGGGATCCAAACTCCGGTTCTCAGGGTTCTCAGGTTTGAGTGATGTCTTAGTCAGTATTCTGTTGCTGTGAAGAGATAGCATGACCATGACACACCTATAAAGGAGATCACTTAATTGAGGCTTGGTTACAGTTTCAGAGGCTTAGTCTATTATGAGCATGGTGGGGAGCATGGCAGCACGCAGGTACACATAGTAGCTGAGAGTTCTACATCCAGATCCACAGGCAGCAAACAGAGACACTGGGCCTGGCATGAGCAGTTTGAAACCTCAGCAAGGCCACACCTACTAGTGGTGACACTCCCTGGTGACCAAGCATTCAAATCTGTGAGCCTATGGAGGCCATTCTTATTCAAACCACCACATTCCACTCCCTGGCTTGTAGAATAATGCAGAAATTCATTCAGTCCAACTTCCAAAATCCCCATAGTCTATAACAGTCTCAACACTGGTTAAAAATTCAGTCTCTTCGGAGACTCATGGCAATCTCTTAACTGTTAACCCCTATAAAATCAAAATAAAAAAGCAGATCACATACTTCCAACATACAATGGGACAGAATACACATTGCCATTCCAAAAGAGAGGAAATGGAGGATAGTGAGGAAATACTGGACCAAAGCAAGACAGAAAACCAGCAGACTGCCTCTCTGTCTGATGTCAAAGTACTGTTCAGATCTCCAACTCCCTTCAGCTTTGTTGACTGCAACACACATTTCTCTCTTGGGCTGTTTCCACAAGTGACAAGGACTTTACTCTATAAAGTAAAATGATTATTAGTCTCATTTTCAACCCCTTAAATTTCGAATTTTCTTTATAGTTCCTCCTAGTTCCTTATCTATGGGCCTTAGAACTTTCAGTTTTTTATAGAAATCTTGGTAGTAAACTGTTGTTTTCTTTTTGGTTTATGACAGTCTTATGTAGCTGAGGGTGACCTTGAACTTCTCATCATCCTGCCTCTCCTCCCACGTGCTAGATTTACAGCCCCGTGCCACCAACACTTAGTTCCTGTGGTGCTGTCCGTCGCACACAGGACGTTGTAAACACTGGCAAGCAGGCACCAGTCTCAGCTGCATTTTCATTGTTAAGACTGTCTGTTTAATTTTTTCTTTTTTTATTTCAAATATAATTACATCATTCAGCGCTTTCCTTGCCCCACCCCACCTGACCTCCTAGTTACTCCTCGGGTTAATACCCTCGATTTCTTTAATTGTTATTATCCTGTTCTTGAAAACTAGTTTTCTTTGTGCCCAGCCCCAGATAGTTTTTTTTTTCTATTCTTTATTTTATACTGTTTACAGCTTTCTACTTTCTGTTGTTGTTACAAGTCAAGTCTCTTGCTGTCTTATTAATGGTCAATCCTTTGTGAGGTGATCTACCTTTTTGTTCGGGCTGTTTTTAATTCTCTGTGTTTAACATTCTACAGTTCCTTTGCAATACGTCTAGGTGTGATCTTTAGGAATAAAAAGGAAAAAAATTCCTCTTTGCTAGGCCAGGTAGCACATGCCTGTGATTTTAGCATTTGGGTGGTAGAGTCAGAATCCACTGTGAATCTGAAAGTTCATTTGGTGTGTTCAAATCATCCTGGTCATTGTGATAGTTTTTATTTCTGCTCACTTTCCATCACATGTTATATTTTCTTACAGATTTCACAGATAGTTTTCTCATGTAAACACACCTTACTTTGAGAGCCTAGGCATGTCCAACCTTTGATACCATTGTCATCTAGAATCTAATGATCAAGAGCCTTGCAATTCAGTTACAGAAAAGTACATAAATAATGTTAAAATGTTTTAAGCAAGCATAGGGTTTTGTTAACTTTCAGGAGGGGCTAGCTGCATTTGTAACTGTCTTAGGCCATAGATATCACATGGCCCCAGGTTGGATACATATTGGGCCCTTTGTTGGTGAAAGGGGCTGACTACATAGGAAGCTGTAAATCTGGGAGAGCCCTTCAGAATCAAATTGAAGAACAGGGCTTGGCTCTAGGTGTGACCTAACCTGAGAAGGAATCGCCTTAGCTAAAGCTGATCCAGGAAGCTGATATATGAGAGTTCTGGGCTATTAGTGTCCCTGGAAGCTGGGTAATAAGCCTTTAATGTCAAAGGGAGACTTAGACACATCATAATGTCTGTTGCAAGGATCTGACAGAGGAGTGTTGAGAACTGTCAACTTACAGAAACAAAACTGAATACCATAAACACAGGAGTAAAGCCTTCAGCCTCATTCATAAAGGCACCTTAAAATTAGATATCAGGGAAATGTCTTTCAGCCTCCTAATAGAAATAACATGTAGGAAGCTTGATAATACCATTGATTAATCTGAACCAGCATGTAGGAAAGAAACGGTCTATACATTGAACACGGGTGTGCTCTGGGGCCAAGCATTCGGAGAGTAGCTTGACAGTATTCATTGGAAATTGCAAAAGTCCTTCAACTAGCAATGCCTCACACATTGTGTGAAAAATCTCACACATTGTGCTGCAAGAAATATGTGAGGGAAATAGTCATTGCAACATTATTTGTGATTATGAAAAAAATGGACAACAAAATTCCAGTTTAACAAATGAACTAGAATCAATAGAGATACCGGAAGTGTAGTAGTATAGGAAGAAAAAGTTGCCAGAGAGATGAGATGTATGCTTCCATGATATAAAATGTATGTTGTTTATGGATGACTACATATATACAGAAGTAAAAAAAACAAAAAACAAAAAACAGCTTTAGCCTAATTCACAATAGATACAAAAGCACAATTAAGCAAATTGTCACAGCTTTTTTATGCAAGCATGATCGTTACTCTCTTTTCTTTATTTTTATCTTGTTAACAAATAGGGAAGTTAATTGTTAAAGATTTGGCCCATACAGGCAAGCTTTCACTTCACTTGTACCTGCAGAGAATGTGGAGGTTTCATTTCTAGAACTCGTCAATGTACATGCCGCATGTTATTTGCTGAGGAGCCCGTGTGTGTCTGACGTCTCTGGTTCTTGAAAACAGGCTGCTGCCCCGACAGAGTCTCTGTTGAACTGGCAAGACTATGAGGGCCGCACACCCCTGCACTTTGCCGTCGCGGATGGGAACCTGACGGTGGTGGATGTCCTGACCTCCTATGAAAGCTGCAACATAACATCTTACGATAACTTATTTCGAACCCCACTTCACTGGGCAGCCTTACTAGGTATGTTCTGCTCTAAGTCAGGGGATCAGTGGTAGGGAAAACTGTCCACCGTGGAAGTGGACTGCTGAAACACTCTCATGTTTAATTCATGTGCTCAGTTATCTCATAACCTGCTTCCTTCTGGTGCACACTTAAAATGTGGTAATATAAACTAATTCTCTATTAAATACTGGTTTTTATTTCAACGTCACATCGCAAGCTGTAATTTTTATTATAAAGGAATGAAAATTCATTGACAAGGTGAATATAATGTGCCCTGTCTTCACATTCATGACGTGTGGGCAAAAAAAGCGGCATTTATTTGGTGCTTGTATTAATCCTTTATATTTTTTTTTCCTTCGTATCTGCCTTGTAACCTTTTGGGGATCACTTTTTTCTATTTAGGAGAGGGAAGATATGTGTCTGGTATGGATGGTTGTGTCAAATTATTTGAAAGTGTACAACGTGGGAACTTTTCTCTTTTATGAAGTAGTTTAACTGCTTACAGTCATTATTAAAAAGTAACAGGTTTTTTTTTTTTTTTTTTTACTATTGGGGCATTATTAGTATTTTCAGAGGGCTTTTTCTTATTTTTCCCGCCCCTTTGTTTTCACCTTCTGCCAAATGGCGCATATGCTGCCATCACTTGGCTTTGGCCCACCTGATGTTCCAGGCAGCGGCACAGGCTCAGTTGCAGTGACTTTTCAATTTATCAAAATCATGTTTACACATGAGTAAGAGCCATGAGCAAGAGCTCGCCTGTTTGCTCCCTCTCATAAGGTGAGTTGAGCCGTTTCTCCTCATCACTTCTTTGATTTCTGTTGACAGTACGAGGGTCTTTTCAGGTGTTAATACCTTGCTCTTAGTTTTGAAATTGTATACTATCTGTCTGAAAGTGATTTCATACTTGCATATGACTTATATGTCAGATTTCAAATTGTTACTTAGACTTCCTCTCAAGGTGTGTTTCTATCCCCTTTCTTTTTCTTCTAGAATGTGGTGTGCTTCACAAATTTCTTTCCACTTGGCTAAATTCACTTTCATGCTATAAATTCTGATTTTATTATTCCTACAACATGTATTTTGATTTCAACTGTGTCTTTATTCCCATCTGCCTCCTATATTCCTTTTAACCTCATTTTATTTCCTCCATCTCCTTTTCCTGTCAGCCTGCTCTCTTCTTAGGATGTTCTCTTTTGTCTTGTGAAGCCATCTCTTTCTGCACTAAACTGAACATGCCTAACAGTGTCTCGACTTCGCCCTGACCTTCTTGAGATCATTCCTGAGGTATGCTCTTTATCTCCTGGGGCCGAGTCTCTCTGCCTGCCTGTGCTATGTTATCCTCAAGTCGTTACTGATTTTTTTTCTCTGCTCCCCAAACAAGATGTGTTTAGGCTGACACTGTTGCACAGATTGTCATTGGTCCTGTATTTGGGTTAGGAAGACGCCATCTTAAACCTTGGGTGTAGAGTGAGTAAATGAGCACAACTCCCAGGCAGCTCCCTTTGCCTGGCTTCCACCCAGCACAGCCTTGCTCAGATGGCTCCTCACCACACATCTCCTTTATACTCTCTGTTAGAGGGTTTGTTAGCCCTCTGTGTTGTGTTATGCTGCGTTGTGTTGTTTTTTGAAACAAGATAACCAGAGGATAGCTGAGCACAATAGCTCAGGATAGTCTCAGCTTTTCAATCCTTCTGCCCAAGCCTTCCAGTGCTGGGTTTCAGGCACATACTGCCACACCAAACTTGTTAATTTTTAGACCTTTTGTATAGTTCCTCCTTGTAGAAACCAGACTGTTAGCCCATCGCCACCTCACAATACCTGCTCCTTCATTTTGGGAGTGTAAACTCACTGCCTGATACTAAAAGACTGGGGGAGAGATATTGTAGGGATGGCTAGGCCTCAGGGACAGAAGAGGTTCATTTCAGTTGGTTCAACTGAGCAGAAGGGAGCTGATGTCCAGCTCTTGGGGATCAGAAAGCAAAACCTTGACATGATGGACAGTGAAACCAAGAAAAGCCTGGCACATACCATCATGTGCTTCTCCTCCCTGATGAAGCATCCTGTTTGTACTATGGTAAGCCTCACCTTCATTCTGTCCTATCATAGTGTGCAGGGAGAAGGAGGAAAAGACAGCACTGGGAAATGCTGTTGAATGCTGCTGATTTTTCTTACCTTCTTTCTTTTAAATGGATTAAAATTAACTTGTCCCTTTGTGCGTGGTAACTACCTTGTGTCTGTTCTCAGGCCATGCACAGATCGTCCATCTCCTTCTAGAAAGAAACAAGTCTGGAACTATCCCTTCTGACAGCCAAGGAGCAACACCCTTGCACTATGCGGCTCAGAGTAACTTTGCTGTAAGTTAATGAGTCCCTTCCTCTTAATGAAAATTTTTATGTTACAGTTACAGCTTCATATGCTATAGTTACAAGAAGTAATATGCCATGATCCCATGCCCCTTTCAGCCAGTCTGTACTAACAATAGACAGAGTATAGTGTTATACAAAGGAGGTCGACACTGAGCTAATTCATTCATGCCATTTTAAAGAACACACATGTATCTGTGTTGTAGAGTGATTGGCTTTATACCATCATTCACACTGTCAGCACCATGATGCAGGTGATGGTCTGGGTTTTTATAAGGTTGTTAGTCACTTGCAAAGTTTTATGCAGCTTTACTTAAACACTCGGCATAACCTTTCTGCTTTATGGTGAGTATACTGCATCATTTTGTGACTTTTATAGCACTAATGATATCTTAGTGTTCAGCACCCTGAAAGCAGTGCAGCAAGGCTTTGGAACTGGAAAAACCAACTCCTGGAATCCCAACTGTGCAGACTGCTAGCTGTGTGACTTCACACAACTTTCTTTCTTCTTTTTCTCTCTCTCTCTCTCTCTCTTTTTTTTTTTTTTTTGTTGTTGTTTTTTTGAGACAGAATTTCTCTGTGTTGTCATGGCTGTCCTAGACTCACTTTGTAGACCAGGCTGGCCTCGAACTCACAGAGATCTACTTGCCTCTTCCTCCCAGGTGCTGGGATTATAGGCATGTGCCACCTTGCCCGGCGTCACACAACTTTTTTAACATCTGAGTCTTGTCTTCATACATAGTATGAATAAGGCCTACCTGATGTAGAGCAGTCAACACAGGCCATATTCCTATGGATTGTATTCATATTCCTATACATAGGAGAGCAGGTATCCAAACACAGACATTCTTATTATTTGTACTAATGATTATGGATTGTATACATCTCAGAAGATGAAAGTGTGAATTATTGTTTCTAGAATCCTGGGCATTTTCTATAGCTCTTTCCTGATAGTCCTTCATGGATCATAAAGTACATTCTTATTTATTGTGTCCTGGGTTCGTTTGGCATCGTGACGATGTGTAGTGTGAGACACAGATATTAAAGATGCCACAGTTGGTTTTCTGTCTTCATCATGGGTGTGGAGTAAAACTTACAATAGCTCTGGCCTGGGAAGAACATAATTCCTCCTTTTTTACCTCAGCATTCTGCTGAATGTCTTGTTTTCATTCCCTTCTTACTCTCTGTACAAGCCAGTTTGATCCTGACTTGTGTGCCAGTGATTCTGTTACCCTTCTTCTAAATAAATCAGAAACTCATGAATGTCCTGTTTCTGTGACAAGTATGCTCTGTGTCTGCTCTCAGGCCATCTATGTACTTATAGTCTTTCCTTCTTGGCCTCCCTAAAACTTTACTCAGTGCACCTAGAGTTTTGGCAAATCATTATCTTTTATTAACTCTGAACATCTCAATTATGTCTGGAGAAGTAGTTCTTTCTTGCCACAGATAGGAAAGCCACCTGGCCCAAGCTGATGGGTCTGTAGAAATGAAAACTTGGGATATAACACAAGCCTGTGAGGAGGGTCATAACATCCCACTTACAGATTCTAGAAATTCAGTGTTCTAAGAGGTTCAAGAACTTGCCCATGATCTTGAACCATATTTCAGAATCCAGCTTTAGTACAGATACCAATAACTAAATACTCATCAGTGGGAGCAAAAGCGAATGGAAATACTTGATTTAGATAGTCTACCTGTTCCAGACTTGATTTTAGTAATTACACACATACCTAAGCTCCGTCTCAAGCCCATTGATTACTGTAGCTTCTGTTAACGCCACATAATTTTGCTATTTCTTTTTGAAAAACACCAAAGAATGAATAAATAAAACTAGGAAGTAGTTTACAATCAGGAAACCAAACCACGCTGTGGACGCACTGCTGGGATTTTTGTCTGTTCCTATACTGCATTTCTTCCAGTGTAAAACAAGGCCTAATTTAGACAAGGCCTCAAATTTATTCTTTTTTATTGCTGTATGTGTATAGGTGTTTTGTTTGCCTGTGTGTCTGTGTACCACATAGCTGCCCAGTGCCCTTGGAAGGCAGAACATCATGTCAGATCATCTGGGAGTGGAGTTATTAATGGCTTTAAGCCTCCATGCAGGAGCTGGAATTGAACCCAGCAGCTAGTGCTCCTGGCTGTTATGCTATCTCTGTAGCTCCTCCCTGTTCTTCCTATAAAATGGTAAGAGTCAGCTGCAGCAACTTATTTCTGAAGCTCTTTTATATTTATTCAAGCACAGTTTCTTGACCTTCCTAGAAATTTGTAATTGTCTGAGTTCTTGAAAAGAGATCAGCACAGAAATATTGACCCAGGTATAAGCGCTTGGAATGGCGCTCAGCTATACAGGGCTTGCGCAGCATAAGTGAGGCCCTGGATTTGATCCCAGCATGGAAAACAACAGTAACCCAAACTGTCAGGCACTGTTAGGGCTAACTGCCCAGGGTCCAAATTTGTCCATTATTGGAGAGGCAGGACCTTGAATATAGGAATGACTAAATAAATTTGTCTTATTAAATGAGCTGAATGCTACATTTCATAGTAACTTTTCATCAGTAATCAACAAATGTATATTAACCATGTCAAGATTTTTAGTAATGAAATACACAGTGAGACAATGTTTGCCTTCTCTGAAGACATGCTTCAATATGCAGGTCTCTGCTGGTGCGGTGCACAAGAAAATGTATAGCTTAATGTAAGTCTTGACGCTGAATGTTTCAGTCTTCTCATTTTCATTTCTAACAGTGGCCTTAAAAGTTTGAAAGCTTGCCAGGCACAGTGGTGCACGCCTTTAAACCCAGCACTTTCAAAGCAGAGGCAGGGAGATCTCTCTGAGTTTGAGGCCAGCCTGGGCTACAGCACAAGTTCCAGGACAGACAAGACTGCACAGAGAAATCCTATCTCAAAAAACCAATACAAATAAAAATAAATAAGTTTTAAAGTTTGATCAAAGGGATTCATTCTCAATTATTTTATACTTCTCATTTTTTTGTTGTTTTTTAAAATTATTTTTTGTTCTTTGACAGTTTCACTCATCCCCACCTTCTCCTGTTCAAACCTTTCTCCTCAGTAAGCTCCCTCCCTACTTCCATGGCTCCTCTTGTGTAACACTGGATTTAAACAGGGTTGCCCCCTGGGTGAGGGGGAGAGCGACGCTTGTTCCACAGCTAACATTGTCAGTAGTCCCCCTGAGAGAACGGGGCCTCACAAGCCCTTCTCCCTTCAGGATGAAATGCTGACAGGCCCAGCCTTGTACTGGCAGTCACAGCTGCCATGAGTTCACACATGCACCAGCCTTTGTCATGTCCAGAAGGTACTGTTGGACAGCAGCCCCCCAACTCTGGTTCTTACCTTCTTTTTACCTCTTCTTCGGTATTCCCTGGGAGGGGCCAGTCATCATTCTCAAACTGAAGGGTGTTGAACAAGAAAGCTAGTTTATGTTTTTGAAGCATTCTAGAAACTAAAACTAATATATAAGGAGAGATCATAATTTTCTGTGGAAATTGAGGTTTTGTTATTAAAAAAAATAATAAAAGAAAAGCAGCAAGGGAAATCCTTGTCTTCTTCACAGACTCCCCTCTGACAGGTGCTTTATTATCATTAAAGGAATGTCCCCCACTGCTGCAGGGTTTCAAATGAAGCTTTCTTACAGGAAACAGTTAAAGTGTTTTTAAAGCATCCGTCAGTGAAAGACGATTCCGACTTGGAAGGAAGAACGTCCTTCATGTGGGCAGCGGGGAAAGGCAGTGATGACGTGCTCAGGACTATGCTGAGTTTAAAATCTGACATCGACATTAACATGGCGGACAAGTACGGAGGCACAGGTAGGAGCTGGCACATGGACTTACGGTTCTTCGGGTGCTGAAAAGTGCTATCAGATTTCTAAGACAGAAACTTGAGATCACTGTTCCTAAGGTAGTGTTGTTTGACTTGGCGTTTCACTATTTGTGCTTGAGTTTGCCAGGACCTTGCTCTTCCACGTAGTATGGCTAAAATCACTTCCTCGACTAGGTGGGCATCACCATCTGGGTTATAGCTTTGGCTGCACAGTAGACACAAGGTAGAAACTTGTCTCTGCATTCACTTTTGTGTGAAAAAGAACAGAAACTTACAACTATGCAGAGTTGGGGCTGAAAAGATATCTCAGTGGGTAAAGCACTCGCCATGCGAGTGTGAGGACCAGAAAAAGTGAGTGGGCTTGGAGGCCTGCCAGTAATTCCCATGCTCGGGATTGGAGACAAGGAAGCCACAGAGCAGGCCAGCTGCCCCAACTAGCCAAGCAGGTGACCTTCAGAGTCAGTGAGAGACTGCATCAATATGAAAGGTCACACACAATCAAGGAAGACACTGATGTTAACTCCCAACCTCAACATGTGAGCACATGCATGTATGTTCACCTGAACACATACATACATACATACATACATACATATATACGTACGAAAAAACTGCATGTTAGTAGCTACTAACATTTCAAAATATGTTTTAAGGGATGAGCATATCTAAATGTGTCCTCAAATCTCATTTTTTTATGCTCTTTCCTCAAGTTTTAATGTGGATGCATGTTGCTGTTCCATGTTAGAGAGAACTTCCCGTGTCTCTAAAACCTTAGCTGCCTCACAGCCTCATTAGTTCTTACCACTCTTGCTTTAATTAAACCCCTGGAACTGCAGGCTGGTTACTAAAAAAACATGATTTTTAGCCTACAGTGTGAACATGAAAGTCTTTTTGTCTGAAATCCCAATTGCAAATCAAAAGGAAAAGAAAATCTCCAGTACAACACTGAGTACAACCGGAACTCAGCAGTGTCCTCACCTTCCACTCACATACCAACACCACCACGTACATGGCCAGAAAGAGGGAGGAAGGGAGAGAGAGAGAGAGAGAGAGAGAGAGAGAGAGAGAGAGAGAGAGAGAGAAGGACTTAGATTGCATTTAGCTACAATGAGGTAGAAATCATAAGAGGAAGAAAAAGATACTTAAAAGGTAAAGTTCTGAGAGTTTACCAGTGTCTTTGGCTTCTGTTTTAGCTTTACACGCTGCTGCCCTTTCTGGCCACGTCAGCACTGTGAAGTTGTTATTAGACAATGATGCCCAAGTGGATGCTACTGACGTCATGAAACATACTCCACTGTTCCGAGCCTGTGAGATGGGGCACAGAGATGTGATTCAGACGCTTATTAAAGGTTAGCTGGTACAAGTGCTTCTGTTAGGGCTCATTCAAAAGGTAGGCTCTACAGCACAGCCAGTGTGGAACATGCCTTCATTCACACACAGAGCCACGTGGCAGCAAGTTCAGGAAGCGTGCCCAAGTGGCACCAGACAATTCTGCCTTCACCTGTAGCCTCGCCTGTTGGTGAACATTTGATTTCAGGTAGTCACTTTGCCCCTAGCCTCTCACTTTCATTCACTGAAAGAGAATGAGTCCCAACCTCTCCAGACCTTAAGGAGTTCTCGAAAGCTCTAGCACTAACAGTGGAAGTATTTGGGGGAAAAGAAAAACTTTTAAAGGACATCATTATGTTTTGTTTTTTTAAGCCTCTGTTCCTTGGAATAGATGCTGTCCACATTCAACATTTTCACTGCAGTTTTGCTTTGCCAGGTGGAGCACGGGTTGATCTGGTTGACCAGGATGGACATTCACTTCTGCACTGGGCAGCACTCGGGGGAAATGCCGATGTCTGCCAGATATTGATAGAAAATAAGATCAACCCAAATGTGCAGGATTATGCAGGAAGAACACCACTTCAGTGCGCTGCATACGGAGGCTACATCAACTGTATGGCTGTGCTCATGGAAAACAACGCAGATCCCAACATCCAGGACAAAGAGGTAGAACCTGAGCTTCCTGTGCTGCCAGGTGCATGGCACATAGTGTTCTTTGTTATGAACTAAGTAGAAAGGTTTATCGCTTGGAGAGGGATGATTTCCATTTGACAATATTCTCTTCTCGTGCTCCTCTATATCTTTATATTATTTAATGAGTATATTCACCAGGAATCATTTTTAAAATGTTTATAAAATATTTGCATATATATACACATATGTGATCTTAGAAACCACCCATCATTCACTTAAAATTAGCACCAGCACTTTCTCAGTTGTATAATCTGTCTCATAATCACAACTACCTAATATCCTAAAATACCAAGAGCCTTATCTTCAACAGTAGATCATTCAGCCTTCACAGCAGCACTATAAAGTAATGACTGTCGCTCTCCCACTTCAGAGCAGAGGGAACTGGAACTTAGGTAGTTTCAGTAACAACCCTGCAGTGACACCACTTGGGAGTGGGGAACCCTTACCGGAAACTGGAGTTCAGTAATTAACTCCCATAAGTGGACACTTCGCCACTGTTGCGGGCTTGCTGGAGTCATCTCCATGAATTTCTCTATCTTATTTCCGATTGTTCCCTTAGAATAATCCCCCTCAGGAGATTACCTAATCAAGGTAACAAATGTGATACAGTGTGATCAGCTGTGATGTGTGTAGCGTGTGTGTGTGTGTGTGTGCGCGCGCGCGTGTGTGCGCACGTGTGCGTGTGTGAACTATCAGCATCTTAAGAAAGTATTTAATCCATTCTTCCTCCTCTGTGCAGTGAGTTCCTCTCAGTTTACCTAGCACTCACTTTTGGAGGGCTGGCTTAACTCTTCAAAATACTATCTATAAGTCATGTTTTCTAAGTCAAAAAATAGATTCTCTATTAACCAGTTAGGAAGTGTCTACCAAGATTGTTATTATATGTAAAATACGACATAGTGAGGAGCTGGCAAGATGGCTGAGTGAGGAGACAACCAACTCCTGCAGCTGCCTGCTGACCACCTGCATGATGGAACAGGTGTGCACACATTCTAAATAAATAAATAAATGCAATAATAAAGAAGAAATCTTAAAAATTAAAAGTAACATAGTAAAAACTATGTAAACTGTGGTCCTTGTCCCTATATTAGCAGGAATGTGTCACTTATAATTTAGGATGCCAAGTGGGCAGATTCTTGCATGCTTATATCAAGCAACTTTCCAGTTCTATTCATTTTTATGGGTAGCATTTTGGAATCATCTGTTTTGAAATATCTAGGAATTTTCATATAATTCTGAATGGAACTGGTGATACTGGCTATCTTTAACTTATTTTGGCTTCCCCAAAATCTGGCTTTTAATACTTCTCAGTTGCGGAGAACATATTTCTAGTTTATAAGATCATAGTTCGATTTCTGTCAAATACTTGTGTGTGTCTATCAACATGATCACATCCTTTTCTTTTCCTCTCTTCTCTGTTGGTGAAGTGAATCGTGCTGACCAAATTTTGTTCAGATGTAACCCTGCCTTACACTTGGAGTGAGCCTCACGTACAGTGCAGTGTGTAGTTTTATATGTGGGTGGATTTCATTTACTAATATTTTAAAACTTTGTACTTATGTTCATGATAATTTTCCTCTCTTATTGTTTGTCAGGTTTGGGTAGGAAGGAGTTTCTGACAAGGGCTAGAAAGTACTACCTCCAGGAAGTCATATAGGATTAATGTTACTTCTTTCTTAAGTATTCAGTAAAGTTTGCTGTTGAAGTCCACTGGTTGTGAGAATTTTCTTAAATGCATAGTTTATTTATCCCTGACCGGATCTTTAGTGGCTGTTAGACTGTTCTATTTCCTAATGATCTCCTTTCTGCTTTAGTAAGTGCACTTTATTGGGAATGTGTCCATTTTATTCTAAATTTCAATTGTATTTATGAAAAGTTGGTCATATCTGCTCCTGTCTGGTTTATGTTTTCAGACTCATAGCTATTTCTCTATTCAGTGTATATATTGGTAGTATGTATTATCTTTCTCTTTTTAACTTCTGACCTGTCTTTTTCAACCTTCCAAGGACATCTGTCTGTGTTGACTTTACATTTTGAACACATTTGCTCTCATCTTTATTTCTTAAAACACGCTTTCCTGAAGTGTTACTTACTCTTGGTTTGGTGGGCAGGGCCTGGTTTGGTAAGACAAGGTCTCATGAACCCACTGCTGGCCTTGAACTTTCTATGTAACCATATATGATACTGAACTCCTGATTCTCCTGCCCTCACCTCCTGAGTCCCAAGAGCTGGGATTATAGGTGCTCCCTTCACAAACATTTTTTTTCTTTTCTTTGAAAGACAGACTGTCACCAGGTAGCTCATCTTGGAACTTGTTATTTAGCCCAGGCTAACCTCCAACTTGAGATCTTTTTGTCTCAGTCTCCTGAGCTAGGATACTACATTCTTCAGATGAAAATTCGTTTTTCATTTTTTTCAGTACTCTTGTCTAATATTTGTATGTCAGCCCACCTGGGCCAAGCCTTGCTTTAGCTAAGTTACACCTTCACTGTCAAATACTTAAAATATTTTCTTCTTTTCCTTTACTTTGTTAGACCACACATGATTTGGGAGCCTATTGTTTAATTTCCAGATATCTGGAAATTTCCTTATTTCTCAACCTTAATTTAATAGATTAGTTACCTGTTGCTCCTGTGATAAATTAGCACAAACATCTGACACAAATTAATTATGTTGCAGGAGTCTTACTGGACTAAGAAATCCAAATACAACAGGGATGCCTTGTTTTGGGACCCTGAAGAGAAGCAGATTGTTTTGTTTTGTTTGTTTTCTTTTCCAGCATCTAGAGGCTACTCGAGTCATGCCATGCTCCTCCATTGTCAGAGCTGGCAGGTGCTAGCTGAGTCACTGACACAGCCCTTTCCCTTGGAAAGACCCTTGTGATCCTTGTGATTACCGCCGACCCACACAAAGGACCCAGTGGTCTCCCCATCTCAGGACAGTGGCTATCCATGTAGCACCAGAAGCCAGGGCTTCTAGAAGTTAAGATACAGACATCTGTGCAGGGAAGGATGTGATTCTTTTGAGAACGTCTTTATGGCCCAGCTTACAGCTGATTTTGGTAGACACTCCATATATAATAAGAAAAATTCTAATTCTGTCATGGTTTAGTGCAATGTTTCATGTCTGTATACCACTAATCAGGTTGTATTACTTACATCTTCTATATCATCAGTGTTTTTAATGTTTCTAACATCTGCCATTACAAAATTAAACTTAAAATTGCTGCTATGAAATAAATGAATAAATACATTCTTTTAAATATTCTTTAACTTAGCATTATGCTCTTGGCTCTAACCCCCTTTAATCCAGTCTGTTTGTCTGCTATGTTTAGAAGCTGTGTTAGATGTGCACATAGTTAGGCTTGCGATAGCTTCTCCTCTGACACCTTTAGCACTGTAAATACCTTATTTCCTGCAAGTTTCATGCTTTCTTGTTTTTACATTTAATTATTTATGTGTGTATGCATATACATGTATGCATACACACACATACGTCTAGGTCATGTCAGTTGTCTCCCCACTGTGATCATGGGATCAAACTCAAGTCATCAGGCTTGATGGCAAGCAGCTTTTATTCAATCTTTTGTGACATTGACAATCCTAAATACAGGCCATTTGTACTAGTCAGGGTTTTCTAGAGGAACAGAACTTACAGAATGAAAATGTATCCTATATAGTCAGTATATTAATATGTTTTTATATGTGGGGATTTCTTAGAGCGGCTTACAGGCTGTAGGTTGTGGTCCACCTAGTCCAGCAGTGGCTGTCTACCAACAGGAAGTCCCCACATCAAGTAGTTGTCCAGTCCACAGGCTGGATGTCTCAGCTGGTCTTCAGTACACCAGACTCCTGAAGAAGGCTCTAATCCTAGTGATAGAATGAACTTGCCAGTGGGGGTAAGGCCAAGCAGACAAAGGGGGTACACTTCCCTCTTCTTTGTCCTTTATATAGGCTGCCAGCAGAAGCTGTGGCTGAGATTTAAGGTAGATCTTCCCATTTCAGATGATTTCATTAAGAATCCCCACAGTACAAAGCCACTTGCGTTTGTTAATTCCAGATGTAGATGAGTTGACAACCAAGAATAACAGTATAAATTCAATATTTTATTAAATTTGACTCAAATTGAGTTTGCCTCCTGTTTTGGGGTAGTGAAAGTCAAGGTTTACACTCTTGGAATGTATCATGGGCAATGTCAAATCCTCCTCAGGTCTCGTGTTGGACAGTGCATGGTGCCTTTTCACCAGCATGCTAATTGTAATCACTTTGATTAAGAACCATCTGATTTCTCCTTTATATACGTCATATTATCCCTTCTTTATTATTAAACAATCTGCTGGGAAATTGTTTTTCTGAGTTATCATAACCATGTGTCTGAAACTGCTTACTTCAGTACTGTTGATTTGTTCACACTTCTAGGGACGAACAGCTTTGCACTGGTCCTGTAATAATGGCTACCTTGATGCCATTAAATTACTGCTAGACTTTGCTGCTTTCCCTAATCAGATGGAGAACAATGAGGAGAGGTAAGTCATTGATTGGGAAGGGAGTGAGTATAGTGTCTCACATCTTTCTTTCAGAAGAAAAAAAAAATCTCAAGTTGACCTATTGGTTTAGAAATACTATGTGTACTCATAAGGAAACGTTGTACCAAGCAATCCTGAGCCAGAGAATAGAGCCAAATTTCATGCAGTATTCACTTAGAACCATGGGAGTTTTGCACCTGCTCAAAACTTTGGGTACTCCTTACCGCAAATCCACATTTGCAGATGAGGAAAGATCCTTTTTCAAGCCTGTGTTTAACATACGGGCAGTAAAATCCTGACTGGCCAGGCCCAGGAATTCATCCAGGCCAGCAGAATGGTTATATATTTAAGTTGTTTCTGTTAGTGATGAGGATATAATTAGTGAACAAAAGGCTGCCATCAAGTGTCTGAAAACATGGAGAAGCTGAGATGAAAGCTGAACATATATAAATATCTATAAACATTGCCTTCTTGAATAATATGGTTCACAAAAATATGTTAGAGTTGCCACTCAAGCACTCAGGCCCAATAAAGAGGCTCAGACATGGTTGGGAATGTAGCTCAGTTTCGAGTGCCTGCCTACCATGTGCTCAGCTCTGGGTTCTATCCCCAGCTTGGTTAGAAGAAGGACCAAGTGCAAAGGGAAAGATTTTTTGAATCTTGGATCTAGTAAATTGATTTTTTTTTCAAGGCAGTTTATTCAGGAACCTTGAACAATCATCCGACCCTGGGAAATAGCCTCTGGGTAGCCAACCCAGGCGTGCCACGTGGGCAATGCAGATAGGTCCACATACACGGAAGCAAGCCAGATCCTCAGCCTTAGCCAAATATGGAGTTGTTTGTGACAGAGAGCACTCACCATCGGGAAGGTAGAAGGCGGAAACCAGCTCCATCTTTAAGGCGCGGCATTACGCACCTCTCTATAGTTCCCCCTTTTTGTTTTAGATGCATCAGGCAAGAGTAGAGGTCTGATCTCTGATATTAGAAATAAATTGGGACTTTGTATCGATGTTCATTTAGGTGTCATCCACCCAAAGAGCATCAGACCCGTCTGATACCTTTTTCTCAGAGGCGGGACCTGGGGCATCAACCCGCATGCAATCAGACATGCTCTTCTCTGGGTCGAAAGCAGCTGACCCTGACTGCAGTGCTTAGTCTCGCATCCTGAGTGAAAACAGTAACTAAGTTTATGATCAGGCTTCCGTATCTTCTTCCAGAGTCTGTCTTTGTTAGGGGAAAACTGAAGGTACCTCTCTTTAAGCTTCAAATGAAAAACAAAAGGGAAAGATAAGAATCTCCCAAATTAGTGATTTCTTTAAAGAATGTCTGTGCTGAAAAGATGGCTCAGCAGCTAAAATCACTTACTGAACAAGCCTAGTGTCCTGAGCTCTGAACCCCAGGGCCCAGGTTAGAAGGAGAGAACCAACTCCTGAAAGTTGTTCCTGGATCTCCATGTGTACAATGGCTCAACCCACATTCAGACACACACACACATAGCAGTGGCAGCAGCAATGAATTAATTAAGTAGAATTAATTAATTCTTACTTCCTGAAGCCAATCACAAATCTGTTAGTGTCTGTGAAGTATAGAAGTGATTAAAAAGAAGGATCTCCTCTAAGAGCGTTAATTCCTAGCTGTTCTCTTTGTAAAGAAACAATGGAAAACCGTGCTGGAGAGAGTGCTCGTACCCCCACTTGTCTGTTTCCCCAGTGCTCCAGGATGTACACATGTGAGGAGCTGGCATTGCTGCTTATGCTTATTGACATTCAGGCTTGGGCATTCTGCTGAGCCCGTCAGCCCATTCCCATGTGGCAGGTCCAATTGTATGTTATCTCTTGTCAGTGTCTACATTGTTTCTTGGCTGGTTACCATCAATGTAGTGCTAATTTCTACCTCTTGTGCATAGACATTAACCAGGTGATGTTCCCCAAATAGACATCATTTCTGCCAACTTCTTCTGGCTCTCAGTCAATAGCTATCTGACAGCTACTCTCTCATGTCAATGGGAATATTCACAGTGCTTGAATGCTTCTAAATGGGATTTGGAATGGAATGGTAATAACAACACCATGGTCAGTTGCTTAAACACTAGATAAAAACTCCCATCTTAAAATCTGGCTAGATATTTACATTGTGTCTCTTTGAAGCTAAAATCCATTTAATTAAAAATTCTAATTTGAATAAATCAAAAAAATTTAAAAGACATGCTGGAGACAGTTGCGGAATTGTGTATTTTACTAAGAAGTTCCTGACATTTTGTTGGCATCCTCATGCCTATGGTAAGGTGAGACACAGAGAAATGGACTGGCAGGACTCCTCAATTTGCTTTAAAATATTTCAACAAAAATTAAAAGGAAGAAATTGAAAAAAGTAAACATAGAAAAAATGTAATATGCACATGTTATAAAAGCAGTTCTGTTCTACCAGAATATATTCAAGAGTTGATAGAAAAGGAGGTTCTTTTAAAACTGAGAGCTACTTGCAATTACAGTCTACATTCTGTACAAGCTGGTTGCATAGGTGTCAGCAAGCTGCTTGCCTTTCCTGGGTCTCTACCTGGTTATGAAATAAAGATGTTGCATTCAGTGACTCGCGAAGGTCAGTGCAGGTTACTTACCCTCTGTTCAGTGGCTCTCTGGTCACCTCTTCACTCGTGAATGTGTGAATGTGCAGCCAGAAGAGACGTTCCACCTCTTAGTTCTTCAGAATGTACAAAATAACATCTCTTTATAAGTATCATTTGAGGCTACTTACTTAGGACTTTCTCTTCCCTGAACAGTAGTAGCAAACTGAGGTGTTCTGAAATGACTGGTTATTTTCTCAGCTAGGGCTTCAGTACAGAAACCATACATGGCTCTGTTATTCGCCCAACACAGGCTCTGAATTCAGTTTCCTTCCTGAAGCAACCAAACCACACTTATTCTGAAAACCTCAGCCTTTTATGCCTCACTGTAACTATTAGGCAAGTTTTAAAGAGAGATTTCCCTTTCAGTAGTCACTATGTGATTTTCTGAGTCTAACCCTCCCATCCCTATAATCAGCACCTTTCCCCACTCTATGTCAGCTGGTGATTTCTGATTGTGTGGACAACCTCAGTCAACCTGCAGAAAGCCTCAGTGTGCACTTGTCACGGGGTAAACGTGAGCTTGGTCCTGTGAACTGTTTCTGGCAGGCAGCTGCGGGTGGCATCATAAACCCTGCTGCAGTGTGGGTCCTGTGCTAAGAGGAGCAGAAGCTGATATGCAGGGACTGCTCCCGCGTGCGGGGCACAGCACAAGCCCCTTTCCAGTCACCATCACTTTCCACATTCACTTCTTTAACAGATGAGGACAGCTAAGACCCCAAAAGATCAAGGCTGCGGTTGGAAAGTAACATTACTTCTGGTAGTAGGCGATCCTTTTTACTTCAGTTTTTGTACTTAAATTCCATCTGAAGTCTTAAAACATGTATCATTTAACTGATATTTTCCCTATAATTTTTATTATTATTATTATTATTTAGTCACATTTACCAGTCTTTTAAATTTTATAAGACTTTTTCAGGAAGGACTTCCTGTTTCCTATTTCTTCAGTCTCCCATGGAATCTTCCAGTGCCTGCATGGTCTCTCTTCTTATATGTATATCTTTGCTCCTCCTGGACTATTTTGATATATGATACAATATACAAGACTCTTTAGCTGGGCAAAAGAGAAAAATCCTCTCTCAAAAACAAGCAAACAAAAAAGTCTCTTTACCCGGGTGGCTACTTGGTTGTGCCAACACCATTTAGTCAACAATCCCGTTAACTTGCAGTGACTTGCAGGGACCCTCTGTGTCATGGAGTCCGTCTCCACTGTCTGAAGACAGGCGTCTTTTCATAAGCGTTAATTATCAGTATTACAGAAAAATAATTTGGAGGACCTTTTCAAGCAGGTACAGGGATTCGCTTGGCACATGGCAAAAAGGGAAATGTTCATATAGTCGCTGCCCAGTGGTTCTCAACCTGTGGGTCACGACCCCCTCGGGGTCAAACAACCCTTTCACAAGGGTTGTATATCATATATTTACATTATGATTCATACTAGCAGCAAATTTACAGTTATGTTGTATCAACAAAAATAATGAGTACAATAAATTTAGTACAGTTCCAGAACATGAGGAACTATACTAAAGGGTCATAGCATTTGGAAGGTTAAGAGCCACTACTCTAGCCTGTGAGCCAGCTCCCAGAGCTCAGCTGTACAAAGGCTGGGCCTGTAGCCTCTTGTTTTGTACTTCTTAGAGAAAAAAGGAGAGCAGGCTATAAGGTTTGACTTGGGAAATAGCCCAAGGGTCTTTTGGATTGGCTGGTTGGTTGGTTTTACTTCTCTGTTGCTGTGATAAAATATTGACCAAAAGAAACTTAGGTGAGGAGAGAGTTTCATCGTATATCTTGTCCATTATCAAAGGAAGTTGAGGCAAGACACTAGAGGCAGGAACTGAAGCACAGCCAATGAGGGAATGCTGCTTATTGGCTTGCTCCTGTTTGTTTGTTTTTTGAGACAGGGTTTCTCTGTATAGCCTTGGCTGTCCTGGAGCTCACACTGTAGACCAGGCTGGCCTTGAACTTAGAGATTCACCTACCTCTGCCTCCTGAGTACTGGGATTAAAGGTGTGCACTCCACCTCCCTGCTTCACTGTGCCTGGAATCACCGTCCATTCAAAACCGATCTTCCTCTAACTTCAGGTACACACCCCTTGATTATGCATTGCTCGGCGAGCGCCACGAGGTGATCCAGTTCATGCTGGAACATGGTGCCCTGTCTATCGCAGCTATACAAGACATCGCTGCCTTCAAAATCCAAGCGGTCTACAAAGGGTACAAGGTCAGAAAAGCCTTCCGAGACCGGAAGAACCTCCTCATGAAGCATGAACAGCTGAGAAAAGATGCTGCAGCAAAGTAAGTGTGAGCCACCCAGGTAGCTGTAAGCTGAGAAGGGAAGCTGGGTGGAAGGTGGGAGGGGCCAGAACTCTGGATGCTGCAGTGCCTCACTAGTTCTTGCTGCCCCTCCCCTCTGTCTTCAGATTACCGAGGCCTTAAGGAAGGAGGAAGGCCCAGCACAGACTAAGTGTAGAGAGAACTTATCTTCTTGCCTCTCCTGGCATTCAAGCAAGTGTGTGTGTGTGTGCGCGCGTGTGTGCGAGCGTGCGTGCGTGTGCCGCGCGCTCGCACATACACACGCGTGAGCATGTGCACTTGAGTGCATGCTTGTAGAGGCCAAAGGACAATCTCGGTTATCATCCTTTAGTTGCCATCCACCCGGTTTTTGAGACAGGTTCTCTCCCTGGCCTGAAGCTTGCTAAGTAGGCTAGCTAGCTGGTTGTAAGCTCCTGACCCTCGTGCTTCATCCACACTGAGCGGAGGTGTGCATGCCACTCTAAGCACTCCTAATGACACTGGCTTCACTGTTAGCCTAAAGCCTCTACACACCTCTTTGTTGTAACCTTCTTTACAAATCCTGTTTGTGGGTGACAGCTGTAAGGGAACTGTACACATGACAATCCTAAGTTTAAGTGAGTGCTGTTTCTCTGTATGAGATGGAATATTGTACCAGGAAGAGCCCCCATTGGAGGGATTATTGTGAGACTCCCAGTGAATGCCTGATGCCTTGGATATCACCAGAGCCTGCAGTTCTGGACCTAAGATGTTGTCAAAGTGCTGAATTCAGGATTCAAAAATGCTACCTTGATATTTGATATTTCCCCAGTATGAGACTCTTCTATCACTGAGCAGCAATCTCCACTCCCACTCAGCCTTGAGTAAACAACTGATACTGTACGGGCCTCATGTCACTAAACTCTGATGTTCACTAGGCAGCATTACCATGGGCTTTCCAGAGCTGTCACAAGCTGTGCAGTTTCTGGACATACTGGCTTTGTTGTTGTTGTTGACGATGATGATGATGATAATGGTATATGCCCATGATAAGCTTTTCTTACATATGAGGCACAGTTAGGCATTAAGACAGTAATACTCAACAATAGAACCAAACTAACAATAGAGCGGAAAGTTACAAGAATGTGGTTCTTTCTCAGAATATATTGTGAACTTTTTTTTTAAAGCTTTCATTTGAGGAAAGCCCTCTTTGGCAGATCTGCTCCTGTGCTTCAGAGGCATTATTAAGTGTGAAAGGTGCGTGAACACAGCTCTGCAGCACCACAGCGGTGACCCTCAAAACAAGAGGTTCCTCAGCCTGCCACAAAATTTAAAACTTAGAAATTGGTTGTTTCTGGAGTTTTCTATTTACTATTTTAGTCCCAGATTCACAGTGGGAAACAAACTAAAAGCAACAAAACCATACAGAAGGACTACTGTATTTCCTCCTATTGATGGTTCCATAAATTCCAGTGTAATATGTAAGAGTCCTTCATAATTCAATCGTATACACCTGAATATGAAGTACCACTCTCCAAAGGCAGCATGGCTGCATTATATGTCACAAAAGGGGATGTATTCATCCAAACCATTCTGCTTCAATTGTAGAGGCTTGAGTTCTTCCTGTACTCCTTCGCAGAGGAATAAGAGGGTTAGCAGAGTGGGAGGATGGCTGACTTCAAAGCCTTTGAGATTTACTGTGATGTACTGATCAAAGACAGCGTTTCTCTCTGGCCCTTGATTTCTTCATCTGTGAGAGGTCATGAGGTAGACTACCAGATTTGGGGGCATTATTCAGGTCTGTGGAGACTCCCAAGTCTTCACTGGGAGCCTCCTCTTCCTCTCCCAGAGGGACCACAAGTTTGGATGAACATACTGGTGAGTCAGTGCAGAGCTAGGGACTAAGAACTGACTTCTGGTATCTCCTGTACAAAGAATGGTGTAAAACATTGGCACTCTTCAACAGGATTGTACTTCACAGTTTTATATTTTCCTAACGTTCAGTATCCTAGTCCAGAGGCTTGAAACAGCAAGGAGACTTTAGAATATGCCAAACCAACTCTCTCTCATTGTTATTCCAATGAGGGTTTTAATTTTCAGCTTCTGAAGTTAACATTTGGGAACACATAAATGGCAGCTGGGCTTACTTGTGATCACACTGCAACGTAACAAACCGACAGCTGCAGTGTCTCCTGTTCCTCATTTACAGACGTCACTCATTTGTTGTAGACTCCCACATCCACAATCAGCACTGTGTAGACCCCGCTTCCTGCAGTCACCCTTGTATAGACCCCCACTCATCACTGTATAGCCCCCGCTTCCTGCAATCACCGATGTATAGACCTCTACTGCTGCACTCATCACTGAATAAACTTCCATCTCCACACTCATCCCTGTGTGGACCCCGCCTCCTCCGCACTCACCCCTGTGTGAACCCTGCCTCTTCCACACTCATCCCTGTGTGGAACCCCACCTCCCGCAATCATCACTATATAGACCCCCAGGTGAAGCTCTTGGAGACTGCTCTCATTTGTCTCACTTCTCAAAAGTTGCTTCTTAAAGCCCGAGTCATTGTTCAATTTGTCTTCGAGATTTTGCTTTAAGAAATAAAACCCAGAATTCTGCTGCTGCATCTGAAGGTGGTGTGTGCCAGACACATGACATTAGCTCAATGTCCACTTCTCATCTACCCATGTTTGGACATCAGGATCGCCTCTGTAAAGTGAGCAGGTGAAAGGGACTCATTAAACACAAAGGAAAGTAATCTCTAATTCATGGTGAAGTTGGGAGAGACAAGATTGCGTATATATTTTCTGAGAGGTATTTTAGAAAGTCATATTTAAGAAATACCCAAACTTATTTAAAAGCACTTCATAACTCACAGGACATTGCTTATGTCGCTGCCAAAATAAACACAGTATAATTTACCTGCCAGAGCATGGAGTGGAAATCAGACTTAGGCAGAACCTTGTTTATGTCAATCACCCTGTCTTTTTTTGAAGCCTCTTTTTAGAGGCTTTTATTTTGCTCTCTTATCTCACTTACTCTCCCTTCCTCCATCTTTTAAATAGTAGTGCTGAGCTCTCCACACTGAGCTCAGCACTATTCTTCAGACTTCTATTGAAAGTGTACCCATTCTTAAAAATTAGATTAGAGCCAGAACAGAAGTACACATCTATAGTTCCATCTACTCAAGGCTGATGCAGAAGGTCATATGAGTCCAGCGCTTCAAGACCTGTCTAGGCAACATTGAATACAGACCCTTCCTCAAAAAAATTATTTTTAATTAGATCACCTCTCTATCAAACCTCTTAATCAGTCTCCCACCATTACCTCCTGAAACTCTAATTCTGTGTCTTCCACTGCCCACTGGGCATCTTCACTTTGCCATCTTATGGTCACCTGAAAACACAATAGATCCCTGGAACAGCACTCTATACTTATAGTCTGTCCCTCCTGAATACCAGCATTGTCTCCAGGTCCCTTTTCTCTCTGATACAGTGCCCACACACCTTCAGACTTGATGGTCAGCCATCTCAAATTGAGAGACCGGGGCTTCCTTCTAGCTTGTATGGACTGAGAGGGCCCTGTAGAATTACACAAGTAAGTCCAGGCTGGCCACCCAGTTCAAGCTCAAGTCCTTTCTATAAGAGGAGTTCTGTGTCCTCAAAAAAAATCAAATGATGAAGAATTTTGTCTCTCCCAAGACAGCACATTTCATCAATGGAGGTTTCTATCTAATAGTTTTTATTTTTGTTAAGTCATGTTTAATTATGTGTGTGTGTGTGAATATGTACATGTGATTACAAGTGCCTTCGGAGACTAGAGAAGCATAGCATCCCCCTAGGTGTGAGTTACAGGCAGTTGTAAGCTATCTGATTAGATGCTGGGAAGCAAACTCAGGTCCTACGCACGAGCAGTGCACACTTTGAGCAGCTGACCCAGCTCCTTAGGCCCCAGAAGTTTTTTTCCTTGAAGCTACCCCTCAAAGCCAAATAGAAAAGTATAAATATTTTCTCACAAGCTAAAGGAGTTCTTAGGTCACTCCCATTCCCACCACAGACACTCTTTGCTTTTATAATAGATCTTGTTGCAGCCTACTTCCCTTAACATCCCTAGCTCTTCAGGGCTGGGCTTTGCATTTCACTGTTTGGCTGACAATGTCATCTAAGCCATGAGGAGTTACTTCTGTGCCTTCTTTACACAACCCAACTCCTCAGAGCCTCAATTTCCCATCAGTACATGAAAAGAAGTTTCCTTAATCACATGGGCTTCAAGGTTCTAGGAATGCTCTAAGACCATATACAGCATTTCATATGTCAAGAGCATATTCCATTTTGGGGAAAGAGGAGCTACAGCTTTTTTACTCTTATCAAAGTGGCTCATTTTCTTTTAACTGGACTGAATTACCATTCTGAGGTCCTTCCAGCTCTAACATTCTATAAGCCAGAGTTCCCAGACACACAACATTTTTAACATTTTCTTATTCCCTGTGGAAGAAATAAAAGACCAAATATTACTTCAACTGTTACTCAGAAATAATGAAGAGGTAGGATCTGAGACCTGAATACCAAGCAACAGCCACGAGAAAGGTTACAGCCAAGCCTTCTCTGTCTCCTGCAGTAATCAGCTCTCAGCACTGGAAACTTTCCAGCTCAGTTGTCATCTCTACCGGGGTGGGGGTGGGGGTGCACTTCCACCTCTCAGAGGGAAATTCTAGTCTTAGATGAATTCTAAGTCAAAACCTGGGTGAGAGTTGGGTTGCAAGTCTTTGCTCCTGCTCTTCCCCCAGCCTGGAATAACCTCTTTGATTGCTCCTCTCCTATTTTTACATACTTCATAAGGAGTCTTTTCCTGTCTCTGTCTAATTAGCATCTGCCTCTTGCATCCCCAGTATCTCTGTGTAGACACCTCAGTCTTAGCACTCTTCCTATCTATCCAGTTCTCCCTCCCTATCTGCAGGAGGATGTGGAACTGGTTCCCCAACTTCACTGTCAGCTTCTTAAGAACAGGGACTATGTGTCATGTGCCATATCTCCAGCACCTTACAGTATGTGATGTACATTAGAATTCAATAAATAAATATTCAACAATTGAATATTCTATAAGGCAGCTCTGGGACCTCCTCATAGAAGTCATTTGGCACTCTCTGGAAGTGTACAGTCTTTTTTCCCCATATTGTATATATGTGGTATGTGTGTGTACGTGGAAGGCAGAGGATAACTTTTTCTACTTTCATGTGGGTTCCGGGGATTGAACTCAGGAGGCCAGGCTTGAATAGCAAGCACCTCTACCCACTGAGCTATCTCACCAGCTCCAACCTTTTTGAGATTATGACATGACATTGTCACACACGTGTGTTTGACCACATTCACAGCCCAGTGGCTACACATTAGACATGCCTTCTGTGCCTTAGTTTCCCCCTTTGTCATTTGGAAGCACTGGACTGTGTATTAGTTACCTCTGTGCTACTAATGACCAAAATGACTGACAGAAACAACTTAAAGGAAGAAAGCTTTTGGCTCTTGGTTTCAGTGCTACCCATCCTTCCTGGTAGGCAAGGTGTGGTAGCCAAGAAGCAGGGAAAAAGCACAGGAAGGGTCAGGGCAAAATATAGCTTCAAACGCTCATCTCAAGTGACCTCCTTCCTCCAGCTAGGCCCACCTCTACCTGTCACCTCTTTACAATAAGATCATCAAGAGATTGATGCATTTATTAGACCAGAGGCCTCAGGGTCTAACTGTTTCTCAAAACCATCATCACTGACATACTCCAAGGTGTGCTTGCTGACCTAGGGTATTTTTAGTCCAGGTTACCTGTAAGTGGAGAGTTCAGATGGCCCATCACAGCGCAGAGCCTCCGGACAGTCTCCCTCCCCGTCTGCAAGTCTCTGTAAGGCTTTTGTTGAATTCGCGTGTTGTGCTCAAGGCAGCATTTACAGGCCGCTTGTCTTCAAGCACACTGGGCACTTACATAACCATGCAGCGTGTTCCCAGCCTCCTGTTGAGCATGAGCAAATCAGCCCCCGACAGGGTTAAAGAGCAGCAGGACTCAGCTCTGTGAGGTAGAAGATGGGAACTGGGACCCTTCTTCCCCTTTTAAACCCCAGCAGATCCAAGGAGACTGGGAAGAGCAAGGATTTAATATCTGTGACAACTTAAAGGTTTAATTTTTAAAAAAAAATACATCAGCAGGGCATTGTTGTGTACGCCTGTAATCCCACCACTCAGGGAGGCGTAGCCAGGCAGGTGACTGTGAGTTCGAGACCAGCGTGGTCTACAAAGTAAGTCCAGGACAGCCAAGGCTACACAGAGAAACCCTGGCTCAAACAAACAAACACAAACCCACATTACTTCCTAAAAAAAGAAATACCTTCATATTCTTATACCCGAGGCTGAGTGAAATACCCGCATGAATAGGTCATTTCTTCTAGTTCTGGTTATTTAGTTCTATAAAAATAAAACAGCAATCCTTCTCCAAAGAAGTCTCCAGAAAGCAGCCTGCTTGATGTTTACACAGTCTCATCCCTTTGTCAGGCTGCCTGCCATTTTGTCATGTGACTTGCCCTTATTAGAGGTCTTTGGTAATGGCACTTGTCCCCTGGCTGCAGAGTGGCTTCTTAAATTAAGTAGAGACATTTGGTTTCTTAAATGTGTGACTGCTGAAACAATAAAACCTCATTTGTCACTTGTGAGCCCCTCTTATTGTCATGCAGATCCACAGAGATGCCAGCCTAGACAGCCGTACTCATGTATCTATGGAAAGATCAGCACCATTCTCTTAAGGCCACTTTGTTTCTCTGCACGGTATAAAGAACAAAGCTCCCTCTCCCTGCCTAGATCATTTAGCAGAACTGCAGCCACCTAGATGTTTCCAGCTTCTTCTGAGATGTATGTAATCCATGTCCCAGACTGTCCACTCGCTACCACCTATCAGTCACCTTGTTTGTCATTACTAGCTTGTATGTGGACCCAGCCCTTGATTATGATATCTGTCAAGCTAGTCTACAGCAGCTGTATAGCACACTTAGGTGTCAGCAGTTGGCAGAGGTGTATCAAAACCAGAGCCAATCAAAACAGGACTCATCCCAACCTTCCTGTCCGTATTCTCTGTGATGAGACTCAATGAGTCTTTTCCACACAGAAGGACCCTAGGAAGAGTTTGACACAGTTTAAAATCATCTGTCTGCTGGGTTGTCTTTGTCCCTTGAAATCTAAATAAGCTTTGCTCTAAACTCCAGCCCAGGGAAGCCTGAACTGTCTGTGTGGGAGCTCAGGATCTACCTCAGCTCTGGCCTTCCCGCTTGGTGTCTTGGTTCTGTGGACTGTTGGGTAGCTTGTGAAAAAGCATGCACAACTGTGGTAAACCAAGCAGAAGGTGACATCACAGAGGGGCACCCTTCATTCCCACAGTCTATGGTGACATACGAGGCTCCCCTCTCATAAGCCTGCTTACTCCAGGAGAGGCCAGAAGAACAACAATAGTTGTTACCTAGTCTCTTGAAGAAAATGTGAAATGTAGAACCCAAGTTAATTAAAATGTGTAACTCACAAGGTCCCAGGTGATTTGGCCCATTAACATGTGAAGAGCCAGTACCTAAGCTCTTCCCTTGCTGCTGGTCTCTAGACATGGCCTCTCCTGCCAGTCTCCTTTGTACTGTTGCTCAGAGGCTGAGCTGAGCCACTGATGCACTGTATGGTTTTGAAGATCATCGCAGAGGTCTCATATACAGTGTTTCTGCTTGGTTCCTTGGCTGGAGCTGTGACTTTCCCATGCCATCGTGGCTGTTTGTGATGCTGTTTTACAAGTAGAGCAGATTCAGGCAATCTCTGTGACTTTGGTCCTTAGTGGCATTCTGCTGTGCTTTCTGGAGTGGGAGAGAAAGGGGTGGAGTTTTGGTAAACTCCAAGAACAGTCCAGTGACCTGGTTAGGCCGTGTTTCTAAGCAGTGCAGGCTGATCTCTGTGATGGTTTTCGGCTACATTCTACAAGGCCTGGTATAAGGAGGTGGTTGCTATTGTATGTGGAGAAAGAGACGCATCCCAGAAAGTACATTTCCATATCCATTCGTGGTGTGCTAGCTCCTCGCAACATTTCAGGCCATCTTGAGGATCCTGAAGCAGGTGAGACCCTTTTGACAGTTTCCCCTTTGGCTTGTTTCCAGAAAACGGGAGGAAGAAAACAAGCGGAAGGAAGCTGAACAGCAAAAAGGGCTACTGAGCACAGATTCCTCCAAACCCCAAGTCTTCCCCTGTCCACCCAGCCCCCAGAATGAGCCCAGCATGCAGAATGCAGCCCCTAACAAACAGCCACCTGCTGGCCGCACAGTCCAGAGCCCTGACTCAGAGCACAGCAGACAGTCTCCAGGCCAGTGTCCAGGCCGAGCCTCCCACAAGGAATGTTCCTCAGACCTTCAGGGAACAGCCTCCAGAAAGCCAAATGGTAAGTGTGGCCTGTGTGATCTGGGCTTTTTGCCTGGCAGTTATTACGGTAGTACCAAGGCCTGCCATGATGTGGTTTGTGCTGTTTGTTTCCTCTGGTTCGCAGTCTTCTGCTTCTTTTTCTTGCTTATAGTTTACTAGAATCGTTTAGGATTCTAGCTTAACTGATTTGTAGCGTTCTGAGTTTATTTCTTTTGTCTAGTTTTTGGCACTGTAGCTCAGGGCATTATGTATGTAACTTGCTTCCATCTGCTGACATCAACACAGTAACCACTGAGTGAAGCACCGGCACTTCCCGACCACTTGTAAAGTCATTGCTGGGCTACCCACATCAGGTTGTTTCCAGTCACCTGGAACTCCAACTCCACAAGATCTGACTCTTGTCTGGACTCCACGGGCACTGGCACGCACATTTACACACCCCCATCCCACTGATACACATAGACACTTAATTTTTAAATAATAAAAATAGATCACTTAAACAGTTGAAGATCAGCTGTTATTGTTTTAATTTCAACCATCAAATATAAGTTATAAAATTCATAAAGAAAGGCACATATTTCTGTCCTTCTGTTGCTCTCCCTTCTTCCTCATGCTCTAAGAAAATCCCTACTCTTCTCTTTTTTGTTCTCTAGCTAATCATTGAGGGTAGTTCTACCAGCAACATAGTCTTGGAATTTTCCCCTTTTTCTCTCTCTCTCTCTTTTGTTGTTATCACATTTGCAAGGAGTCAGTGAACCAGACCTAGACACCAAGCTTGGCAGTTCTTTTTATCACATATGGCACTTCCTTATGGACTCCTTGCTTTGAGATAAAGTCATTGTCATTCACATTGGCCCTCCTCGGGCACATTCCTGGGTAGTATGCCGCTCTTCTGTTTTCAAGATGCTGCTTTACTTTCTCTTTTTCTTTTTTTTTTTCTTTCTTTACTTTCCAAAAGTTTGACATGTCTTACTGGTTTTTTTATTTATCCTGTTTGTAGTTAATTTGGTGTTAAAAGTCCCCAAGATTCTTTGGTTTGGTCAGTTGGTGAGAGAAACTCACAAGATTCAGGAGTATACTTGTACTCAGAGTTGTGATATACTGTTACAATAACCAACACAAAATCAGCCAAGATGGAGGAAACCCTTCCAGAAATTCTCTCCTGGGAGACACACACACACACACTTAGTTACTTGAGCAGTAAGTTGTAGTGGCCAGCCTCACAAGCTTTGTCTTCCAAAAGAGCTCCTTGGAGTCTAGGACTCGGTGATTTACAGAGGTGGCTTTGCTTAGTGTATATAAGTCCAGACTCCCAGAAGGAAAGTAGCTATTCATCGTGGCCCACAGTGTTTGCACAAAGCAATTTAAGCACTTTGAACTGTTCTTCTGAATTAGAAAGTGATGAAAACCTCCCCAAATTTACAGACAACTGCTGATGCAGTGTTATGAAAAGCAAACAATATCTTAGTATAAATTATTATGAAAAGTTGTCTGAGATCTCATTGTTGCTTAGGGTTTGGATAATCCAATCTGTTTCTCTGGACCTCAATTAACTTAGCTACAAAATTGGAGTCTACCTTGCCTTACAAGGTAGTTATGGTCAGAAATAAAACAATCTATCAGATTTATTCTCACCCAGGTCTCACAAATCTTTAGTAATCAGTATTCATATTAAGCCAAACTTCTAATCTAACGATTCATAAATGTTTCTGGGATTCTATCAGTACTGCAAACCTCAAGTAGTGTGGTGTTTTATTTATTTACTGATGTTGTCAGCTGGCACCAACGAGGTGCCCATTGTTGGGGTGACCTTGTGCACTGTGTGAAGGTTGTCTTTGTATAGTCAGTTGTTAATTCTTTTCCACCAGATTTTGGTTTTGTCCAGATTTTGGTTTTGTTATTCTAATTGCTCAGCACCTACATCATATTTTGTAAACATACACTTCCCTCATTTTCTGATTGGTTTACTAAAGAGCTGACTGGCCAAAAGTGGAGGCAGGAGAGGATAGGCAGGACTTCTGGCAGAGATAGGAACTCTGGGAAGGAACCAGAGAGAGAAGATTCGCTAGCCAGACTTGAAGGAAGAAACAGACACTAAGGGACTGAGAAGAGGTAATGAACCTCGTGGCAGAATGTGGATTGGTATAAACAGATTAATTTAAGTGATAAGTGCTAGTGGGGAACAAGCCTAAGGTAGGGCCAAGCTTTCACATTAATAAAAGGGTTCCGTGTTATTATTTCATAGTTGGTGGTCCAAAGAAAGTCCCAATGTAATTGGCACCCAATGGTTATTGCCCATAATGTGGCAGCCACGTTGAATTCTCTAAGTTCTTTCTTAGGGCCTTAGTTGATGTTTTCTGTTTCTGTGTGAATAAAAAGTGCTTCTTTGACACAGCCACATCACCTCTCTAAACAATGCCATACGTCCGTGTTCTATGCTCCCCTTGCCTCCCCTAGCCTCCCCTAGCCTCCCCTATTCCTGAAGATCATCTTCACTGTTATCGCTGGCCTTCTTGTCTGCTTTTCCCACCAGAATGCAAGATCTACAAATATAAGATTGCTCTTGTCATTTATTGCTGTGTGTGACACGCCACACTAAAACGAAGTTGCTTAGAACACCAAGTCATCATTTCCTAGGATTCTGTGGTTTAGCAGTTCCTTAGAACGCTTGCAAAGGTCCTGCCCTTGTGGCTTCCCTCAGGGAGAGAGCAGCTTGAATTTCATCATCTCAGTAGGCAGCCTCACATGTGGCAGCCAGAGCTGCTGTCATTTAGGATTCTGTGACTGTTCCATGCCCTTCCATCCTCCAACAAGCTCAAGTGGAGCTTGCTACACATTGTTACACACTGCTACACATTGTTCTCAAGAAACAAATGCAGAGGCTGTAAGACCTCTTGAGAAACAGGCTACGGAATGTACACACTAGCTCTGTGGATCAGCCAGAGTTAGAGACCAATCCACACTAAGCAGTGTGACAAGAGGCTCCCACCTTCACTCTGGGATGAGAGAAACTTCTGGCTATTGAGTAGTCTACCACATCTCCATTCTCTCACGGCTTCTTCGTGTGTTTCTGACAGGAGAAATATTCTTACTCCTGTTTCTAACCCCAACTATCATCCCAACGATTACATCAGACTTGAAGTCCAGATGTGTTGACTCACAGAGTGGGACTCTTCCAGTTCAAATACCAACCAATAAGGATGTATTATCCCACATGCCTGAATGTCATCAGTGATGTGAGAACAGAACAGCCACAGCTGAAGGTAGAGTGGGAGGCATAGCCAGCCAAAGTTCATAGCAATTCAGAAAGCCTGCTGGCCACATCAGCAGGGCCCTTGCCCTGCAGAGGCCAGAACAGGACCCCTCCTGACTCCTCCGTGGCTCCCTGTACCCTCTTGTCCTACTCTTGAGAAGTCCTTCCTTTTCCTAAGAAATAGCCCAAGTCTGAAGCAGAGTAGCTTCCTCAGCCTGCTTCTGCCCACAGAAAATCTGATTCCCTGGGCTTCTCTTTATTTTAAACTGTCTTCCCATTTCAAGCTCACAGTGACCTCTGTGATGTGAATATCCCAGGAAGTCATTCTATGCAGAATCCATTTCAACAGGCTTCCTGCGTGTCACATAATTCTCTGAAAAGATGCTCTCAGAGTCTTAAAAATCTCAAATGTTCCATTTTAAATATTTTCCCAATAAAGGGAAGTGCAGCCACACTTTTGGCTTGATCTTTATCCACAGACTGTAGGGCTGTCTCTCTCTTTCTCTCTGACTCCAGGTCTTACCCATCACATCCTAAGACCTTTATTTTTTTCTCTCTATAGTCTGTTTTCAATTCATTCTTTACAATTAATTCTTTCCCCCCACACCTCATCATCTTCAGTTTTTAAAGCAGTCACTACTTCTTCATCCCATCAGGAGACCACAGGTGGTCTGAGCAGTATACTGAGCAGTACTCTGAGCAGTATCTCCAAGTTGACTAGGTAGTGTCTTATCTCTTAAGTTACTGCAGGGACTGTGCTTCAGGTATTCTGCCCTTAAAAACAAGGTTTACCCTTCTCCACACTCTGGTGGCAATCCATTCCTGTTCTCCCTGCTTCACTATGGTCTCTCCATTGCCCTAGCAGTTTCTGTACAGCCAGCCCCAAACTCAATGTCAGGGGTCTCTGTTAAGGCAGCACCTCTTTCTGAGGGTTCTGTCAGTTATTGTTTGTGGCATAAAAGACAACCTCAAAACCAAGTGGCTTAAAAGAGCAATTCTGTTTCTCAAAGTGTTATGAGTTAGCTGGGCAGTCACTAACTGGGTCACTTTGGGCTCACTCGTATGACTGCTAGAGGCAGGGTTGACTGGGTGGCAAGCCAAAGTGGCCTCTTCAGTATGTCTGGCAACTAGTGCTGCTGATGGCTAAGGGAACCCAGATCACTTCTTTCTTGCCTGTCATTCCCAGGTATATTCCATCATCTTCATTAGTGCTTAAAGAAAAGGCAGAAGTTGCAAGGCCTGAAATTGTACACTCCAGAACTTTCACATCACTTCTGCCACATTCTGTTCTTGAGCAAAGATTTAAGAGTGAGAATTCAGCTCCTCCTCTGAGTGGGTGACACTCCACAGTCACATTGCACAGGCTTGAAGCCATCCCCACCCAGCACAGTCTCTTATAACAGGAACTGTGTCTAGTGCTTTGTGTTCCCAGTACCTCACAGGATGTCTGGCACTACAAAATAGGTGAATACATAGTTGGGTAGAAGTAGCTGGGCCTGGAGATCCAGAAGTAAAACAAAAGTTACCAGCCCTAAGACAGAAAGTCTTCACTGGGTTTGCTGTAACAGAAACCCATTTTTGTGGCAGGGATGATCTTCTGCTCAGTTCCCCAGTCATTCATGCATTCATTTGGCAGACAGGATCTGGAGCATACCCTACGTCCCAGCCGTGCTGGATTAACAAGCAAGGCTGAGGAGCGCACTGCCGTGTTCTTGCCTCCAGCTGTGTGCACACACTGATCACCCAGGAGTGTGTGCGCCACTGAATGACACTGACGCCCTGGAGCCTCAGGTGGACAGCACTGCTCTGCTGAGGTGCTGCTCTGCAGACTTTGGGTGACTGCACAGGGCAGGGCAGAGCATGCCAGCCTTATTCTGAAGCACGGTGGCTCAGGGATACTGCGAAAACAGCCAGGTCTGCTGTGGACTGCAAAGAATTAGGATTAGTGGCCTCCGACCTTGAACACTACCTACTTCCTCACTTTCTGATAAGCATTGTCCTGTAATCACGCTGCTGCTAGTTGGACTTCTCCAGGTGACCTAGAGCTGTGACACACTATGAATAGACACCATGCAAGGCAACTCACAAGAGTTTATTGAGGCTTACAGTTTCAGAGGGTGAGTCCATGGCCATCATGCTGGGAGCATGACAGCAGGCAGGAAGGCAGCCATGGTGCTGGAGCAGAGAGAGCTAACTGGGAACCTCAAAGCCTCAGTGACATGTTTTCCAACAAGGCCACCCCTCCTAACCTTTCCCAGACTGGAGACCAAGTGTTCAAATATATGAGCCTATGGGAGCCATTCTCCTTCAAATCACCACAGTATATGCTCTCATACATGATATATGGCAATGTGTACTCTCTCTATATGTATATATACATATATATGTAATATATGTGTACTCTTTCTCACTTGCTATTGCTCTGCTGACTCATGAGTCTCTATATTTCTGGCTGAGAACTAACTGCCCACTGATATAATTGGCCTGCTCTTTGATCACCTTCTCCTGAGGGGGGAGCAGCCTTACCAGGCCACAGAAGATGACAATGCAGCCACTCCTGATTAGAAGCAGAGGGGGACCTCCCCTATCAGTGGACTTGGGGAGGGGCATGCTTGAAGAAGGGGGAGGGAAAGTGGGACCAGGAGGGGAGAAGGGAAGGGCTTATGGGGGGATACAAAGTGAATAAAGTGTAATTAATAAAGTAAAAAAAAATAAAATAAAATAAAAAAGGGTAACTTGAAGCTTGACAGTGGGAGGACTAACAATTCAAGACCTGAGGACCTGCAGGTGTCATGTTGCTGCCAGATCTCCTTGTCTCCTTGGGCGTGGCTTTCCAGGGTCCCAATCCCAAAGGAAACTTTTTTGCCCCCAAAGGACACTTCTTAGCAGGTGCTAGGCTGAAGGATTGACTTGTGGACCTCTGACCCGCAAGGGCCTTCTTCATCAGTTGGCTCACTAGAGCCTCCTAGATCTTGGTTGTTTTATTCCTGCCTTGCTAGCTCAGCATGTCCTATGGATGGTATAATTTTATTCTGCATTTCCATGTCCTTCGAGGAAGCATGTGTCAACTCCACCTTTTCGAAAATGCAAGTTCTTTCCTGATGTTTACATTGGTGCTCTTTTCATTGAAAATAAGTTTTTCGATTTCTGTGTTTCATTTACCTTTCCAAACATACTTTTGGCATATTTTTAATCTCATGTGTGTTTACCAAGCTTTCAGGAGACCTAATCCTGTCATGTGTATATTAATTGTTGTTCAAGACAGACTGTGCCCTTGTACATTTTATAATTTTGAACCAAGATGTCATCTTCAGAAGACCTCCTCTCTGTATGCTTTTAGTTGAGGACATGCCACACAAAAGCAATATTGCATATGCTTTAGTGGATGTCCTGGGATACCTCATCCTGAGACCAGTTTATCTTAATTATTTTGTCTTAATTAATGTCTCCTACGATTAAGAAATACACACTGAATCCACAGTGAATACAAGTCTGGTTTCAAATTTACAGAAGAGACTCTACCAATTCGGAGTCTAGCTTGAGACACATCTTCATCCACTGGTGCTGGCAAGCACAATTTAATGTGGATTGTTACTTCCCAGAGGTACAGCCTTTCAGGAGCTCTGGCTGCTGGCAGGGTCTTCACCCAGTTAACATTCTGCCTGCAAAGCTTTGTTTCCGCACAGCCAACTATCTAATAAGACACCCTTACCTGCTCCACGGGGTGGTGGTGCAGTCAGTTCACACCCTCATCATTCTGCCTTTCAGTTTTTCCCTCTCAGCCTCCAGAATCCCTGTATTTCCTGGAAGGCAGGAGAGTCCTTTTAAAAGGGTGTTCCTGATATTCTAAGGAGTGACAGAATGTTTCAGGCTGCCTAACCCATCAGGTTGCTAGAAGGAAAAGATGAGTTTTGTTCTGATCACATTGCCATGGTTACTGTAATGCTAATGGATGTGTCTGCATCTGTCATGTCAACAAGTGAATTGAACTGCCCTCACCTGAAAGTTTTAGACACTGACTGTTATTCTACTTTTTCCTTGTCTACCCAAGAAACACCCAGGGAACACTGCAGAGGCCCTTCTGCCTGTGTGCACCTTAGATCCTGCAAAGGCGGTGATGGCTGCAGGCATCAGGGAGCATCCTCTGTGGAAAAGTGCAGAGGTGAGACCAATGTCGAGCCACAGAGGTGTGAGGAGGGTGCAGGCAGAACCAGGCAACCCTTGTCCATTGGGTCAGCCCAGACTGCTGAGAAAGGAAAGGACTCCAGCCCTGCAGGTGTAAGTGCTTCCCAGCAGGACAGCCCCAGGAAGCCCAGCAGGAAGCAGGACAGGGCACCCAGGCCCAGGGGTGCTTCCCAGAAAAGATGCACCCACCAGCTCAGAGACCGGTGCTCCCCAGCTGGCTCCAGCCGGCCTGGCAGTGCCAAGGGGGAAGTTGCCTATGCTGAACAGAGTCCTCTCCACCGTTGCCCACCAAGAAACAAAGTGACACAGAACAAGCTTGTAGGAGGGGACTCCTCAGACTTGCCACTCAGCACAGAAGAGTTGAGATCAGCATGCAAGAAGCTGTGCGAGGACAGCTGGACATCTCCAGAGAGTGATGTGGCTCATGGCACCCCACCCGGACAGAGTGTGAATATTCACCTTCTTCCTGTAGAGCAGCGCCTGCAGATAATCCAGAGGGAGCGAAGCAGGAAAGAGCTGTTTCGAAGAAAGAACAAGGCAGCAGCAGTCATCCAGCGAGCGTGGCGAAGGTAGGGGAACAAGGAGCTGCAGTCAGCCGCATTTCTGCTGTTGTGACACCCTGTGCTATCTGATGTGTTCCAGTGAGTTCTAGGTTCAGGATAAAGGCAATTGGATGAAGGCTTCCCATAGCATGAATCCCTCTCCCTCCCACACTGTACATGGTTTAATAAAATGGAAGATTTGTATACACAGAAAAGTGCCCAGGACAGGGCAGTAAAGAAAAACCCTGGTTTGCAGTCACACAGCCCAGTTTTCTGCTGCAGCTTTGACAGTTACCTGATTTAGGCAAATCTCTGGGCCTCAGGTGACCCTCAGCTTTCCCATTTGTGTGGTGGGATGTATCAACCCTTGCACCTCAGGCTTATGATAGGCCGCTTCAGTGAGATACATGCTTGGTAAACTCTGATGCACCACATGCAGGATCTTTTTAAAAACCATTCCAGTGCCAGGCGGTGGTGGCACATACCTTTAATCTCAGCACTCGGGAGGCAGAAGCAGGCAGATCTCTGTGAGTTCGAGGCCAGCCTGGTCTACAAAGAGAGTTCCGGGACAGCCAGGGGAACCCTGTCACAAAAAAGCAAAAACAATTTTTTTTTTAAACATTTATCCTGTGTGTATGTGTCTGTGAAAGGACAACTTGCAAAAGCTGGTTCTCTCCTACCTATCGTGTGGGTCTTGAGAATCAAACACAGGTCATTGAGCTTGGTGACAGATACCTGTATGCAGCCAGTCACTTCACTGGTTCCACATAGATTCTTTTTATAAATCTCTAACCCAGCAATTAGTCATTCTACAAATACCCAAACCAGTGCCTGGATACACAAGATTATTGTGCTTGAAACACATAAGCCTATCTGAGCCACCATCACACTTAGACTGAGTTGGGGCCTAGAAGCTGGGGCCTCTAGAGTGGGTGGAGTTCCTCTCGCACTGCAGTCTCCACTCTATCCAAATGAAGCCTTTCCTCGGTGACAACCCAAGGAAGGGCTGGCCCCACTAGGCTCAGTGGAGGTATGTGGCCTTTAATGCCAGGGAGATGGTGGCAAAACAGCAAGTCACTGGAACTCCATATGCTGTACGCCAGACACCATCAGGAGGAAAAGAAGAGGCCCAGAAGGAAACAGTAGTAGCAAGGAGCAGAGCAACCAAGCTAGGCAGAGGCCTTGGGGAACCGTACCAAAGCCAAATAACCCAGAGCCAAGCCATCTGCTTTGTGCTCATCCGATCCTTAAAGAATGTGCCCTTTTGTCTGTTCCTGTCTGTTCATATGGTTCCAGCCACCCCCAGGAGGCTGTAGAGACAAGAATCAGGAGTCCTATGTTCTTAGACACAAACACTCAGGAAAATTACTAGTACCTTTAGTAGACAGTACCTTGAACCTGTGACTGACCCACATCCTAGGGTCTTTGCCTTCCGTTACAACTGTGTTTGCTGCAGTCACAGTAATGGCAGTAGATAGAGGTGCCTTGGACTCCTGTTTGAGGTTAGAGAAAGGAAGTCACAGCCATTGTTAAGAGCAGTGTTCATTTGCTGGGCACAGTGGCACACAAAGCACTTGGGGAGGAACAGGCAGGCAGATCGCTTTGAGTTCCAGGCCAGCCTGGTCTACAAAGCGAGTTCAGGAAAGCCAAGGTTACACAGAGAAACCCTGTCTCAAAAAAACAAAAACAAAATATATAATCTTCATAGTGTGCATTTACCAAATTCTCATAATACCATATGAGGTAGGTCTATCCTCACCCATCCCAGAAATGAGGAAACTGAGACACAAGGCGGCGAGTCGTCAGTTTACCAACATTCCAGAGCAGAAGGTGCCAGTACTGACCTTAAGGCGGTCACCTCCATGCCAAGCCACACGTGGGAATAGCCACTGTTCCTCCATTTAGGAAATCATGCCAGCACACCGACTGGCCACGGGCCAGGTAGACTTTGCATTAAGCATCTTGGCTGAAAATAGCAGAGCTTACCCTGTCAGGCCCCACAGCTGCTCCCTAGCCGAAAGGTCTCTCCTCAGTCTGTTGTCAGACTCCTTTGAAGAGTCAGAGGTTGACAGGTCCTGTCACTAAGTGTCCAGAGTAAATGAGCCCAGAGTCATTCCCTGGAGAACAGCATACACCCACCTGGCCAGGTGATTATGCAGGTCCTCATGGGCTGCACTATTGTGCAGATCTGAGGTGGGACATCAACTCTCAGGGGGCATGGGAAGCCACACAGAGTGATTCTGGTTTACCTGTTCTCTGCTTATCAACAGAATCCCAAAGTCCTGTTCTTGAACAGTGTCTGGCCCCAAGCCTAAACAGTGAAGGGTGTAGGGGACAGGACTTGGCACTGGGATATTCATAAATGAAGGCTATCTCTGTAGGGAACATGCACAGGGTGGGAAAGAGCTAGAAGACGATGGAGGGAAAGGACGGAACCTTAGGCCTGGAGAAAGCAAGTCTTAAGACTGTGATTTTTATTAACAGGCTTTTTTAGGGTATTTTTATGTATATGAGGGAGATGGCCCTTGTTCCATCATATTTCACGTCATTCATTGAACAGGGTCTCTCAAATGAATTCAGCTTGCTCCAGAAATGTCATCCCTGTTGGCATTTATGAATGCTGGGAATCCAAACCACAGTCCTCATGCTTGTGTGGCAAGTGTTTTACCTGCCAAGCCAAGTGGACAAGCTAAGCAGGAAAACGATGATATGAAAATGCTTGATTTTTAAATAACACACAGAGCCAACTCTTAGCAGCATTTCTCCAGCACATTACTGATATAAGCAACAGACAGTAGGAAGAACCTCTGGCCTGTGGTTGAAAGGAACTATTGAACAGAGTTAATCCCAAGTAGGGATGTGCTCTTGGAAAGTGGGAGATAGGGGCCTGTTCCTATGCCAAGGACCACTGTGTTCCCCTCATGCAGCCTCATCCCATCCAGTGGCTAGGTGTTCACATGCAGCCTGAAATAAGTCCACACAGCACCAGCCAATGCCTGGGCTTCCTGGTGAGTCCTGCCAAAAGCAGAGAACAGGGGAGATACTTGGCATCCCAACCAGAAGCTGAGTTGTTAGAAGGGTGCTACAACTCTAGTATGAGATGCTGTGGCTTAAAACTTGCTGGGAAGAATCATGAAAGCTGGCTGAAGCCGGCCTTTAAGAAATCACGAGGGGCTACACAAAGCCCAGTAGGGAGATTTTTGTTTCTGTTTCAGCAGACTGAGGAAGGTTACCCTGTCGTTGGTGTATTGTCACATGGCAGGGGATGGTCACGCTTCGTAAGGTCACCAGTCATAGATCATAAAGCTACAGATGAACACTAATGAAGCTCGCCTTTAAGTGGTTCAACACAGATCAATTAAACTCGCAGGTACAGCTGGGTGAGGGGGCACATGCCTATAATCCTAGCACTCAGTGAGGCAGAGGCAGGCGGATCTCTGAGTTCGAGGCCAGCCTGATCTACAAAGTGAGTCTAAGACAGCCAAGGCCACACAGAGAAACCCTGTCTCGAAGAAACAAAAAGAGAGAAATTTCCAAGTACATATGATCTAGAACCCAGCACACACACTAACATTGCTATCATTACTGACACAGGCAGGCTTCACCTCCCAACAGGGTCATCATTTTACACTTTGTGACTCTCCTAAAACACTCCATGTGCCCCCACTGTGAGCAGAGCAAACTTATCAACAGTGATAGGTCAGAAACCCCTGGGTTTCATTATCAATCTCATCAAGATGCTCAGTCATAACGAATGTCCTAAGATTGCTTCCCCAGGACTCAAACCAGAGGAGGGTGCCTGGAAGGTAGCATGATTAATAATGCTGGCTCCTTACAGTGTAGCTCAGCCTTAGCTCCTTTCGCTAACCAAACTCTTGGTGATTTGACCACATCTTTTGGCACAAATGCCCCATTACTAAAAAACCTTTCTCTGTCTAGTCACCACCTATTCCCTTTTTAAAACCCAATGGAGTACCAAGCATAGATGGAAAGCCTCCTTAACATCCAGCTCCTGGCTCTTGCATGATACCCTCAGTGCAGGTGCTGATTTCCACCTACCTAAGGTTGCTGGAAGGTTAGGACTTACCCAGTTGAATCCTAGTCTGACTCTCAATGTTCAACATGAAGAGTAAAACTGGGATGGGAGCTTGCCTGAGCCTCCTGTTAAGTTAAACAAGTCTCATTCCCATAGCTCTTGGCACTGTCCTAAAGCCTGTTCTCTGTAACCTACCAGCTACCAACTCAGGAAGCACCTGTCTCGGCTTCTACATTTGAAGCAGCTCGGAGCCAGAGATGTGCTCAGATGTACCCGAGTGTGCACAGCCCTGCTCCTCCAGGTTTGGCAGAAGGAACTGGAACTCAAGTTCCCAAAGTCCATGTCAGTAAGCAGAACGCCCAAGAGTCTATCCAAAGGCATGTCGGCCACAAAGTCTGCCAGGCGCTCCGTGCTCAGGCAGATCTACGGTAAGTGTTCTTCTGGGCACTTTGCTAGGAAAACCTCAGGACCAGTGTCATGCCACAGCCTGCAAGAAGACTTAATAACCCTCCATCCAGATTTTGGGAAATATTTTACTTCCAAGCACCAGAATTTTCACTAGAGTCCCCTAGGTCCCAAGACTAAAAGCCTCACTTGAATCTGACCTCTGCTTGGGCCCTCCTCTCACATTACCTGCCTCCTAGACTCTCAGCCCCTGTCACTTTGGCTATTCTTGTACTGAGGTAGCATAGTGTTGCTTACCTATGCAAATGCAGTAACCCAGTTACTGTTTAACATATGAGTTGTTGTAGAGTGAAGTATTTCCAGCTCTGCAAAAAGCCCTCAGAATAAACCAGCAGTTCAGGTGTGCTTGCATAGTCTGGCTGGCTCCTAAACAGAAACAGCCCAGGTACCTGCAGGAGCATCCTATGCCATTTAGACAGCATCCGGCGCTTGTCCATTCCCAACATCCCCTGTCTGTGATCATCAAATTTCCAATTCTGAATAATTCCAGCTTTTGAACTTTTGGATTAGGAATGCTCAGCTAGAAAAATCCATGCAAATATCCCTAAACCAAATAAATCAACCCCACAACTAATAACAAAACCACTCCAAAATCTGAAGCATTTCTGGTCCCAAACTTTTCAGATAAAGGATATTCAGCCCGTATTTCCACACCATGCCTAGTTTATGTTGGAAGACACCTTGAAAGCCCTCGCCTCAATGAGGAACTCAGAACTGGGTCAGGTCTCGGCAGCCATTAATCAGGCAGGTGACTGTGTGTTGGTTGATTGCAGGTTCTCCTCCTAACAGATCTCCCAGAGTCCCTCCTGTGCTGCATCTCAATTCAGGTAAGGACACCACTGTAGATGGGGAGAGAGCACGGGATGAATTTTCCTATCGTCCTTTGACTTCAAGTATAGGTGTTTTAAACCCCTTTTCCAAGGATTACTGCCATCAACATCTTTAAGAGGCAAATGATTTTCACAACTAAACTATGATTAATATTACCTACAATAGAAACAATAAATGGCAGCTATTATTGGTCCCCTTTACATTCTTCACATACTTTCTTCAAAGGAATATGTTGGAATCCTCGTCACACTTTCAATACCCTCACCTTACCACAGATGGAAGACCACCACAAACATTAAACATATTCTGCTCAGGCTCAATAGCACACTTCCACCCTCAGCAGCAGCACAGGGAACTTCTTTTCCCTCACAAGACATGTGAGTTTTACTCACGGCCTCTTCCTTCATGCCAGCATTAAAAGTGGGTGATAAGTTCAGGGCTGTCAGCAGCTAATGCCAAGTCTGGCCTATCTTCACAGGTGGCTATGGCAACCCCCTCCCCCACCCTCCTCGATCTACAGGGCCATCCTGCAGAAACAGCAGCTGGAAGGTGAACAGTGACTGTCAGCATGAACTTTAACATTCATTTAGTTTTCGGTGGGGAAAAGCAGAGTAATTACTGCAAAATCTTTAATAAGAGATGGCTAATTTGTGTAACACAAGGCAGGCTGATCACAGAGTAGCAGGTGGGGTGGTCAGAAATTTTCAAAGGAATCAAGGGCCACAGATGTGACAAGACTGTCCTTATACTGGACTTGAGAAATATTTCAAAAGCAGAGCTGTCACACGATATTACATTTAGATATATGGCATTTAGATATAATTAAATACAAGGAGGTAATGGGAGCATTCTCTCAAATCCAGATTTAGCACACGTCTTTAACAATGAAGATGTTCAGCAGCACAGAGGTTCTTAGAGGAAAGACCGAGTAAACACATTCAATATTACACCATACTTAATATAATATACAATACTTAACACTTTTTAAAGACTTCATTTAACAAGCAGCTTCTCTGTACTACAATTTTCTGACTTATTTGAAATCAAATAAAACGGAATTTTTATCTAACCCCAAGTTTGGGGAGCACAGGTTGTTAAGCGCAACCATACCCACGGTAAGCACGAATCATCTAGTAAAACCTGTCAGAAAGGTGCCAAAGTTTAACTGGTCTATACATATTTAACAGAAACAAGTCTGTAAGTCATTTCAATGAACTGAACATACATATAAAAGGTCCTAAAACATGGAATCAGATGATTGAACCCCAAAGGAAAGCATTAACTTGACTGAATTGTTAGTTTGCTTTTTGATTTAAGAATTCAGTGGGGCTAAGGGCTTTCTGATTTTGCTCAGTGGGGTATTCAATTCTTTAAAATTGCTTTGCACAGTGTACATGTTGCTGTTCCAATTTGCGAAGCGCTCTCCTAAGGCTTTGCACATAGAAAGGCAGCAACTGATGGCAATCCCATGATGCAGCCCCCCTGGACTACTGCTTTGTATGCATGAGACCCAAATAAGCAATCCCTGCTTTCTGCAGTCTTCTACACCCTCACCATCACACACAGGATTTCAACCTAGCTCTTTACTGATACATAAAACGTGTGCCCATCTCTTTAAAATAAAATAAAAATAAAAGCTCCCCACTAGCAAGAGGAATGACCATGGCTCATGTGGTTACTGGTAATGGCAACTCTGTAGGAACCCAATATATTCCTCCACCTTTGGAGGGAAATGCAAATGACAACTCTCTTGAAGACACAGTTAAAGTGCCCATGTCCCAAATGCAATACTTTAAAATCAGGGAAAATTAAGGTATGTTTCTTTTCCCAAACTGCCTACATCTTAATCTTCCATGTGCAGTTAGTAGTGGAATACCAAAAAGTGTCTTCATGTGATATAGAAAACTGTTTTCTGTTGCACTCTGAAAAAGTTATTCCAAGGTCATAGGTAGGCCTCAAGAAATCTATTTTGACAGGCCTGTAATCCCAACTATTAGGAGACTGAGGCAGGAGTGTTGTGAGTTCAAGGCTAGCCTAGGCTACAGTCTCAAAATTTAATAAATAAATGAATAAATGAATGAATGAAAAGAGGTCTGAGATTCCTATCTATATGCTGTCCCTTAAACTCTCCAAACAGACAAACCCATTTTTTTCTGGTAGACTTACAGATCTAGCTTCCACTCACAGCCCCTCCTGCTTCAAAGAGATACCTGTACCAGTGAGGTGAGGAATACTAGTCATCTGCACACACCTGGTTCATCACTACCTTTCTTGGCTCCGAGGATAGCCCTATCCCAAATCCTTTTACCTCACCACAAAGAGTTCCTCTCTTCACTAATACAACTATCCATTTGCTTTTAACAGTGAACAGTTTGCAGTCTATACACCTTGACAACAGTGGAAAATCAAGAAAGTTTTCTTACAACCTGCAGACAGGCAGTCAATCAAAAAACAAGCCAAAGCTCTGACCCAGGAGGAAGAGCAGAGCCAGTGTGGAGCTCTGCCCTCTGTTACTCTTACGAGAAAGCTTTACTGCCTGCACCTAAAGCCTTACTACCAGATTATGTGGTAGCAACTCAAAGACGTGTTCTCATCTCCTCCTGGCTTCTACTCCGCAGTGAAAGGACCTGAGCAGCCTGCTTGTATGGACTGCCTCTCCTCAGTCAGCGCACGGCTAGAGATGCAAACCGACATTCATCTGTGTGCTAACACCACCTGCTCTAAAGTAGTGGCTGTAGGATTTCTGAGAGCTAACTGGCACAGGCCTAGTTTCTTCACTCTAGAGAACCTACCTAAATGAGATGGGAAACCTGTGCCACAGCAGCCACCTTCAACTCCTTACCTGCCTGGAACATACTATGACAAATAGCTCAACAGACATTTAAACTTTAGATGAAAATCATGGTCTAGTATTTGCACTGAGAAACTGCCCATTGTACTGAAGTGGGACTGTAAGCACACTGTTGAAAGTTTCCAGGTTCCAAATTTGCCCTCAAAGACTACAAGATGCAGCCATGCTGTCTCTCTTGCTGTCTCTCTCTCTCTCTGCTTTCACTGTTGAGGGGCACCAATAAAATCACAACATCAAGAGGTCAGTAGGACAGGGTTTACAGGCTTCTCATCCCCTTTGCATCTTCTGACCAACTTGCAGAAATAAATAGCTTTCCCCAAATGCAGTTTCTTTTGTGAAAGTTAACCCATTTTCTAGCTCTCTAAGAGTACTCGGCTTTCACAGAGGCCCAAATGATATCAGACCACCCCTGTGCTAACACTAAAGTACAGGAAGAGACAGTTTTGGTTTAGGTTATTATATTCAAAACTATGAACAGGTTTACCTAGATGGGATCACAAAGATTCAGCTAATTTGTTGATAAGAGAATGAAGGCACCATAGATTACTCTGTGTTGTAAACATTTACCACTTATGATATTATAAATCCTCTACTGCTTGTGTCTGTACCATGTGCTAGTCCAGGCAAAGTGTGAGATCACTAAGAACTCTTAGACCTCATGAACAACTTCTTTAAAAGTTTAGCTTTAATGACAAACATCTATTACATCAGTCTCTCTTCAAAATAAATGGATATGCATGAACAGTTTCAAACAGGAGGTACCATGTGCTTTTTTTAATACAATGCATTCAAAATACTAGGCCCCTGGGGATGGCCACTGATATACACGCTGAAGCAGTAATGTAAGTCTGTAAGCCACTGCTCCTGAACACTGCCACTCTTCAAAGTCTGCAGAGAAAAACAAAAGGTACTTTAGTTTGAGATCTGTACTACCTGACATATCCACCACCACCCCTTACATAAGCCACAAGTCTTTTTAAAATATAGAAAACAACTAACTGTTGGGCATTACTAAGCCAGTGAATTCCTGTTTATGAAATTTTGAAATGGATCCCACAAGCTCAGGTGTTTCAATAACTGGTCTCAGCTAGTGTTGCTGCTCTGGAAGTTAAGAAGTAAGAACTTTTTGGACACTGAGCCTACTTCTGGCCCAAGCTCTCCACTTCCTGACTCACTGAGATGTAAAAGCTGGCCAGCAACTCCCACTGCCACAGATGCACCCCAGCCACAAAGCTTACTCCGTAACAGACTCACTCCGTGATAACAGACTCTACCCTCTCAAACTGTCAAATAAAATAAGTCCTTTCTTTTAAGTTGGATCTGTTACTTGGTCAATATAAGAAAACCATATGTGCTCTTAAGTGTTAACTTATAAATAATAAAATGTATGGCCAACCATCCATCCCTTGGCATCAGTTTTCATCTTTTTGGGAGGGGCAGGGTTGGGGATTCTTGAGACAGGGTTTCTCTTTGTAGCCCTGACTGTCCTGGACTTACTTCGTAAACCAGGCTGGCCTGGAACTCAGAGATCCGCCTGCCTCTATCTCCCGTGGGCCACTGTACCTGGCTAGTATTCATGATCTTTATATAATGACAGGACTAATTCTGCAGGGCCAAGTAAATCTCTCTCTTTTGTAGAGGTAAGTTGATTTTCAAATCTAGGCATGATAATAATCAGTTACTGACTTTTTCCCCTTCTAATGTTCTGAATTATCCCACTGCCACACTGTCCACTGTTTCTACAAAGACTAGAAAATTTAGAGCAAATACCTATTAACAGGATTATAAAAGCTCTATGATGCTAAAGTACAACCACACTTCAATGAATAAACCCTAAAGCACCTATACAAAATCTCTCTCACACCCCCAAATCAAAATCCTAAGGGAGACCTACAAAACACAACCCCTCCCAAAAGCCAGGTGCAGAGGCAGGGATGAAGCCTTCACTCTTCCCCTTCTTCTTCTTCTCGTCCCTTCTTGATATTGGCCACAGCCTGGGCCATGACATGCTGGGCCTCCTCACTTGTTCTTAGATGCCACAACTTATCCCCCTTCTGCCACGTGTCCTTCAAGCTCAGTCAGCTTTCTCAGACCCTTAACTAAAACACATGATTTTCTCTCTTCCCTTCCTTCACAGAGCTGCCACAAAATTGTACAGCCTGACTGTACAATTTTTTTTCCTCTCAAACTTTAATAAAATTGGCCGATCTTAAAATTTTTTTCTTTAATGATGTGAAACAATAAGGTAGCACTTAATAAATGTCAGGCAAACTAAGCAAATTATTTGAATATTCTCTCTTCAAAACCTGTAGTCATCCTACTTTAACAGAAGAATAAGCTTGACTACAGAAGAAAAAGAATTGCTGTTACTGTTACTCATAAAGTAACAGTCTAACAATCCTGACAGCTATGTCTCCAGTGCCTAAACCTCCAGCGCTAAGGCCCTTGAGGCATGATAGCAGCTTAAGCCTCACTCCCTACTTCTCTAACAGCCTTCCAGCCCTTGAAGGAGAGCATGTAGTCAGGTCCTGCCCTAAGGAAAACAAAACAAAACAAACAAAAAACAGAACAACCCAACATCAAGGCACACAACTTCTCTAAACCCAGGCCATCCTGGAAAGCTCCACCCCACCCCAAGAAACCCTATTTTCAAACAGGGTTTTGAACAGCAACCCTCTTGTGTCTTTCCCAATACATCTCCTGTGTGAGGTTTGTTGTGTGGTGTGACTCTGTGGTCCTCCTTGACTCCCAGGCATCTTCCCCTCAGAGCTGCAGCACTTACACCAAATGAACTCTGGTGTCACCTTCTTAATATTTTAACACTGTATTTTTAAAAGGCTAGTTCTGAATCAGAGACAAGGAAGGTGCTGGGGAACCGCAAGAGGCAAATGGTACACAAGAACTTCACTCTCTTAAAAGCATCCCTTGGCCCTCCCACAAGTCCACTCCTCTACTAAGAGGACAAAGCATTGGGTTCCATGCTGCCTACCGTGATATTCTTGATAATCTGCTGCACTATGATGGCGTTAGTCAGCATGTGCGACCTAAGTGGCACGTGCTGAAGCAGCAGGCGAAGCAGCTGGCCCACAACAGGCAGCTCCTCAGGAGAAGCTCTGTTTACCCGCAGGCTCTGCAGCATCAACCGGAGGACTCGAGGCAGGAGAGCTAGGATGGAGACACAAACCCCCCACAGCTTGTCCCTATAGTAATGGGGAGGAAAAAAAGAGTCAGTGAGCCAACACACAAGAGAAATGTTCTTTCCACATTACCCAAAACTAAAATGGACTTTCTAGAAATACAGTGTTTGCCAGGTGTGATAGCTCAATGCCTATAATCCCACTGTTTTGGAGCTGAGCAGAAGTGTCACTGATTTTGAGCCCAGCCTAGGCTACATTATGAGTTCTAGGCTAGACTGGACTTAATAGACCCTACCTCAATAAAACAAACTTCAAACTAAATACAGCAAACCATAACTAGTAAAGCAACTAAGAATTTGCTGCTAGAAAGTCTAGTAATCAGCATTTTCCTAGGCTTATAGACATCCTGGAAGCCACAGTGATTACATATGGCACAAAGCTTGCCAGAAAACAAAATGATCTACACATATACAACCATCAACACTAGACACTGTTCAATTACTATACAATGCAGCAGACTACTGCACCCAAGAAAGAACAAAAATCCACAGATGAAATTAAAACCTATGACTGGTTCATAGTCCGGTCAGTATCACAGAACAAAGGAAAGGGCCGATTTCCAGAAAGAAAAACTAGTTCGTCACGACCCCAAATAAGACTTCAGAAAGTAGCTAATAATGGGGCCTTTACTGCAACAGTGGGTCACAAGATAAATGGTCACTTCCATGCCACTAAACAGGTTTATGATAAATATGATCTATGAGTATATGAACTAGCCCATGTACTAACACAGAACAAGGATAGCCATGTACAAGGAGAAACGAGAAAAGTCAGGCTCTTGGGTAGCTAAAAATAAGACAAAGGCATAAAGACTACAATTTTGGGTCATCTGACAGTGGGGATGGATGCTGAGAAAGGTATTGTTAGATGATGTCATCATGTACACGCCCTGGTGCACAGCTTCATAATACAATCAAGAGATGCAGTAAGCACAAGATATGAAGCTGTGCCACTAAGACTTCAAGTACTATGTACTTAATGTTACAATGTCATTTTTATCTTGTTTTAATGTCTGCATGTCACTATACTGTCCTACAACTCACATGCCAGGCTGGAACTTGTAATACCTTGCCTCTGCCTAACAGTCATGCACACACCTGGCTTGTGCTGCACTTCTCCCCAACTAGCAACACAGTAGGTCTGTCTACAGCAGCAGCAGCACCACAAACATATGAGTAACATATACAATGTTACAATGGCTACTATGCCACTAAGCAATGACAACCTCTCAGTTCCATCACACCCTTCCCCTAACAGTCCTCACTGCCTGAAGCATTTGTAGCACATGACTACTCACTCACTTTGTACTTGTGAGTTTAGGTGGACTTCAAATAACTAACCACTGTTGGAACAAAGGCTCCAGGCCCAAGGTATAGGAGGCAAGTAATCTGAACTAGACTCCATGCACAATGTGGAAAGCCAGAAAAAGGAAAATGTGAAACTATCACATAGGGAGGTCTCCGTAAACTCCTGAAAAATACATAGTAAGAAAAAAGGCACACAACCTAAGACAGAATTTGCTTAGCCCTGTAAAAGACAATTTTCAGAGTCCCTCTTACTCTCCATATAAGAAAAATTTCTGCACCAAAAGAAGACTACTGACAAGAATTTTAAATACCAACAAACAGAATGGCAAAATGCCAAAACAGGAGCAAATCAAAGAAAAACAAGTAACAAAACTTGGTCAAGTGCATGCTCAATGAGAGGGTTAACTCAAAGAGGATTATATTGGAAGATGGTAAAAGACAAAAATAAATAAACACCTCCCTATGCTTAAAATAGAATTTTTAGAAAAACTAAGAAGAAACAATGGGGGAAAGCAATAAAATAACTAAAAATTTCCCAGAATGAAGAAAAAGATCCTGAGTCTTCTAGTGGATTCAAACCTATGCCATGGAAGAATACATCCTGATGTACAACACAACTGATCTTAAGGACTTAGACTTCTTCCTACAAACAAAGTGGCTAGGCAAGCAGCAGATTTTCATTAGTAACAAAGAGCCAATGAGACAAAAGAAAGAACAGTATCTTCAGGGCTCAGTAGCACAATGTGACCCCTACTTGGTCAAGCCTGACTTTTCAAGCTAATATATGGGAATCAAAGATCTCTGTGATTTTAAGGCCAGCCTGGTATACATAGCCAGTTCCAAGCCAGCCATGGCACAAAGTGAGACTTCTAGAACAAAGAGGTCCTTTAAAAGGGAAAACAAATTACTACATACACTCAGTTTTGTCCAGTCTAGTCATATAAAGTCAAAAATGTTCCTTTATTTAAAAGCGCCAAAGATCTTTGAAACTTAAGATTGTTTAATACAAAGGGTTTATGTTTCAAGTAATAGACTATGACAAACAGCAGTTACAAATGAAGTCCTAAGTGGGGATGTTATAAAACCTTAGATAACACCAACTCTACATTCACTATGTATTGGTTTTATAATATTACAGTGAAATACCCATTTTAGAAAGAATTGTGTCTTAATGGGAAAAAAACGTGAACTAAGTACAAATAGTATGAGACAAGCTCTAACATATTCACAGAAGAGAATACTACAGGATCAAAGTAACTGCAGAGCAGGCCAAACCCAGACCACAGCCTGTATTTGTAAACCATGTTCTACTGGAAACAGCCACATTCATTTATTTGTGTATTTTCTACTACTGCTTTCACATTATACAGTAGTGCTGAGTACCTACAGCAGAGAGCTTATGGCCCTGAAAAGCTGAATTTGCTATCAAACCCATTAAAGAACTTTGTTGATGCTTAACTTGGTACAGAGAAATAAAACCAAATGAAATAGAACTAAATGAATCGACACAAACGACCACAGATAATACTGATACCAAAAAGACAAAAATATGAACAAGATAATTCATATCAAATCCTCAAATATGAAGAACAGAATTAATACTGTTCACAAACATACACAGAACCACTACTTAAAAAGCCAGAACACCTATCAACACTAAAGTGACTGAGATACACACAGAAGAAGCCAAGACCTCCATTGTGTGTTGTGTGCAGGTGGTGTGGGTCTATACATATGCCCAGGAATGCATTCCATGGATGGCTCAGTTTGTTATTACTATTTTAAACCATGAAATTTATATAGCTGCATCTTCAGGACATTTACAAGTTCAAAGGAAGAGGCCATAGGCATGAAGGTGCATGCCTGCAGTGCCAACCCTATGAAACTGACACAAGATTCTGAGGCTGAGGCCAGCAAGACTGTCTGGAAAACAAATCCACAGCCATAGCAAATAATAAAGCTCAAAGAAAAACTAGAAAATGCACACATTAAAACACTAACAGAAGGTAAAAGAATATTATTTTTATTTTTTCTATTTGCTCACTTATCAGACTTTTTTATCTGATTCAGCAGGTACACCAATGAAAATGTAAACATGAAAACACTTTAGACTTATAGTAGACTCTTCCAACGCCTCTGTTCTATCTTAAATATCACATAGTACTTCAGCATTTTAAACACTTCTTAAATTCAAAAATTAAAATTCTACCCTGACTAGCTCTAATGAAGCCTTCAAAAAACAAAACAACTAAAAACTGTACTACAGTTCGTGTCTATAGAGTTAAATTTTTTTTGGTGTAGGACCTATAATAATGCTCATAAAGAAAATCTCTCCAGGGGCTGGAGAAATGGCTCAAAGGTTACGAGCACTGGCTGCTCTTCCAGAGGTCCTGAGTTCAATTCCCAGCAACTACATGGTGGCTCACAGTCACCTATAGTGAGATCTGGTGCCACTTTTCTAGAGTGCAGGTGTACATGCAGGCAGAACACCACACAATAATAAATAAATACATCTTAAAACAAAAGCTCTCCAGAAACTTTGTAATACCATCTGACTTTTCAATTCTGTAGTGTAATGAAAAAAGTTAAAACCCCTAAGAATACTTGCTGTAACACAAAAGATTCGTAACACACACAAAGCTACCAAAGCTTATACAAGCCCACCAAATGAATTTACACTAGTTCTAAAATCTAATTCTTCTCCACTCTTATTTAGGGAGAAGAGAAACAGAAGGAAAAAGATTAAGATTGAAAAATAAAATAAATATTACCTCTTTTTCAGATGTTCTGCTTCCCCTTTCTCTAGAGTAAGCAGAAAATAAAGAAGGCTGTAGCAGCAAGAAGCCAGGAATGGCAGGAGACTGTCACTAACTACACATGTATGATCCAGAAGCTTACACATCACTCCAAATATACAGCCAGCTGTGCTGTCAGGAATTACGGTCAACCCAACCTAAGTGGACAAAAGTGAGATCAATTACCTCTTCACAAAACCCTCTTCCCCCAAATAAAAGCAAAGCGTGTTAACTCCAGCATGTGTGTGAGGCCACCTCAGATTAGCATCCATGTAACTGCTACCTGCTGCACTTTAAGGCCCAATTTTGCTGACAAGTTAACTCTAAACAAAAAGACTTTGCATGAAGAAGTAACTTGTGTGTGAGGCACTGGGAACTGAAACCAAGGCTCAGGAACTCACGTGTAGGTAGGCACTCCAGCACAGTGCCAGAGCCAGGCCTAAGTAGTATTACTGAAGCAATCCATGCACCACATCATGGAGGAAACATCTACAACTTTTAAACACTACATCCATCACTGGTCAGAAACAGCATTACTTAAAGAAATGCTTCTTATATCACATCCAAAAGTCTTGATCCTAACAAGCACAGTTATTTCTTAAAAGTATTCAAACTAGAAGACTGTTCATTGGGTCCCACCTTCTACTCTACATGCTAAAATAGAACCCTTTTTACATTCAGCCTTCTGACCTTTAGCCATTTAGACACAAATAAGGAAACTGCATCCACAGGAATCAGTAAGAGGTACTATACTTAACATTCAACTACTCACTGGAAAGAAACCTGGAAGCTAAATAAGGTTCATTATGGTATGCTCATTCAGGACCACAGGAGTGCTCTGTCAGGAAGGTTGAATACAAGCTGTAACTGTATGGACAGAGATCTGGAAACAGCTGAAGAGTTATTAGGAACCTCCTCCAAAGGGTAGCATGAAAATGGAGGCCAAGATTATCTGGAATGTTAACTCTTTCCTACCACAAATGTGGGAACAGGAAAGCAAAACCCTCTGGGATTGGTGAGCCAGAAAAAAAAAAAGTACACAGCTTTGACAGTAAGAGAGTAAGAACTGGAAGTCTGATAGCAAGGAAAGAAGGGCACTTAGAATTCACAGAGCAGTCTCTTCCAGTTCAAGGGTAACTTCATCTTAAAGGAGGAAAAGGGTTATGGACAGGACTGTAACATTAACCAAAAAAGTGAGTCCTTAGAAAAATAAATTTTAAGAGGTCTCCCTTGTAATTAAACATATTCTAAAGCTCCAAAGTCAAAATATAAACATTAGAGGAAGTGAAAGCCCTGGTGGAAGCATACAAATGTGAACTTAATGCCAATGGCTAGAAGTCAGTCTCCAAGCTGAGCCCACTGCTTCCAATGGCTAAGCCCATAATGTCCCTTTTAAACCACAAGCCATCCGTCCAGCGGATCAAACACACTTATTGACAGTAAGTCAGAAGCAACTAGTTTCAATGTTAATGTCCCTCATTTTATGAATCCGGAAAATAAGGTCTTAGGAAAAGAATGCATCCCCACCCTCTACTCACTCCCCAACGCCACCCCTAGTGACATAACTTCAGTATCAGCAGCCAGCAGAAGTTCTTACCACATCATGCCATGAGATTCCAGAAAAACAGCATTTTATTTAAGAAAACAAACACAAAACTGAGGATATTTACCAAATGCTTACTGATGGCACTTTGCAAGATGTCAAAGCTCTGGCTTCGGGCAGGAATAACCAATAAACTGTGACAAACTGCCTGTCAGAAAAAGAAAACAAAACAGTAACTGCATCAGAGATTTTAAGAATTAAAAACAACAAAGTTCAACACAACTTTTAAACCAACTTTACCTATTAGTAACAAACAGGTAACAAAACCTTGACTTTAAAGAGGTGACAAGGATCAAACAGACATCATAAACACAAACAATACTACATCAATCAAGTATCTACAAAAGCATTTAGTTTTCAAATAGCTTAGGAAGATGGAGACTATATTTCTACAACAGAAAAGCCCAAAGAGCAGGATCTAATAGTTAACAAAAGCCTTCTAATTACTTAGTAGAAAATGCATACCATGAGAGCCTGCCCAGCTGTCCCCAACAGAACCACCTCCCTCCCTCACCCCCACCGGCTACACTGGTAAACAGAATCCCAGAGGCTACATCAGTTCCCAGGACTTCAGAGGCAACGCAAGCATCCAAAACCCTAGACTTCACGCAGGCTACCGAAACCTCAGCAGAAACACCCTACTAGACCACAGGACTCGCTGTTCACGAGAACAACACAACTTAGAAAACTATTAGGTCAATTTTAAGATGTATTATAAAGACATGAAAACCGATAATACTATGAAAAAATAAAGAATGAGTCTCAAAACACAAATACATTGAGAAGGGCGGAAAAAACTTTCAAAGAATTAGTGATTACCAGAAAAGACAGCACTGAGAAGTCTAATTCCAGACTCAGAAGGAACGAAAACTCCTGGAGGAATAATGGTTGCCGGTTCCCCACCCCACCTCCAAAAATCTATAAACCTATAAATGATCATCAAACAAACGAAACAAACACACATCACCAAAGCACAGGCCATGATGGCACATGCCTTTCTACTAAGCACTCAGGAGACAAAAAGGTGGAGCTCTGAGTTTGTAGCCAGCCTGGTCTATCTATAAGACAATCAGGGCTATACAAAGAAAACAAAAACCAAACAAAACAGAAAACAAAAAAAACAAAAGATGGGCTGAAGAAATAGTTCAGGAGTTAAAAGCACTGACTACTCTTCCAGAAGATACAGGTTCAACATCCAGCACCAACTTGGCAGCTCACTACCAGTTCTAGGGGATCTGATGCCCTGTCTGGGCTACAAGGGAAGGGCACCAGGCACACACGAGGTACAGACATACACGTAACCAAAATATTTATACACATAAAGATAAAGTAAGAGTCTAAAAATATGCAAAATATGATAAACAGTAAGCCAGACATGGAATTTTACTACAATAAAATGTTGTAGTAGGGAGCCAGAGAAGGGCTCAGTGGCTAAGAGATTCAGTTGCACTTTCTGAGGACTGGGGTTCGATTCTCAGACATTTGTGGCTCACAAATGTCTATAACTCCAGTTTCAGGAGACCTGACATCCTCTTCTGGCACCACAGACACCAGATTTGCTGGTGGCATATGGACATAGATACAAGCAAAACACCCACATACATAAAAGGAAAAATAAATTGCTAAAAAATATATATCATATGGCAAAAAAAAGCCTATTTAACACAAGCAAATTATTAAAACTGAATAGGTCGCAGTTATCTACTTAGTTATGGTAAAACAATAAAGAAACAAATGTGATAAAATTTAGGACATTATACTACTGGAAAAGATAAATAACTGTAAGAAAATCCTGAAACTGTTACACTTCTGCTTATCCATGAGAAATAAATATATTCTTTGGGGGCTGGGTTGAATATGGCTCAGTGCTGCAGTGTGCTTAGCAAGCTAAAGAACTTGGGACCTAACCCCAGCATTACTCAACAACAAAAAAGCCTTTTGTAACAATTTAGTATCTTAAAAACTGACAAATTAAAACTGTTACTGGACTTTTGGAAAAGGGTACTCTCGATTTGAGAAAGCTATACTTTCCAGAATTCTCTTCCTTTTGGGACCTTTCTCTGTCAATTACTGCTACAAAGCACTACTTTTTAATGGTCAGGAAGACACTAAGTAAAAAATACAAGGTCCAGACTACCCTATACAGTATTATTTTTATAAAAGAGAAAACCAGAAGTATGTGTGTGTACACACACACACAGACGGTGTGTTCAGAAGGAATAAAGACTCTTCGCTTTCTAAATTTTATTTTGTGAATTTATTTTGTCTTTCTAAACTTTATTTCGTGAATACTATTCTCAAATAGCCTCAGTAAAAACGTCATTTCCATCTAGCAGAAAACACTACCCCAACACAAAGAATTCTAATCTACTGATAACTTGGCAAAATGAGAAAATGAAATTTTTACACCTAAGATACTAAGATCATGTAAACTTCAAATACATTCACATGAAGACGGAATTAAAATACAACAAAGTTGTAAGCTGAAACTGACTTTTGCTTAAAAAAGCTTCAAAAACTAAAAATTTTAAGTCTAATTTTTCACAATTTATGACTTAACATTTCAGAGACAGCAACCTTACAACGTAGTTTATGGCCATGCCAAATGTTCACCTCAGGAACAGTTGATCACATTTTCATGACAGATTGTGGCTTTACAAAGATATGCTTTAATATATATATGTCACACATATTAGACACATATATACATATTTAAAAACTTTAGAAACCAGAGAAGTACAGGAAATCACCATTTAATTCAAAGCTTCCTGAAAACAAAGCCAAAAAGGTCGAATTGTCTGACTCATCAAACTGATACTGCCAAACCAATGCCTGGAATCTTAACCCACTAATCTCCATAAAATACTTTTTTTGAAGTCTCAAATGATATTTTAAATATGCCAGAATCATCTTAAAATGACAATTACTACAAATTATTAGGAAACCCAGCTTCTAAATCTAGGTCTCGATCCTCGATCCTCTTCCTCTGTGGGCTGGCTAGGTAGCCCTACCAGGGGGAAGTAATCAATGAGCAGGCAAGCGGGTTCATGTCAGAAACTGCCCCTGCTCCCCTTAATCCTTTTCACTTTTTAAAAGCCAGTATTTACAAAGAATCCAAAAAAAGCACAATACTAGGAACTGTGAGTTGTAGAGGATAAATGTCACTGGTATGAACTAAGCCTTCTGACCAGCATCAGGTCAAGACAAAAGTGTAACTCTAACCCTTTAGTCAGCAACAACCAAACAGAAGAGTTGGGTTGTTACCTAAACTTAGAGATGGCCCTGGTAAAGAACATGGACAGATCTAGGCAGAATACATATGGCCTAGACACCTGGTGTTACAGAAAATAATAAGGTGACTGTCCCAGCCAAACGCCTCTCAGATAATCAAAGTCATCAGCCAGCAGAGAATACAGCCTTCTAAGACACAGCAACAGAGACAAATGTTAATTAAGAAATGAAGAGTGACCCATGTCTGTGATCTTAACCTCAGGGGATCTGAGGTTAAGAAGAGCATGAGCTATTTATAGGCAGAGTATATCTTAAACACACACGAAAAACTTTAGCAATAATATCTGTGACTTTTGGAGGTGGTTCTATTAATAACCTTTTAAGATAATTTTGCCTTTTGGAATAAAACACGATCCTTATAATTCCATGTTAAAATGTGTTTTTTAAATCCCCAGAGTGGTGGTGCAGGTCTTTGATCCCAGCACTTGGGAGGCAGAGGCAGGCAGATCTCTAAGTTTGAGGCCAGCCTGGTCTATAGGGTGAGTCCAAGACAGCCAGGAATACAGAAAAACTGTCTTGAAATAATAAACAAAAACAACTTAGTTCAAACATATGGTTTCAATATGCATTTTTCACTAATACTGAAACATGCTAGTAAGATTTACTACACTTGTAACTTTATTAGGTATCTGCAAAATTTAATATTTCTGAAGATTTCCTTAACAAATACCAAACACACTGGTTATTTAAACAGTCTATGTTTTTAAGTAGTTTATAAAAGATACAAAATATAAACTGGAATCTTCTTTTAAGTAATTGTAAACAAGATTTGTACACTGGCATCAAAATCTAAGGAAGAATTGTTTTTAAGTTTAATTTTAATAACTTACACATCAATTTTTAAAATCAAAGAGACTAGGGAGTAATTTTTGTTTAAGAACTCATTTTAAAAACGCCAAACCCTACTTAGTTCTCTCATTAAGTCAAACAAACTCATCCCCTACCATGAAGCTCTATGCATATTCCCCCACCTGAAGATCAGGGATTCAGCCCACAAGCACAGCTGTCCTCTCCAGCAAGAAGGCCTCTCTCAACCATGCTCTGTGTCTAGCATCATCTCACACATGTCACCAGTACAAGTCCAGCACTGATGACTCAAACAGGACTGCAGGAATGAAGTTTCTTTCTGGGTGCACTATTACCTCTGTTATATCCCAATGGTGTAAAAACTGGTCCAAGTCTGTAAGGTACAGAAGCACGGGGGAAAGCGATGTCTGGATGACATGAGGAACTCCTCGAAGGTTCTGAAGCCAGGCCAACTCCTCTTTTGAAAACCCTAATGGAGGTGACAGAGAGAGCCAGCTAAAAAATAAACTGCAGAACAGTAATACACAACACTCGTAACAGCTCTTCTCTGTTAACCTGTTGTATTACTGCATCGTTAAGTGTCTTAAGGAATTAAATCCTAGTACCAGAACCCCATAAAATTCACATTACATATACATGCAAAGGATATAATCTGACCCAATCTAAAACAGCAAAAAAACACTTTTACCATGTTCACTGGGAGCTTTACTATTCTTGAAATTTAAAAAAGGGCCATGATCATTCCAATTAACAGTAAATTATAGCAAAGAAAATAAGTGGAGCATGGTGGCATGTGCCTTTAATCCCAGCACTCTGGAGGCAGAGGCAGGGATATCTCTGAGTTCCAGGCCAACCAAAGCTTCACAGGGAAGACCTGACTCAAAAAACATAAAAGCAAATGAACAAATAGGGGCAACAATATGCTCCATTCCAAATAAATTAAACATTGTATGTTCTTAGACAACAGCCCTTCAAATGTTTTTCAATTATTCTTATTTGCTCTAAGTTTTTTATTTGGGGAATGGGATGGTGGATTCAACCACAAACTTTGAACATGGATACCTAACGTAATTCTGATGTCCTTCTTGGCTCTATCATACTTAGTCCAACCCACAGAACCTGCCAATGACCCTCCTGATTAACTACTCTCAGAATGATTAAGACTGCCAGATACTGCCCAGCAAGCTAACTGCTTTCACATTCAGACCACCATATTTCCACGAGGATGGTCTAAGGAAACTAGTGTGTTATCGTAACATAGCAGTATATTCTCTTTTTAACTTGGCAAGTTAGTGTGACTACCTGTAACTGTGGAAAATAAGAAGCTGAGATAGTCTGCATCAGTGATTAAGCAGTCATTAACCGAGTGGCTCCATCCAGAAAAGGAAGATCTATAAGAAACAAAAGAACACCAGTCTGTCTTTTTTTTTTTTTTTTGGAGGGGGGGGTGGAGGGCTGGAGGGCTGGAGACAACTGCATAAATGCCAGACAGAATCAGGCTTTTCTAATTTACTTAAATGTCCTCATTTTCCTAACCACTATAAGACAAACATTTCTCCAGGTATGGTGGTGAAATCTCAACGTCATCACAAGGGAGAAAAAAAAAGCCTACATTTCTATGTATTATATGTATTAATAGTGTTAAACAGGAGGAGGGCACTAAATAAGCACTCTCATACATCATTCACAGCAACATGTAAATATCTATGGAAGAATATCACAGGAACTTGACATGAAGAACAAAAAGCAAGAGGGACAAGAGTTGATAGAAGACATCCTCTTATAACCAACATATACAGGAAGCAACTGTGCCACCCAGTGGCTAGAAGCAGAAGGTCCGTTTAAAAGTCTGACTTAGAACAAATGAGAAGCGCAAATCTCAGCTTTACCCATGCTAAAGCACTGAGAGGAAGCAGCACTACTAATTATGCAAAAATGACAGAGGAAAACCAAACTATGGGCAGAAGGGAAAGAAGTGAGAAAGGCTATGGGATGTAACATTAGAACTTGATAGTAAACAGTCACTGTAGTTATCAATCATCTCAAATACTCTTACAAAGATTTGCCACATGGCACCCCTATTCATGACTGGGTTGTTTTCTAACCATTGTGTAAATTCCAGAATGGTATTGGTGTGCATGGGGGAGGGGGACAGTTATCAAATTCTAAAAAATTGTAAATGGATGGTAAAAACTACAGGCAGCAATTCTAAGGATCCCCCTTAAAAGGTGAGAAAAAATGAGCACTAACAATGTCTAGATGATGAGGTGTTCATCATAGAGGAATAACCTACTAATAAAAACATCTGGGATCAAAACTACAAAAATTGGAAATCTGGCACTTTCTCAGATAATTAGGAATAGTGCTATATCAAGATCCAGCTATGCCACTCCTAGGCATATATCCAAAAGATGCTCAAGTACACAACAAGGACATTTGCTCAACAATGTTCGTAGCAGCTTTATTTGTAATAGCCAGAAGCTGGAAACAATCCAGATGTCCCTCAGTTGAGGAATGGATACAGAAATTGGGAGACATTTACATAATGAAATACAACTCAGCAATTAAAAACAAAGAAATCATGAAATTTGCAGGCAAGTGGTGGGATCTAGAAAAGATCATCCTGAGTGAGGTATCCCAGAAGCAGAAAGGCACACATGATATATACTCATAAGTGATACTCATAAGTGGATATTAGATATTTAAGATAATCATACTAAAATCTGTACACTTAAGGAAGCTAATCAAGGAGGACCGTGGAGAAGATGATCAATCCTCACTCAGAAATACAAACGAGACAAGACATCAGAAGAGGGAGAAAACAAGGAGCCTATCATAGAAGGCCTCTGAAAGACTCTACCCAATAGGGTATCAAAACATATCCTGAGACTCATAGCCAAACTTTGGGCAGAGTGCAGGGAATCTTATGAAAGAAGGGAGAGATAGAAAGACCTGGAGGGAACAGGAGCTCCACAAGGAGAGCAACAGAACCAAAAAAATCTGGGCACAGGGGTCTTTTCTGAGACTGATACTCCAAACAAGGACCAGGCATGGAGATAACTTAGAACCCGTGCACAGAAGTAGCCCATGGCAGCTCAGTGTCCAAAAGGGTTCCCCAATAATAGAAACAGGGGCTGTCTCTGACATGAACTCAGTGGCTGGCTCTTTGATCACCTCCACCTGAAGGTGAAGCAGCCTTACCAGGCCACGGAGGAAGACAAAGATGGCAGTCCTGATGAGACCTGATAGACTAGGGTCAGATGGAAGGGGAGGAGGACTTTTGCTATCATTGGGCTGGGAGAGGGGCACAGAAGAGGAAGGGAAGGTGGGATTCAGAGGAAGTGGGGGAGGGGGCTACAGCTGGGCTACAAAATGAATAAACTGTAATTAATAAAAATAAATATAAAAAACTATAAAAATTGAATTTAATCTCTAGACTAGTTAGTGCAACAAAATAAAAGCTATCAAAGATCAAAGAAATACCTGTGGAGAAGTAATCTGACAACAGCACCTACCATATATAGGATTAAGTATATGTTTTTATACTCCTATATAATAAAAAAGCTGGCTAATATATAAACATAGTCTAGCCGAACAGAAAAGATACTGACAAAAAAACAAACAAACAAACAAAAAAACGAAGTGCTTAAAAATATGTCTGAAAGAAGTCTGTCTGAGGTTAAAACATAACAGAACTCAGGGCCTAAACATGCACTGTACCACTAAGCTCCACCCAGTACTAATCTGCTTTTATTGATCATGAACCCTTATTGTCAGTACTGAAGATTAATTCAATTTCCCAACTATCACTACAAATCTCCAGAGTAAAGTAATTTAAATAAGACTGTTGAGCTCGTCCTTTACTGATGAACCAGAGAGAACTATAACTGATAAGTATTAAACATACTTTCCAGAGACTCAAGTTCAGTAAAGCTAGTCTTAACTGCATCTTAGACACTGAATGAAGCTAAGGAACGGGTGCCCTCTAATAGAAGCCATTAAGAAAAATTACTTTTGGTTACAGATAATATAGTAGCACTGAAAAGAAAAAAATTCAAAGGATTAACATTTAATAAAGGCTTACAATAAAGTACCGAATTTTTTTTCTATTTCTAACAAAGAAAAACACAGGAAATTAATCAATGCTCCAAATTCTTAAAAATATAACCAATTCTAATGCATATATAAAAATAAATCTTGAATTTTCAAAAGTAAACATTGTGAATAGCTCTTGCTAGAAAGGTGAGGCAGTTATGAACCACACTGAAATTCAAAATAGCCAAATATAAGCTTATATAAGCAAATGATAGCTGGGCATGATGGCACACATCTTTAATCCCAGCACTTGGGAAGCAGAGGCAAGCGGATCTCTAAGTTAAGAGTCCAGCTTGATCTATAGAAAATTCCAGGGCAGCCAGGGCTACAGAGAAATCCTGGCTGTCCGGGTGTGGCAGGGGATCAATTAATGATTCAAACAATAAGTGTTGAAAGGTATTTTCAACACTGGCAATGTGAATATTTTTTTTTCTTTTTAAAGACAGGTGTGGTAGTGCATGCACACCTTAAATCCCAGTGCTGGGAGGAAGAGGCAGGAGGATCTCTGTGAGTTCAAAGCCAGAATAATGAACATTATGAGTTCCAGGATAGCCAGGACTATGTAGAGAAGCCCTGTTTTCAAAATACAAAAGAAAAAAAGACTTCTGTATTTCCATCCCATAAGCGAAGAGGGGGAAAGACACTGAAAAAAAAGCTCACTTCACAGTGATACCTCATGTACAGTATCCCAATAAGTGTGCCAGCCAAACTTGACCCCAGTCTTCCCATAACGCAGCACCGACTTAACCGAGAAAGCAAATCAGCAGGCAGGGTGGGTAGAAAATACAAAAGCTGAACCAAACGTTGCTGAGACTCTGCAGGAAGAACGACCACAGCGCCTTCTTGAGGATCTAGTGGGGTAGGTAAATATGAAATTCAACTATAAAAGATACACAAACCACAGATTTAATTATTTATGTAGCTTGATGACTTCCAATGAATTCAAGGTTGACAAATTATGCTGAACTTCAATTTTAACAATTATATACGAAAGTTTTTCATCAAGTATGGCTTACTAAGCTGTCTAATAAAAATAGTGGACATAATTATTCAGTCTTATTGACACTATTAATTTTATAACATAAAAAGGTCTTCAAAAAATTTGATGGGGATAAAAACAGATTAAGAACAAAGCACAACAGTGAAATACGAGCATTTTCACTAATAATTACAGCATAAACTTAATTTAGCACCCAATTAGCAAACCTAATGTTGGCTCCACATATGTACACATTTATTCACATGTACACAACTGGGTTCAATATTTAACAGTACAACTCATAAAACATGGAAGTGTCCATCAATGATACTAATATACTGGAACACCACAAAGCAGAAATAGAGAATAAGGTACTAGGTATCTGTCATAACAGTTATGAACCTTGATAGTATTATGCTAAGAAAAAGAAGACATGCACAAAGACCTTTATTTATAATCCTATTTATAAATGTCCAGAGGGTCTGGAAAGCAGGCTCAGAGGAGAAGAGCATGTGACTGCTCTTCCAAGGACCAGATCAGGTGGCTCACAACTGCCTCTAACTCCAGATCCAGAGAGATCTGATACCTTTGGTCTCCAAGAGCACCTGTATTCATAGGCATAAACCCAATATAGACTAATAATTAAAAATAATTTTAAAAACCTTTAGAAAGACTAATGGATGACTAATAAAAACAGGGTTTCTTTTGGGAGTGATTAAAATGTTCTAGAATTATGTAGCAGTAGTAAAGGACCACCTTAAAATATATTTAAGAATTACTAAATTATACATTATAAAATGATAGTTTACAGAATGTACTAAATCTTAATAAATGTAAGTTATCAATGCTTTATAAATATATATGCCAATAAGCTTTTCTTAATATTTTCAAAATACTAAGTAGTTAAGCCAATTCCAGAGTTGAATGGATTAGTATGGGAGTCATCTATGACATTCATTATGATTAAGTAACAAAAGCACTATCTTGCAATCAAAGCCTCAGAAAAAATTTCGAAGTACTTTATTAGGTAAATCTATGAATAGTTTTAAGATAAATTAACATGAAAAAAGAGTCAAAAGTCAAACTGGGCATAGAGGGATATGCACTGGAGGCAGATAGGAAGACCTCAAGTTTAAAGGGGTTGAACTATATTTACACTTTAAGACAACAAAAAACAAGTAGGGAGAATTCAGAAGGTAAAACTATCCTAATACACTTAAAAATAAATTTACTGTTTAGTATTTTGTTTGAATGAGAACCAAAAGGCAAATCTAAAGAGCTCCCCTTGAACATCCCTTTTCCTTGCTGGAATAGATCAAGGCCGACCTCCACCACTAAACACCCACTCACCATAAATTCGTAAAGCAGCGGCTTGTAAGCTTTTCAGTAAGTCCTTATTTGCCTGTGATGCAGCAGTATGAATGATATCAATTAGCTGTGTGGACAGCTCAGGGTTTCGGGAGCCAAGGTGAGACAGCTGCAATGGCAGGCCAGCCAGCCAACGGGATAGCACTCTGCTTCGGTATCTTACAAGGCCAAGGAAGAACAAGATAAGATGTTAACTTACAAACATAAGGAGAGTGACTTAAATCAAACTAATGTTTTTTTTTTCTATTTCAATGTAAAAATAGAAGTTACAAATAACATTTATTTACAAATAATACAAATAACACATTTATTTAAGAATTTGAAAGCAGGTAAAATGCTGGCACCCCCCTTTCATTGCTGTGGCAGTTTTGCTCACTAAATTAAGAAAATACATGATTTTTAAATGCAAAGGAACACCAGCTAGGTCTATGTGAGCTGTTTATCCTGTGTTAGCTACTATACAACATATGAAACAAACTGATGACTTTAATACATTGCCCCCATAAAATTACTTCAGCCTTGCATTAGGTTAGTCCATTCAGATAATGGGTAGTTTCCTAGGAGTATGAAGAGTTCTTGATAACATTTTAAATCATTTCTTACATAAAACATAAGACTTTCTCCAGAGACTTAATCCATATTGGCATACACAGATTACAAAATAACTCAGCAAAAAATACAAAAAAAATATAAAATGTGTACCTCACTCTGTAAGATCTCAGTTCTTCTTTCTGATAGATTTTACTGAAAAACTTGATTAACAAGGTCCTGACTGGAAGAAGCAGGCCCCTCTGTTGATAGAGTGCATAAACCGCCTTAATGAGACTCTCCGTAGCCTCTGGGGACAGAAAGGAGACAACTCTGCATATGAACAGATACTCCTTACATATACACAGTACTTTTGCTTTGTTCCTGGGGCAAGGCTGTCTTAAGCACAAACTGATTATCAACGAAACAGTATGACACACAAGAAGACAAAGCAACCAGACATTATCACTTTTCTCAAGATGACAAAAACCAAGGTATTAGAAAGGTAAATGAGAAGAAAACCAAACATGAAAGTTTTTATTTGAATGGGGGAAAATTAACTCACTTCAAAACTAACTTAATTTTAAGCTAGACAGTACAGGAATAAGCACATCCAAGAAGCACATCTTTAACAGTTTGCTTCAAAATGGGCCCATGCCAAACATTCAGCCTACCTTATAAACTAAACTAGGCTGCCTTGTAATGGCCTGAAGGTAACCAGAATAACTACATGGAGTAATGGCAATCAGCATTTATGCTAGAACCAGAACTCCTCCCCCGCACCACCTACCTCTGTTTGGTTGCATCTGAATTAATCTCCATGAGACTCCAAGCAATCTGTTCAGCTGTTTACTGTTCAGCCTAACACCACCTTTAAGGGTCTCTGTCACAAATTTCCTTATTGTCTCTATCCAACTGGAATCATTCTTCAAAGTTGAGGCATTTGCCAGTGAGACCATGATATCAGACAGCGTTAAGTTCAATAGAAGATGATCTACATTATTGGAGAGAACTGTGCAATGCTTGATGCTAAAAACAAACACAAACAGAGCTATAAACAATAGCTGCTTTTGAGCACTTAAAATAGTTCTAATAGTGGATAAAAGGGTTTTTTTTTCCTTGTAGAATTTAGAATTTATAATTTCCAAAATGACAAAACACTGAGCAACTTTAGGCCATAGTTCTGTTAATAAAACAGAATCAAATTTATTTAAAAAATATAGAAAAGAAAAACAAAACCAAATTACAGCATGTATGGTGCTGGTCATTACTTAGTGTTACATGGAGGGCAAATGGACATGCCTTACATGTTACTGGACTCATAGATTTTCTACAAGACTTGTTAAGATCTGAAAATCCTAACTCCAAGATTTTTTTAAAAGCAAGTATTTGTATTCGATGGGGCATTATAGTAATATTTACTTTTACTTTAATTCAAAACTATTTTAAAGGAACCACAAAATTTCTTATCATAATTTGCTCATGCATAAAATAAATATTGTGGCATTATGCCTTTAATCCCAATATTTGAGAGAAAAGCCAGGTCTCCTTCAAGAGCAGCTTAATCTATATAATAAATTCTGGGCCAGCCAGGGCTACAAAGTATGACCCTATCTCATCTAGGGCGTGAAAGAGGAAGAGCTGGCCGTGACCTTCGCCGGCTGCATGCTGGGTGAGCTGGCTGGGCAATGGTGGAGAGCTCATTCTGGTGGTATAGACACAGGAGAGCTGGCAGGCTGACTCAGATACCTCTCAGGCCCTGGTGGCATGGGCACAGGAGAGCTTGTACCCAACTCAGCTTCCACCCAGATCCAGACCTAGGGCTTTAAGTTGGACCATCCCAATATCTACCTCATCTATGAAGTGCTGGAGTGCTTCAAAGGATCAGTCCTGTAGACCCAAAGCTGCAGGATCTCCATAACACAGGGTAACAACAGGGTATCAGAGAGCAGTCCTGGTGAGGATCTAGTATTGATGGTGTAGCAGAAGCCAGAGGCATCAAACCAGACCAATGACTCATTGCAATGAATATTTGCAAGTAAAGATGTGTTGACAAAAGGGTATACTGTTGGACACATTGTGACACACTACAGCTTGCAGGATGAGGTGATTTTTATGTTTTATTTTATTTTTTTGTTTTGTTTTCTTTTGGAGAGGAGAGGTTGCAAAGGTAGAGGGTAGATATGAAGGGATGAGGAGAAAAACCCTGTCTCAAACAAACAAAAAAGTACAAAAGAAGATCAATGGTCCAATTATATAATCCATATATTAAAATCAAAATCATTTTTCACCAAGTAAAAAACACTCCTTCCAAAAATGTATTTGGAGGCCAGATGACATCAGGTGTCTTTCCTTGATGGTGTTTGTTTTTTAAATGTATTTGTTTATATTGTGTACCATGTGTTGAGCACACAGGTGCCATACTTGTGGAGGTCAAAGGACATCATGCAAGAGTCTAGCCTCTTCTACCATTTGGGACCCAGGGATCTAACTTTAGTCATCAGGCAAGTGCTTTTCCCACTGAGCCAGGTCCTTCTGGCCCTATACCTTTCTTTTTGAGGCAAGACTTTTCACTAAACCTAAAAACTCATGGAATCAGTGCCCAACTAGACCCTGACATACTTGCTTAGGATTGTCAATAAAATTACTAGGAAAGCAAAGAATATGCTTTAGAATACTTTCCTTTACTATAATACCCTGTTTACAGTAACAAGCCAAGTAGGTTCGTGAATCCATGCAAAATTCATGGAATCAGTAACCTTATCAATTCTGAGCAAAGTCCTTGAACCCTGCTCAAACAGTCTCAGTGCTTCTCCATCTCTCTCTTCTTTTGATATATTGAAGAGTATTTTAAGTTCAGATCTTAAGTTCCCTTTCAACTGTTTGCTCCTTTGGGGAAATTACAATTTTACTATTCCGGCTTGTACTAACATGTCAAGTTTTATTACAAAACCTATTTTCACATCTGTTCTCATTTAAAGTAGAGACTTTTAAATATTTTCTAGTCTTAATTATTTTTAAACTCCACCTTCTATTACCCTTTCTGGTTTCCTCCAATTCTCTCTATTCTTTCAAGATAATACTGGTTTTATTATCGGTTTCCTGGTATAAATATGAAAAGAAAAGATGAACTTTATAATAAGCTACCTGCTTCAGTCTTTTATTCAACTCCTATTTAAGTAATCTGACAAAATCTATACAGATTTCTAAAAGCAAAACAGAAGGCTTAAAGTGCTTTGTTCAAGATCACCCTTTCTTTACTAGTTTTTATTTTCCTAAAGATTTAGATACAAATGCCTCACCGTAAGTAAAGTTGTAGGTTAAGGCTATTATCTAATAATTTTGATATGAAGCACTTTAAGCCCACATTGGAAAACAACTGCAATACCTTTTATTTGTCTCTTTCTTTCGTTGCTTGGTTATTTCTTTTAAGGCATATGGAAAATGACTCATAAAATGATGTTTGAAATCAGTAAGATAATTCTTTCGAAGCCATGACTCCTATTGAAATAAAGATTAAGATTAGAAAACACACAAGACGAAATATAAAGAAACTAATAAGACAAGCAGAAATTTAATAATGCCAATATCTAATTATTAAGGTCCCACCACAAGAGTACTTCTGCTAATACCATAATATGTAAATGAATCTTAAAATCATAGTAAATTGTTAGAGCATCCAATCTGTATTCACATATCATTGTGGCACTTAGTTATTCCTGTCTTACATTTATCGACTATTTAAGACAGAAGAGTAAATGAGATTTGAGAAAAATTCCAAATTGCTCCTTCACTAAGTTAAATTTTTAAATACTGTATCTTCAGAGTTCTTCCTGACAGCCTAAACTATGTTCCTCAGCACCAGTTTCCATGCATGCTTTTAACATCCTATTTCACTGTCATCTTTACTCCTAGTATTGACATTCTATATTGTTTACCATCAGTATCACCAGAAGGTATCCACAATGAACAAGCAAGCACCTTATCAATGATGTTTACATTTGTCTCCCAAGTTCCGAACAGCACAGTAATATTCAAGATTTCTGCAATAACAGTATTATTCTGTATATATGCTATCTATTACAGCAGTCATCTCGCACACTGAGCTACCAAGAGCTTAAACTAAGCTCCAAGAGTAAAAAGTGGCCAGTGTAACTGAGGAATTGTGTGCTGTGTAGTATGTGCATTCTTATGTAGAGGCCAGAAGTAAATCTTAAGAATTGTTTTTCAGGAGCTATTCATCTTGGTTTTTTCAGACAAGAGCTTTCACTAGCCTGGAGCTCAACAAATAGGCTAGGGTAGCAAGCAGGCAACCCCAGGAATGCACCTGTCTCTACTGCCCCAGTAATGGAATTCTAAGTGCATGTGTCACAATGCCCAGCCTTTACATGGGTGCTGACATCAAACTCAAGATCATTCAGGCCTAGGCAGCAATCACTTTATCCACTGAGCTGTATAAGCATCTGTAAGTTCAGGCTATAGGCAAGCCTGGAGGACATTTTTTTAAAATAGTGGTTGTTGTGGGAGGGCCCAGACTATTGTGGATGGTGCTACCCTTGAGCAGGTGGTCCTGATTCTATAAGAAATCAGGCTGAGCAAGGCATAAGCCATCACTCCTCCAGGGCCTCTGCATCAGCTCTTACCTCCAGGTTCCTGCCCTGTTTAAGTTGCTGTCCTGAAGTCCTCCAATGCATACTCAGAACTATAAGCAAAATAAATCCTTTCCTCCCCAAGTCACTTTTTTTGTGTGTGATGGAGTTATTATCACAACAATAGAAAACCTAAGATATTGCAACTATAGGCATATCCCACCATACCAGGCTTGAATTTTAAATTATAATGAACTTAATCAGGTCCTTTTTGTGTACATATATGAAAAAAACATGGCTGCAACTGTGGTTACAGTGGCACATGCCTGTAATCCTAGCACTCTAAGGCAGAGGCAGGCAGATCTTTTTGAGTTGAAGGCCAGCCTGGTCTACAAAGTAAGTCCAAGACAGCAAAGTCTAAAACAGAGAAACCCTGTCTCGAAAAACAAAAACAAAAACAAACAAAAAACCTATTGGTTTCAAATTCTGATTTTCATTAAATAACAATATGAAACAGAAAATAGAAGCAAGCACTAAAATATTGCCACAAATATTGCTAAAACTAGACTACAAAACATTTATAGTGATTATAACACTGTTCCTGACACTATCAACACAGGACCCTAAAAGAAAAAATATGTTAAATTATTTTCTCATTTGCATTCTTAAAAATAGGTGTACATTAAAGACTATCTATGAGAAATGTGAAACCCCAATAAAAACTCATGTCTTCACTCGCTATACTCTGATGTAATGTACCTTGAGATTTTTCTGCAGCAAAGACCAAAGCTTCAAATTATAATAAAAAAATATTTGAACACAAATGAAATTTCCAAACTGTGTTATAAATACTAGTAAACCAAATGCATGAAAAGGCTCCAATAGTTCTAAGCAATCAGCACTCCTAAGACTACACTGAATCAAGATGACAATTCATCAATAGAAAAATATACAGTTTCAAAAATAAAAAGTTAAAATTCAGCCTATGCCTAGTGATTTGTGCTCAAAGGTCAAGGAATGCCATTTCCTTCTTCCTAAAGATTAAACCATTATGCAGGTCACAGAACATTCTATTATTCTACTAGTGAAGGTAAGTAAGAGGGTAAGAGTGGGGATGGTAAAGTACAACACATTAAATGCCTTTTAATGTTACTCTGCAGATGAAACTTTATACTTCCTTATAAGATAATAGCTCTTTCTTACCAAGTTATTATACTCTAACAAAGTGTTTAATTATTTGGGGGCTGAGGCTAGTTCAGCAGTAAAGCTAAGGCTCTGGGTTCCATTTCTAATAGCACAAATATAAGTGTGACTATGAGTATGTACACAAACTATTCCAATACAAATTGACCACCCCACCAAATAAAATATTTGCTTTATTACATGTATGTGTGGGTGTCTGTGAGTGAATTTATACACATGAGTGCAGGTACCCATGAGGCCAAAGGCATTAAATTTCCTAGAGCTAGAGTTACAGGTATCTGAAGTGAAGTTGTGGCCCACACCAACATAGGCCAAGGGACCCAAACTAATGGCCTCAGCAGTATGTACTTAAAGGGCTGGAGAGATGGCTCAGTAGTGAAGAACCTGGATTTAGTTCCTGGCTCACAAGCACCTGACACTTCAGTTACAGGGAACCCAAAGCGTTCTCCTATTCTCTGCACTTACCAGGCACATGTATCCACATCCATGCAGGGAAACACTTATACACATAAAATAAAACTAAATAAATATTAAGGAGGAAGAGCAGTTAGCATTTTTAACCACTGAACCATCTCTCTGGCCCTATTTATATCAGTTTTACACAGTATCTCAATTTAGTAGTCTGTTCTTCAACAGTCTATAGTCTTAAAAACTTAAGTAGCCCATGTAATTGAATGCTACTAGACAGCCCTGTAATGATAAAAGTGATAAAGCATACTGTTTTAAATATCTATTATATTTCAAAACTAGAAACTAGCATAATTAGTGAATTTGCAAACGGTCTATTTTGTGTATCCAGTTCTAAATAAAAATACCACAAAAGCATTAAAAGTGAAGAAAATACTAGCCTCAAAGCCATATTAAGTAGCATAACTTTCATTTTTCTTAGTCTTTCAGATAAAAATATTGATTGGTGAGTTTCATCCTAATAAACCCATTTTAAGCAGAAAATACCTTAAATTGAAATGTATTTTAATAGACCTTATTAACCAAATATCAGAATTTGGCCTAGCCTACCTTAAATATACTCACACTGATAGTACTAACCTATCATTGAAAACAGTATCTGATACAAAGGCTATTTTACAGTTAAGTAGTAATACCTCACAGACCATATCCGAGGGCAGACTAAAAGTGAAAAGTCATTGTTCAAGTAAGTTTTAACACTATTCTAAACCAGAAAATTTTCAAGTCACATAATTTTAAATCAAGAATTGTCTGTAGATCCATTAAATTACAAATACTTATTTTTCTAAGCTGTATACATTACTGTCAGCCTACACCACAAATTGCTGAGAACCAAGCTTCTGCTTTCCCAGCATAAAATACTATTGTTGCTAACATGAAGAATGACTCACTCATAGGCCAAGTTCAAAAGTATAATCAATAACATGCTATACTAGTATAAAAGCAATTTAAAAACATCCCTGTGGATAGTGATGGGCTAGCAATAATAGAACAAGCCCTTAAAGCACATATCTTAGCACAGATCCATAATGCTTTTTTCAAAATTATTACTCTTTATCCTTAGTTTTACCTTACACAGCATAATGGCTCATCCTAAACTACAGTTCAAAATAAAGTCTAAAATGAAAACAAAAAAGACATGCCTTCCTCAGTGTATACAGGCAACTTTATTTAAAAGACTCATGGATCTAGCCAAAAGTCCTTGCAAGAAGTCTTCTGTAGAACAGTTGTCTCCTGCTTTAAAGCAGTGCTCCTTGTAAGTGTCCTGTGGGTGCTAGCAATGAAACTTTGCAAACTTCATCTCACAGCTTTGTTCCTACTTACCTGCACTACAAACACACAACGTATTCCATTACCATCACTATGACTTCAGTATAGATTCCAGTGCTACATTTGATAACACAAAACAAAAGGAACCACTTACTAAGCAACTTCTCAATCCCATAAGAAATCTTCAGAATGTTCCTAATCAATTTGCCATAAGCAATACTGGCTTTTTTTTTTTTTTTTGAGAAAGTATCACTGTAGTTCCAGCTGGCCTACACCTAACCATGTAGCCTAGGTCAACCTTGAACTGAAAGATCTGCCTGCCTCCGCCTCCCAAGTGCTGGCATTGTAGGCATATGCCACAATACCTGGCCTACATTTTAATATTTCACAGTAACTTTAATATTACTGCAAATCATTTCCAATAAAACAAATACAATAAGCAAACTGTTATGCATTTCACTGAAAAAATAATTATATCTAACTAATAACCTCACAAAAATGACTTGTTATGCCATTTCACTGAAAAATATTAAAATCTAGTTAAACTTGCCAGAAACTATTTTTAACAATTTATTTTTATCATATGAGCATTGGTGTTTGCCTGCATGTATCTCTGTGTGAGTGTGTGAGATCTTGAAGTTATAGACAGCTGTGAGCTGCCATGTCGGTGCTGGGAATTGAACCTGGATCCTAGAAAGAGCAGTGTCTGTGCTCTTAACCACCGAGCTTTCTCTCTAACCCCACCACAAACTATTTTAATTTGCACTTTTATACCAAAAAAAAAAGAGAGAGAAAGAGAAAGAAAACAAGTTTACCATTAAACTGTGGACAGTCTTTGGAGAACACATGTTCAATCTGTAGTATAAGCCAATTTCTAATCTAATTATGATGAAAGGCATTACTAATGAAATAATAAAGAACTCATTAGCTCTCACCAACGTATGGGTTTCATCCTGCAGCTTTGAGAGTTTCCACAACAGGGAAATAACATTCAGGACTTGCTGCATAACCTGTAGCGGCTCTCGCTCTACACCATGTCCAACAGAAGCAGACAGTTGTGGAGGTAAAGCTTCAATCCAGCATTCAATTAGCAATGGAATTATTATCTCAATGAATCCTTTCAGATTTTCAGGGGACGATAGGTCTTCATCCACAGCACCTAGTGTTCCCACCAAGTACCTAATAAGGAAAGGTAAGAATAAAAAAAAGTTAATGATTACAAAATGTAGTCCCCTGCTTAATTTAAAGATAAAATACAGTAAAATGAAGCACCATGAACTATCAATTACACTGATCAAAACTGGTAAGAAAAACAAAATACTAAAATGGCAAAGCCAACAGAAATTTTTACGTTTTAATTCTAATTAAGCTTTTGATACAAATAAAAACATACTTGCAAATGACTCCTGCCATTGGGAGTCATCTAATCATTATTAATAACTACATGAAATCATGAAAGACAAAAATTATGTCTTCCCGCCATTAACCATTAATGGTCAGTAGTTAAAATTCAATACAGGAAAACTGAGTGTGGACATAACTGAAATCCTTACCGTAGCCTGAACTGTGAACTGACATTTGGCTGTGAACCCCCATTTTCATAAACCTGGATCTGTTGCTGGTCGTTGGCATGATCCTTCCAGTTGATAAAAATGGAGTTGCTAGTGGCATGGGGAGTTTCTTTTTGTTCCTGAAGTCCTTCACTTTCTCTCAACCTACTGGATCCATCTGCCAAGGCCTGAAGGAATTTACTGAGTCTTGCTAAGACTTTGAGCCTCCATTGCTGAGAAGTGACTCTCCGATTAGGGTTTACAGAAAGTATCCAGGGCTGAGACCTGTCTCTATTTAGCAGTCCTTTGGACAGCTGCTGATGAGAAATGAGCTCTACAAAATTCTTAAGCAATATATTGCTACGGGCAGTAATGAGAGCAGGGTAATGCTCCAGCAGAACGTCCAAAACTTTCAAAGAGTCCTCCTGAATTGCTTCAGTAATGTGAGTCATGGCACTAGAGAGATGGGCACTTACCAAAGGAAAAAATGGAGAAATTTGTTCAGGTCGTATTTTGGGGGCCAGGAATTGAAGCAGCTGAACTGCTGCTAACCGTACATTAGCATCTCTATCTGTAAACACAGCAGTCACCTCACTTATTATGTTTGAAAGGTGTGCATCAATTATAAATGGGTACTGAGAGAAAAGGTCTTTAAGTCCGACAAGAGCACTTTGTTTAACACCGGCATTATAGTGATGCATCTGTGACAGCAAATCCTATAACACAAACACAGATTTTAGGTATGGATATTACTGTTATCACTTTTAGGTAAACATTTTATCTAAAACTATGCTACGAATCACTTTCAGGTAAACAAAAGGGATACTTACTCGTTACTACAGATCAATAATGAGCTATGTGTTACAATTAGTTAAAAAACAACTACCCACAATTTCTTATCTTTATCAGCTCTAAAGGAAAACTATCCATCAAGAACTTGACAAAAATGAAGTAAATGTAAGAACTACTTCCAGATGACATATATCATCAAAAAAAAAAATTTACTATGGAGCAATCACTGCACACTTACTTAGGTAAAACTTTCTGAAGTAGGAAGGACAATTTCAAGATCAGATAATGGTAACATATGAAACCCAAACATCATCTAACAACATACCATATGGATGTAAGGCAAATCATTTACTGAAGAGATAAACAGCTTTTCACATAAATATAACATTCTACAAGATGTGAAAGAAAAAATCTCATTATCAAAAAAAAAAAAGTGATTTACAGTTTACCTTTATGTTAAGTTTTCTATTGTTGGTTGGAAGTGTTCTATCCTCTTTAAGTTGTTCAGGCAAATGTATAGCCTTGGTCTTAAAGTTTGTAGCCGTAGCATTTTCTAACTTGGGCTTCTTTTTACCAACTTTCAGTTTTACTTTCTGAAAATCATCTTGGCGTTTCCTCTTTTTGGTCATTCTTGAGTGCTGTCAGAAAGAATGGAAAACAATGGATTAAATCAAGGAGAAGTGATAAAAGAATAAAAATGTTTTCCACTGTTTATATTACTCTAACATCTCATATATCACTATGAATCATGGCCATCAAGAGTCATTAACAAAAAGGGAAGAATCTTGTTAAAGAACTTTTGTCAGGTTTTCTGAGCTATATCAAACTGTCAATGCGCTGGACAGAAACCTGAAGTGGTTTCTTCTTTGGAACACACATGACAGGTATCTGTTAGAAGCTCATAGCACCCAGAATCTAACAAAGTCTGAAGAAAAAAAAATGTTATTACTCAATGCAGGAGATAACTAGGAAGATTCATGAATCAAAGCTGGATGCTACAAACCAAACAACAACGACAAAAAACAGGTAGGGTCAAGAGGGCAAGAGGGAGGATTGAGCATCTTATGAGCAAGGAAAGCCAGATACGGTCAGTAGGAGTAAGCCTGATAAGGATAGAAATGAAGGCTCAAGCATTGTGAACCTAACTTCAGCTAGCCATAAACAAAAAGGAGCACACACCCTCTCCACGCCCCCTGAAAGGTAAGCAACAACTTAAAAAGAAATGCAATTTAAGAAAAAGACTAGCTGGGCCACTACGCTGAGTAACTCAGGCATGACCATAGCACCTTGCACCCTTCTCCATCCACTCTACTACTCTTTCAACTTCCATTCCTATTTTGTTTTTTAGCCACTCTTTTAATCTGCATGCTTCCTACCCACGCCAAAGTCACTAGCTGTAAAAAGCCCTTACTTCTACCCTGGACAGTTTCTCAGTGGTGAATGATTTTTTTCTTCTTTTTTGGTCTCTACAGTGTCTCCTTCTTGACCCCCTGACAATGGTCAGCAGACAGCTTTCTAAATACCGATGTGACAAAGATAAAGAGCTTTCATTGCTTTATTCTTTACAAACGATCCACTTAACTCTGACATGGCAAGAACTAACATGGCTCCAACAACGCTTTCTGGCTGTATCTGCCCCATGAGTGAACTTCAAATTAAAAAAAAAAAAAAAATAGTTACTTCCAACTGGAACCTGTTCAGTTCTTGAAGCTTCTTTCACATGCTTCAAAAATAATTCTGTCTTCCACTACATACGCAGTTGAACACCTCTGTAATAAATAAAACTACTTCTGGTCTAACATAATTATTAGCCCATGTCATAAAATCCCAATGCTGCACATGGAGTTAAAAAATAAAAACTAAAAGTTTACAGTGCTGAAGGAACGAATTCAGCTACGACATCATCTCCAAGTTCACTGATGTGGGATTTGTAGGACTCCTTAAGTTGATGTTGCTCGCACGAGAGGTTAAGCCGATTTTTAAAGGGAGCACGGTACATGTGCCTATGGCACACTTCCTGGACAGAGGCAAGAAGATTGCTTGAGCACAGTTACTTGAGGAACCTGGTCAATACAGCAAAATGTCATCTCAATTTTTTTAACCTCTTTCTAGAATCAGTATGATTCTTATCCAAACACATTTCCTAATGTTTGTCTATAAGGCAAGGCACAGTTCTTTTCCAACAGAGTCAATGCCTTGTTCATCCATAATCAGTTATAAGCTGTTAAAATACATATGCTTCAAGCACAACATGATTACGTTAGTCTCAGGACCAACACATACCAATCATTCAAGCCTCACAAACTGACAAGTACGGGGGGGGCACTTTTAATACAAAACTGGTTTTTAATCTCTTAAGCAACCGCACTCTGAGCTTTTCTTCCAATTTTTTCAGTAGTGTTTCCAAAGATAAAAGTAACAGCAACACAGAGGAAACTGTGACATCTCACATTATCCTCTGGGCACTCTTCCACATGTGATGGGCCTCTTGCAGTCTACATCACACCCCACTTTGAGTAAGAATGTCAAGTTGTGCCACCTGACTTTAAGCACTCGCTAGTGAATCTACTAAGAAAATTATGAGGGCTAATAGCTCTTCACTGACTTTTAAATCTCGGCAGATATTTACAAATCACCCAGGTTAACAGTTTTCTACTAGCTGTTTTTCGGATTCCAGTTAGCAGCTGTTGTTATTTTCACTTGAAGATTTTCATAACACAGGAAATCAAATAGCTCTACTAGACTAGCCCACTTCCACAGTAGTGGATAGTGAGTACCAGGGAGCAACTCCAGCCTCTGAGCTCCAACCGCCTGAAAACTCAAGCACAGACAAATATTCCTGCTGCAGGTCAGTCTTAGTGCTAACCTGAGAGCATGAAGACCGCAACTTGGAGTTTGCCCTACGGCCACTTCATTACCTTTCCTTATTTCCAACTTCTCCCGCCCTCCAAAGAAAGAAAGAAAGAAATCCCAAGGAGAAAGAGCAGCAGTTTGCCTATGATGATTTCATCTCCAACCTCTTGCGCCTCAAGAGCTCTTTAAAATCCGAGGGGCCAAAAAGGGAGGATGGACAAAGTGGGGTGGGGGAGAGATGCGCAGCGACTAGATGTGCCCACCCGTTTTCGAGCTCGCACGACAAAAAAAATGGAAACCCCGTTTCTGTTTGTGTGGTTTTTGTCCGTTTGTTTGTTTGTTTCCGGAGGAAAACGGTTCTTAACCCTCAGCGAACGTCGAGTGTTGAGCCTGTGGCCTGGACCCCACACGCCGGCCTAACGCTTGCCGGGCCCCAAATCGACGCGCGGCCGCTCGAGGCGTTTGGGAAGCCCCTCGGCCAGCTCACAGGCTCGCTGGGGACAGCGGGGACCCCGGCCGCCCACCCGGCCCCCTGGGCCGCCTCAGACGCCCCGCCGCCTGGGCCGCGCAGGTCCGCGCCCCAGGGGGCCGGGCAGGATCGACGGACGCCGCTCACCTGAGAGCCCGGACGGATCCGGGCCGCGGAGACAAGGCGGAGAGCGAGCGAGCGCCAAGCCCCGAGGGACCACGCCGCGTACCGCCGGCCGCAGGCTTTTCGCTCGCTCTCAGCGTGTTTTCAAACCGCCTCGTCCTCACGCGGCCGCGTCTCCTTCCGCCGCCCGGAAGTAGCGCCCCTCCCTCGCCGCGCTCACGTGACCGCCGGCCGCCGCCGCGCGCAGCCGGAGGGCGGGTCCAGATCAGCACGCCACGCCCCTCCGAGAGGGGCTGCGCCGGAAGCAGGGGAGTGAGAGGAGGGTCTAGGGCCCAGCAAGCCCAGTCAGATTTTCCAGCATCCCAAGGTTGGACGATGTTGGCTGTTTACAACTGTTTGAAAGGCGGTCTTCTCTCCAAGGACCGTGGTTCTTCAGACCTGGAGCTAAAATCAGAGAAAAGTATAATCTGAACTTAACTGAGGAAGGAAGGAAAAAGTTTCGGACAGCAAAGATAGCATATCTGGGAAGGGTAACCTGGGCTAAGATATAATGCTTAGGAGGTTACAAACTATACCTAGTGGCGGGCCCAGAAACCCTGTAGGGTAGTACAGGGTTTCCCTGATACATTTTCAGCATAGAATCAACTGCTACTACTCGAGTGCAGGGAATCATATGAAAGAAGGGGAGTTAGTATGACCTGGAGAGGATAGGAGCTCCACAAGGACCAAATATATCAGGGCACAGGGGTCTTTTATGAGACTGTTTCTCCAACCAAGGACCATGTATGGATATAACCTAGAACCCCTGCTCGGATATAGCCCATGGTAGTTCAGTATCCAAGTGGGTTTTTCTAGTAAGGGGAACAGGAACTATTTCTGACAAGCACTCAATGGCTCGCTCTTTGACTCCCCCTCCCAGCCCAGGGAGGAGTAGCCTTGCTAGGCCACAGAGGAGGATATGGCAGCCAGTCCTGAAGATACCTGATAAGCTAGGGTCAGATGGAAGGGGAGGAGGTCCTCCCCTATCAGTGGACTTGGAAGGGGGCAGGGAGGAGATGAGGGAGGGAGGCAGGGTAGGATTGGAAGGAGATAAGGGAGGGAGGGTAGGATTGGGAGGGGCTACGGCTGGGATACAAAGTAAATAACCTGTGATTAATATAAAAAAAAAATGTTTTAAAAAAAAAGAAAGTAAGTGGGCTTAGATTTGAGATATTAAAATGCCCACAAAGAAGATGTGAAGAGGGTAGAACCTTTGAAAACAAGACTCTCCAAAGATTGACTTAAGTCATGTATAAGAAGAAGCATACAGATGTGTTGGCCTCGAGTTCCATATTGAGAGCTAAGACCTAGTAAAGCCTTGTACCTTATATTGAGCCTCAATATACTAGGTAGGAATAAATCAATATCTAAATTTAGGAAACCCAAGCACTGAAATTAAAACCACACCTACTCTATGATAATTAGTAAAGAATAAATCACAAAAGCCCACCACACAGGCCTCCTCCTCCCCAGGACCTGCCTTGGGAGCTAATGACATTATATGGTATGTAAAATTATAAAGCCAGAAAAACGTATAAAGACCTACTGCCATCTAGACATGTCTCGTTAGTTCCAGAATGTTACCAGTTTATTCCTAACTTCCTTCAGCTTTGCAATGAGTATCTATTCTCAAGATTAACATGGCCTCAAAGCCAACTCCAGGCATCCCTCCTGAAACCTTTTCCTCCAGCCTCTTCACTTTAAATAGCAATTCCATCCTGCCAGTTTCCCAAGCCAAACCTTAACGGTTTGGTGCTGTCTTCTTTCTATCACTTATGGTGAGAAGAGCCTTTTGGCTCTGATGTCCACCATTTATCACCATCTCATTTATCACTAGCTACCAGCAAGGTCCGCATCCCCTCCTGACCACAGCAAAGAGCCTGGAAACAGGTTTCTCTACCATCTTTGACTGCCTTACCTCATACAAACTAACATTTGCAGAGCAGCTCTGAGGCCAATTTGAAATATATGGCAAGTCATGTCACTCTCACACATAAAACTCTTCAGTACTTCCCCATGTCATCCACACCAAAATCTAGAGTCGTTCTGACATTCTCAAGTCCTGCCATTTTGGGAGAGTCAGCCTCTGAGCACTGTTTGACTATTCGTCCTCTTCTCTCTGAGCCTGTGACCCTTACTTGTTTGCTTTCCTTAAATACATGAGATGTGTACCCTTTGCCTTTTGAGTTAGACCTTTGCTTTATATTTTTATCTGCCTGAAACACATGACCCGGTAAATCCTCTGGACAAGCTCCCCTCGCTGGAATTTGCTCAAGCATCTTCTCAGGCATGTCTATCCTGATCGCCTGAGTTAAAATCACACCATGCTGTCCTAGATCTAGACATTGCCCTCCTCTGCTCAACGTTTCTCTTTTTCAGGGCGAACCACCTTCTAATGCCCTAATGATTTGCTTACCATTTACTACCTGTCCTCCTTCACTTACCACTAAACTGTATGCTCCATGTGATAGCTGTTTTGTTGCCACTGTATTCTAAAGCAGTGGATGGTAAATAGAGGGCCCTCAGGAAATGTCCATGAAACACTTTCTACTTAATAATGTCTCAGTAGTTCTCATTGTTTCCTCTTTTGCTGTAGGACAAAGATTACAGGTAAAAGTAGGCCTGGTGGCTATGTGTGCAGCTGATATAGATATTAACGGTGCAGGAAAAGAAAGCAACCACTCTTGAACATAAGCCAGTACTTACCCTGAAGGGATGCTAATCTTCCCATTTTCAGACAAAACTAAAACCCCAGAGATGTCTATAAGAAATCTAGTCTTTGAACACAGGTACTGTCCTTTGGATTTGAAGTTGGTCCCCCAGCTAGAGACACGATTAAGAGGTGATTGGCACTAACTTCATTGGTGAATTAATTAGCTTATCATTAGGAGGTTCAGACTGAATGGGCAATAGGAAGTAGTTCTGGTTTCTGGTTGGGGGAAAAAGGACGTTCCTGGTCTGGGAGTATGACATTGAAAGGTGTATCTTGTCCTCTCTCTCTCTTTCTCTCTCTCTCTCTCTCTCTCCTTCTAGTCACTATGAAGTGAGCCTGTCTTTCCCACCCATCATAGGTCCAAAACAGCAGAGCCAGTTGGCCATCGGGTGAAATCTATGAAACCATGAACCAGAGTGAAATTTTCCTTCTTTAAGTTGTTTGTCTCAGGTTATTTTTGTCATAGTGAAAAGTAACTAACACAATTGCCAAACACGTACAAATCCCTGGTTTTTATAACTGTGTGTGACAAACAAAAGAGTTATGAACCGGTTGCTAGTGAATTGTCTCAACTTTAAAACATAAAGACTATGAGCAAAAAGACTGAATTTCTCAACTCTTAAGTGAGGAATTCTGCAATTACAAAGAATGTCTGCTTGGAGATCTTTGATACATAACAAACACTAATTAGCAAGATCCTTGACCTAGGACAATTTACAGTGAAGAGGCATTATAGGATATATGGGGGACTCCATTCCCAAAACTCTAATTGGCCACACAAAGTATTAATTTCCTGTGGCTGTTATAAAACAAATTGGCTGAAATAATAGGAATATATTGGCCCTCAGTTCTGGAGACCAGAGACATCTGAAATCAAGACATTAGCAGCAGTGATTCCTCTGGAGATGAAGAGGGGGAATCTGTCCAGTGCCACTCCTTGATTCTGGGAGCTTCAGATATTCATTGCAGGTACTCTTCTCTGTGTTTGTGTATATCATCTACCCTCTGGGCATGTGTGTGTGTGTGTGTGTGTTCAAGTTTCCTATTTTCTCAAATAATTCAAACTAGGGGGTCTTTGAAATGATACAGTCTGGGGGTCTTGGTGGGTTCATTTTTCTCTGCACTTAAAGAGTCAAAAGACAGGACAAATCTGAAGCACTGCAGACAGAATCCACAGTTGAAAAATATGTTTATTGGGGGTGAGGAGCCACACACGCAGCAGACACAGAGAGAGAAAGGACACTCTGTAAAGGGTCTCTTCTCAAGGGCTGGGGGTCCTCTCAAGTGTTTAGCATTGGTCAGTTTGAAGAAAGCTAGAGTGGTCGATGGTCAATTGGCCCAGACTGTTGTTTGACACGTCCTGAACAGGCCTTAAACTTTTTGAGCCTGTCCATCAGCAGGGGTCCTGCTGGTAGGAGACAAAGCTGACAAGGCCTTTGTTTTAAGCTGCCAGGCTTTCATCTCAAGTCAGGAGGGTGAGGAACAAGCTGGCCCTCTTGGAAACTGATCGATCACCTTTAGTACATCATTATGGCCCTTCTGTCTACCAGGGAGGATGCCTAGCTCCTAGTCTCTCATAAGGACTCTACCAATTGCTTAGGATTGGGCGCGCCCCAGTGGCCTTATCTTAACTTGACCATCCTTAGGAAGACCTCATTTTCAAATCACCACAATCTGAGGAACCTGGGAGTCAGAGTGTCAAAATATCCTTCAGGGCGACACAATTCCACCTGTACAGCCACCAAGGTCTGCATCTCTACACCACTACAATATCTAAGCAACCTACTGTTTATGCTCAGAAGCATCACAAAATCCTAGCTTACATTTTTACTTTTCGTCGAGTTGAATTGCTGATCATTAATCTAGTGTCCCACAGGTTCAAAGATACTGCCTGGGCTACATAAAGAGAAATCCTCCGAAGGAAAATACAAACAGAAATATCAAAAATGGAAAGAAGGGCAAGTAACAACTACAGGAAGCAGCTACTTCCCCAGAGCAAAGACAACAAATGGACAGAGTAAGGGAAGATAAAATGTGAGTGTTTAGGGACAGAAGCCACTCGGCAAGGCACACATGGACATGTTGGGTCCCAGCTGGCTACTGTGACTCAGGTGCTTTTGCGACAGTACTCCGAAAGAGGTGGAAAGCCTGCAAACTGCAATCAAGGGCAGTGTCAGAATGGAGCAGCCACCTGGTAGCCATTGCCTGTACTCATGTGATGGTCACCAAAGGAACCAAAGCAAAAAAGCCAGTCCCTTCCCTCCTCTTCCTTTGTTCCCACACTCCAGGCCTCATGGGCAGATACCAGCAGGAGCCAAAGAGCAAAGAAAAAAGTGAGAGTGGTTTGTGAATTCCCAGACCCAGCATCTCAAAGCAGAATATAGACAGGTAGCTTTGAAGCGGATGGGGCATAGCTTAATGATCAGCACTTCAACACTATAAAAGTTTAAGCAATGGCATAAAAGGGCGAATGCACTAGGGAAGAATTATACAACCCCACATAATTTAAGAGGTTTTAGAGATTTTTTTTTTTTTAACGGCAAGCCTAGAACACATTAAAGAAAAATCAGATACGTTTCACAAGGTTAAAGGAATTAAATGGGGTGGGTATGTAATTTAGTGGCAGAGTACTTGCCTGAAAGGCTCTGGATGTGATCTCTGCCTTGGGAAAATTAAATGTGATGCTTAATTTTAAAAGAGGCAAAGTTACAAATAGCAATTTACAACAAATTTTTGAAATAATTGTGATATCACAAACAGAGAGTAGACTGTTCAGGCTCACTGGGCTATTTAATCTATGACAACATTTAACCCCAGTGCTTCTCTGATCATTTTTGTCCAAATGATCTGCCTATTGGTGAGAGTAAGGTATTGGAATCACCCACTAATTAATGTGTTGGAGTTAAAGTGTGTTGATCTATTTGTTTTATGAAATTGGGCCTCCTGTTTTGGGGGGAGGGTTGTTTTGTTTTGTTTTGTTTTCTGAGACAGGGTTTCTCTTGTGTAGCCTTGTCTGTCCTGGATGTGCTTTGTAGACCAGGCTGGCCCCGAACTCACAGAGATCCACATGCCTCTGCCTCCCTGAGTGCTGGGATTACAGGTGTGCTCCAGTGTGCCCTGCTAAGCATGTATATGTTTAATTTTTAACTTTTTATTTTATATGCATTGGTGTTTTGCCTGCCTGTGTATCTGTGTGAAGGCGTCAGGTCACTGGAGCTGGAGTTACAGACAGTGATGAGCTGCCATGTGGGTGCTTGGAATTGAACCCGGGTCCACTGGAAGAGCAGCCAGTACCCTTAATTACTGGGCCATTTCTCCATCCCAGCAAGTACATGTTTAGAATTATACTGTTGTTAATCAATTGTTCCTTTAGGTAGTATAAAGTATCTTTATTTCTTCCGAGTAGTTTTGTTTTGAAGTATACTTTGTCAGTTAATAGACTAGTGATGTCGGTTTGTTTCCTAGTTCTATCTGCTTTGAATGACTTGTCCCATTTCATGAGGTATGTTTCTTAGAGGCAGCAAAACAAAGTGCCCTGATTTCTAACCCATTATGCTAGTCTGTGACATTTGGTCATAGGAGTAAGACCATTGCAGGGTTATTAAGAAAGTTGCGTATTAATTCCTGTCCTTCTCTTGATTGTGTGTTTCTTTGTCCTCATTTGCTTAACTCCTGCCCTAGCACCATTTATTATTTCCCCATGCCCTCTTGGATGTGTTTATCACTCTCTCCAGTCTGAAGTATTCCCTGAGAATTGCTATAGGACTTCTTGACGGTCACACATGTCCTTAAGTATGCTTTTATCATGGAAAGTTTTTCTTTCTCCTCCAATTATGACTGATATTTTGCCAGATGTATTAGTCTGGGTTGGTAACCCCTAAAAAATATTTTTAAGAATATAACTTTCCTGGGATTGAAGAGATGGCTCATTAGTTCAAAGTACTTGTTCAAGTCCCATCACCTATTCAGCTCACAACTGTCTTTAACTCCAGCCCCAGGGAATCTGACACCCTTTTCTGACGTCTGTAGGCAACAGGCACACATGTACACAGACATATATACAGGTAAAATATCCATACAAATTAAATTATATTATTCTGTTTATATGAATTTCAAGATTAGAAAAAACTAGTCTTTAGAGAGTGAGGGATGATTTAAAAAAAAGTGACCTAAAGTGGCACCAGAGACCCTTCAGGGGTAGTGGAAATTACCTATTCTCTGACCGGGCTGTGGGTTACACAGGGGTATACATTTTTCAAAATTCATAATCCCTGTTGGAGAAGAAAGAAAAAATTTCCATGATAAAAGCATACTTAAGGACATGTGTGACCATCAAGAAGTCCTATAGCGATCGTGGAAGGAATACTTCAGACTGGAGAGAGTGATAAACACATCCAAGAGGGCATGGGGAAATAATAAATGGTGCTAGGGCAGGAGTTAAGCAAATGAGGACAAAGAAACACAAAATCAAGAGAAGGACAGGAATTTCTTAGGCATTCTGTGACTCATAATTTTAAAATCCAAGAATGATACAAGCAGCTTTTTCACCACTTTCGTTAAAATGCTGTATTTATGCATATTTATCATTGACTTTAAGCCAAAAATTATATATATATTTATACAACTCTAAATTTCTCATGGTTATTATATGGTTTAGGTATTATACAACAATGTACAGCCTATTGATAGGAGCACTTAAGTAACTTAAGCATGTCACATAGCTAATTGATGACATCACTCAGGTTTGAAATCTTGTCACAATGCTGTTAAGTTTCTCTTCAGATGCTATTTTTGATTCAGTCTGAAAAATAGAAAAAAACTGTGTTGGTTAAAGTTTACATTTACTTGAACTCTAAACAATTTTTTTGTCTTTGTTATTTGTTTATTTGTTTGTTTGGTTGGTTGGTTTTTTTTTTTGAGACAGGGTTTCTCTTTGTAGCCTTAGCTGTCCTAGACTGGCTTTGAAGACCAGGCTGGCCTTGAACTCATAGAGATTTCTCTACCTCTACCTCTGAAACTGGACAAATTTGACACTGGGCATGGCTCGAGCATTTAAGACCTCAGAGCCCCACCTCCATAGTGACACACCTCCTCTTCTTAGAGGTGGCCTCTTAGGCCACACCTCCTAATAGTTCCATTCCTATGGCCAAGCATTCAAACACATGAATCTAAGAGGTCCAAATCACACATCATCCAAGCAACTCAAAGTAAAAAGCCCTGTTGTAATAGCATGAGAGGTTACCTCATAGACCACCACACACAATGAACTTGGTCGCTCCCCAAAGGAAAAGCAATCAGAAAGTGTTTCTGGAAAAGGCTTCCCTTGTGGTTTAAAAGCAGGAGCACGGTGAAAATAAACAGAAAAATTGATAGTCAACAAATTAGCTAAAATCAAATGCTTCATTTTCCTCCACTCTGCATATTCATGGCTCATTTGGTAAAGGTCTCTAAGAACCTACTGATATGGAAGCCATCTAATATAATTTTTTTTTTTAATATCTGGAAAAGCCACACTGGTAGGAAAGGGGGATCAGGGACAGAGTAGCACTTTGTCTGGAAGAAGCAAGCACAGGCTATTTCAGATATGAACAGGTCATCCCCACTGGTAAGAGCTTGGAGAACTAGTCAGAAATAAAAAGGATGACTTTGGAGAGACAAGTATGATTATCCAAGTAATGAGCAGAGACAAGTGTGGTGGCACTGGCCTGTAATCCAACTACTCAGGAAACTGAGGCAGGAAAACGACAAGGTTAAAACCAGATTGAGCAGTTTAAGAAGAACCCGCCTCATATTTATCATATATATGTATAATTTTTTATTTATTACGATTTATTCACTTTGTATCCCAACTGTAGCCCCCCTTAGTCATTCCCTCCCAATTCCACCTTCCCTCTTTCCCTCATCTCCTCTCATGTCCCTTCCCATGCCCACAGATAGTAGGGGACCTCCTCCCCTTCCGTCTGACCCTAGCCTATCAGGTCTCATCAGGATTGTCTTTCATAGTCTTCCTCTGTGGCCTGGTAAGGCTGCTCCTCCCTCAAGGGGAGGTGATCAAAGAGCCAGCCACTGAGTTCATGTCAGAGACAGCCCCTGATCCCCTTACTAGGATGCCCATTTGGAGACTGAGCTGCCACGGCCTACCTCTGTGCAGGGGTTCTAGGTTATCTCCACGAACAGTCCTTGGTGCCTCATATTTATCTTAAAAAGAGTCTGGGAATGTGAGCTCATTCCAACATGAGTCTGGGAGGATGCTTGCCTTACATGTGCAAAGGCCTGGGTTTGAGTCACAGTGTAGAAAAACAATGGACTGAGAGCACTTTCTGTGACTCACATCAGTGAGGAACTGGCTTCCTAGTTCTCAAATGGCAGGAATTGTACCTAAACTCAACTTCCAACAGGCTGGTGCCTGAGCCCATCAAAAGGAGGCATTGACTCTGAGTCTTTTTAATTTTAAATCCCTGACGGTTTGTTCTTAACCTGGAGGGTCACTCTCCCTGTCACTCATAACAATGGAGCAGCAGGCCCTCACTGTCAGAAAGCAATAGTAGCTCAAATACAGCTCTTCACAGAAAGTCATGAACCTGCTGTCTGTTTACCCATGCTATCCAGGCCACACAGTGACAATTGCAGGTGTCTACCCTGAGTGCCTTGACTCACATCTTAGGGCAATTCAGATAGTTCATGTATCATGTATTTTACATTCTGTGCCTCTCTACTCATGTTTTAAAGGAAGCATTAGTTTTTATTTGTATTTCTTTGAAATAGTCACATCTATAGAGACATATGATTGACAGATTTCAAGATTTCAGTGGGAACTGTGTGGTAATTGCATACAGTGCTCATAGAAAGTAAACACTTTATTGAGATATGTCTGTAAATCAAAGCACACACTATAAATCAATGCCATTCTTCATAATTAAGACGTGGATTGTAATTAATAGTAAATCTATTAAATTGTTGGGACTGGGGATGTAGTTCAGTGGCAGAGTGCCTGCCTAAATCGCACAAGGCCCTTGGTTTAATCCCCAGCACTGCAAATAAAAGGGAAGGAAGGAGGGAAGGAAGGAAGGAAGGAAGGAAGGAAGGAAGGAAGGAAGGAAGGAAGGAAGAAAAGAAGGGATGTGCATGGACTGATACTCGGATGCCTGGAATACCATGTCCCGCGCCTACAACTCTGCAGTGGGACCAAGCCAACATGTGACCGGGATCTGTGCCTTGGGACGCCTTGCATATGGCGTTTTCCCACCAACGAAGGCAGCTGGTGTCCAGTGGAGCCGAAGTCTGGCAGCATGGAGGGCTTGGGAATATTTCTCCTGGGCTGCTGTGCACAGCTCCGAGGACCAGATTGAGCCAGGGGATCTGGCCTATCCCATCTGAGCTGTGACCTCCTGAGAGCAGGCCAATAAATCGCCGCTGGGACACACAAAGAAACAAAAAGAATTATGCAGGAGTATTTAATGCAATTGGATACCCAAAATAGAAAAATTTATCCCCGAAGTCAAGGTCTGATGGCTGAATTTGCATACCCAGATACTTAACCATTAAAGGACTCCTTATGCTTTAGAGTACCCCATGAGGCTTTTGTGGTTTCAAGCTGGTAGGTCCTCCACAGGCTTATGATTTAGAGGTGTGTTACAGCTGGCGCTATTTTGAGGAACTTGAGTAACACTTAGGAAGTGTAGCCTGGCTCTACGGCGGCTCTTCTGCACCCTGATAAGAGGGGCCAGGAGAACTCAGTGAGGATGTTGCAAGAAGGTGGAGGTCTGCAGTCTGCAAGAGGGCGCTCACCAAAACCTGCTGTGCTGTCTGACTCCATGAAAACAAAAACCTTAAAATTAGGAAAGGCTGGCAAGGAGGTGGAGAAATGAGGTCGAGTATATCGTTGGTAGCATGTAAAATGGTTTAGTCACTATGGAAGACAGCATAGTTCTTCAAAATATTAAAAATAGAATTTAACATGTGAGCCAACAATTTCCTTTTTATATTTTGGTATATATACCTAATATATACACATGTATATATTTGAAATCTGTTTTCCCTGACATATATGATATATTAGATTATATTTATATACATATATAACATGTTATTCAAATATATACATGTATTTGAAATCAGGGTTATACAAGAGAAATTTGTATAGTTAGGCTCACAGCAGCAACATTTACTATAGTAAGAGGATTTAACCAATGTAAATGTTCATTGATGGCTGAAAGGTTAAAGAAAATATGGTCTGTACATACACTGGAATGCTGTTCAGCCTTTGAAAGTAATGATATTTTGGTATGTACTATAACATGGATAAGCCTTGATGACATTATGTTAAATGAAGTAAATCGGTCACAAAAAGACAATTGCTCAATTACTATATAATTCCACAGTGGGAAATCAAATTTATCAAGACAGGAAGTTGAATGGTGTTGCTAGGAAATGGGAGAGTTATTGTTGCTAGGAAGTGAGAAGTTATTGTTGTGAACCACTTTTTTTGTTTATTGCTTAAGCAATTTTTTATTCTTACTATGTGAGTCAATTTCCTATTAAAGTATGTACTTTCAGTTCCGCAAGATGGAGCATCCAGAAAACTAGGCACATTACTCCTAGTAGTTTTCATTACTGAACCACAGATTTAAGAGTTAAGATGAAACCGGCCATCACAGTGCATGCCTTTAATCCCAGCACTTGGGAGGCAGAGGAAGGCAGATCTCTGTTAGTTCTAGGCCAGCCTGGTTTACAAAGCAAGCCTAGGACAGCCAGGGCTATTACACAGAGAAACTCGGTCTTTAAAAAAAACAAGAACAAACAAAAAAGTTAAGATGCTATATTCATGTGAATTTGAAAACAATTTTAGAGTTTTAGTTTTAATTGAGATGCTGGGAAGATGGATCAGCCAGGAAAATGTTTTCTGCTATATTAGCATGAGGACATAGATGTAAACTACAGAACCTATCACATATGGTATATGCTCACTTAGAAGTGGATATTAGCCATATAATATAGGATAAACACTAAAATCTATGGTCATAAAGAAGCTAAAAAACAAGGAGAACCCTAGGGAAGATGCTTAATTCTCATTCAGAAGGGCAAACAGGATAGACATTGGAAGAAGGAGAAGACAAAGAACAGGACAGAAGCTTCCCATGAGGACCTCTGAAGACTCTACCCACCAGGGTATCGAAGCAGAAGCTGAGACTCATTAGCCAAACTTTAGAAAGAGTGCCAGAATCCTTATGGAAGAAGAGGGAGATAGAAAGACATGGAGGGGATAGGAACTCCACAAGGAGACCAACAGAGCCAAAATACCTGGGCCCAGGGGGCCCTGCAGAGACTGATACTTCAACCAAGGACCATGCATGGAGAGGACCTAGACCCCCTGTTCAGAGGAAACCCACAGACTGCTAAGTTTCCAAGTGGGCTCCCTAGTAAGGGGTACAGGGGATGTCTCTGACATGAACTCAGTGGCTGCTCTTTGATCACCTCCTCTGGAGCATGTGTGTGTGTGTGTGTGTGTGTGTGTGTGTGTGTGTGCAGCCTTGCCAGGCTACAGTGGAAGATGATGCAGCCAGTCCTGATGAGTCCTGATAGGCTAGGGTCAAATAGAAGGGGAGGAGGACCTCCCCTATTAGGGGACTAGGGGAGGGGCATAGGAGGAGAAGAGAGAGTGTAGGTGGAACTGGGAGGAGATGAGGGAGGAGACTACAGAGGGAATACAAAGTGAATAAATTGTAGTAAATAAATTAATTAATTAAATTCAATTAAAAAAAATTCCAGGCATGGAAGACTGCAACTGTGACCCCAGTGCTGGCAAGGCAGAGGCAGGAGGATCACTGGCAAAGTCTAGCCAGTCACTGAGCTTCAGAGCTAATGAAAGACTATATTGCAAAACGAGAAGGTGGAAAAGGGTCAAGAAGACACCCAACAGTGACGTTTGGCTTCCATGTGCACGAATGCATACACACATGCACTCACACACATACTGAATAAAAAAAATAAGGATTTTAATTGAAAATACAATGAAGTCCAATGAAAGAGACTAAGTGCAAGAGAAAATGACCACAAAAAACATCTCACAGACCTTGGTTAGCCATCTCCCATTTTTTAATCACTCATTTATGTGCCTTATATATTTGATTTGATTAAAATGACATTTTGAATGAATAGCTTATTTTTAATTTTTTTACATGGATTTAGATTGTAAGCCTTTTCTAAATTGGTACTCTTTTTTACTTTATTAATTATAGTTTTGGAATGTTCTGCCATATGGGAAAGTAAAAGCTTTCCTTGTGAATTACTGAAGAGAAGAAAATTACAGGGAAAAAAAAAATGAATGGAGGCACCATCTATAGACTCCAGAGTTTCACCTGCTAGAGGAGTCTGCTATTCCAAGGTGTCCATTATTCTTTAGGAACACAGTCAGCAATGCAAACAGTATAGTCCAAAAACAAAAACTTAGCTATGCCTACTCTTTATGCCTCCACAATCAGCTTGTATGAAAAAATAAAGCTGCCTGAAGATAAACATAAACAAATAAAAAACAAAGCAAACCAAACTGTGTTGTTATAATCAATAATGAAAATCCCAACCATTCTATTTTACCAATAAAGACTCAGGAACCAGATACTGGGGTGAAAACCTGCTAGCTCAGAGAGGCAGAGAAAGCACCCAGTTGACCTTCCGTCTCAGTTCAAATCCGAATGGAAAAAACAAAACAAAACAAAAAAACCCCAAAAGGCTCATTAGCTCAGATAACAGCCCAGAAGGAAAAGGCCAAAACCCCCAAGGCCAAAAGCTTGCTAGCTCAAAGCCCAAAAAGCCAGGGAGCTGAGGAGCTGAAGCCAAAGCTAAAGCCAGAGTTTAAGTTAAAAAGCCCTTTCTACTTCTCCACTCTGTCTTAAATACTCCTCAACTCAAAGTCCCTCCTACTCTTTAATCCCTGTCAGCTGGTTTTTTGCTCTTCCTTTTGACCTAGGGTTAACCTTATTAAATTTGGTGTACAGAAAGCTCTTGGATTAAAGCTGTGTGCTAGAGCAGGCTGAACACACCATAACCACCTGAAACAAGAAACAGAAAGTCCTTGGATTAAGGCATGTGATAGGACTCAACCACACCAAAGAAGAAACAAAGTTTTACAGTTACAATTTTGAGTTCACAATGGGATCAAATATTCTACAATACAACAGGCTTAAATCCTGTGACTTTGCCTACAGCCTACCTTACGGTCAGTTTAAATAACTTCCCTTAACCACTAAATATAACTCCTGGTTTCACTCTTTCCAGGCACTGGGATCCCTTCCCTTCTACTGGGATCCAGAAGGGTGGGAGGGCTGGATGATCATCATATGTGTATTCAATGCTTGCTGAAATTTACTTCCTTGGATAAATTTAAAAATATGGCACATTTGGGGCTGGACAGATTGTAGACATAAGGTTATTGTGTAATTCAAATGCTGATTTCTGTACCTTCCATATCTGGTTGCAAGCCTTGTTCTGAGACTCTTCTGTCTCAATGTTGTATATACACTGTGCCCCAATTGTGCCCTGATAGTCCAATAAATCAGCTTACAGTCAATTGCTGAGCAGGGGAAAGAACAAGGCTGGACTTCCTACCTGTCAGGGGAGACAGAGTTAAAGGAAGAAGGGGATTGAGCCATGGGAGAGGTCCAAGTGACATCAGGAGAGGGAGCTGGAGCAGGGAAAGCTACAATATACAAGTACCTCTCCACTGTACTCTGGGGAAAAAAAGCAGATTAGAGAGTTAAGAATAGAGTAATAACTGCTCAATTCTTGTGCTGTGAAGCTGGTTATTATAATAGAGTCTTGATTATTTGTATGATAACTGGATTAAGGGAAAAACTGAGAAACAAACACAGTTTTATAAAAATAACATTAACAAGAGATGGCTAAGCATTGGCTGTTTTTCCAGAGGACACAGTTTCAATTTCCAGCACCCACATGATGGCTCACAACTGTCTGTAACTCAGGTTACAGGTGACCTGATGCCCTCTTTTGGCCTCCAGAGGCACTATGTGCATGTGGTACACATGCATGTACATGCAGAACATTAATACACATAAAAATAAATAAATCTTTATGTATATATTACATGTACTAAAGAAATGAAAGATGACAAAAAGAAAAAGAGAAACAAGAGCTTACTTTGTGCTAAGTCATACGGGAGCGCATAATTTCAATTATTGTTTCCTACATAATTCTTAACTTTGTTTATTATAATGCTTGTTTTCTTGGTTTGGGAACATTTATCTATTCATTGTCTGAGGATTACAGATGACAGTTACTCAGCAATTTTGCAACATGTTAATAGCTGCTCTAACTTTACAGCTCTTGTAAGGAACTCCAGCAATGCACGAGGCGGGTTAGGCTCCCCCATCAGGAAAATGATACACTGACCCACGTCTTTTTTTTGAGACAGGCTGAGGCTCAGCCAAAGCTCATCCTGACTCCAAAGTCACAATCTCTTGCCTCCGTATGCTACATGTTGGAATTACTGTCTTCTACCACACCCAGCTCACTGTATTTCTTTTTAAGGATCATATAAAAAATAAATGGTGATTCTGGCAGAAATATTTCATAGGCATGATGGACCTATATTTTTTTCATGCTTGTTTTCTGAGCTCACAATCCTCCCTAGCATAGTTACCTAGCAATTCTTTCAAAAATCATATATAAGAGATATATAAATTGTGTATAAGGATATTAAACACAGTGTTGTGGAATTCTTATACATGGTTATAGCAGACTTTCTTGGACCTACAGAGGTTTAATAAAGACACAGAGACTTGTTAATATTTATAAAAACTTAGGCCTTTGGCTGGGCAGACTATCAGCCAGCTCATAAATTCACCCAAATAACTCTGGTCTACGTTCCCCACCCTGCCAGGTCTTTATGACTTTGCACATGTTCATGTCCATCTGCCTCCCTGTCCGAATGTCTGATTCTTCTCCCTGAGACTCTCTCTCAGCCCAGAAGCCCTGTCTTCCCTTTCCTGCCTAGATGCTGGCCATCAGCTCGTTATTAAGTCAATCAACAGATCGTGAAGGAAATGTTTACAAAATATGATGCTGGTGTTGAGCGGTAAGGACAACAATACCAAAGTCCAGCCAGTACTCAGCTCTCTGCCAGTACGGCCATCAACAATTGCACATACAGCGCACAAAACGTTACCCCAGCACACGAAATAAATAACATGGTCAGGAATACCGCCGCATCATCACACACAACTGCCTGCTTGTGTGGTTATGTTAACTGTATTTGAAAACTATTTAATTCTTTCATCACAGGATTCTTGTAGAGAGTGTATTAATGAGTAAAATGGTTGCCCTTCTTTGAAATTTACATGTCAATTAGGCACTATCTGGGGTGCACTAATGTATCTGTAGCCTTTTTTTTCTTATAATTAAATATTTACCATAATGGAATTTCAAATCTAGCTTGATGAAAGCACCATTGCTAAGTGTTGGCTCTTCATGACAATAATTTTACGGTAGCTCCCTCTTTAGGCTGTTAATAGCTGCATTAGCACATTCTAAGATTCCGATAGCCTGGGCTCCCTCTGGTTTCTCTTGGGAAACACACAATAGACATTTTCACTTAGAACCTCCATTAACTCAATACTTTACAGTGATTTTACATCATCCCCATTATTTCAAGTCCCTTGCATTTTGAATAAACATGTGCAAGATGGAAAGACTGCAACCTATCTTTAATGTATAGGTGTTTGATCTTCACAAAGTAGTTATATGTGCTATGTTTACAATATCTGATATTCATGCATATCAAATATTGTATTACTATTATTTGAATGTCTATCATAATTAGTGAATTAAAATAACGTTGAAAGTGATTTCCAAAGGTGAAAAAAGTATTCAACAATCATTTTTTTCTAATTAATATTTTTTCTTTTTTTAATTTTTAAGTTATGAGCTGTGTGTGTGTGTGTGTGTGTGTGTGTGTGTGTGTGTGTGTGTCTGGTGTCTGGGTGTGTGTTTGTGATAGGGTCTTATGAATGCAAGGCTAGGCTTGAATTTACTATGTAGCCAAAGATGACTCTAAACTTCTTGTCCTCCTACCTATACCTGTAAAGTATTGGGATTACAGGCATAGTCCATGACGTCTGATTTATATGATCCTGAAGACAAAACCCAAGGCTTTGTGCACGCAAGGCAAGCACTCTACCAAGTGAACTATATCCCAGGCCCCTCTTCTCATCTAATGTTGTCTCTCAGCCGGCCTTGCTCCTTGGCTGCTTTCTCTAGGGTGATGAACATTTGGCAGAAGAATTTTATTCCCAGCCAGACTGATGAATCACAAGTAATCCACAGCCTTATTAAACAGTTGATTCACTTAAAAGTCAAAGTGTCTCGTCTCATTGCGTAGACACTATAATAAAGTATAAACGACTTTACTCAATTGGGGGGAATAAGTAGCGTTGTAATTTGTATCAGATGATCCCCAAAAGCTCAGGTATGGAAGATGTGGTTCCCAATGTAGCAGTGTTTAGAGTTGGAATGTGGGAGGTGGTTGGGTCATGAGGGCTCTCTTCTTCAGCGGTTAACTCTTCAATGATGGAACTGTAGATTAATGACTATTGGGTGGTGATAGATAGTCTAGAAGATAGATAGTCATGGAGGAGTGTGCCCCTGAAGGATGCGTTTTGTTCCAGGCTCTTCCTCCTTCGTTCTTTCCAGATGCTGTGAGGTGCCCTATCCTCTCTTCCCCATCTGAGTCACCATGGGCCCAGGAATGATGACCCTACTTGCCGTGGACTGACCCCCATTTGACCCTAACCTAAAATAAGCCTTCCTCCTTTAAACTGATTTGCTCAGATATTCTGTCACAGTAGTCAAAGCTGACACAACCAGTTCTGGGATCAAACCAGACATGTTTGATAACAAGAAAATGATAATCACACTGTTACCATTACCATCCACTGTCAACTTGACTCACCTGGGAAGAAAGACTCTCAATTGAGGAATTTCTGCCTTTGCATTGGCTGGTAGGTACATCTGTGAGACATTCTCTCTCTTGCTTTCTTTTTTTTTTTTTTTTTTTTTTTTCTAGTCAGGGTTTCTCTGTGTAGCCTTGGCTGTCCTGGGCTTGCTTTGTAGGCCAGGCTGGCCTTGAACTCACAGAGATCCACCTGCCTCTGCCTCCCTGAGTGCTGGGATTACAGGCATGCACCACTGAGCCCGGCTGATGGGACATTTTCTTTGAAGTAAGAGAGCTGAGTATACTGTAGTTGGTGCCATTCCTGGCCAGGTTGCCCTGCGTGTATAAGAAATGTAGCTGAGCAAGCCAGAAGGAGCAAGCTCATTAACCAGCATTCCTCCATGCTTTCCCTTCAGTTCCTGCTTCTTGCTGCCACTTGAGTTCCTTGATTATGGACTCTGACCTGTAAGATGTAATAAACACTTTCTTCCCCAAATAGCTTTTGTCCAGTGTTTTATCACAGTGACAGAAAGCAAACCAGTCACACACTGATGAAGACTACTGCTTTGAGATCCTTGAATGAGAATCACGGAAGCTCATCAGCCACCATCACCAAGAACTCAAGAACTTAATCTGTACTAGGCATTTGTCTTAGTTACTTTTTGTTTGCTGTGACAAAACACCGTGACAAAGGCAGCTTAGAAAAGAAAGCTTTTAATTTGGAGGCTCATGGTTCCAGAGGGTTTACTCCATGACCACTGTGGCGGATAGCATGGCAGCAGGCAAGCAGACATGGTGCTGGAGCAGGAGCTGAGAGGTTACCTCTAATCTACAGGCAGAGAAAGACACACACACACACACACACACACACACACACACACACGCAGACAGACAGAGACAGACAGGCAGAGGTTGCTCACTGGGAATGGCATGGTGTTTTGAAACCTCAAAGCCCACACCCACTGATACCTTCTCCAATACCTCTTGATGCTTCTGGAAGAATTCCACCAACTGAGGACCAACCATTCAAGCACATGAGCCCATGGAATCCATTCTCATTCAAACCATCACAGCACCATCTAAGTGCTTGATAAAATCAACATTTTGTTCTTTTGTCGAAACAAGATCTTCCTATGTAGTCCAAGCTGGTCTGTAATTCACAGTCCTCCCACGTCCTGGGATTATAGGCTGGCACCACCATACCTAGCTCAAGTTATTTGATTCTTAGAAAATATTGTGGAAGCTACTCTCACTTTCTCTCTCTCCCTCTCTCCCTCCCTCCCTCCCTCTCCACCCCCTCTCTTTCAAGGCAGGGCTCTGTGTGTGCCTTGGCTATCCTAGACTCATTTTGCAGACCAGGTTAGCCTCAGACTCACAGAGATCCACCTGCCTCTGCCTCCCTGAGTGCTGGGGTTACAGGCATGTGCCACTGCATCTGGATTATTTATTATTACTCTTATTATAACCCTATGGATTTGGAAGCAGAGGTTAAAGTTATCTAATTTGTGAGTGGGGGAGAGTGAGAATTTCATCTGAGTTCACTTGGCTTTGAGCCTGTGTTCTTAACTGCATCATGCTACGGTCTCCAACTGTAGTGGTCTTGCTCATGGCTTCTCTCCCGGACAGGGGAATGTGAGTAGCACTCATCTGTAGAAATCACAGTTAAAACTGTTGCATCTTTCCCCAGGCAGCCATGTAACCACCAGGTAGAATAACTGGTGCTACATTGCCACAGCTTGAACATTGCTGAGCGTCAGACTGTAGGTTTGTTAAAGGCTCTTTAGACTTTGATAGTTTCCACTTAGTTGAAATATAAAAATATTTAGGATCAGAATCATACAAGGGACTTACAAACTTTGAAGCTCTGTGATGAAGTCTGGGACCTCCAAAAGGGTCATCTATGCCTATCCTACTTAATTCAAGGAAGTCCTAGACAGTGTCATTCATGTCCCTGCGTTGGTTGCCAGAAATGGGAAAAGACAAAAACTACATGTTTAAGGATGTGAAATGGCTTTTATGATTTCAGAATCAGGCAATACTTTGATCCCTCCAAATCGAACGCATGCTATAATGGGTTGAAAAGAGAGGACTCACCCTCTAGACACAAAAGCCCATAGGAAAACAGAAATGGAGATCCAGAAGCAGACAGGCCATTTCAAAAGTATCTTCTGTTCAGCAGATTTGCGCTCTTCATGCTGGCTAATACTGGCCACATCTAGAGAATTGCATTTTTTCTTTCATGATTTCTTGGAAAGTCAGATAAAGTTAAGTAACTGGTTTGTGAGGTGAAATCTCAGCATGCTCAGCTACTCCATTTTGATTTGGTCTGTTTGACTCAGTGCAGGAAGTCTGTCCACATCAAAGCAAAGCCCCCTTCTCCCCCCCCCAGTGAATTTTATCTACCGGCTCCATCCAAAACAAAAACAAACCGAATGCCTAGATTTGATGAGAGCATGAGCTATAAAGAGGAGCTTAAGATATCATCAACATTTTTTTTCTGGTCATTTATATTATGTATTATTGCTAAGAGGAGTTTTAATAAACACATTATTAAACTCAAAACTCCCCAAACAGGTTTAACTAACCTTTCTAAACTTCTGTGCTGTCCTCTGCTTATGTTGCTCTGGTTATCAAGTAATTCAAAATAAGTAAAAAAAAAAAAAAAAAATTCTAGAGAAATGTTATGTACATTTAAAAAAATGGATAAGGACATTCATTATAGTTTTAGTCACTATAACCCAACACTGGAAAAGTAGCAAAAATGTTAAATAAACCCTGATACATTAAAGTCATAGCATCTTACTCAACAAGAGACAAGTGTATTATTGACACATGAAGAAAGTGGAGGAATCTCTAGGGAATAATTATGGGGTACAATCTCAAAGAGACACTCCATGATGCCACTTGTAGTACATTCCCATAATAATAATTAAAAAAATGGAGCTGGAGAACTGACTTGTGTCTTCAGAGGGGGAAGGCAGGAGGTTGCTATGAATGTAAAGTTCCGGAGGAGGCATCTTGAGATATGTGTTGTGATGTTCAGTTTTCTGTGTCAACTTGACTGGTGTAAGCAATACCCAGGCCGCTAGGGAAGCAAGACTTCTGCGTGTGTCACAAGAAGGTTTTAAGAAGAGTTTAGCATTTTGATCACTAGGTTGGGTAAAGATCTGTCCTTGCCAGGCTAGAGAGATGTCTCAGAGGTTAAGAGCAGTGGCTGCTTTCTCAGAGGTCCTGAGTTCAATTTCTAGAAACCACATGGTGGGTCCCAACTGTCTATAGTGAGATCTGGTGCCCTCTTCTGAAGTGCAGGCACACATGCAAGCAGAACACTGTATATATAATAATCTTTTTTTTCAAACTTCTAATTTTTATTTTTGAGATTATAATTTACTTACATCATTTTCCTGTTTTTTCCTCCTTCCAAACTCTCTGATAAACCTCTCCTTGCTCTCTTTCAAATTCATAGCCTCTTTTTTCATTAATGTTTTTACATATATGTATTTACATTTATATGCATATGTAAAAGCACACAGATGTGCACACATGCACATACATCCACATCCACATGTATGTTATACAACTGCCTATATAGACACTGAAAGTAAAACCTCCCAGCTTACAACTTAAAAAAAGCTAGCATAGAAATAAATGATAATTCTATACAATTATTAATGTGAGCAGAAAAGAATGAAAAAGCAAACTCTTTGAAGAAAAGACCTATATTTTATGCATATGTGTGTTTTGCCTTCATGTGTCTGTTGCCTGAAGAGGCCAGAAGAGGGCCTCAGATTGCCTGGAACTGGAGTTACAAATGGCTGTGAGCCTTCATGTGGGTGCAAGGAATGGAACCTGGGTCATCTACAAGAGCAAGCAGAGCTCTTAATGGCTGAGCCACCTCTCCAGCTCTGGATATGTAATATTTGAAAACATCAGTCTGGTTTCCAGCCTACAGTATGCAATTCAGACTGAGCTGTGGGTAAAGAGAAGAGATGATGATAACCCGCCTATGGACAAACATTGTTTGATTTTGATGATGAAAAATCTCTTTAGAGATTATTTTTCTTTCTTTTTTTATTGATAAAACTAATTCTTAAAAGGCAGAGTAGATGAATAGGAGCTCAGAATAACTATATGTTAGAAAGCACTTTCCTGCCTTTTCTAGAAGTTTAACTGTAAAACAGTTAAAAAAAAAATCTGTCCTTGCCAATAGAAGTGGGTTTCTCCCAATTAACCTAGTAACTAAGTAGCACAAAAAGATTGGAAGATGGATTCTCTTTCTTCCTGAGCTGAAACCTCAGTTTCCTGTTCTTAGACATCAGAGTTGCTATTTCTTGAGCTTTCACTCTCCAGGACTGTCAGTACCATAAGGCACCATGTTCTTAGACTTTTGGGCCTAGACTTTTGACACCATTTTTCCTAGTTCTTGTGCCTGTGGACTTGGAGAGAAGGGGGCCACTGACTTTCCCGGTTCTCTATCTTACTGGTAGAATATTAATAATAAGATAGTAGAACTTCTTGACCTCCATCATCATTTGAGTCAAATCCCATAACTGTCTGTCCAATGATCTGCCCTTCAATCCATCCACCCATCCATCCATTCACCCATCCACACATTTATCCATCCAATGTATTAGTCTATTTTGTATTGTTATAACTCAATGCCTGGGGCTGAGTAATTACAAAGAAAAAAATACTTTTTTATCTTACAGTTCTGGAGATTCCACAGAATTGTGGTGGCATCTGCTTAGCTTTTTTGAAGGCCTCATGGTAGATGGTATCACATTATAGGGGTGTGTGTGTGAGAGAGAGAAAGAGAGAGGAAGCATCACATATAAAACAGGAAATGAGAGACTGAGGAGAGGCCAGGCTTTCTCTCTTATAACAACCCACTCGTAGGGAAATGATTCTCTTCTGAAAGACTCCTCCAAGTCTGAGAGACTAATCTTAATCCGTGCATGAAAGTGGAACCATCACTTTTTACGTAGGCCTTCCCTCTTAAAGACCCAACCTCCTCTCAACATTGTTAGACTGGGACCAAGCTTCTGGTCTGTGAGTCACTGGGAGACAAAACATATCCCAATCATAGTATCCTATATGTCTCGTTTCTCTGTAAATTTTCTAACCTTGTGGACTTTATGATTGTAGTATGAAATGGACTAATACATAGTGTAGGTGGTTGGATGGATGAATGGACAGACAGATAGCATTATTATATGGCAAGCAGGAGGGGGACAGCGACGACAATGACAGGGCTGCTGAGATGGCTCAGTGGGTAAAAGCATTTGCCATGCAAACTTCACCACCTGAGTTCAATCTCCAAGACACTATGGTGGAAGCAGAGAACTGACTCCTGAAAGTTGTCCCCTGCCCTCCGCACGTGCTCACCCACACTTAACACATATCATATACATAATAACCATTACAGTAATAACAAAGATGGTACTAAAGGAGAATACAATCGAAACACATTATACATTTACATAAAATATAATGAAACCCAGTATTATGTATAGTTAATATATGCTAATAAAAAGTTTTAAAATTTTAAGAATTTTCCTCTAATCAAATTACAAATCTGAAATGACTTTTGTTATTTTGAAGATAATATTTTATCAATTTTTTGAAAATTTCATACGGTGTATTATCAGATTCATCGCCTCTTCTCCAAATTCTCCCAGATCCACCCCGCATTAACTGAGGACATGACTGCTCCAAGGTATGGTTGAGGAGGAGATTTTTATTGTAGATATTCTAGACATGATGGAGGGTACAGCCAGAGGCATCTGGAGAGTCCAGAGCTAGAAGAGAAAGTAGTAGGTGAAACATGGCCATTAGATTGGATTGTGCAGTGAGAGGAGAGAAAAAGGAGGAGACTGATAGAGGACTGAGAGGGACAGACAGACAGAGAGAGAGACAGAGAGAGACAGAGACAGAGACAGAGAACAAATAGAACAAATAAGAGAGACGACCAAAAGAGCACATGACCAAATGGTTATATAGGAATAAGAAGCTGAGGGAAGGGAAGCCCGTGACCTGGAGAAGTTTGTGGTAGGGGTGGGGTGAAAAGAGCTTAGAAGAGATACAGGTACTGAGTGAACCTGGGAGCCAGCATGTGCTTCGGTGTGCTAATAGGCATCATAGATAGTTTGTCCTGAGTTTCTTTTGGGCCTGACACATCCCTACCTCCCTGTCTATTCAGCTTCACTTCTCCTTCTCTCTTCTCTCTTCCTCTTCTTTCTCTTCTTCTTTCCTCCTCCTCCTTCTCTTCCTCCTCTTCCTCTTCTTCTCTCACTGAGTCTAATCTGTGTTGTTCAGATACTGTCAGGTATGGGAACAGCTCTTGGAACATGGTCAATTGGTCAATCTATCAGGGCTCACACCCTTAAAGAAACCTGACTCTTCCTCTCCCAAAAGTTATTGATTGACAACAGCTCCTCAGCTAGGAGGGGGACCTCACATCTACATCCCACTACCATGGTGGGATTTTCTCTGGCTCGAGCTTTACAGGTCTTGTGCATGGGGTCACAACCCATGTGAGTTCACATGCAATTGCCCTGTTATTTTTGGCTTGTAGTCCCCCACCACTTTGGCTCTGTTGTTCTTACCCTTGTCTCTTTCCTCAATGATCTCTTGAGCCTCAGGAGAAGAGGGCTGATATGGATATCCCATTTGGAACTGAGCATTCTGCAGTCCTTTATTCTTCGAGCATAAACCAGGTGTGGGCCTCTGTGTTACTCTCCATCTGTTGCAGAAAGAAATTTCTCTGATGATGATTAAAAGATGTACTAATCTATGGGCTTGGTGTTGTTATTAGGGGTCAATTTAATACTATACCTTCTTAGCAGAATAATAGTAGTAGGTCCTGCCACAGGGTCTGTGACCATCTAGCCACAGATTCTTGGACCTGATAATAATGCCATAATAATAATGCTTCTGTCTTATAAAGCAGGCCTTAAATCTGATGAGAAAGTGTATTTTAACTTTTAATTATGTGTACTCACGTGGGTCTGGGGTTACATACAAGGAAAGCCCATGGAAGCCAGAAAAGGACATTGGATCTCCAGCTACTGGAGTTGTGGGTGATTACGGAGCACACACTGTGAATGCTGGGAACTGAGCAGTATGGGCTCCTAAAATGTCTCCTCTGCTGGACAATGGTGGAGCATGCCTTCAATCCCAGCACTCAAGAGGCAGAGGCAGGTGGATCTCTGAGTTCGAGGCCAGCCTGGACTACAGAGCAAGTTCCAGAACAGCCAGAGCTGCACAGAAATCCCGGTCTCGAAAACCAGAAAGAAAGAAAGAAAGAGAGAGAGAGAGAGAGAGAGAGAGAGAGAGAGAGAGAGAGAGAGAGAGAGAAGGAAAGGAAAGGAAAGGAAAGGAAAGGAAAGGAAAGGAAAGGAAAGGAAAGAAGAAAAGGAAAATGTCTTTCACCATCTCTATTGCTAGCATTCATATCACCTGACAGAGACTCCTTCCAGGATTGAAATAGAACCAAGACAGGAGGCGGGGTGGAAGGTGTGACATGATATACAAAGATAGAAATGGGGTTAATTACTTAAAGGGAAAAAAACTTGTAATAGAATTAAGTAAGTTGTGGTTAATGACAAATACAGAGAAAGAAGTTATTACTCCAGAGGGAAGGAAGCAGATCTTAGAGGAACTCTTTAGAGAGAAGAGGTAAAGGGAAGCTCTAATTAGTCACATGTGACCTCGGGGAAGTCACATAACCTCCTGGGAGATGAAGCCATTGTACAGATTTCCTTGTGTGTTAAATGAGAGAACTGAACTAAATGAACTCAGAGCATCATTCTATTAATGTACAATATAATTATATTCAAGAGTCACCTAGAAAAGAGATTTGTATTCTCTAGTTTATTTGATGTCTTAGTTAGTTTTCCTTTGCTGTAATAAGATACCAGGACCATGGCAACTTGCAAAACAGTTTATTTAGGGCTTACACATTCAGAAGACTAGAGTTTGTGGCCATTATGGCAGGAAGCATGGCAGAAGACACACAGGCATGATGCTGAAGCAGATACTGACAGCTTACAGCTTGGTCCATAAGCACCAGGCAGAGAGAGCTATGAAATCTCAGAGCCCACCTCCAGTGAAGTACCTCCTTCCAAAAGGCCACACCTCCTAATACTTTTCAAACAGTTCCACTAACCCAGAACCAATATTCAGGTATATGAGCCTATAGACAAGTATAGAAAGTAATCACTGATACATTGATACATCAGTGCTCTCTACAATAGAGCAACAACAGAACCTGTGTGTGTAATATGTCCAAGCTGGCCCTGTCCTCAGAGACCTGCTTCTGCCTTCTGAGTGCTGGGATTAAAGCCATGTGTCGCCATGCCCAGCATAAGTGAGTTTATTTTGAAAGAGGGATTTATTAGATTGGCTCATATCATATGGTCTGAGTATTCCAACAATGGCTAACTCACACAGTCCACGAGACAGGGTGACACAACAGTGTCAGTCCGTTGCTGAAGACTTGAAAGATTTCTGGGCAGCCTCTGTCTTCAGCATACATTGGAAGCCCTAAACACCTTAGTTCTGGCGTCAGTCAAACAATGCGTCAGCAGTAGAGCGGATGAACTTGCTGGGGGCAAAGGCAAGCAGGTGCACAGCAGTGTTTCCTCCTTCCATCCCTGTTTATATGAGCTGTATCCTACATTTAGGGTGTGCCTTTCTGCCTCAAACAATCTGATCAGAAAAATCCCACACAGCGTGCTCATGGCCTTGCTTTTTAGCTGATTTTTGGATCCAGAGACATCGACAACCAAGATTAACTGTCATGCATACGAACTGCCTTGGCAAAATACTTTAATTAAAAGCATACTTTAATTAATGAGTGATTTTTTTTTTATAACTTCCAGTCTTAGGTCGAATAAAAATATTTTAAGATACCAAAATGTATCATTAGTAATAGTAATGTACCATTACTGCAGAAAACTAGGAAAAGATTTTAAAAATCAGAAAAAGCTGCCACTCCCAAATGTTTAATATTTTAGAACATATCTGTTGGATGTTTTATAACACATATCTATTTTGAGTTTTAAAAAAATTACGAAATAAAATACAGCATATTTTTGGTTCTGTTTCCAAAACATAATTTTTCGATGACCATAAAGCATCTTTGTTATAAATGCAAAGAACTCAATAGTCCCTTATTTTTGGCCATAAGGAAAATGGTTGACACTGATGATGTAAATTTTAGTTACAGGAAAAATTCCCTGGGGCAATGTCTCTATTGCTTCCTCCCTAGAGGAAACAGATGGTGGACTTCCAGAGGGTAATTTGAGAATTGTTAAACAGAAGAACCGTTTGTGAAGGATTGGGTGGCAGTAGGAGAAACCACACTATCAAGTACTGCATCTGGCAGCTCTGCAGAAGGCATCTCGGAGCCTGAAGACACGCATCCTGCAACCTGGACATAGTGGAACATCCTGGAAATGGTGAAACTCCCATAGACCTAGCTGCCTGTTAGAACTGGAGCGAGCCCATGGTTGGGGTGTTGGGAAAGAGCAAGAGAAACTTATTCTAAGTACCACCATTTCATTTTTATTCCAGGATAGACAGGGGTACACAGAGAAACCATTTTTGAAAAACAAAACAAATAAATAAAACCCCCTCTTTCTAAACAAATAAATAAAGCAGCTAAAAAAAAAAGGAAGGAAGGAAGGAGGGAAAGAAGGCAGGAAGGAGGGAAAGAAGGAAGGAAGGAGGGAGAGAAGGAAGGAAGGGTGTTGAACCTGAGATGTAAAGCACATATTTGTCAAGAGTGTGAAGCGCTCACCAAGAAGAGAGAAGAGTGTGTGGGAAGTCCCTGGAGTGGGACGAGGTATTTAAAGAACTAGAGAAAGGCTAGGGGGTGAAACGTAAAGAGTTGGAACAGAACTTAAGAATGAAGAGTTTGGCAGACACACCGAATATCCTACTTTGTGTTTTTATCTTTATTCTTAAACCAAAGATAACCCATTGACAGGTGTTAGCTACCCAGTGACAGATTGTTTTTTTCTCCCTGCCCCTGTTAGGATTTTGGAACTTAACCTGCTCCTGGGTTGCCTAGCAACTTATGATGTCATCGTGTCACTGGCCAGGTTGCCACACCTGGAAGGCGTGGTTACCTTTCCCCATAAAGGGACCAGCAGGCCATGTGGTCCCTCTCTTGGTCTCTCTTGCTCCTGGCCTCTTCTCTCTTGGCCTCTTGCCTCTTGGCCCTCTCCCCTTTCTCTATTGGGGCGCCCCCCTCTCTCTCTTTCTCCCCTCTCTCTTTTTCCCCATCATGTCCTGCTCTCCCTTCTCTCTTCACCTCTACCTAATAAACCTCTTTCATATAAGATCTGTTGTATGCCTAATTGTCATTATTTAATATGTCCCATAACCATTACAGTCCCCCTCCCCCAGTCTAGTCTGGCCTATCACTCGTTACGTAGCTGAGAAGAAGAATAGGCTTAAATTCCTGATCCCCCTCCATTTTCTACATGTTTGATTAGAGACGTGCACCATCACACATTTTACATGGTTCCAAGGACTGGACACAGAGCTTCCTGCAGGCGAGGCAAGCCCTCTACCACTGTGCTGGTTAGTTTTTGTCTCCCTGACACAAACTTAGACTTAGTTGGGAAGAGGGAATCTCAGTTGAGGAGTTGCTTCTATCAGCTTGTCCTGCTGGAAAACAGTGGGGCACATTCTTGACTAATGATTGACATGGGAGGGTCCGTTTCACTGTGGACCAAGCCATCCCTGAGCAAGCAGTCCTTGGTTGTATAAAAAAAATAAAAAGTAAAGTAAAAAAAAAAAAAAAAAAAAAAAGGAGAGGAGCAAGCCATTAAAAATAAGCCAGTAAGCATCGTTCTTCCATGGTCTCTGTTGAGTTCCTGTTTCCAGGTTCCTGCCAAGAGTTCCCATCAGAAAGGGCTGTAAACTGGAAGATGAAAGCACTCCCACCCCAAGTTGCTTGTGGTCATGGTGTTTTATCACAACAGAAAACAAAGACAACATTCTCGGGCCCCAGGTTAGTTTGTATTTGTACCTTTTATTGACAATAGATTCTTTTCTCATATAGTATATCCTGATTGCAGTTCCTTTCCCTCAACTCCTCCCGGCTCTTCCCTACCTCCCCTCCCCTCCAGATCCACTACCTTTCTGTTTCTCATTCGACAAGAACAGGCTTCTCAAAGATAATCACCAAACATGACAAAATACAAGACAAAGTAAAAAACTATCATCAACGTTGGACATGGCAACAGGGGGAACAGAGTCTACAAGAGTCAGAGAAGCTGTCGTTCTTAAAATAAGGGGTCCCACAAAAATATTAAGCTGATAGCTATAACATACACACAGAGAGCCTGGTGCAGACCCATGTAGGCCCTGTGTCTGCTGCTTCATTCTCTGTAAGTTCATATGCACCACCTTGCTTAGCTGACTCGGAGGGCCTTGTTCTCCTGGTGTCCTCCATCCCCTCTGTCTCTTACAGTCTTCCCATCTCATCTTCCTCTGGATTCCCTGAGCAACGAGGGGAGAGATTTGATGAAGACCTCCAAATTAGACTCTCTTTCCACATAATGTCTGTCTGGGTCTCTGCCTCTGTTCCTATCTGCTGCTGGAGGAAGCCTCTCTGATGACGCCAGGACAAGGCACTGATCTATGAGTACAACAGACTATCATTAGGAATCATTTTATTGACATTTTCTCTCTCTTTTTTTTTTTTTAAACCTGTAGTGTTTGATTTTAGTCTCTGATTCTTAGCTATCCAAGCAGTGTGAGTAGGGGTCCCTTCTTGTGGAGCGCCACCATTCCCCAAACATATTTTGTAGGAAGGACAGATAGTAGTTCAAAGATTGTGTGGTTGGGTTTGTGTCCGTGCTTCTCTTTTGCTACTCTGCAGAGTACCTTCCTGCACCACAGAGGCTAGAACAGAGGGGTGAAGGTTCCATGATGGCACCAGCTCCACTTCTTCCATGTTAACTGGGTTGTTGGGTGTTGTACTCAGCAACGCTTCCACCCCTCCCCCCATTGGCTTGCAGACCACAACCCTTTGCCTCATCAACAGCCTCTGTTGTTTGAGGATTTCCATGGGCTCCCCTTGCCCAACAGCTAAATTGAATATAATCCAGTCCTGTCACTGGAAGCCTCGCCTGGCTACAAGAGATGGCCAGTTGAGACTCCGTGTGTCCCACTATTAGGAGGAGTCATCATTAGGACCACCTTCATACCCTCCAGTAAATTTCCACTGTGTTAGGCTCCCCCCATCCAAATGTCTCCCAATTTCAGATGTCTCCCTGCACTCTCTCCCTTCACTCCATTTCTCTTCCATTCTGCTACCCATCCCTACTCTCCCTCCCCAATTCTTCGTCTGCTTGTAAAATCTATTCTATTTTCCCTCCCAGGGAGATCCATATGTGCCCCTTCAGACTTATCATTGTTACCTAACATCTTTGGGTCTACAGATTATAGTTTGGTTATCATTAACTTAATGGCCAACATCTCCTTATAGGTGAATACACGCTGTATTTATCTTTCTGGGTTTGAGTTACCTTACTCAGGATGATTTGTGTGTGTGTGTGTGTGTGTGTGTGTGTGTGTGTTTCATCCATTTGCCTGAAATTTTCATGTTTTCAGGTTCAGTTGTTGTCTCTGTTTTTGTTTATTTGTTTGTTTTTGAGACAGGGTTTCTCTGTATAGGCTTGGCTTTCCTGGACTCACTTTGTAGATCAGGCTGGCTTTGAACTCAGAGATCTGCCTGCCTCTGCCTTCTTGAGTGCTGGGATTAAAGGCCTGCACCATCATACTCAACCAGTTTTCTTTTCTTTTCTTTTCTTTCTTTCTTTCTTTCTTTCTTTCTTTCTTTCTTTCTTTCTTTCTTTCTTTTCTTTTCTTTCTTTCACAGCTGAGTAATACTCCACTGTGTAAAGGTATCACATTTTCTTTATCCGTTCTTTGGTTGAGGGACATCTAGGTTGTTTCCAGTTTGTGGCTATCATGAATAGAGCAGCAAAGCTTCATCGTGCCCTTTTTGTAGAATGGAACATCCTTTGGGTATATGCCCAAGAGTGGTATAGCTGAGTCTTGAAGTATATAGATTCCCAGCTTTCTGACGAACTGGCATATTGATTTAGATAGTGGCTGTACAAGTTTGCACTCCCACCAGCAATGGAGGAGTATTCCCCTTGCTCCATACCCTTGCCAGCATGAGCTGTCACTTGTTTTTGTTTTTGTTTTTTTTATCTTAGCCATTCTGACAGGTTTAAGATAGAATCTCAAAGTCCTTTTGATTTGCATTTCCTGGATGCCTAAAGATGTTGAACATTTCTTTAAGTGTTTCTCACCATTTGGCTTCTGTCTTTGGAGAATATTCTGTTTAGACTATTCTATACCCCATTTTAACTGGATTATTTTTGTTTTTTGACCTCTAGCTTAATGGCTTTTTATATATTTTGTATATTAGTCCTCTTTCAGATGTGGAGTTGGTAAAAATCAGTTCTTATTCCATAGCCTGCCTCTTCTGGTGTCCTTTGCCTTACAGAAGCTTTCCGGTTTCATGAGTTCCCATTTATTAATTATTGATCTTAGTGTTTGCACTATTGGTGTTCTGTTCAGGAAGTTGTCTATTGAACCAATTCATTCAAGGCTTTTTTCCACTTTCTCTTCTATGAGCTTCAATGTATGTGGTTTTATGTTGAGGTCTTTGATCTACTTGGACTTGACTGTTGTGCAGGGTGATAACTATGGATCTATTTGCATTCTTCTATATGCAGACATCTAGTTTGACCAGCACCATTTCTTAAAGATGTCTTTCTTGCAGTGTGTATTTCTGGCTTCTTTATAAAAAGAAGTTTTCCAAAGGTGTGTGGATTTATGTCTGAATCTTCAACTTGATTCCATTGATCAACATGTTTGTTTTTGTGGCAGTAATATGTGGTTTTCACTACTGTAGCTCTGTAGTACAACTTGAAATCAGGGATAATGATACCTCCAGCAGTTCTTTCATTGTTCAGGATTATTTTAAGTATTCGTTTTTTTGCATGAAGTTGAGAATTGTCCTTTCAGGGCTTTGAAGAGTTGTGTTGGAATTTTTATGGGGATTGTGTTGAATCTGTAGATTGCTTTTGGTAGGATGGTCACCTTTATTATATTAATCCTACTGATCCATGAGCATGAGGGATCTTTCCATCTTCTGATATCTTCTTCAACTTCTTTCTTCAAAGACTTGAGGTTTTTATCATATAAGTTGCTTGGTTAGAGTTAGCCCAAGATATTTTATATTATTTGAGGCTTTTGTGAAATGTATTGTTTCCCTGATTTCTTTCTCAGTTCATTTGTCGTTTATGTATAGGTGGGCTACTTTTTTTTTTTTAAGTTAATCTCATATTCTGTCACTTCATTGAAAGTGTTTATCAGCTATAGTATATTTCTGGTGAAATTTTTAAGGTCACTTATATATACTATCATATCATTTATAAATAACTATCCTTTGACTTTTTTCTTTTCAATTTGTAGCCCCATGATCTCCTTCAGTCATCTTATTGCTCTAACTAAAACTTCAAGAACTATATTTGAATAGATATGGAGAGACTGGACAACCTTGTCCTGTTCCTGATTTTAGTGGAATTGCTTTGAGTTTCTCTTTATTTAATTTGATGTTCACTGTAGGCTTGTTGTACATTGCCTTTATTATATTTAGGTATGACCCTTGTAATCCTAATATCTCCAGGACTTTTTATTATTAAGCAGGTGTTTGAGTTTGTCTATATCTAATGGTATGATGATGTGGTTTTTCTCTTTCAGTTTGTTTATATGGTGCACTACATTTATTGATTTTCATATTTTGAAATATCCTAGGGGCTGGAAAGATGGCAGCACTGGCTGTTCTTCCAAAGGTCCTGAGTTCAAGTGCCAGCAACCACATGGTGGCTCATAACCATCTATAATGAAATCTGGTGCTCTCCTCTGGCCTACTGGCTCACATGCAGACAGAGTGGTGTATTAACAATAAAAATAAATAAATATTTTTTATTTTAAAAGAAATATCTCTGAATCTTTGGAATGAAGCTTACTTTATCATGGTGGGTGTGTTCTTTGTTTTCTATGTGTTCTTTGATTCAGTTTGCAAGTACTCTGCATCTATTTATAAAGGAAATTGGTCTGTTATTTTCTTTCTTTGCTGGGTCCTTATGTGGTTTGGATATCAGGGTAACTGTGACTTCAAAAAGCAAAGTAGGTAATGTTCTTTTCTTTTTCTTTTCTTCCTTTCCTTTTTCTTTCTTTGTTTGTTTGTTTGTTTGAGATGGGTTTCTCTGTGTAACCTTGGCTGTCCTGGATTCACTTCGTAGACAGAATGGCCTCAAACTCACAGAGATCAGCTGCCTCTGCCTCCATGAGTGCTGAGATTACAGGCATGTGTCACAATGTCCAGCTTTTGTTTCTATTTTGTAGAATAATTTGAGGAGTATTGGCATTAACTTTTCTTTGAAAGTCTGGTAGAATTCTGTGTTAAAACATCTGCCCTGGGTTTTTTTTTTTTTTTGGTTGGGAAACTTTCCGTGCCTGCTTCTATTCCCTTAAGGGTTAAAGGAATATTTAAATTATTTATCTAATTTTGATTTTTATTTGGTAAGTGGTAGTTCTCAAGAATATTATCCTTTTTTTTAGATTTTTTTCAATTTGGTGGAGTATGAGTTTTTAAAACATATTATTTTAATTGTCTGGATTTCCTCGATATCTGTTGTTATGTCCCTGTTTTTATTTCTGATTTTGTTAACTTGGATATCCTCTCTCTACTTTTTAGTTAGTTTGGCTAAGGGTTTGTTTATGTTCTTGCTTTTGTGTGTGTGTGTTTTTGTTTTTGTTTTGTTTTTTTGTTTTTTTTTTTGTTTTGTTTTGTTTTTTTTTTTTGAGACAGGATTTCTCTGTGTAATCCTGGTTCTCCTGGACTGGCTTTGTAAACCAGGCTGGCTTCCAGCTCAAAGAGATCTGCCTGCCTCTGCCTCCTTGAGTCCTGGGATTATAGGGGTGTGCCACCACCTCCAGGCTCTTGTTGATTTTTTTTTTTTTAAGAGCTAACTCTTTGTTTCATTGGTTCTTTGTATTGTTCTCTTTGTTTCTATTTTATTGATTTTTAGCCCTTATTATGTCTGTTAGCTCCAGTAGTTTTGTTTAGTTTTTTTTCTGAATTTATTTATTTATTTATTTTGCCATCTACTCCTCTTGGGTGTGATGACTTGTTTTTGTTCTCTATTATTATTTTTTTTAATGTAGGTACTTACTGTTATGAACTTTCTTCTTAGCAACCAATTTCATTGTGTCCCATACGTTTGGGTATGCTGTGCATTCATTTTCACAGAATTCTAGTAAGTCTTGAATGTATTTCTTTATTTCTGTCTTTACTCATTTTTCATTCATAGAGAGTTGTTCAGTTTCCATGAATTTGTAAGCTTTTTGTTGTTTCTGTTATTGTTAATATCTAGCTTTAATCCATAGTGATATGATAGGATGTCATGAGTTATTTCAAATTTCTTATATCTGTTGAGACTTGCTTTGCCTCCAAGTATGTGGTCAATTTTTGAGACTGTTCCATGAGATGCTGAGAAGAAAGTATATTTTGTATTTGGATGAAATGTTCTGTAAATATCTATCAGGCCCATTTGGTTACAATGTCTGTTAGCTCCAGTAGTTTTGTTTAGTTTTTTTGTTTTTTTTGTTTGTTTGTTTGTTTGTTTTTTCTGGATGACAAGTCTGTTGGTGAGAACAGGCTTTCTAAACTCCCAGAATCAATGTGTCAGGGTCAATATGTGACTTAACTGTAATGGTGTTTCTTTTATGAACATGGGTGCGCCTGCATTTGAGGCATGGATGTTACAAATTGGCCAGCAGTGGGTTGTGGCAGTGTATGCCTTTAATCCCAATGCTTAGGGAGGCAGAGGCAAGCAGATCGCTGCAAGTTTGAGGCCAGTTTGGTCTACAAATTGAGTCCTGGACAGCCAAGGCTACACAGAAAAACACTATCTTGAAAAACTAGGAAAGAAAGAAAAAGAAAGAAAGAAAGAAAGAAAGAAAGAAAGAAAGAAAGAAAGAAAGAAAGAAAGAAAGAAAGAAAGGAAACAATTGACAAGTTATCTTGATGAATTGTGGGGATGAGGAACTGAGAGGAAGGGGGGTGAGTGGCGACGGAGCCCACACAGAAACCCAGCAATCAGACTCGGGAGACCAGACTCAAAGGTGCAGATCTACCTTTATTGTCCAGTATAACAGCCTTTAAATGACTGAAAGGCCAATCAGATCGTCCCATGCTAGCCTCAAGAACTGGTAACAATCAATCAGGTTGGTGCAACTATAAGGAAATGTGGGCGATGTGGTGGAGGCAAGGTCACCTTAGGAGACTTCCGTAAAGAAGGGGCAGCAGTCACCGTGCTAGCCTCAGAGCCATTTTGAGACTTCACTACTGTGCTAGGAGTCCCTAGTAGATCAACACTGTGTGCAGTGGATCAGGACCTTTCCAGGAATCTTAGGGGTCACTGATGCTTCACTTGCCATTCCCTGTGGGCCTCCAAAAAAGCCTTACCCCAACGTTCCCCACAGCGGACTTTTTGTTTGATGTATATGTAGTCTCCTTCTCTATCTCTTTTTAGTTTTGTTTTAAAGTGTATTTTGTTAGATATTAAATTGCCTATATCAGCTTGCTTTTTAGGTCTATTTTCTTGGATTATCTTTTTTCTAACCCTTTACTCCATGGTAATCTCTTAATGTTGAGGTGTGTTTGTTGGATGTAGCAGAAGGATAGATCCTGTTTTCTGCATACATTCTGTTATTCTGTATCTTTTTTTTTTTAAAGATTTATTTTATGAATGAGTGCTCTGATTGCATGTACACCTGAACGCCAGAAGAGGGCATCAGACCCCAGTATAGATCGTTGAGAGCCACCCTGTGGTTGCTGGGAATTGAACTCAGGACCTCTGGAAGAGCAGACCGTGCTCTTAACCACTCAGCCATCTCTCCAGCCCCTTCTGTGTCTTTTTACTGGAAAATGATTTCATTAATATTGAGAGATGCCAATACCAATGATTATTGATTCCTGTTATTTATTTTTTTGTGGTGGTTGTGGTGCTCAGATGGTGGTATGTGTGTGTATGTGAGTGAGTGAGTGAGTGGGTGGGTGAGTGAGTGTGAGTGTGCATGTGTTTCCCTTCTTTTGATTTTTTGGTGTGAGGTTATTTATCCCTTGTTTTCATGGGTGTGGTTAACCTCTTTAGGTTAGAGTTTTCTAGCACATTTTACAGAGCTGGATTTGTAGATAGATATTGTTTAAATTTGACTTCATCATGGAATGTCTTGTTTTTCTCCATCTATGGTGATTGAAAGTTTTGCTGGCCACAGTAGTCTGGGCCGGTATCTGTGGTCTCTCACAGTCTGGAGAACATCTGCCCAGGCTCTTCTGGCTTTTAGAGATTTCATTGAGAAGTCAAGTATAATTCTATGTTACTTGACCTTTTTTCCTTGTAGGTTTTAATAGTCTTTCTTTGCTCTGTATGTTTACTATTTTGATATTATGTGGTAAGGGGAATTTCTTTTCTGGTCTAATCTATTTGGTGTTCTGTATGCTTCTTGTACCTTTATAGACATTTCCTTCTTTAGGTTAGAAAAGTTTTCTTCCATGATTTTGTTGAAAACTTCCCTCTATACATATTATTCTCAGGTTTGGTCTTTTATAGTACCCCAGATTTCCAGGATGTTGTTGTTGTTGTTGTTGTTTTTCGAGATAGGGGTTCTCTGGGTAGCCTTGGTTGTCCTGAACTGGTTTTGTAGACCAGGCTGGTCTTGAACTCACAGCGATCTGCGTGCCTCTGTCTACCTGAATGCTGGGATTAAAGGTGTGATCCACCATGCCTGGCTCACTGGATGTTTTGTGTCAGGGTTTTTTCAGATTGAATATTTGCTTTGACCAAGCTTCTGTTTCTTTTCTTCAACACCTGGGATTCTTCCTTCCATCTCTTTTATTCTCTTGGCAAAGCTTTACTCTGTAGTTCCTGTTTGAACTCCTAAATTTTTCATTTCCAGAATTCCCTCAGTTTGGGTTTTCGTTATTGATTGTATTCTAATTCCCTGTCTTGAACAGTTTTATTCATTTCCTTCCACTGTTTCTTTGTATTTCCCTGGATTTCTTTAAGGAATATATATTCATTTCCTCTTAAAGGACCTCTACCTTGTGCTTCAGCTATTTTGAAATTCAGGGCCTGCTGTGGTAGGTTAAGTTGGGATCTAGTGAAGACATACTGCCTTGGCTGTTATTGATTGTGCTCTTACGCCGGCATCTAGGCATCTGGGCTTGGGGGTGATTATATTTCTAGGTGTTGGTTTCTGGATTTGAGCTTGTTAGGTGGGCGTTTTGTTTCTTGGTTTCTGTTTCCTCCTTGGATTTTCAGAGTGTGATGGCTGTGTGTTGCCTATTTTCCTGGCTTGTTCAATGCTGTGTTCACAGGGAATTACTGCTTGTGTTGGAGGCTGGGATACCAGGATGAGTTAGGGGAAAGGAAGGAAGGAAGGAAGGAAGGAAGGAAGGAAGGAAGGAAGGAAGGAAGGAAGGAAGGATTGGTTGTCGGGGAGCAGAAAGAGAGGAGGTCTGCTGCAGCCTACCTGTTTTTCTGTCAGGCATGGCCTGTGGTTTAGCAGGGGTTGCCTGCTGGAGTTGGGGGCTGGGATGCAGAGGGAGATTAGGAGAGGATGGTCTGTGAGATCCACAGGAGATGGGGAAGGCTGCAGCTGGTGTTCTGCTGTAGCACGGGGGGACTGGGAACAGAATGGAGAAGGTCTGCAGGCAGCCTTAATTTGTATATTTAAAAATGTCATTGTTCCTCTTTTTTGGTCTCTCCTTGGGAACCTATGTAAACAGCAGTGGTCTGGTTTTCCAGACTTATCTCTTGCTATTTGCTCCTTTGTTGAATGTCTCCTTTCCTCATATCATTTCAGTGGTGGAATGTCCTAACACAGCAAGCCTGGGAGCTTTTAGACATCCTGAGCCCATTCATCTTTGTACATGAGCTATTGCATAGCCCACTGTACAGATTAGCTGCTTCCCCTCCCCCCCATCTCTTACAGTACCTGTGGCTCTTACCTGGGACAGGCTTAGAGATACTGCGCTGGGGATTCGGTTATTAGCAAGACCGGGGACCCACTCTCCTAGTTCATAATCTTTGAGGAACATTGACACAATCCCTAGATCAGAGTGGATGGGGGTAGGTACAGGCGCATAGAGAGTCAGCAAAGAATGAAATACTGTCCCTCGAGACAACATGGCTCGTGCATCTGCTAGGTGCAGACAGGAACCCTGGTATGGGCCCGAGTTTTCCTTCTACTGCGTTACAGCATCATGTAGAAATATTGGTTTCGGGGGTGGGCTTTCAAGGGATGAACTTAACACACACCAGCCTCTCCACTCCCTCCGCCCCCGTAACTCAAACTCGTAGCGATCCTCTAACCTTAGCCTCTGAAGTGCTACTACGCCCGATAATTCAAACTTCTTGGAACATTCTCTCCATGGAAAAGTTTGCTCCAGGTCTTTTGCTCTGAGCTCACAGAGAAGACTCCCACACCCCGCGCAATCCGGCTGGCCACACGCCCTCTGCCTCCCGCGGTCCCGGAGGACTTTCGGAATCAAGTTTCCGGTCTTAGTGCGCTTGCGCAGGCGGGGCCTGGGTTTAGGGGGGGTGTCGGGGGGGTCGGAGGGGGTGGGGGGGGAGAGTTGGGAAATTAGGGGCAGGTTGGGAACTAAAAGCGCCTAAAGGAGTTAGCTGTGGCCTTTTGGAGTTCCTTCTTGACTGGACTTTTTCTGCCTGTCTGGAGGGGCCAGAGATCCCACTAGGAGCTTTACGGAGTTTCCATACCCCTTGCCTTTCACTGCTCTCTCCTGTCCATTGACTTTTTATTTCTGTCAAGATTAATGCTTTAGAACTCGTCCTTCACCGCGCAACAGACCCAAGTTGTTTGTTCTGAGCCTACGTTTTTGGCTAATGACCTGTCCACACTTCAGTATCTGCCTGTGTAAGATGGAATTGATAATAATTGTACCTCACAGGGCACTGGAGCGCTTAAATGATGGTCAGTGTAACGTGATCCGCACTATACCTCACATCGCAGGAAAAGCCCAAGGTCTTTTCGTTGTCTGGTGTGGGAGGTGTGTCAGGGTCTTTTGTATGCAGCTAACCAGCAACTAGAGATCATGGGAAGTGAGGAAATTCAAGTCCGAAGGGGAGAATGTATTAGGTGATGTGTGAGAACTTGGGACAGGAACTCCCACTACCCTTGCATGTCATGTGAAACTTCCTCAGAACATGCCCTCGTGGTGGGGGATTGGAGAGTGGTGAAAGAATTCACCCAAGACTGACCTGACTGGAAAAAAAGACGAGTTTGCTGAGCACATTGCAAGGGAGCGGCGGGGAAAACCGGAACAGAACGCGGTGGTCTTCATTAGGGAGCTAACCCATTTCCAGCTGGATCCCTATCATGGGGATCCTGTGATGGAAATGAGGGTGGACTCGATTGGGCTGTGTGTGACTGGTCTGTGGGTGGAGGCTGGGTATACAAGGGCCACTCTGATGCTGGTTAATTTGGTGGCCATTCCAGCACTTGACCAGAATGGAAGCAATGTTTTCTTTTGCAGTGTTACTGGGGTGCTTCCAGGACCAGATCTGTCTTGGAAAATCACTGGAAGGGACTTTGTTTCTATTTTTTCTCCTCAGTCATGGTCTTCCCTCACCCCCGTCCCTCCCTGCTGACTATCACACACACACACATGCACACATTGTTGGAAAGCATCATACATGTAACATCAACATTTGGGATGCTCTAATAATGCCAATTTACAGGACCACAATGTGAACACATAAGCATACTGTCCAGGCAAGAATTCCTGGCACAAAGATACTAATCATAAAAATAATTTCTTTATTCCATTTCCATACTCAAAACTGAGAAGGTTCTCAAACAGCAACTTCTGTTTCAGATGGAGCCAAACACTGCCGTCTGGAAGAAGACTGGAATAATAACTGCCTATACGGAAGCATGTGTAGCCCATCTCTCTGCCCATGCACCACTTCTGGTTGTGGGGACTGTCATGATAAGCCTTATGGAGGCCCATAGGCGAGTGAGGCGTCAGTGCCTCCTACAGCTCCTCAAAGAAGGATTGTGATCCACTGCACAATGTTGATCTACTAGGAACTCCTGGCACTTCCATTTTGAGCGAAGTCTCAAAATGGATCTTAAGCTAGGGTGGTGACTGATTCCCCCTTCTTTTTTTAATTAAATTTTTACCTTTTTTTACATTAATTACATTTTATTCTATTTATATCCCAGCTGTAACCCCCTCCTTCATTCCCTCCCAATCCCACCCTCCCTCTCTCATCTCCTCCCATGCCTCTCTCTAAGTCCACTGATACGGGAGAGCCTCCTCCTCTTTCATCTGACCCTAGCTTATCAGGTCTCATCAGGATTGGCTGCAATGTCCTCCTCTCTGGCCTGGCAAGGCTCCTCCTCCCTCAAGGGGATGGTCAAAGAGCCAGCCACTGAGTTCATGTCAGAGACAGTCCCTGTTCCCCTTACTAGGGAACCCACATGGAGACTGAGCTGCCATGGGCTACATCTGAGCAGCAGTTCTAGGTTATATCCATGAATGGACTTTGGTCCTTTGTTGGAGTATCAGAATCAGAAAAGACCCCTATGCCCAGATATTTTGATTCTGTTGCTCTCCTTGTGGAGCTCCTGTCCTCTCCTGGTATTAGTAACTCCCCCTTCTTTCATATGATTCCCTGCACTCTGCCCAAAGTAGAGGAATATAGGATGACAGAGAAACACTTAAAGAAATGCTCAATATCCTTAGCCAGCAGGGAGATACAAATCAAAACAACCCTGAGATTTCACCTTACAACAATCATAATGGCAAAGATCAAAAACTCAAGTGACAATACATGCTGGAGAGGATGTGGAGAAAAGGGTCCTCCATTGCTGGTGGGAATGTAAACTTGTACAACCGCTTTGGAAGTCAATCTGGCACTTTCTCAGACAATTAGTATCTTCCTCGAGATCCAGCTATACCACTCCTAGGCATATATCCAAACTCTGCTCAAGTACACAACAAGGACATTTGTTCAACCATGTTTGTAGGAGCTTTATTTGTAATAGCCAGAACCTGGAAATAACTCAGATGTTCCTCAATGGAGGAATGGATACAGAAATTGTGGTACATTTGCACAATGGAATACTACTTAGCAATTAAAAACAAGGAAATCATGAAATTCCAGGCAAATGGTGGGAACTAGAAAAGATCATCCTGAGTGAGGTATCCCAGAAGCAGAAAGACACACACAGTATATACTCACTTATAAGTGGATATTAGATCTATAATATAGGATAAACATACTAAAATCTGTACACCTAAAGAAGTTAAACAATAAGGAGGATCGTGGGTAAGATGGTCAATCCTCACTTAGAAAGACAAATGGGACGGACATTGGAAGAAGGAGAAAACAAGAAACAGGAAAGGAACCTACCACACAGGACCTCAGAAAGTCTCTACCCAGCAGGGTATCAAAGCAGATGCTGAGGTTGATTCTTCCTTCTTTCCCGAAGTCTCCTGAGGTGACCTTGCCTCCCCTACCCCATTTCCTTATAATTACACCAACCTTATTGACTGTTATTGGTGCTTGATTGGGGTGCTTGATTGGGGTGCTCTGATTGGCCTTTAATTTTATAAAGTCTTATACATTACTCAATGAAGTGAGATCTGCACCTTGAGTCTGGTCTCCAGGGTCTGAGTCTGGGATCCTGGGTGGGCTCAGTCACCGCGCCTCCCCTTCCCCCTGGTCCCTGATCACCACATCTGTTACAGAGAGCTAGCCAACCACTAAATGTGACGTTGGCATCTAGATGCAGCTTTCTACATTCTCTGACGTTTAGGAGCATTCCACCCCAATTCCTCCCCCAACCCCTTGGTTTATTAAGTCTTGTGTCACACAATTATAAAAGAGCTTCAGCATTTTATGTAGGATGGGCTCTAATGTTCCCACAGCCAATTGTCGCTCCAACTCTTGCCACCTTTAGGGCACATAATAGCTTGTTTTTGTTGTTTGGCCAGATGATCAGAAATTAAATTGCAACCTAAACAATGGCATAAAAACTCATCTACAATGCTGGCATGGAAAACCCTTTTCCATTTATACTTTGTTTAAAGTGGATTTGGGGCACTGGGGCTATGGTCCTGTGGCAGAGCATTTGTCTAACCTGTGCAAAGCCCTGAGTTTGAAACCCAGCACTCAACAAAATAAAGTTTTTGTTGTTGTACTCCCAGTGTTGGTATCAATGAGAACAGCATGGTTTCTTCTATACCTTGTTTCTCTTGCTCCTCACAGCGTGTCAGTAAAAAACTTATTGCTGAAATCTGAAGGAAAATGCTTAGCTTTGGGTATCAACCAGGAATTTATATATGTATATGTGGGGTCAACCAGATTCCCCATACCCAAGCCTACATAAATCTTGCTGTCCACTTTTTGAAATATTATGTAAAGATCTAGCTATTGTTTAATTTCCTCCACTAGAAGAGAATGAAATCAGTTGCTTTGGAAAGGCTCGGAATTTGAATGAAGGGAAAAGTGTCCTCTGTGGCCTCCTCCCATTTTCATAATTATCCAGGCCATGTCTCCATATTTTAACACACACATCTCCACACATATTCCTTTCTGCAGTTACGAATCTATTCAGCTACAAGAAAATGAAAACCCAAGAAAGAATCCAGTTTATTAGTTTCATTCAAAACGAAGCCCAAAGGAAATAATTCAAAAGTCCCTGTATCAATGAGAAGCAAAATGTGACATATATATGCAGACAGCAGAATTTATCCAGCTGTTAAAAGAGTGAAGTTATGATTTATATTACACTATGGGTGCTCAACGACAGCATTAAACTATTTAAATAAGCTGGAGACAAAACACAAAAGACCCAGAGTAGCCAAAGCAATCCTGATTAAAAAGAATGAAGCCAGAGCATAACTCTGCCTGATTTTAAGTTATCTTACAGAGCAATAGTAGCAAAACTGGAATTGTACTGGCCCTAAAAACAGACATATAGCTCAGCAGAACAGAATATGTACCTAGTTATAAACACCACAGCTATAGGAACTTTTCTTTTTTTTTTTTTTTTACATACGATATACATTAGTGAAAACACACAGTACTGTGAAAATTGGGTATACACATGAAGAAGAATGAAACTACATTCGTACCTCTCACCCTGCATAAGAGTCAATACAAGATGGCCCAGGGACCTTATTGTAAATCCAAGACCCTGAAATTGAGGCCCCAGGTTCAATTCCCAGAGCCCACATGGCAGCTCACAACTGTCTGTAACTCCGAGATTTGACACCCTCACACAGACATACATGCAGGCAAAACACCAATGCACATAAAATAAAAATAAATAAATTAAGAAAAAAAGAAAGAACAAACAAAAACGGATGCTGTGGAGAATATGGACAAGAGGGAGCCTTTCAGTCACTACTAGCAGGAGTACAGAACTACTCCACACATTGCAGAAACTGGTGTGGAGGTTTCTCACAAAACTCAAAAAAAAAAAAAAATCTACTATCTGATCCAGCTGTGCAGCATCACCACTCCTTTCACGTATCCTGTTGTTGCCTTGTGTCATGAAGATCCTGAAACCATGGATCTACAGGACTAGCCTCTTCATGAGCTGCAGCAGTTCAAAGATGAGGTAGATGTAGGGGTGGGCAAACTCAGAGCCCTGGCTGAGGTGGTCATCCCTCCAGCTCTCCTGTGCCAGCACCTCCAGGGCCAGCTCTCCCACTTTGCCCAGCTGAGGGGCAGGGCCAGCTCTCCCAAGTGTTACAGGGGATGAGGGACAGGACCAGCTCAGCAAGGTGCTCAGACATTAACATTCCCTCTGGCAGCAGCCCAGACCAGGAACATCCACATGGGCTTTTTGGTAACACAGGCCTCAGACATGATTTTTGTTGCTGTTGTTTTATTTTTTGGTTTTTGTTTGCTTGTTTTGCTTCCCTTTGGGGGTAGGTTGCAAGGTTGGAGGGAAAAACGAAGGGATAGGGAGTTGAGTGGGATTGGGGTGCATGATGTGACGTTCACAAAGAATCAATTAAAAGTTTTTAAACAAAACTACAAACGAAAGAAAACACACATAGGTTGTCTTTCTGAATAGCCTAGTATAATTATTTCCAGTTTCATCCATTTTTTAGATAACACAGACTCTGGCTGATCTAGGACTATGAACTCAGACATGGCCTCTGTGGCAGCATGGGCCCAGTTACCACCATGGCAGTTTAGTGTCCAAGTGGGTTCCATAGTAATGGGAAGAGAGACTGCCTCTGACATAACCTGATTCGCCTGCTCTTTGATCACCTCCCCCTAATGGGGGAGCAGCCTTAGCAGGTCACAGAAGATGACAATGCAGCCACTTCTGATGAGATCTGATAGACTAAGAGCAGAAGGAAGGAGAGGGGGACCTCCCCTATCAGTGGACTTGTGAAGGGGCATGCGTGAAGAAGGGGGAGGGAAGGTGAGATTGGGAGGGGAGGAGAGAGGGGTTTATGGGGGATACAAAGTGAATAAAGTGTAATTAATAAAAATGAAAAGAACCATGCTTTTGTAAAAATGTCTTTATATAACATAGTACCAGGCATAATGAATGTAGACAATGAAAAAAAAAACAAACTTGTTTTAAGGCAGATGGGTCAGCGCAATGGTTAAGAGCACCCAAATTTGGTTCCCAATACCCACATCAGGAGGCTTACAACTGTCTGTAACCCCTGGCTTCCAGAGGAACCTACATTCATGTGCACAAACCTTCATGCAGATACACAGGCACACACAATTAAAAATAATAAAATAAACCGTTAAAGAGTCAAACACAAGAGACTTAATCTACTCATATGAACTTCTTGAAATAGTCAAAATAGACAGCAGAATGAAGTGTTGGGCAGGGATATAGCGGTGGTGTTGAATGGGAATAGAACTTGGGATGATGAAAATGTCCTAATGTATGGTAATAATAGTTGTTGCCCGGCGTGGGGGGGGGAGGGGCTGTGTCATGGTACTTGAACTGTTCATGTAAGTACATTTCACCCAGAGACAGGCAGCAGCACACCGGGGGTAGGGGGGCTCAGCGGAGCTCAGCAGTGCGGCTCTGTGACGTCACCAGGAACCAGGCTCTATCTGCCTTTCTCTTGAACATCCACAGCAGATAGCTCTTGTCCTCTTTTTGATCAGGAGATGATTACAGCTCCTCTGGAAGCTATGTCCACCTAGTGGACAGGAAAGGCCAAACAACACCTGCTTGCCGAGCTGTTTTCATTCTTGAAAGGAAACCTAGGGGAATGTCTGCCTACAGTTATTGCTCCAGAACGTGATCACATCATCTCTTAGCTCTGAGTCTGGGAAAACTACCAGTGTAAAGTATGACACAGCATAGCAAAGGAAACCCCAAGTCTGTGGGTGGCCGTGTTTTCAGTGTCTGCCGTGGAAACCCCAAGGTTTGTTCGCTTCTCCATGAACAATCTCCTACTGCATATTCATTTTTACAACTTGCGACTTCTTTTAATTTTAGCATTATGAATCAGAACATCCAGCAGTGGTGACTGCGAATGCCCCTGGTTCTGTTAGCTACTACATATTATCTTTATTTTGCTATTCTAAGACACACTTCCTCATTCACATTTTACAATCTGGACAATTGATTTATGCCTCTTACAGTTCCTGTCAGGGAGGCAGCCGAAGAGATGCCACTGCGTCCGCTGGGTATGTGTCAAAACTCACAGCTGGGCTACTGTTGATTCCGGGTCTATGCACTGCTTAGGAGAAGAGGATTTTATTTCATTATTACATTTTGTGTGTGAGTGTGTGTGTGTGTGTGTTGCGTGTGTGCATGCCCATGCACATTGTGGATAAATTATAACACATATATGGAGACCAGAGGACAACTTGTGGGAGTCGGTTCTCTCCTTTCACCTGTGGGGTCTGGGGATTCAACTGAGGCCATCCTGGCAGCAAGGTTCTTTACCTGAAGAGCCATCTCACTGACCCAAGAAGAGAACTTAGATATGTCCCAATCAATTCATTTCATGAACGTTTTCTTTTTGATGCGTGAAAATGGGTGATGTGTAATCCTAAGTCTGCATCTGAAGTCTCAGTTAGTTTTCCCAAGAAGCATAAAATCAAAATTACAGATGGGCACAAAAGGTTTGTGTCGTAGCTTAATTATTCACATTTTTTCTTAATGATACACAAAGTAATGATGTTTGTAGTTGCTGACAACCCTGGAGATGATAAAATACTGTGTTCTATGCTGTGACTAGACTTTAGCTAATTTAATTCTTTCTTTTTTTTGGTAGATATTTTCGTGTGTGTGTGTGTGTGTGTGTGGTTGGGACACTTGAGTGTCCCTCTGGGAATGTGTGCATGTATGTAGCTGCAAGGGCTGGATGTCGGGAACCTTCCTCTATCATGCTCTGCCTTATTGCCTTGAGACAGGATGCCTCACTGAAGAGGAAGCTTGCTGAGCAGGCTAGTGAGCTACCTAGCTCTTAGCGACCTGTGTCAATGCACCCCAAACCCTGGCGTTACAGGCAAGCACAGCCATGCCCAGCTTTTCACAGGGCACCAGAGATGAGAATGCCAGTCCTTGTGCTTGTAGGGCACGCACTTTCTCACTGAGCCATCTTTCTGGCTTCTCGCGTTCTTTTCTAACAGTTGTCCAAGCAGTATTTTTGTAGATAAATGGAACTGTAAATTCTAAAATCCCCATGGCTACAGAACGGCCTGATCAATTTACACCTCCTCCAAAATGTAAGCAACCCCCTTTTCCCATTCAGTTTAAGTTTTTGATGAATCTGATGTCTTAAAAAGATTCTCATTGTTTTGTTTGCTTGGGTTTTGTTGTTGATGTTGTTGTGCTTTTGTGTTTTAGTTATTGCTTACTTTTATTTGCTATAAATTACTCTATCTTTTCTACCCTAGTCCCAGAGGCAGCCGTTTCCACACGGATTCCTTTTATTAAAAAATAAAAGTATTGGTGCTATTTGTGTGAAGTCAATTTTTACATCGTCAAAATTCCAATCTTGTCCCATGTGGCATTACTCTATGTATCTTTCCTTGTGTGTGTGTGTGTGTGTGTGTGGTATGTGTGTGTGTGGTGGGGGCAGCGTTGTGAGGTGAACTTCAGGCTTCACAGAAGCTAGGCGAGTGCCAGCTCTGCACCATACATCTTACCTCAGAAAGCACCGCTACCCCTGATTATTAAAACACGTTCTATATTCTAGCTCACTGCTCGTGCATTTTACATGTGGCTTTAAAACCTAGATAAAACAATTCATTTTACATGATGCAGCGTAGAAATGTTATTTCTTTATTAATGAGTAACAAGTCTTACTCTTTCCTTTGCAGTAGTTCTCCACCTGTGGGTTGCCACCCTTGTGTGGGGGGGCGGGGCGGGTTGAACAACCTTTTCACAGGGCTTTCCTAAGAGCGTTGGAAAACAAAAATTTAAATTATAATTCTCAACGGTAAGAAAATTACAGTTATGAAGTAGCAACAAAAGTAATTTTATGGTTGGGGGTCACTATAATGTGGGGAGCTGTATTAAAGGGTCACAACATCAGCAAGGTTGAGAACCACAGCTTTATGGTTTAAATGTTCCAACATGTCCAGAAATCTGTTGTGGAATTTATTTTATTGGATATATTATATAGATTCAATTTCTATGAATTTATAATTATTTTTCCACCTGTTAGGGTAAATGCCATCTCGGGTCTTTTGAAATTTTTTCTTTACTTAATTCCTGACCTTTTTTTTAAAAAAAAAAAAAAAAACAAATATTAGAATCATGTAGTCCAGGTCCATAAAAAAAGTCAATTTTGGTTGATATACAGCGATTCTTAATTCAACTAGTTTTCAAATTCAATATGCAAAATGATCTACCCAGAAGGTTTATTAAAATGTGTTTTTGTAAGGCCAGCCATTCTAGGTTTTGTTTGTTTAATCTTTGTTTTCAGCAACTGGGAGGTGAAATAGTTGATCCAGAGCCATCTTATGAGGACCACTGTTTCACAGGACCTTCTTGATTATTTCATCCACTCCTACTGCCTTTGAATACAGTCAGGGTAGCTAACGCACAGCATATGTAAGTTCTTGCAACAGGTCAACAACCCTCTTATTTTGATGGTCTAATAGCTAATATTTATGTAGAAACTTTTAATTGATATACACATATAAAATCATTCAGTGTTCTCAACAATTTCATGATTCAGCTATTCTGCTTTATACTATCAGATAGTGTAGTCAATAAGGTTTTCCAGGAAAATTTTGGTTTCAGAAATCTTGTTTCATTATTGTCATTAGCCATCAGTAACCAGATTTTCTACTATTTTAGCATTTGAATGTATCTTCTAGATCATCTCTACCACCAGTGTACCCCGAGTATACTACTTGTCTTAATTAAAAATTATTTTGTGAGAGATGGCGCAGAGGTTAAGAGCACTGGCTGCTCTTCCAGAGGACCCAGGTTCAATTCCCAGCAAGCAACCACATGGTGGCTCACAACTATCTATAATGAGATCTGGTGCCCTCTTCTGGCGTGTAGACACACATGTAGGCAGAACATTGCATACATAATCAAAAAACAAATCTTAAAAAAGCTTTTTTTTAAACTTATTTAAAGTTTATTATTATTTTGTTTGTTTTTTAAACTTAAATATAACTGCATCATATTTTTCCCTTCCCTTTCCTCTCTTAACTTTTCCCACATTCCAATCTCCCTCCTTTTCAAATTCACGGCCTCTGTTTCTTTGTTATTGTTACATGTATGTATGTATGTATGCATATGTATAAATATATGAATAAAGCTTGATAGGCTCATTTTGTGTTGCTTGTATAAATGATTTCAAGGCTGACTACTTGATGATCAATTGAGGGACTCATTCCTGAAAAGAGCTAATTTTCCAGTCCCAGCATTCCTGTAGTTTTTTGTCTAGTCATGGGGTGGTCCCACGGATTTCTTCCTTCTGTGTTAGCAAATCTGTTGGAGTTGTCCTTGTTCATATCATGTTTGCAGTATTGTTGAGGTACAATAAGTAAAGGTTCCCTCTCATTTCTGGGAAACAAAACCTCACAGCAGATTTCTGCATCCTCTGATTCTTAAACATTTTCTGCTCTGCCATCCACCATATTTCCTGAGCCTTAAATGCAGCTGTGTTGTAGATACCCTATGATCACTGTTCTCTACATTTTAACCAGTTGTGGGCTTTTTTTTAATGGTCTTTGTTACAAAAAGAAGCTTTTTTGGATGAAGGGTGGCAGCTACAGTTATCTTCCTGCCATGTGAATCTATCCTAATTTCTTTGTTCCAAAAATACAGTCCTATTAATACAAGGATTTTATTTTAGTGTATCTATCTTCCTATGCTAACCTTTGGTGAATTCTCCCCTTTGCAGCCCTTTTATCTCGGGTGGGTATTTTGCAACTGTCAATCCCCCTCCTCTATGGCAGAATCATCTATTACACCAGAAGTGGATTTCTAAACCAAAAGCAGTCAACACATATGTTGCAAGCTTAGCCTTTCTTGAAGCAATGGGCTTAGCCTGTTTACTTGCTTTTCTTGTCTGGGTAAACATGAACCATGGGAGAGGACATTTCCACACTCACCATAGGCTGGAGTGATGGTGGTAGTGACATCTATTATGGCTAAGTGCAGGAGAGTTAAGCAGAAGAAGCAAGTTGGGAGATGGAGAAGAATGGAGCACATACACAGAGAAAGATGTAACAAGAGAAAGAGAATATACACAGGAAATAAAGATAGCAGGATAGAAAGAGACATGGAAAGACACACTGACAAACTGGGTTCAGTTGTGCCTTCCTGTAATCCCAGTATATAGCAGACAGAGGCAAGTTGCTGGAGAGTTGGAGGCCAGCTTGGACTACATAACAAGACTGTATATTAAAAAGAGGGAATGAAGGAAGGGAAGAAGGATTGGTAACCTGAAACTAAGTAGATAAAGCTGCTCCTAGTGGCTTTTAGATTCCTGCATGTCCTGTTCAGGCTGCTTTTGTATTTATAATTCACCTTTTCCTTTGGAAAGATTTGATTCAACTCTGTTATTTGCTAGAAAAGCCAGTTTGAAATAGTTTCTAATATGCATTCTCAGTTAGATTTCAGGGACTTTGCCCATTTTAAATAGCAACAGGCAGAGTGATAAATGAAACATCAGTTTGCAAAGAACATTGTGATTTCTCTGAACTCCACAGCGTTCAGGTTAGATGCTCAGTTCATATTCTTCAGAAAGCTTTTGTAGAAGCCAGCTGCTATGTCAAGACTGCTCGGTAAACCTGAGCCGGAGGGGAAAAAGCCCATGCTTAAAGCTATTCTCAACAAACTGTCAGACTCTAATGCAGTGCTCATACCCATTGTGGGAGTGGACTGGGGCAAGTCATGTCAATGCATCTTCCCCCACATAGCTTTATTTACTAGCTTCTCTGCTAATCTTGCTCTTCTGGCAATACTTTCCTTGGAGAATTTACAATAGCATTGTCTCTATCATAGAATTTTCTACCCACTAGCTCTGTGCTAAGCCCTTGGTACACAGCATCTCACTGAATCCTCTCATAGCCCTGTGAAGTAGGTGTTACTGCCCTTTCCAGATAGGATTCAGGCACCTTAAAAAGCCTGGCCAGGGAAATTTGCCATCCTAAGTCAGGAAACACAGAGTGAGACAAGATGCAGAAATTGTGTTAGGTATCTGAGTTGTTGTCCTTGCCATATTAGTTTTGAAGATAGCCTGACTCTCTTGATTTGAGGAGAAACACGGGGTCAAATGTGTTCTTAGCAGCATGTCTTCACGTAGCTCGTGCCACTCTTCAGCTTCATTTTAAACCAAATGCACTGGAAGCTTTTACCTATCAGGTAGGCATCGCTCTCTCTTAAACAGGGAGAAAACAGATCCAAGGAAGATAAAATACTTCATGCAGAAATAATTAGTTCAGGTCCCTTTGCTAGCTCTCCTGCTTCTCCCACAATTTACTGCTTATCAATCAGATTTCCAATCGGAATTGATCTTCTAATTTCATAGCTCCATAGTTTTCCTTTGATTGCATCCTCCTTTAAGAATAGTGTCTTTAAGGACTTCTAACACAGCCTTAAACAAAAGGAGTAAGTGCAATGTTGTGCAGTTTTGACTTCTGAAATGGTGTGTCATAAAGTTTTATTTATTTGTTTATTTATTTATTTTTTGCCAATAGAATCCTCATCACCCACCATTCTGCTTCCTGGCTCTCTGGGCAATTTCTAATGTCCTGGGACACCAGACAAGTTATTGTGTTTTGTTTTGTTTTTAAGATTTATTTATTTATTATGTATTCAGTAGTTTGCCTGCATGTGTGCCTGCAGGTCAGAAGAGGGCACCAGACCTCATTACAGATAGTTATGAGCCACTATGTGGTTGCTGGGAATTGAACTCAGGACCTCTGGAAGAGCAACCAGTGCTTGCAACCTCTGAGCCATCTCTCCAGTCCCCAGACAAGTTATTGTTAAAATAAGGAACAAAAAGCAGTTATAATTCTTAGTCTAGAGTATTTTATAGGTGCTTCTGCTCCCACACCAACGAATGTTTGAGTGTGTCTCTGTTTATTATTATTATTTTTACTATTACTATTTTATTTCCTACAGTCAAAAACCTGGATGATCACCTACTCAAAGACTGAGGTTGACTAACTGGAATATTCACGCTGGTAATCCCAGCATTCCAGAGGAAGAAGAAGGAGGATCCGAAATGCAAGGTTATCCTCTGCTACATAGCAAGTTTGAGGCTAGCCTGGGCTAGAGAAGACCCTGTTCCAAAAAGCAACAGAACAAAAAAAGTCACACATACTACCATATTACCATATAAGGCCTACAAGATCTCCTAAGTATGCAAAGAACTGGCAACAGGTTCTTTAGACATACGCATTTATAAGGTATGTTCAGAGAGCCAGCTCACATTACTCAGAAGGTGGAAATAATCCAGATTCCACCAACTGACGTAAGAACAGATAAGCAAATTGTAGAACATCTCTACATGGCCAAAGAAAGCAATGAAGTGTGATGCATACTACAACCTGGACCAGCCTTGTCTGGATTCTTTGACCCAGACAAGACCAGGCTCCTTGGAGCAGGCCTGTGATCACAGCTACTAGGGAGACAGGAGGTTTGTAGGTTCAAAGACTGCCTGGGCTACAGAGCGAGTTCCAGGCCAACCTGGGCAGCTTAGTGAGAACCTCTCCCCCACCTGCCCCCGCCCCTCCAAAAAGGCACATGACTCCACTTATATGAAATACACAGAAACACAAATCTATAGAGACAGAAAAGAGATGGTTTTCAGGGACCAGGCAAAGGAGTGACTACTTAATTGGCGCAGGGGTTTCCTTCTGATGGAACCGTTCAGAATCAGGAGGTGAAGTGGTTATTGCTGGCTATTCTAAGTGTAATAAACGCCAATGAATTGTTTGTTTTTAAATGGTAAGTTTTATACTTTGTTGAGCTTCATCTCGCTTCAAAAGGAAAAGTTTAACGACCCCCTGTTTGCCCTTCTCTGGGCTTGGAATCTTCTTAACAGATCCACAGCAAAAAGAAACGCTAGTCCTCATCCTTGGGGGAGGGGTAAAGGCCCTTGTCCGATGAAGGGGCCTTTGCCCCGCAGTTGTTTAAGCCGCGGTGCTTTCATCGCAGCGTGCCTCGGGTCCTTCTGGGTCGGCACACAGGGTCTGAGGTCGGTGGGCACAGCCCGGGTGCTTGCGGGAGGGAGAGCGCACACCCCCACTTAGGAGACACATCCCGCCGATTAAAACCCCAAAAGTTGGCGGTGAACTCCGAGTAGGAGGGGGTGCCGTGCCCGGCATCGTGGAGTTCCCGAAGAAGAGGGCCCACGTCAGTCAGGAGGCTTGCGCTAACTCGTGCGGGCGACTGCCACAGCCCCGGTGCAGGAAAATGCTTTCTTTTGTTGTTGGCGGAGACCGGCCCCTTCCAAAGCCGCTCCCGGGCCAAGGTGGGCAGTGCGGCGGGCCCGCGGCTCGGGGAGGTGGGGGCTGCGCGGGGCCGCGCTCCCGCCCTCGGAGGCGCCCGGGGAGCGGCGGGCGGCGGCGCGGGGCTTTGTGGCCGCGGTGCGCGCGGCGGGGCCTGGCCGGCCGGGGGCGCGCGGCCGCCCGGCGCCTGGAGCCCGCGGCCCTGCCGGCCACCCAGCCCGCCGGAGCGACCCAGGCCGCCGCGCCCGCGCCTCCCGCGCCCCTCCCCGGGACCCGCGGCCGCCGCGCCGCTGCTGCAGGTAGGAGGCTGCGGCCGGGAGGGCCGCGGCGGGCCCCGGGGAGCGGGCGGAGCGGGAGCGCGGGGATCTGGCGGGCTCCCGGGCCGAGCCGCCGCGCCCTCCTCCTCCCTGCAGGCCGACGGCCGCCCGCGCGCGCCGCGGTGCCCCGGGAGCCCGGCTGGCCTGCGCGTACAAAGCGCCCGCGCGCGGCCCTCGCAGACGCGCTGGAGCTCCGGGAGGGGGCCCCGGAGCCCTGGGCCCGGGAGGCGCCGGAGGGCTGGGGGGGACCCAGCTGCTCCGGCGGTGCCTTGGTCCTCACATCCCCACTGTGCGGGGAACTGCGCTCGCCGCTTTCCCGTACTTGTCTCTATTGAGACCCCCTGCCTCCGGTCCGGTCCGGAGATATAATGGGCTGGGTGCCTCCTTCGGAGGATCTTAGGAAGAAAGAGCGCATCACATCCCGGCCCGACTGACCTTGGGGAAGCTCCTTTACTACGAGGCTGCTGGGTTGATGTTTTTATAATGGGGGAGTAGGGTGTGATGTAATTCCCACCCCCAGATACTATTGTGAGAGATAATGTGTATCTGCTGATAGCTAATTTTAAGCACTTCATGTCCCAGGCCCTAGGTCCTAAACAGTTGCCATGAATTATTAAATCACTGCTCTGGCATTGATAGCTCTGTAAATTACAGGAAGAATTTTTATATTGGAGTTAAGAAACAAGAATTTAGCCTCCTGTTCTGATTATAGAGCATGGATGTTTCGTCGGCGTTCTAACATTTACAGTACGGATGTTTTGCAGTACTTAGGAGAATGGCCCAAGGCTAGAGACGTATTTTCACACATTTGAAACTGCAGCTGGGATAATAGGGCCTGAGTTGTGTGGGGGCTTTGGCATGTCAGGAGAGACCATGAGTGTGTGGTTACACAGGAAATTGTTGAACGTTAATAAAATAGTTCCTGAGTTAGGATTGAGGACAGCAATGAGAGTTTGAGGCCAGAGAGGAAGAAAAGGAATGGAGAAAAAGAATTCCAAAACCTGGAGATAGATGGAGGTCGTCCATTTCCTGTCCTGCCTCAAGCTGCATCTTGAGAAAGGTCTGTTCTGAGGGGGGAAGAGGAGAGGTCCTGAAGAAACATCAGAAGTTGTCTCTCTTTACTCCTGCAACCGGGCGAGCGTGTTCAGATGACGTGCAGGCGCTGGCCTTAGGCCTGGCAAAGCGTTGCACGGCTTAGGATGCAATGGTTCCTAGTCGATGTTGCAGGAGATGAAGGGACCAAGCAACCCTCGAGGTTGATAAGATGCTTAGAATACCGAAGCCTAACTGCTGTGAGGAAGGGGAGCTCCCTCTGCTCTTCACTTGCTTACCGGAGACAGTGGGGTTGGAGAAAGTTTTGAGTTTCAGTTTGGAGTGGGGAGAACTGAAAGGGTCGGTACCCTGAGTGAAAAAAAAAAAAAACAAAAAAAAAAAAAACCGAGGAAGACAGGAAATGTCCAGGGCTGCAGTAGGGGGCAGGGCAGTAAGGAATGGAGCTGGGCTCCCTTGCACTGTCTGCGGGAAGCATGGCCTGTTCTCAGCCACCAGGGAAGCACCCTGCCCTCTCCAAACTTCTTACCCAGTGCCACTATGAGTGAGCAGGACAGACTTCTTGGATAAAGGAGTTTTGTTTTAAACTAGGACCTGGGGGAGGATTTGGAGGTACACAGAGGTGGCAAGTGTAACGGATAATTACGGTAGTGGAAAGAGGAAGTGCTTTAGGGGAGATAGCTTGGCTTCATCCATTTACCTGCTATCTCTCACCTGTGTGATTATGATATATGTGTGTGAGAGAGAATATGATTTTTTTTTCCCCAAGTAATTGGCAGGAAACTCAAACAGCACTTCACTGTATTTCCTGGCTATAGGACATTCGTTCAAAGAAATGTCTCCGGAGTGCCAGTCCTTTGCTGAGTCATGTGCTACATGCTGAGATGCAGATGACTCAGAAATTATATATTACCTTAGGAGTTTCCCATCTCAGAGAGGGAGATGGCCACAAAGGGCAAATCACAAGCTATGTGGGAAATGCTACTGGTTGACGTTTACGATTAACAACGTGTTTGCAGGAGGGTGGGCTCATTTTCTAGAGACGCAGGGCCAGTGTGCTTCAATGAGATGAGTCTGAGCCCTTATGGCAGCAGATTCTGAGTGTTCCGTGACCTGCTGCCTTTTATCTCATTCATGCTTCCAAGTTTCAGCTGTGACATTCTCCTTAAAAAGACAGTTGTATTGTACATATAACTTGTAAGCTACTTTTTCGGTAGAGTCTGGAATGTTCTACAGTAGTCATGCTTTCAGTGTTGAATGAGTGAATTATTAAATAGATAGCTAGCAAGAGGAAGAGAATAGTGAGTAGGGGATGAAGAAAAGCCAGAGCTAGGTAGCGAAACATCGGCTCTGGGGATCGCAGCATCCAGCAGAGATGACTGGATGTGGACCAATTGAGAGAGCAGCCACAAGACCAGATCATATCTAGGCTTGCAGATGCGCAGCAGAAATCCACCAGGGAAGCCTCAGTGAGGTAGTCAGCTAGAGTTGCCAAGCAAAAGTCCCAGGTGGTGTGGGATCATATCCTCAGGTAAAAGAACAAACAGCAGCAGATAAAGAACATAATCAAACCGGGAGCTTACAACTGTATAGCAGAAACTAATTGTGGAAGTTGAGGCGGTCAGCTGGAGTTCCCAAATGGGACAGTCCTAGGCTAGAGGGTCCTCTGCATCCTCTCCAGGATGAGCATTCTCCAGATGAACTTCTAGCTTCAAGTTCAGTTAACTTGGTTACAAATTGTTTATCTCCTAACTGTTTTCAAGGATAAAATGTGGCTTGCTGTTTTGCTTGTTACAGAGTGAGCTCCCTGCTTGGAGGAGACAATGGAGGGCCTCCCCACTCCTGAAGTCAGCTTCCCCCAAGCTTAAAGAGGGGAGGACAGTTAAGCAGTGTAATGTATGTCACACTGTTCAAACTCATTTGGGAAGGACAGATGTTACGTATGAGCAAGCATGTAGGCACTAGTTCCAGCAGGCTTTAGAACAATTACATGGGAGCTGGGTGTGAGGAATGAAATGGGAACTGAACAGAGCTTGGGGCAAAGATTACAGGCAGAAGGAGTCCAACATAAACCAAGTCAAGAGAAGGTATAGAAAATGTGAGAGCATAAAGGTGAGTTTGGGCTGATTAGGTTGAAAGATACACGAGGTGGGGCCGGTGGAGGAGGTGCTTATACTCAGGCGGGATCTAGAAAAGCCCTGAGTGCTGTGTGAGGAGTTTGGGCTTGTTTCATTACTTAGAAAGTGGAAGAGATGCCACAGGGTACAAGCAGGGGTGTGTCACGAGCACTGTACTTTAGGACTCTCTCTCCTGCGGTTGTGTAGAGGACAGACACATTGGACATCTGGGAGACCAGGGAAAGGTCTAATAGAAGATGTGAGCAGTGAGAACAGGGGAGCCGGAAGTGGACATTGAAGTTGACCGTGGGATGAGTTTTGTCGCTACCTGTACGTGTTGGAGAACATGCTGAGGTTCTTGGCTCATACCCTATGAGGTTCTGGGTATGGCTGAAATCACTAGTCGTCATGAGACTAGGAGGTGTGTGGGGGGGAATAATTAGTATGGCTTTAGCTCTCTGGAGAATTGGTAATTTCTGAAGTACCCACATGGGACAGCAATAGAGGAAGTTGGTAGAGAAATAGCAATATGTCTGAACAAACCCTGAGCATCTACTGTGTGTGAAAGAGGCCCACAAAGTGTAGTTCCCCCTCGACAGAGCAGATGGATCTTGGCGTGGAGAAATTGTTCGGAGGCGCAGTGGTAAGAGCTGACTACTCCATAGCCCTGGGCTAGAGCAGACCTGAGAGTCAGTCTTCTGAAGTGGTTGGTGGGAGTGAAGGAGAGTGTCCTGGCTGAGACAAGCAGGATGGCATGAGGCACCCCAGAAGGGCACCTTCTGCATGTCAGAAGCACTTCCCGAAGGGGAGGCATTAGTAATGAATCTAAAGGTATTTCAGGATTGCCTGGGCGGGGGCTGGTGTAGGATGGAGCTGTGGCAGAGAGGGAGGAAGGAGTCAGCACTTTAAGAACCCTCATCTGGTTTAAAGATGGGTTTATGTAAGTGGGAGTACAGGGTGGGGGAGCTTGCCTTAAACACAAGGCTGGGTCCATTCTCAGTCACACTCAGACATAGATGGCAAAAAGAGACACATTCTAGGAGAGAGTGGGGGAAGGGACAACACATTAGAAGGAGCAAGGTCAGTGCTGATGCCAGGCCCTCTAAAAAGAAAAGAAAAAGAAAGAGGGCAGAGGGGAGGAAAGGGTGTTGGTGAGTGGCTATCCTGGGCAGATAGGTTTGAGCATAAGATGACAGCCATAGTTATCATGGGCCCCTGAAAAACTGCCATTTCTACTTCCTTTAGGGCTTTTGTGGTATTCTCAAGAAACCAGAAAACTGTAATTTCCTGCTTAATCCCTTATCAAAAAGAAATATTTTGGATAGTAAAACGTGTAGCTATGATTAGTTAAAAAGAAAGAGAGGAAATACCAGTGGCAGTCAGCTGTGTGGCAACATGTAGTCAGCAAATACTTATCGAGGACCTGCGGCTTGGTGGACGGTCTACGAGACTCCGGAGAACTGACCACTGGCCTTACCTGCTTCACCCGGAAGCACTTCATGCATAAACTTAAACCCGTGTATGGTCTTAAAGGACTGTTTGACGTGCCAGGATCGTTTCATTGTGTTGTACAGTATCTTATTTCACTGGTCCAAAGCCCTACTAGCTTTACGAATAATAAGAAATGCCACCTGTGTGTCTTTGGTGGCGGGCTGCGGAAATTAGGTTGCAGAGAAACGGCTTCTCACCTGGACTGCCAGTCCTGAGTGGGAACACCTGCTGTAGCTGTGGTTTAGCGAAGAGGACCTGTCAGGGAGGGAGGAGGCCTTGCTGCGTGTCTTGAAATAAGTGTCAGAGTGCCCTTAAGTTTTCAGATGTGACATCAGTCAGGTTTCTGTCACTGTGCCTAAACTCTGAGCTAATTGGTTTATAAAAAGAAAAAGGCCTGGGTTGGGGGTGTAGCTGAGCAGCAGGCACTTGCCCGCATGCATGAAGCCCCGGGTTTAATCCCTAGCACTGAAGTTAGGAATTAGGCGGTAAAGGTTATCTGGGCTTATATTTTTTGTTTGTTTGAGGCAGAGTCTGTGTAGCCTTGACTAGCCTGAAAGTTGCTGTTTCGATGAAGGTAGCTTTGAACTCATAAAGATCCGTCTGCCTCTGCATCTTGAGTGCTGGGATTAAAGGCGTGTGCCACACATCTGGCTAGGCTCATGCTTTTTGAGGTCTTCATTCATTCATTCAGTTGGTCCTGTTGGTTTGGGACTGTGGTAGGTGAGTATGTCAAGGGAAAATTGCTTATCATAGGCCAGGGAGCAAAGAGAAGATGAGGAAGGGGCTGGAGTTCCTCTCACCTTCAGGTGCACACTGCCTGTGTCCCGAAGTCACTTCACTGGCTCCACCTCTGAATGGTTCCAGTCTTCCTGAGAATGTTAAGCTGGGCACCAGCTTCAACGGAAAAAGCTCTGGAGAACACTTACATCCAAGTCACGGCAGCTGGCATGGCGGGGGAAGGGTTGAGGATACCTCACAGAGAAGGACACCTTAATAGGAAGATGTGGGGAAAGAGCTTGGAAACAAACCATGAACTTTCAGCAGCAGGCTTTCCCTTCCCTGGTCCCCAAGAAGCCCTTACTTGTGCCAAGCCTTAGATTTCTCATTTGTGAAGAAAGAAAGATTGGATGAGGTCCTTTTCTTTCTAAAGTTTTGATATGCTAGGATGTGTGTTATTTCAAAGAATGATTATTTTCAAGATGTTGAATCAGGAGATAGAATGGTAATAAGAAATAGCTTTTGCTTTTAAAGACAGATGATAACCTGTGGACAGGCCTCCACGGGAAGAGCAGGGAATTCCCTGAACCACCCACTGCTTCCACGTATAGTGCAGTAGTTCTTTATGTCTCCCAAGTTGTGATCCTGTTTTGTTCTGATGCTAATTTGTTTCTAGTAGGCGTTAAGGTTCTTATTGCAGGAACAACTCTGTCCTGGGGTAGAGTCCTGGGCACTTCTCTGCCACTGTTTCTCACACTGCTTTGTCACCACTCTGTGCCACAGATTTCAGTGCTCTGTTACATTTTTGTGGGACTGCTGTCTCTCCACCTTCGGGGGCATCGTTCTCATTGCTGCCAGCTCAGGACTGTTGCTCTTTCAGCCACATGCATCTCAGTGCCTTTGCATTCTTTTTCTCACTTACCCTGTGTGTGTGCTGACACAGCGCATCCTTTAACATAGTCCTTTGTAAGGGTGCAGATTTTTCTTTTAAAGAATCTGAACTACCCCCTTTGGGTCTTTGTGTTCACATCCTTTACTATCTTAGAGGTCTAACTCAGAGAGAGGGCAGACCCACTCTTCCCTCCCCTGAGCAGCCAAGGCACATGGTCCTTTGTTATGGTGTCTGTTCCTGAAAGCCATTCCTTTCAGGCATCAGCTTGTCTTCCCAAGGTGTGGGGTTCCACTTAGCTTTGTGTCTAAACTACAGCTGAAGCATGTATCTCTCATAGATTATTTTAGAGCAGTGCTCAGCCTTCTGTAGGAGTGCATTCTGTACTGGTTAATTTTTTTTCTGTGTGAAATAAGCTGGTAAACATGTTTGTGTATACAGTATATAGATCATGCTACTTTGGAAACCGTTTGAAATGGGCGCAAAATGGAGAAAGAACCACAGTGCACTGGAGCTCTGGACTTGCTGTGTACTCACTCTTTTGGCCTTAGTGTGGGTTCAGGGCTATGAATCCTTCTCACACGTGATGCACTGGCCTGCCCAGGGTGCACAGCCTGAATGTTGGTCAGGATATGAGCCTGGATTCTCTGTATCCTCTATCTTGCTTCCTTTCACCTCACCACAGGAGCCGGCTAATTACTGTGCTGACCCCTGCCTGAGGTCTCCATCCCAGCTCTTCAGTTACAAGGATTAACTTCAGAGAGTGACCTCCCCCTCCCCCACTGCAAACAGCAATGGAAACAAAATCTTTGCCATTTCTCTAGATTTTGCTCAGGCCTTAAGACTTAGTTTCACCTTAAAAATCACAGACTGTCATATCAGTCTTTGGTTGCCATAAAAAACACCACAGATTGAGCTGAACACAGACTTTTTTTCCCTTACATTTCCAGAGGATGAGAAGTGCAAGATTAAGGTGTTAGCGAGGAAGGTTGCATTGTGAGGCCCTTGTCTTGCTTGTCAGTTGTGGCCATGCGATAGTACGCTCACCTGCCCCCCTTTTTGTCCACAGGGGAAGGGAGAATGTGTAAGGTCTCTGATATCTCTTCGTAATAGGGCACTATCCCTGGTGGACCAACGGCTCATACTTAGGGTCTCCTTTAATCTTAATTCTTTAAATGTCTAATCCCTAGTGTAGCTCCACTGGAGTTTAGGATCTGGCAGAAGTTTGGTAACATACAGTCATTCAAAACAGCTGCCTTTTCCTTTTAAGGTGAATATTGAATGAACCAGTATTTGGCCATCAACTTCTGATGGTTTAGTCAATGTTAGTGTTTTGGGAATTGTGCTAATCATTTCCTCCTTGTTCTTTTATGATATTAGAATTGTGCTCTTTTATTTAGACCTGTCTTCAGATCTTTGCCAAGCCCCAGGGGAACTTTCACTGCATTTGGATTTTGCTGTTTTATTGACCATTTTTACTTTAATGCAGCTTTTAGTGTGCTTTAACACAGATTTGTTATATATATATATATATGTATATATATATATATATATATATATATATATATATATATATTCTGTGTGTTGCTGGTAGTCTTAGACCTATATAAAATGTACATATGCACTTTTTGTCCACCGGGGCCCGCTTGTGAGGGTCACTGGGCTGTTGTTGGACTACAGCCATGATGAGAATGAGTACTATACCAGCAGAACAGCATCCATAAGGAGGGATTGTTACCGAGCAGAGCAGGGCCAGGGAAGGCAGCAGAAGCTCATGCATCAGAGAAGGCTTGCTGTATTGCCATCTGTAATGTATTATGGACATAGTGGAATAGTTTTAAGCTATATTGTGCTTTGGGGGTCTCAGTAATTCCAGTGATGAGCTTTGCCGGGGAGATCTCTTACTTGGGAAGTTGTTTGTTTGATGAGACTGTCAGTCAGGTGCTCCTGTAGGATGCCAGCCTACCCCTGGGGTGTGGACCACTCTGAGGCTCTACATTATTTCTGTACAGTAAGCTGTACCAGACAGTTTCTTATCAGATCAGCTGGAGGAATTATTTCATAGCTGTGATTAGACTGAGTGAGGAGTGCTTCGGTGAGAGAGGGTGTGGGTCCTCAGTTTAAGAGAGAGAGAGGAGGCAATGGGCAAGGGGAGTGAAAGAGAGCAGAGCCAACAAATGGAGATGGGCAAAGCCGACACAGCTCCCTCAAGCTGCCCTATCATTGGACTTTTGGTAGCAGACCACTGTATTGCTAAGTAATATCATTTTAGCCGGGAGTAGAGATCATCACTAGATCTGAAGTGAGAGAATGAGGCAGAGCAGAGGGTGTGGACCTTAAGGACATGTGCTGGCATTGACTCTTGGTTCTGCCACTTATTTTGTCTGTGATCATGGCAGGTTCCTGGGCCTCAGTTTTCTTATCTTGGAAATAGAAATAATAATTACTTTGTAGAGTTAAGCAGCCTACTTTACAAGACTGTTTGAAATCCACAAGGAAACTTTGGGGTACAAAATCTTGGGCTTATACCAGAATCCCCTTTAGCTTGCTGTAGAACATAACCACATGGCCCAGTGAGGCCTGGTGTTCTACGAAATTAAGCAAAGTAAATTAGCAACTCTGGTTGTACTTAGCTAGTGATTAAATAACAGTTTAGTTAATAGGCTGTTAATGGTCCCCAGGTGTTGGTAATTCTGGGTATTTGCTTTTGAGAGCAGTTGTATTATTTCTTCTGGTACTTAGATTTTTCTTTAACAGAAAAATTGAAGTGCAACGGATGAAGCTCTCAAGAGCGATTTAGGGGAAGATGAAATGATATACGGCACATAAAGCATTTGGTGTACAGTCTAACCCACAGAAAGACCTCAGTAAAACTTATCTGCTCTTATTGGGGCTCAGCTGGCCACCCTTATGGCAGAAGTCTTTGTGAAATTTAGACCCCCACCCCCACCACCAAACCCACCCCTTTCCATCACCACCTGATGGCAGCCTGTGGTCGTGCACACATTGCAAGGAAGAATCCTCAAATTGCTCGACAGTTAATGTCAGCTCTACCAAGTGTCACAGGGACTGAACCTCAAGAGCGTGGTTTGTTCGCCGGAGAGCTGAGATCGTTAAGCAAGAAGGGACTGTTTGCCTCCACAGCCAGCGTAGAACTAGAGTGCTGGCAACAAGAGCAGAGGCAGTGAGCAGGCAGCTGTGCTGGCACACTGTTTAAGGGATGTAAGTCAACACCGCAGATTACAGAGGCATTCTGGAGGCTTCCATTCTTTGAGGCAGCAATTTATTTTCTAGAGATTTTAAAAAAGAAATAGTCAAGGTAAAAGAAATATTTGTTTAGAAAGAATACATATACACATAAATGCTGCATGTAAAATAGCTTTCCACCTAACAGAAAAAAAAAACAAAACAGGGAGTGAAACCTTTTTCATTTGTGAATTAGAAATCTTACTCCTTAGAGCAGCAGTTCTTAAACAGTGGGGGACACGCTGGAAAATAGACATATTGTGTCTCCTGCGGCAGAGGCATTGGTGTGGGGAGGCAGAATGGCTCTGGGAGCTGTCAGTTTTTTAGACGAACATACATTGTACCCACTGACTTGATAATAAAAGCTCTAAAATTATATGTATACATATATATTATGATAAACAGAAAGCTGGACACAGGCTTGTTTTAAGATAGAGGCGATATGAACAAGGGCAGCTATCCCAGACCTGTGTTGGCAAATTTTAGTTGGGGGAGCATTGGTTTGTAGTAAATAGACACACTGATGAAGATGAAGAATTAATTTCAACCTGTGGGGGAAGAAGGAGTCGGTTAGGGTGCCACTAGGAAGCTACGAAAGTGATACAATCAAAAGCACAGGCTTGAAAGTTTAAGGGGCCACTTAAATATCCCCTTATTTGGCTTTGCTGAAGGTCTGAGGCCAGCCTGTCTCTGACACCTGTTGAGTTGTCTTTGTAACTCTGGTACCCCCTGTGCCCCATGTGGCAGTGAAGAGGGAAGCGTGCTGGGGAGGGCCTAACCCTTCCCGGTAGTTCTCATTGCAAGCCTGCCTGGGGACGAGTTGTAGAGCATTGTACAGGGCCTGATCAGATTCTGTTGCCCTCGTTTCAAGTCCCAGTTTCAAGGCTTTCTATCTGCCTGGTCTGGGCCAGCCTCAGTCGCATACAACTGGAGGAAACCCTCAGCAGGTATCGTGTGTGAAAAGGTGGCTTAAATTTCGATTTTTATAGGATAGTTTTTAAGATTAAAAAAAAGCATGTATGTGTGTGTGTGTGTGTGTCTGAGTGTGTGTGATGTATGTACCACATGTTGTGCTGGTGCCTGTAGAAGTCAGAAGAGGACATTGGATCACCTAAAGCTTGAATTATAGTTGGTTGTGGGCTGCTCCCCAACTGAACGCTGCTGAGCACTGAGAACTGAGCCTGGAAGAGCATCAAGCACTCTTAACTGCATAGCCATCTCTCCAGTCCGCATAATGTGATTTAAAAAAAAGCCATTGACTACATGAGACCTTGCATCAAAACAGGGGGAAAAAAAGCCACAGTCTTTTCCATGTATACATATGTGTGTGTGTGTGTATATATATATATGAAATCTCAAACACACATAATGAGAAAACAACCTAATGAACTTGGTGTCACTCATGGTGTTCAGGTGACGTCAGTTCTCTCTATCAGGGCCGCTTTCAAGGTGGTCCAGTTCTTTTGATGAGAAGTGGGCATTTCTAATGGACTAAATAATCAATACCTTGATGCTTGCCCATTACTCTGAAAGATCAGAGGCTTAGTGAACGTAAGACAGTCCAGGGTTGTTTTGGTCCTCTCCAGCAGGGGAATATCACCGTGCTGCTGTTCCTGTCCCTGCTGTGGCTTATATCTGCTCTCATTTATGTGAGGGATTCATCTTACAGAAAATTTCTTTCGAGCAGAAGAAGGGGGAACCATGTAGGCTTCACACACGTCAGGGCAGTAAGGCGTTTCTGAAGTACTGGAGGGTGGAAGGTGCTTACTCAGCATCTTAGAGGCTGGCGAGGTGACTTAATGGGTCCTGGCAATCTGAAATTGCCCAAGGTCCAAGGAGTAATCACAGAACAACACTGAGGACACGAGCCTTCTGGGACAAAAAGATCCCAGACTCGCCTGCTGTGTCGCTGTCTTTGTGCCCTGGACAGTCTATGCACGTCAGCTTTTTGGCCCTTGGTTCCCTCAGTCTTGGGAGGAGCAGTGTACTTTGCCTCAAAGTACACAGACTCAATTCTGAAATTAAAGAACTTGTTATGTAAGACTGTAGACATTTAAAAGCAGCCTCAGACCTGATGGGTCACAGAGTTCACCTCTCGTTTTTTGTTTTTGTCTTTTCTTTTTGGGACATGCTCGCACACTGTAGCCTAGACTGGTTTAGAACTCACTGTGGGCTCCAACTCCCAGCAGCCCGCCTGCCTTACCTGCCTCCTTAGTAATAGTGGGTTCTAGGTGTAAGCTACTGTAGCTGGCTTCCACAGCTCATTCTGAAGAAGGACCTGGCTTTGCCTCCGGTGCATCACCTAGGCCAAGGATACAAAACAAAAAATAACAGGGATGAAGCTGGAGAGCTGGCTCAATGGTTAGGAATGCCTGCTCCTGCAGAGTACCTGGTTTGAGTCCCAGCACCCACGTGGTGGTTCACAACTGTCTGTAAATCCATGAGACCCAGCTCCCTCTTCTGACCTCCCTGGACACCAGGCATGAGTGGTACATAGACATATATGCAGACAAAAACACACCCATAAATAAATCTAAAAAAATAATTAAAATAAAAATATCAGATATCTGTGGGTCCCCGAGGAAAGGGAACAGGGGCTGTCTCTGACATGCACTCTGGTGCGTGCTCCTCCATCACTTTCCCCCTGGTGGGATGCCCTTGCAGGGCCACAGAGGAAGAGGATGCAGGCAGTCCTGAAGAGACTTGATAGTCTGTGGCCAGCTGGTAAGGGAGGAGGGCTCCCCTTTTCTAAGGACTAAGGGAGGAGTATAGGAGGAAAGAAGAAGAAGGGAGGATGGGACCCGGAGGAGACAAGGGAGGGGGTTATGATCGGGATGTAAAGTGAGTAGATGAAGTGAAATAAAATTGTAAAAACATATCAGATATCCAGGAACAATTTCTTTATGATTCCTAAATCTTGGAAGTGCTTTTATATGACTTGATCTGTCTGATTTAGACAGTGGCCTCCCTTTCCTTCATCTGTGCTAAAGAAAAATAAATAAGTTGAGCGAGCTGTTTATTTCCAAAGCTGCCTGACATTTGGGGACTATGCAGTTCCTTACATTAAGCAGAGATAAATTAGGAAATTAGAGTGCTATGTAGGTGTCACAAAGACTCCTGGGAAATCAACTTGAATATGAAATCCCACTGCTCAGTAAGGTTCTGAATGTTTTCCTGTGACTCAGCATTAGTGGAAAAGAAGTTACTTGCCTCCCTTTAAAGAAGGGAACCGAATTAGGGATGAAGCCTCAGTGATGTGACAGTTTTGTGGGTTTTTTTTTTTTTTTTTTTTTGCTAAAATTGCTAATTCCTGCTTCAAATTTCCTTTTGCAGGCTAGCTAGCGACCAGGAGAAATAGAGTGGAAAATGCAAAACAACGAAATTATTAAGCCTGCCAAATACTTCTCAGAGCTGGAGAAGAGCATCTTGCTTGCTTTAGTAGAAAAGTACAAGTATGTGTTGGAATGTAAGAAAAGCGACGCGCGAACTATTGCCCTCAAGCAGCGTACCTGGCAGGCACTGGCGCACGAGTACAACTCTCAGCCCAGCGTGTCGCTGCGGGATTTCAAACAGCTGAAGAAGTGCTGGGAGAACATCAAGGCTCGGACCAAAAAAATTATGGCCCATGAGAGGAGGGAGAAAGTGAAGCGCAGCGGGAGCCCACTGCTGAGTACCCACGTCCTGGGGAAGGAGAAGATCGGCAGCATGCTGCCGGAGCAGCTGTACTTCCTGCAGAGCCCACCCGAGGAGGAGCCCGAATACCACCCGGATGCTGCCGCCCAAGGTACCCCTCCCCGTGCAGGGGGCTGCACAGGCTGCAACAGCTTGGCATTGGAATTGTAAAACGCTTCGCATTTACGGAACTTGTAAGAAAAGTTGATATCAGACTGGGCTGTTACATAGGGCATCCTGAGCAGAAGCACATGGTTTCATTTCTATGCTGTCTCCCTTAGAGATGATTACTGCTCAACCATAAAGAGCTGACTATGTATCATGCTCATTAATGAGGTACTCTGTTGCTTTGCTCAAACTACCTTCAGTTTATTAAAGGATGGAGATCTCTATTCATTCACTCAGTCTTTTAAAAAGTTATTTTTGAGGACCTACAGTGTCAGGTACTATGCTAAGTCATCCAAAAGGCCATCCTAAATGAGTAAACTAGTTCCAATTTTAAAACAAAAGCACAGAGGTTAGTGGCTGGAGAAAAGGCTCAGTGGTTCAGAGCACTTGCTCTCTGCAGAGGACTAGAGGTCAGTTCCCAGGACCCACACTGGGCAGTGTAACTCCAGCCTCTGGGATCAATACCATATTCTGGCATGTGCAGTCACCCACCTGCTCGTATGCATAGCCACATAGAGGCCTACACACAGAAAGATAAATTAAAGAAATAAAAACCTTAAAGCAATGCATCAAAAATTATAGAGGCTAATAAAGCAAGCACCCTTTTAGCATTCACTCAGATTCACACCAATATTTTCACCTACTGTGATCATTGTGATCCAAAGTTTTTGTTATTTGTGGCATTCTAGGGGTCTAGAGAAATTCTAGGGACAAAAATTAAATTCTAGCATACTCTTGTGAAAAAAAAGAGAAAAAAGAGTCACACATAATTCTTAAGGGAGGAAGAGACTTTTATGAAGATACAGTGGTAACTTGTAGTGTTAAGTGCTTGGCATCAAGGAGTGCCTCCTGTCTCCAGGCAGGCAGAGAGTGGAAGGTTGGTCGGGGTGCTCCAGGCTGCAGAGAGGTGCTCCAAGGTCCCAGCAAGCATTTGCCTGGGAAATCAGCTTCTTAGCTTACAGAACACTGGATCCAGGGTCCCCAGAGCAGGTGGAGCAATAAGGGACTGGCTTCTGTTAATTAATAGGGCATAAGAAACTGTCCGAAGCCAAGAATGTGGTGTAGAGTGAGAAAGGTGATTACCACGTGAGACAAACATATACTTTTGATTAATACTTTCCCCCTATGGGCAGATCATCCCAGGAAGCTAAATTATGGCACAAAACTGATTGCTAATCATTTGGTCAAGGTTAAGTCCAGGCTAGTAGGCTGGGTGACCACTGTGGTCTGTGTCATGGACCTTATGTATCATTTCCTAAGGTAGGAGACTTGTTTCGATTCTTGGGTTCCCACATCAAGCTAACTGTTGGCAGATACAGTTTTTGTGGGCCCTGCCAGCTCTCTTAGCTCCCCCTCCCCCGCTGATTCTGTGGGCATGTGCTTCCTTTGCTGATCTTTGTGGCTTTTGTCACTTTTCTGTCGTGGCCACAGAGTATTCAGAGTGGTGTTGCTTGTCACCTGGCCAACTTCCCTTGGGCCCTGTGCTGAGGAAGATACTCATGTGTGTGCCATTTACTTAGTAAATGAGTGTTCTAGATTGTTGTGTGCCAGTGTTCTAGCTATTTTTATTTTTATAAATTACATTTATGTTGGGGGCATTGCACATGTGATGGTCAGAGGATACTTTTGGGAATTAGTTGTCCTTCTGTTGTGAATCCTGGGGATTGTACTCATGTGTCAGGCTTGGTGACAATGAGCCATCTCACCAGCCGTTACACGGTTGTACTTGGGGAACAAAATATCTTTTTTCCACACATTTAAAATCAAAGGTAGGGTCTAGAGATTTCATCTCATGACATTTTATTTTCTTCCCTTTGGAAAAAAAAAATGCAATTCATTTACTCAAATAGAAATTTCAAGCAAGAAGGAAATAAAATATGGACCTTATCTTTTGTCTTCCTTCCCTTCTTTTCTTTCTTTTTTCTTCCCCCACACCTCTTTCTGAGACAGGGTTTCTCTGTGTAACCCTGGCTGTCCTGGAACTCACCCTGTAGACCAGGCTGGCCTCCAACTCACAGAGATCCACCTGCCTCTGCTAGGTTAAAGATGTGTACCAATACCCCCTTCCTTCCTCCCTTCCTTCCTTCCTTCCTTCCTTCCTTCCTTCCTTCCTTCCTTCCTTCCTTCCTTCCTTCCTTCCTTCTCTATTTCAGATTTAGTCTCATTATGTAGCCCTTGTTAAGATTTATTTGATTTTATACACATGTGTGTGGCTTAGTGTACATGTGTACAGCATACGTTTGCAGCTATCCACAGAGACCAGAGAAACCCAGAACTAGAGTTACAGGCAGTTGTTGGGAACCAAACCCCAGTGCTCTTATTGCTGAGCCATCTCTGCAATTTATGTAAAATTAGAGATTTGTACATAGGTAACACTGGAGACTTTCTTTTTTGCTGGTGCTCATTAAAACACAGCCAAGGCTCCTGTTTCTGTTGTCAGACCTGGAAATCAGTAAGCCTTGGTGCCCAGGCAGTTTGGAAGTGTGCCCAAAGTTAGTACTCACAGTTGGGGCACCAACACTCTTTCTACGATTCAGAATGACCATGAGGATTTTACACATTTTTACCTTTCACTTTACTTTCAGGAAGTCAGTGAGGAGGGGCTGCAGAGATGGCTCACCTATGTAAAAAGCCAGTGTCGCCTCAGGTCTGCAGGGGAGTCTGTGCAGTCACCAACCTAGCTCCAGGTTCAGGGAGACACCTTACCTCAAGGCAGTAAGGCAGGGTGATGGAGCAGGGCTCCTGATGCCTTCTCTGGCCCAGAGGAAGCCTGCATGTGCTTATGCCCCCAACTCTCTGTCTGTTTCATTCCCTCCCTCTTTGCCTCCCTCCCACTTCCCTCTCTCTTCTCCCTCCCGTCCTCTCTCTGTCTCACACACAAGAAGTAATAAAATTAAACAAACAAAAGATGAAAAAAGGATAAGATTGCCAATAATCCTTTCTGGAAATCGGTAGAATATCTTGTGTGTTTTTGACACATGGCTGTGTTGCTCTTGTACTTCCAGGACCGCGGTGTGTAATAGAGCAGCCACAAGGGGCCGGAGGCTCATAAGGCATCGAAAGATGAGTAGACAAGGCCGAGATGTTCTGTAATCACACACACCACGAGAGAATCTCATCAATACTTTAACGTTAATTATGTGCTTAAATAAGTTTTTAGATAACACGGCATTAAAATGTGTCACAAAAGCAGTGTAGCTTTTGTAATGTGGGTGTAAGCCTTCAGAATTGGTCACCAGCTCACACTCTGCCCTGTTGGTCAGTGCGGAGCTGCTGACTCCCTGCGACTGGCCTGCTCCCAGAACGAGGTTTCCAGAGACGTGCTGGGGTTTATTATAAAACGGTAAGCAGGGTGGAGTTTAACAGGTTCCGCTAGGGGCCTCCCTGTAGCTACATTTTGGTGGGAGATGGTATCACTGTGCCCCCGGATGCTCACGCCTTTGTCAGAGACTTTGTCAGCATGTTCAACAGTGTTTGAACACAGTGGTCTTGCCGTTTAAGGAATGTACTTAGGAGCATATATATATATATATATATAGTTGATTTCTTGAGACAGTTTCTCTGTGTAGCCTCGGCTGTCCTGGACTCGCTTTGTAGACCAGGCTGCCCTTGAACTCACAGAGGTCCACCCGCCTCTGCCTCCCTGAGTGCTGGGATTACAGGTGTGAGCCACTGTGCCCAGTTTAGGAGCATATTTATAAGAAAACCAGTCCTGTAAGTACTGTCTCCTTGAAAACGGTTTCCGGTGTGCACACTTAGCGATCTCTGGTACTTTGATTAGCCCTTTTGAGGAACAGGTGTGGAGAAGGGTGGCTGAGTAAGCAGGGCGACAGATTAAATACATTAAGATTACTCGTTTATTTCATTGTGCGTGTGCACGCCAAAGCATGTGTGTGGTGTCAGAGGACAGTAGGGTGAGTGGTCTCTCTTCTTCACCACACGGATCTGGGGATTTGACCCGGTCATCAGTGCAGCAGCAAGGACCTCCGCCCATTGAGCTGTCTAACTAGCACCTTGTACACTTAAGAGAAATAGCCATTTTGAATAGCCATGCATTTTAGGAGAAGTTGTATTTCTTTTGTATGCATTGTATCTCTATGATGCAGCTATAATTAAATCCTGTGAACATTTCCTTAGAAGCCCCCTCATCACTGTAGAGCCCCGCTCTGTCCTTTTAGGTATAGAGGCCTGAGGTGTACTTCCTGTCATGCCACACTTGCATCCTTGGTCTGTGCAGCGCTCCTCTTGTGTGTTAGTTCTCTGTGTGTTCACTTTTGAGCCTCATTCCTGCTCTCATCCTCGGGTATGACACCCAGGTTGGTGTGCCATGCTTTAGTGTTCTCTCACACGTACTTGCTAAAACCTGTGCTGTGGCTAGCTCTTCCTTTTGCTTTTTCTCACCTAGACTAGCTCTAGTTCCATTACTGTGTGTAAACCCAGCTTTTACTGTATTTAAGTAAACGCCTTCCGTATGCATCCACCACACCTCACTCATTTTCTCAGCCATCTCTTTCCTTCATTCTGATGAGAGGAACTGGAGATTGTCCTGCACAGTTTTCTTCTCATCTTTTCATTGCTGTAGTAGGCTTTTCCCGCAGATGCTAAATTTACTCAAATTACCCAAGTGACAGAACACTCTCTTGGCTGTGTTCTCAGTCCCAGAAAAGCCTTGCTACTCTTTTTTACGCAGAGTTGGGTTGTTTTCTACTTCGGTGGCATTGTTTCACCTGGGAGGGAGATGATAGGGTGTGTGTGGGCTGCAGGTTGCTATTCCCAGCTAGTCTTTTTCCAATTAAGGGATCATCAGCCTATCTGAGTACTAGTTTCTATGCAATGATGCTAATGTTTGTTTGAAGGTCACTTTACTACTCTTTCTGGCTTTAAGTCCTGTCTTCTGCCAGTCTGAAGAGGTCTGGCTATTTTTCTTTGTAATGTGTACGTTGGCACACATTTTAATAGGGGTAGTTTAAAAGGAATCATTTTTTTCTTACAGACATTATGATTTTGTTGTTATGTGGACCTGGGTCCGAATCCTAGATTTTCATGTAGCCACTGGCCTTGGATACTACTTTGGCTTTCTGTACTCTTGCTGTCCACAAAGGGCTGTAAAGATTGGATGAGGGATTGTAAAGTGCTCGTACCTGTTGTGGTGCACATGAATGGCAGCTGCTGTCACGGTCACCACCATGTCCTTGAAGCCTAGCGTTGTTGAGATAAGGGTGAGCATCTGCGAGTTGGAAGAAAGCTTTACATTGTGAATGGATGTGGAATCAAAGCTGTGAGGGCAGAGGTGTCAAAATAAAAGTGTTTTCCGTCTTCAAAAACAACCCTTTTCAGATCTAGGATTAGAAAGGAAATGAGGGAGGGAATGTGGTGCTCACATCTGAGGCCTCTGTCCCCTCTTTCCCATGTCTTCTTGTGCCTCAGCCCCTCAGGTGTGTCAGATGGGGAGAGACGGAACCACTGCTGCCAGTTTAGTCCACATGCATTGCCCTTTCTTTCTAACCTATCTACCTATCTACCTATCTACCTATCTATCTGTCTGTCTATCTATCTATCTATCTATCTATCTATCTATCTATCTATCTATCTATCTATCTATCTATCTATCTATCTATCTATCTATCGTATGTATGTATCTGTCTGTCCGTCTGCCTGTCTGTCTATCTATCTAATTGCTTTACAGCCTGATCTCAGACCCCTCCCTTTTCTCCTCCCAGCCCCACCCTCATTCCTCCTCCTGCCTCCCCTTCCTCTCAGAGAAGAGGAGCCCCCAAGTGGTACCAGCCCACGCTGGCATCTCAAGTCGAAGGACTAAATGTGTCTTCTGGCGTGACGAGGTGGCCCAGCTAGGGAGAAGGGGATCCAAAGGCAGGCAACAGAGTCAGAGACAGCCCCTACTCCTATTGTCAGGGGACCCACATGTTGACCAAGCTGCACATCTGCTACCTATGTGTAGGAGGTCTAGGTTCAGTCCATGCATGCTCTTTGGTTGCTGGCCCAGTCTCTGTGAGTTCCCGTGGGGCCCAGGTTAGTTGACTCTGTAGGTGTTTTTGTGGTGTCTTCACCCCTCAGACTCCCTCTATCCTTCCTAACACAAGACTTCCCAAGCTCAGCCTATTGTTTGGAAACCCATATGCATTGTTAGTGCTCAGAGCTGTCCCGGGCTCTGCTGGACTTCATATGAGGGTGAAGTGAGAGGCAGTTTCTGTCTCTGAAGAGCTGAAGACTTGAGGGGAGGAAACAATCACTTTTTTCTTTGCTTTTTTTAAGGGGGGGTTAGATATTTGTTTATTTTTAGAGATTTATTTTTATTTTATGTAAGTTTTGCCTGCACATAATTCTATACACTACGTGCATGTAATGCCCACAGAGGCCAGAAGAGGGCATCAGATTCCCCTGGAACTGAAATCAGGGTGCTGGGAATCAGATCTGGATGCTGTAGAAGAGGAGCAAGTCTCTCCAGCCTCATATTTATTTTTGAGACAGAAGTCTGCTCTGTCTCCAAGCTGACATTAAACAGGTGACCCTCCTTCCTCAGTCTTCTAAGTGCTGGGAGACAGGCATGTACAATAATTCCTGGCTTAAACTCTAGCAGGTGTTGGCCTGGGAAGACAGAAAGAATTTACAGGAAGGACACAGTCCAGGTGAGAGCCATTGCACTTGGCAAGAGTGCTGGGGAGATGTTCTCATTACCTAGATGATACCGAAGCATTCTTTTGAAATGTTTTTCTCCACCAGTGGTTTCTGTATTTCAGATGTCTGTATTGTGCTTTAGTCTTAATTAGAGACCACTTATAGTTTTGTTACCTTACCCCTCGGAGTGGAGCCATCCACACAGGAACCATTTTCCTTTCGTTAACAGAGCATTCAGAATTAGATTTCCCCCAGCAGCTATCGACGGCCCCAGCATCCCATCCTCCAGAATAATGTAATGAACATCTAATGTAATCAGTTTTGTTAATAAATTAACACTACTTTTCTTTAAGGAGAAGATTCTCATGATTGAGAATGTAGAGCTTCTCAAGAAAGTCTTGGAGTCCTAGCTAGAAAGCTCTTTGGGGAGGGCTGGAGGTGTAGTTCAGTTGGGAAAGTGCTTGCCTGCCATGAGAAAGCCCAGGGTTCAGTTCCTGGCATCACACAGAAGCAGACGTGCTGGTGTGTGTGCTCGTAATTCTAGCAGTAGGCAGTGGGGTGGGAAGCAGATCAGCAGTATCAAAAGTTCAAGGTTGTCCTCACCTACACAGTGAGGTGGAGGACAGCCGGGGCTAGAGGCTCTACCACAAACTAGCAAACAAACGACTCCATGAGCTAGCTGTTGGAGTTAGTGGGTTTTGTATTGAAAATTTCTAATACCAATATAAAAATACCAGTGTAAGCACTGCACCTGCCAAAAAGGAACCTTTCGAATCCATGTGCTCCTTTCCGAGTGTCTTCCAGGCTTCAGCCAGGAAGTGTTACTAGCCATGCACTGGGTAGCAAGGAAAGTAATTGTACCCAAGGATAAATCAAATGAACAAGGCCTGCTGCCAAAATATAACACTGTGTGCTGAGTGTTGTTAAGGAGAACACTTAGGAAGGAGAGGTCTGAGGTCTCAGAACAAGCAATGTTGGCCCTGACCCAGCAGGAGTCAGAGGAGGTTGAGAAAGGGAGAGTGTGAGGGGATGAGCACTGAGCCTGACTTCAAGCTGTGGGAATAGTGAGACGCGGTTACGAGCAGAGCATGATTTAGAGAGTGTGTGTTTGCGGTAGGACTGAGGTGAGGTGCATACAGGACATTCTGAGGAGAAGACAAGGGGGATACAAGGCCAGGTACGCATTATTAGGTTAAATTGAGAGCAGAGCCAGAGATGGGGACCCCAGGTGTTCCATCCTCAAGGTGGATGGAACAAGGTGGAGGAATAGTCAGAGAGGAAGGTGGCCATGAGAACACTTAGGGGAGGGCAGTGAGTCAGAAGCTATTGGGGGAAGGAGATTTCAAGGTTTGTCAAGCTCTGAAGATAGGGTAAGAGAGATAATAATAAATGTCCTTGGGAGCTGGACAGGCCTGCTTCCCACAGTGCTGGAGTTGACAGCCAAAGGGGAGCTAGGCCAGTGAGTGTAGACTCATCCCTGAGGAGGAGATTTTAAGGCTGACTCCGGTGGGCAGGAAGCCGCATGGCACTCTCCAGATAGAACGAAAGGTTCACAGCTGATAGAGAAAGTGATCAGGCAGACAGGGAACATAACAAAACAACTCACACTGTCACTCCTCATGTGACCTCGTGCTTCTCAGAGTCAGCCGCATGTCAGTTTGGAATTTTCATCACCATCTCAGGATGTTTGACTCTCAAAAAGCATCTTCCCCGACCACATCCCAGCGTGTGGCTCTTGACACAGTGAAACACCTGATCAAAGTCAGGTGTGGTCAGAGGACTGGGCCATAAGGCCAAATGCAAGACGGTGTTTATATTCATCCTGCTGTGGGGACTCTTGTTCGGAATGGGATTGATGTTTCTCTCCCGCCTGTAAAATCTTTTAACATGTTTTCCGCTACTGTTTTTGTTTCCAGAATCCTTTGCTGTTTCAAATAGAGAACTGTGCGACGATGAGAAGGAGTTCGTCCATTTCCCAGTGTGTGAGGGGACCTCACAACCTGAACCTTCGTGTTCAGCCGTCAGAATAACCGCCAATAAAAACTACAGGAGCAAAACATCTCAGGAAGGTGCTTTAAAAAAGATGCATGAGGAAGAGCACCATCAACAAATGTCCATCTTACAGTTGCAGCTGATCCAAATGAATGAGGTGCACGTGGCCAAAATCCAGCAGATAGAACGAGAGTGTGAGATGGCAGAGGAGGAACACAGGATCAAAATGGAAGTCCTCAATAAAAAGAAGATGTATTGGGAAAGAAAACTACAGACTTTTACCAAGGAATGGCCTGTTTCCTCATTTAACCGGCCCTTTCCCAGCTCGCCCTAAGACTTGGGGGACGGCCCCCTTGTAATTAATCTCTGTTGGCAAGGCAGGTTTGGGATCTGACCTCTGTGGTCAGTAGCCTGTGACAGACCTGTGGCTAGGTGAATTAGAGTGGTAGTAGTCACGTATTTAAGAATACATTCAGGTAAACAGCTGCACCACGTGCACCCCTCAAGTGGCCAAGAAGCTGTTAACAGTCTTCTAAAAATCGCCACTATGCGTGCTATAATTCTGAATGTAACGTTTCTTAATTAGAATTCATAGAAGAACCATGTGTGAGTGTTGTATTTTTTTTTTTTTAACGAAACGCAAGTGTGATGATAAAGGAGTATGGCTGGTGATTTTTACTTTATTTTTTTAGTGTTTCTTTTTTTTTTTTTTCCAGCCGACAGCGGAGCTTTATAGCGGGTGTGAAGGCCACCCATTGTAGCGGCTGCGTGTGTGTGGCTGTTCTCCACCTGCTTAGTGTACTCTGAGTGCGGGAGTTTGAAAAGCCCAGCCTTTGGAAGGGTATTTCCCAGTGTGGCACACAACTGCTTTTTAAGGCTTTCCCCAAAGAGGCTTTCCAGGTAGCGTCTCCAACAATGGTGGTTTCAGTAGAAGTAGGGATGTGACAGCGTTGAGGGCTCAGTGTTCCTTTAGGTTCCTACATCCTGTTTGTTTTATTAAAAATGTCTTAAAATTTTATAGTCACACTGTGTATGTTTTTAAAGGTGCTGCCATCCCAGCCCAGATCCCTCCCAACCTTCTACTACTGAGTGAATGGTTGCCTGTGAGTTATCGCCCTGACTTGATTTAGTCTCTGACTGCTTAGGAAAGGCCCTGCCTTTGCCGTGCTCGTCAAGGTCTTAGCTGCTGGGAATGCTGTATTGCCAGCATTGCACTGCCCGTCAGGACTGGGAGTTACGTGGATGTGCTACCGGCATATTTGGAACTGTGGATGGATAACTGTGTGTTCTGATGGAGCTGTGACGCTTCTGCCATAGCCTAATGTAAAAAAACAAAAACAAAAACGTTTTTTTTTTAGAGTTGAGGACAATAATAGCTGGAAGCAGCAGAGTGACATTTCAGTGCCAAGGCAGATGAGCAACTTCTGAGAATGAGATCCTGTACGGGGGTGGGGGGTGGGGGCTGGCAGGGGAAGAGTAGCAGTCGGGGCCAGTGTTCTAAATGTGGCTGTGCTTGAAGGTGCTGTGTGACTCTGGCTAACTCCCTAAAACCTTGACCTGGTGCTTCCTGTCCACGGAATGAGGGAGCTGAGCTAGGCACTCTCTGGAGCCTGTTTCAGCTCCTTAGCTATGGCGTGGCCTGTGCTACCCGGCGTGCATACTGTTAACATCATGGCAGCCTGGAGGGCATGGCTCAACACAGAGTTGCCTCCAGAAGCGGCCAAGCTTTGGAATTTGGGTCCTGGGGTCTGTTGGATTTTGTACGGTTCACACAGACTCCCAATTTGTGCACTGCCTATAACACAAACAGATATCAATTTTGTACATTGAGTCTATTTTAAATATTTTAGAGGAATTAGTCCGTTATTTTAGATATATCCTGCAAGGATCTATCGAAGTAGGATCCTTTCATGAGGATTTCTGTTTTTAGTTTTTATCGGATGGATCCTTCAGAGAATGAGGGTTTTAAAGTTTCAAGTTCAGATGGTATATGGAAGAGAGAAATTGACTCCCCGTGTCCCCCTTCAGGATCCAGACAGGGATGGAGGGGTCTAAACACAAATGTAAGATGAAGAGGGTTGCCTTTGCTTCGCCTACTGATCTATCAAAACATCTTATTAATATGTACATCCCAGAGTGAGGCGTGAGATTCTGCCTTTTTTACAAGCTGCCAGGTCACGCCTGACCTGATGGTCTGCTCCACACATCTCAGAATAACAAGGAATTCAAGGGAGTTTTGCATCTTTGGTTGACAGCAATGTGATGGTTATGATTTTTTAAAAGAATTTATGACTTAAACTCACAAACAACAATACAGAATAACAGAAAAACCGCAGTGCATTTTAATTGAGCTATAAAAGCATTGAACTGATTCCTAACTGAACAAATACAGGCTAATTAAGCCAGAGCCTAAAGCCCCTTGCTGTACTGCTAATGGTATTTATGAGTTTACAATAGTAGCTTGCAATATTTGGCTATGCGTTAGAAATAATATTTTATAAATAATTAGTCCCACTGGGTCTCACTTCCAGAGGGTTCTGAGTCAGTTGACTTGGGGTGGGGCTTGCTGTTCAGTATGTTTGGAAGCATTATAGTTGATCATGATGCATAGTTGAGATTGAGAAACACTTTGTGCGGAGTTTATGAATGTATTTCAGTTGATTTAATTCCGCAAAGCCATGGGGAAGTAAGGACTTGATGCTCAGAGAAGAACCCACCTGGTACCAGGTGGGCAGCTAGTAAATAGCAAAGAAGAAGTTCGGGCTGGATCTCTTGGTTCTGAAACACACAGCCCCAGCTGTCTTTACCCTTCCTCTTGAATCGTATCAAGGATTTGTTTTATCCTGAGACTCAGATACTGTTGCTGAAGCAGCTTCGTTCACGAACAAACAAAGCACATCCCAGTTCATTTTGCTCTTGAGCCTTTTATTACCTGGGGTAGAAATGCAATAACCATTTCCTGACAGGAATTGCGGGGCAGATACATATAAAAAATATTAAGACATAGTTCAATATCACGGACATTGCCCAGGAGAGAGAGAGGGCTCGGACACAGCTAACTGTAGACTCAACCAGTGCACATCTTCAAATGCTCTTTTTAGTTGAGGGCAAAGAATTCAGAAAAGTGAAGAAAGGAGTCGTAGCGGTGTGGCGTTTGGGTTGAGTCTTCAGAGCTGACATTTTGGCAGGCAGGGATTTGCTCATCACCAGATGACGCACGAATGGGTGCGAGAAGAGTGAAGTGGAGAGGAGTTTTCAAAAGGTATCGGAACTGTGCACCAGGAGGGAAATTAGAAGACAGAACTGAGAGGAGAAGGAGACTGGAGTTGGGCCGACAGGTAGGAGGGCCTGGCTCGGGGGTGGGGGTGGGGATGTTGAGAAGGCAGGACTTAGAGGAGGTAGTGTCTTGACTAGGTGCACTCAGAGTCGGTGATTGTTTTTGTTGGAGTGGGATGGAAAATGTTCAAAGCTAAGACTCCTGAGAGAATATTACTGATGACTGAAATGAAGGGAAGATGCAGATATCCTCTAGGACATTTAACTGGTCCTGGAGGTGCGTAGGCACAAACACTGGCACTTGTTCCCAGTTCATGCTATTCCGTCTCTACAGAGACTTCCTCTTCTTCACCTGTCGTAATTCCTTCCACCTGTTCACTTAAACTAGGCCTCCTAGGTCCTCGGTCACCCAACTCATTTTGTACTGCCTCTGTCACCAACACTGCCGTTGTCACTAGAGGCACCACATTCAATATCTCTTACACTGGGTTGCACTACGATGACCACAGAAAGATTTTGTTTCATGTGATGGACTGTAGGTTTCTCTAGATAGTTGGCACCTACCAATCTGAAGGGTTTCTTGTTTGTTTGTTTTGTCCCATGTTGAATAATGAACCGCTGGCCTAGAGAAGTGTGGTGACTTCCATGTATGCATATCACAGCCTTTTTAAAAAGAATCAAGTATGGAATCCTACCCAGTAAGGATCCTACCCAATGGGCCCATGATTTAGGAATGTTTCAAGGGGGGGGGGTTGCCAGGACAGTCTTTCAATGCATTTTCTTTTTGTTTCGCCTCAGAAAAGATGAGGAGGAGGCAGACATGGCATGGTAGGACGGTACATTTGAGTTGTCAACAGTGTCTGCAGTGTCAGGTCAATTACATCAGCACTTGGTCTAGACCAGAGGAAAGGGATGATTGTGCCTCCCGGGAATGTCACAAGGACCTGATAATTATATTTGGCAAAGCTATGAGGAGTGGCTCTGTAATGTCATTGCTAAGAATTACCCTTTTAGTAGCATTTCTGGACGCCTGAGCTTTTCAGAGTGATGGCACTTCACTTCTGCTCTGCCCTTCCTTCCTGCTGGGCCTCTTCCCAGGCCCTTCTCCTCCTCCCTGTCCTGGCTTCGCTATCTGTATTCTCTCCAAGTACCATTTCCCCAGCCCCTTCTGCTGCTATAGCAGCTTCCATCTTCTGGTGTTAGAGGTGGAAGGGATGAGCTCTAGCTGGGGATGCTCAGGGGACAGCTCCCTCAGCACCAAGGCAGCCTCAGGCCAGATCACTTGACTTGCTTCCACGCTGCTGTTGCTACCTTTGTGTTCGTGGGACTCAGAAGTCATGGGAAAGGTGACCATGAACCTGTGACCGAAACAAAAAAAAATTTTTTTTCCAATTGTGCCATATTATTATGCTCTTCAACACAGTTTACTAATCTCTGCCTCAGTTTCTCCATCTGTGAAAGTGATGTAATACTTATCTACCTCCCTTGGATGTTGTGAAGATTAGTATGTGTTGGTAAAGCACTTTTGAAATAAAGAATGATTCAAGCATTTAACATTACTGTCGTCATGGATGCCCTACTGTAGAGAGGATAATCTGCCTGATAGTGGACCTAAGCAGTAGTGCTGGGATTACAAGTTTGTGCCACTGTGCCTGGCTTAGGCAGTACTAAGGATGGAACTCTCAAGCCTTCTTAACCTAATAGACAAGTACTCTACCAACCTATTTACATCCTCAGCCCCCTGGTTATTTTTTGTATGAAAACTTTCAAGCTTATATTTCTTTAAATAGGCCTTTGGTGCATTTATAGCATGATTCAATTTATAGAAATGTGATTTATGCATATATTTTTTTAAAGAACACAGCTGTTGACTCTCCATTACCCAGTACAATTACAGGTTTACAATCTGGTTATTACCTAACAGTGTAGTCTATTGTCATCAGATAGAAAATGTTTGTGTGGCACTGGAGCTCAAACCTGGAGTCTCACGTCTGCAGGTCAGGGCTCCACCACTCACTGACACCACAGGCCTAGATGAAATTGTAAATGCCACATTATCCAAGTGTCTAGGCTGTGAGTGAAGGTCCCTTCACTGTCAGCACCACTGTGAATGGACATGGTAATCCTGTTGCCTGGGATTCAGTCTTCTAGTTCTGCTCAAAGAATGTCTTAAACACAGCAGTTTGGGTGGCAAAACCAAGTGTATTTACCAAGGGAGTGGTAGGAGCTCTCTAGCCATAAGCCTGAGCCACATTTTTTAACTCTGGCTAACGTATTTTATTCAATTCTTATCTGAGTTTTCTCTTCCATAAGTTTGCTGGGGGTGAGGTGGGGTGGGGTTTCAAATATTGTTAATCTAAAGGCTGATTCTGTTTAATCAAAAGGCTCTATAAAGCCGGGTATGGTGGCTCACATCTTTGTAATCCTAACTTTGCGGAGGCAGAGACAGAGCCTGAGTTCAAGGCCATCTCTAACCACATAACAAGTCTGAGGCCATCTGGGGCTATTTAAGACCTCATCTCACCACCACCCACCCCACAAAAAAAACAAAAATAAAAACACCTAAACACCCAAACCAAAGTTCTTGTTGTAGTGGAAATAGAACGTGTGAGTTGGCAGCAGAAGATGAGGTTCTGGTACCTTTTCTGCCCCATTGTTTAGTTCAGGAACCGGCACCACAGAGAAGGGAAAGCAGGCTGCTGCTCTGCTGGCAAGGCCAAGAGGAACCTAGGTTTTCTGGGAGAGCACAGAGCTGGAACTCCGCCCTTAAGCTGTACTGCAGGCTCTGCATGTAGATTCTTATCCTCCAGTCTCCAAAGGGGTTCTTGTTTGTTGGTGTGCTTGAATGTGCTGGTAGCAGAAGTTCTGCAGAATTGGGGGGTGAATTACTCCAGGCACTCAGCCACTGGAACATTTGGAGGGGGGTATATCTGCTGTCCTGTGGTTTCCTGAATCTCAGCGAAAAGGGGGTGGAGCCATCCAGGCGATGTTATTCTCAGGGCAGAAGTACAAGAAGCCATGCATAACTGCAGAATAGTCCATATTCTGTTTGTTGCCTCTGCTGTCCTTGGCCTATGCCGTGGCCGAGCCCAAAGTCAAGAGACGGAAGTATGTTCCTCCCCAGAAGGTGAAGGGAGGAGGTGAATATTGTGAACAATAGTTCAATCTATCATAGCATTACAAAAGGGAGGGGACACCAGGGAGCTGAGATTATGTTATAAATCAAGGAGCAGAAAATCTAGTTGCAAACTGCGTTTCTCAACCCCCTCTACTGAAACACCTCTTTCTTCTGTTTTCCCTTTCTGTTTTTTTAGGGTGTGGGGACTGGAAATTGTAATAACAATAAATTGTATTTCATTGGATTGCTGGTTTAAGTGAATGATACAAATATCCTTTACCGACAATGGCATTATAGCCAGGAAGGTTCTTGAAGAGCAGAAACTATCACGAGGTAAAAGTGTTGTGGGCTCAGCGTTGTTGTCCAACATGGCTAGCCTAAAAAAAGATCAAAATTCAAACTGGAAGTATAGTCTGTATAGACTGATAGTCATGTTTGCAGCATCACAGAGTAAAATCCACAGTGGTTGGAGGCTAGAGAAATGGCTCAGTGGTTACAAATACCCGCTGCCTTCCCAAGAGACCCTATATCAGTTCTCAGTCACGTGGCTTGCCACCCCCTGTAACTCCACTCTCTTCTGGCTTTCTCAGGTACTTTCACTCACATTTACATACCACCCCCTCCTCAAGATAGACACATACACATAGACATAATTTTAAAAATAAATTACAAAAGAAATGGGAGTTGAGGTATTAAAAGTCATACATTGTCTCTATACTTAGAAAAGTGCTTGCCCCATAATAGACTGTAAACTTTAGTATATGCTTCTCAAGGCATATGGCTTCTATATGGAGACACAAAGATTTGAACTGGAGGATGTGGGCTCTAGACCTCATGTTTTTAAGAAGTCTAATATGCAGAATTCCTGTTTTGGGCCTCAGTTCAAATGTTTAGATTTGTAAAGAACATTTACCTCCTGGGTAGTAGGTAATTGCCTGTAAATTCCCACTCAGGATTGCTACAGTATTATATAAGATAGATGTATGGAAACATCCTTCAGAGTGTAAAATCAAAACCAAAAATAACCACTGCACCTAATTTTTGATCCGTTGCATCACAAGAGACATCAAGACCATCATCATCCATAATGACACCTCATTCAGTGCCACAGCCAGGGTCTGTGACATCACTCTTGCTGCCTCCAGCCTCTCTGCATCCCCCATCAGGTATGCTGTTGAAAGGTTACAAGTTCTGCAAGGTCAACTGAACACTAGGACATACTCCTGGAACCTGGACTCTGTAAAACAAGAGTATGTGAGAAGATGATGTCTGGAGCTCATCCCTGTGCTCTGATTAGCTCAATTCTGAGTTGAACTAATCTTTTCAATTTAGTGCATACAACCCACATTTTCAATTTAGTATCCTCCTTAAAAGATAATGTATACATAAATGGAATTCAAATACTGCACCCAAGTGAATCAGTCCCAAGATTGAAAGCACCATTTGTGAATGTTGCTGATATTAGGATAATGGTGGTTCTTAAATTGTTTATAACAGAGTCTTTTGGGGGATTTCCTAATGCTGGCCCTCAAGATCTGGCTACACCTATCCTTGTTTTGTAAACCTGCCTAAAACATACCTCATTGGTTGATTAAGCAGCCTATACCTGGGCAGGGCAGAATGGGATAGATGCGGCTCAGGTTCCTGGGCTTGGGTTCAAGAGAATCACGGAAGGAGATGGACAGGAAGAGAGGAAGAAGGAGGACACCACAATGGGTTAGTATAGAGAAGAAACCACATGGGCTGAAAGGACTCCAGGGTGTGAAAAGGCCCAGATGAAGACTATAAGCAAGTACCATGGAATTATGTATGGAAGGTAGAGCAGATGAGGATGATTAAGGCAGATGGCATTGGATGGAGGCTGGGAAATGGATGGTGAGGTTATTGAGGCAGTGTAAGTGAAATATCTGCCCGGCCCAAGGTAAATAAGGCAATTATAAAGCTAACAGGTGTCTGTGTCTTATTATTTGTGATAGCAGGTTAAATAATACCGCCATGATAATCTTTGGACTAATAATAAACATTATATAATCCAACACTCTTTTTATTTATAACAAAAACACTCTAAATATTCAATAAAGTAATTTATATATAATGGAAACAAATGAGTTGTTGCTTCCCAAAATGTTACTTTCTTGGTAAAATCTGAATGACCACTCTTCGTTTTAAAGACCTAATTCTATAAATTTTTAAAGTTCCTCTATTTACAAACTTTGTTCTCAGGCAGTGACAGGCCAAGAATATGTTGATTTTTGTATAGTTAAAAACCTCTTGAGGGCTAGGGAGATGATTCAGGGGGTAAGGTATTTTCTGCATTTCTATCTCTGGCACCCACGGAAAAAGCTGGGGGTGGCAGCACACACCTGCATCCCCACTTGTATCAGTTACTTTGCTGTTGCTATGATAAAACACCATGAACAAGGCAACATAAAAGAGTTTATTTGGGTTTATGATTCAGGAGGGGTAGAGTCCATGACGGCAGAGTGGAGGCAGCAGGCACGGTAGCTGGATCGGAAACTGAGGTCTCACGGTCTTGAACCACGAACAGGAAGCAGAGAGGACAAACTAGAGATGGCACATGTCTTTAAGCTCTCAAAGCCTGCCTCTAGTGACACACTTCCTTCAACGAAGCCACACCCCCTAAGTCTTCCCAAACAGCACCACTATCTAGTGACCAAGCATCCAAATGCCCAAGGCTGGGGGTATCATTTCTCATTCAAACTACCACATCAGTGCTAAGGGGTGGGTGGAGGCATCTTCCTTGGAGCTCATTGGCCAGCCAGTCTCGATGAATCAGTATACACACGTTTCAGTGAGTCTCTCTCTCTCACTCTATCTCTCTCACTCACTCTGTCTCTCTCTCTAACACACACACACACACACACACACACACACACACACACAAATAAAATTTTTGAAGTGTAGAATGCAATGGAGGAAGATACCCAAATATCAGCCTCCATATATGCTTGCTTGAACGGGTATGTGCACCTATTGGGCTAGTTAGTTTTTGTCAACAAATGCCTGGTCATCTGAGAAGAGGAACTCTCAGCTGAAAAAAAATACTTTCACCATATTGTCCTATGGGCAAGCCTGTGGACGTTTTCTTGATTAATGTAGATGGGCATCTGGTCTTGGGTTGTGAGCTAGCCAGGAGGAACAAGCCAGTAAGCACCATTCCTCCTTAGCCTTTGCTTCAGTTTCTGCATCCAGGTTCCTTCCTTGGGCTCCTGCACCAACTTTTGTTCATGATGAACCATGGCTGGGACATGTAAGTCAAAGAAACTCTTCTTCAAGTTGCTTTTTGTCATTGTTTTATCACAGCAATAGAAAGCAAACTAGGACATATGTATTTATACACACATGCATGTTCCACACACACAGACACACACATACACTACACATGTGCAAAACACAAGCATGCATGCCCACATACAGTTCTCATTAGTTGACTTTAGTAGATGATATTTACTATAAAATGAGGAAATAGTGTTAGCATTTATGGAACACCTTTTATGGGTCATGGCTTGTTCTATATTTCACTTAATGCCACAAATACTTTGCAGGTGTATATAACATCACCCATACTTTGTAGATAAGAAAATGAAGCTTGGAGAGAGAGAGTGATTTATCCAAAACCAAGTACCAAAAGCTCTGGTGATGGGTAGTGCTGATTAGTGGCGAATGAAGTGTAGTTCATGTCACTGAACTATAACCTTAAAATGGTTAAAGTGGCAGATGTCACACTTCAACACAATTAAAAAGAAAAAGGAAAAAAAATACATACCCAGTGAAGAGTTCACCTAGATGTACAGTTCAAGCCAGGATGCTGTGTGTGCTGTGTATATGGCGTGGGGAAAAAGTGCTACGACGACTTAGTTCAGTCTATTAACTTGCTTTTAAAAGATCTGCCATGACACAGGAGTCAGAAGCACAGAGGAGCAAAGAGTCAAGTGAGGTGAAAGGTGTCAGCAGCAGCAAAGGTGGCAAGCTAAGGACAGTGACCAAGTCAAAAGACTGGCCAATTAGCCTCGCCTTTAGGTCTGTGTTTTCCAGGCATTAACACGCATGAGAAACCCCTGGGCATCTTGTTAGAAAAGCACGTTTTGATTCAGTGAGTCAGATTTCTCATTTCTAATAAACCCCCAGGTGACAATACTGAACCATGGACCAGCTGTTAGGTCGCAAGGACTTAGGCAAGAGTAACTTCCTCCAAGCTACCTCTCCATGGGGGTGTCAGACCACTTGCAGTACGGTAGAATCTGAGGAAGCTTCAGTAAGCCAAGATGTGGGCTCCATCCCACATCCCAGCAGCTGAATCAGGATCTCTGAAGGCCACACTGGCATCAAGAGGTTTAACGAGCTTCCATGCTGTTGAAGTAACATTTGAGAACTGCCACAAACAGGCCATCACTGCATGCTGACTCCATCACTCCATTGCCCTGCACAATGCCAGTTTAGAAGGGCTTTTCTTAACCCTGTGCCCCGACAGATGCAAAAACAGACATGTCCAATCCTGTTGTGTTGGACCCCACAGTTTTCTCATTTCAAGAAACATCCTATTTATTTATTTGTTAGCGGCTCATTCACCCACTTTACCAACTCTTCACGTGTACTCCTACACAAAGTAGAAGACCTTTTATGTCTAAAGAGCTTTGCAGAGCAGTTTTCTTGCCATGATGCCTTTGGAGATTTCAATCTAATTTAACATGCTAAGCTGTGGGTTTTATGTTTATAAGCATAAAAACATCCATAGGAAGAGCCACAAGAAAATCATTGGTGGAATATTAAGAAATAGACTGCTCTGGGTTTTAACTGTTCTCCCCCGCCCCCCTTCCTGTTCTCTGTAGCTAGTGTTTGGACATTATGGCACTTTATCCATAAGTACTATAGCACATATGTACCCGGCATGTAATGTTATTCCACAAATACAATCCCATGATCACACCTTGAAAAATTAACAATAAACCAGTATGTGATCTACCTTCAAATTTCTCCAGCTATACTAATGTTTTCTACTGCTGCATATTTTCTCAGGTACATCTGGTCATTATTCCCCTCTGTTTTAAATAATCTGGAACAAACCTTTCTCTTCATTTTAGTGACGTGGTTTTCTTTCCCAGTCCAAGTTTTGTGAAGCACCCCACATGCTGGATCTATTTGATTACATCCTCATGATTAGATTTGGGTCAAAATTCTTCCAGAAGAGGACCACGTAGATGAATGTCATGTCCTTCTCACTGCATCATTGCAAAAGGTGCATATTGGCAGCTTGTCCCGCCATTAGTAATGCTGAATTTGATCGCCCTGTGAAGGTTGTATCTGCCAGACCATTTGTAGAATTACATGCTTATCTATTGGATGACAATTTAAGACTCTGAATATCCCGTCTCCACATAACCTTTTATCTAACGGTTTTAGCTTCTTGAAGGTTCCCTTTTTGAAATGATAATTTTATCAATTCTTTGAGAGTTTCACACAGTGTATTTTTATCATATTTGTCCCCTCTTCCCCAACTCCTCCCACATCTCCTCCTTCCCATCTCCCTACCATTCAATTATGAGTTTTCTTTTATCTTCCCATTGAGCCCTGGCTTAGGTGAACCATCTGCTCTTGGGAGTGGGGCCTGCCCTGGAGTGTGGAGTGTGGCCCCTTGTGTATGGGAGGCCAGGGAAGAAAACTGACCTTTGCTCTCCCAGAAGCTAGAGGGGCATGTGCCCACCTTCCCAGCTCCGTGCTGGCATTTTATCTGGTTTGAGCTTGTGCAAGTGTTGTGTATGCTGCCACAGTATATTTTATCCAAATCAGTTTTTTCACTCAGGATTTCAAAGTGACCGTTGAATCAGCACTGACCATTTTTCAGCATTCATGTAGAATGGAGCTGTGCTGGATTTGATAAAATCTAAATTAAGGGACCTAGTACCACTGACTACAGAAAACAAAATATCTACCTCTCTCCCTCTTTCTCTCCTGCTGTCAGCCATTCCCCTGTTTTTTAAAGAAAGAGACTCATGGCCTCAGACTCACTATGTAACTGAAAATGACCTCAAACTCCCAATTTTCTGCCTTTATCTTGAAAATGCTGGGATTACAGGCATGTGTTACCATCTCTGGCTTGCTTGGTGTTTCTTTGCTGGAACTGAGGAACACAGAGGTGGATTCCTTCTGCTCCACACTATGCTAACAAATGGCCACAGAGGGAGGAGGACTCCCAATTACCTTCTCCTAAGCGTCTTGCCCCAGACTCTTCTCTGGACATTACTGATTGTAGCTGCTAGGGAAAATTATATACTTTCTCATCGGTTGTCCTCAAAGCATGGCATAGCTTTTACACTCATCAAGTCTGGCTCAGGATGTCTGTGTTGCAGAGATTGGGGCAGCAATCTGGTTGGAAAGGAGGTGCCAGGATATTTGTCTTGAAGAGGTATCACTTATATAAAATGCATATTATGGATGTTTTAGAAAGTAACATCTTACGTAAGATGGAGAAATTCAATTGCTCGCACTAAAGGTGCTGATGAGGACTGAGGTAGAGAGGCTGAGAGTGGATGGAGATTACAGTGGGCTTAAAACTTCGTTTCCACTCCTCCCACTCACAGTCTTTATCCCTGTGCCCCTTTTTCTTCAGAACACACAGAAGCCATGATTCAGAAATGTCCCTGGCATCTAAACACCCTATCTATAAGACAGACTGTATAAGCCCCCGTTCTATCCTTCCTACTTGTTATAAAGAAGGAAGTGTCCATATGTACTTTGAATTCCAGTTTTCTTCTCAAGAATCTTACACAACTGATCATCCCTTTTCATTTACTGTATGTCTGACCCTCTCCTCTCAGTGAATCCCTATCATAATCAATTGAATATTTTACAGTTCTTCCTCTGCTCACAGTCAACTCTTGTTTGCTTTTTTCCCTTCTTAGTCAAACTGTCTAAAAGTTCTGTCTTCATTTTCTACTGCTTATTCATGTTACATGGAACTCCAATCTAGATTCTGCCCATGCCCCTTTACCAAGTAGCCTTGATGTGATCCCTTGTGACTGTTTCAGTTGGAAACCATTCAGTATTCATATTTGCTTGACCTCTCAGCAGCATTTGACCAGTTGGCTACAGCCTACTTCTTGACACACATTTGTTCCTTGGTCACCATGACACTGTCCTTTTCTGACTCTTCAAATTTTCCAGCAGTGTCTATTCAGTCCCCTCCACTTGAGTTTCTCAGTAGCAGTACAGACCCTTTTATTTGATAGTAAGTCATTATATCCATTTTCATAACTCATTTATACATGCCCAGTGCAAATCTCTCTTGCCCGAAGACCTATAAATCTAATGGCTACTTGAATTTTGCAACATTGACCCCTCCTCAGTGTATGCCTAGAACTAAACCCACCACCCCCTCTCTAAACCTGCTCTTCCTCCAGGGCTGGCTGTTTTATAAATACCACCGAATCACCACTTGACACTTCCTCCTCTCCCTCTCCTCCTACATCTAGTCTGTCACCAAATTCTATTGCTTTTCTCTGCCATATCCGTTTAGTTTATTTATCCATCCTATCTTTCCTACACTGCAGTAGCCATCTGCCCCCCACTCCTCCCCCTCTCGTGTGTGTGTGTGTGTGTGTGTGTGTGTGTGTGTGTGTATGTGTTAAGGCTTCACTATGTAATCCAAGCAACCCCATTCTCTCTATAGCCTGGTATAGCCTCAGTGATCATCTTGTCTTATTCTCACATATACATGGAATTATAGGCATAAGCCACCAGTCCCAGATGCCTGGTCAGAATCTTAAAATCAAGCCTAAATGTGTCTTCTTACCTAGAGGGCCTTTGGGGTCTACCACTTGCTTTTTAGAGTCCCCAGCTTCATTCTGTGCTATTCACTCTAGATTTTGGGTTACAGCTGCCCTTTGTTCCTTTCAAATGATCAGATAAAGTCATGTGCATTTACTGTGTGTGCTACGATGTTGTGAAGTATTCATGTGTTGTGAAATGGACAAATCTAGCTTATTCATACACATACTAGCATAAGATTGCCATTTTGGGGACAAGAACATTTAGCATCACTTTCTTTGCATTTCTGTCAAGAATACAGTGATACACATTAGGCACTGATCAGTGTTCAGTCTCCAGAATCTCTCCCCCTGCCACCACACAAACACACACACACACACAGTGCAGGTGGGATCATTAACTATAGCAACCACAGTGTCTGACAGACCTCATGAGTTTATTCTTCCTATCTAACTAGAACTGTATCTCCTTTAACCAACATGTCCCACTCCTGAGTTAACCCACTCTCTGTAAAGACCGTTCTACTTGCTACTTCTACGAGCTCAATATTTTTTTGACTTCACATATGCAGGAGACAGTACATTTGTTTTGTTCTGTCTCTTGAATTTGTCATAGTCTAGAATCTCTTGGATTTCTTCATAGAATAATCTCTCTTTTCTGCCTTCCTCTAACTCTGCATTAGTCTTCCAGTCTCAGTTTAAATGCCACTCTGGGGAAGGTTTCTGTCACACCTCCAACTCCTGGTACCCAAGGGGTCTGATGGTTTGTCAGTCCTTTGTGCCTGTGACTGCTTAAAGCTTGACTCCTCTGTTAGGCTACAGGACAGGGTCTGCGCCTGTCTGTCTACTAGGCTGTAGGACAGGGCCTGCATCTATCTTGTCCACCTCTGCGTCTTCCCTGTCTCATGTGACCGTCTGACACATAATAGGCCAACTCAAATGATGAATGCAGCTACTGTCACCCTGCTCCGTGCCCTGATCCTGCTCTCATCATAGTTGAAGTCACCACTGCTAAAAGTTGCTCTATATCCTATCACTGTTTTTCTGTGCTGAGAGGACTTGTCCAGAACGCGCCGTTTCACCTTTGCATTTTTCTTAATTGGGAATCCAGACTGTTGAGTCCAATTGTGTTGACCTTCCTGCCAACTCTCTAGGCTATTAGATTTTAGGCAGTAATTTTCAACTGGGAGCTAAGAAGAAATTTAAATCTGATTTAATTCACATTCATGTGCAATACAAGATGAGGTTTATATGTTTATGTATGCATAAGTGAACATGTACGCGTGTGAGCATGGGGCTCAGCTGTAACACTCAAGTATTCATGCATGCATACATGTATACTTTTCTCAGAGGCAATCCAGTATATACTTATTACTTACATATGTACATACAGAGTGAAATGGCATATGTTTGGCACTTATGCATATGCACAGAAGCAAGCTGACATACTACTCCTTACATATGTATGCACACAGGCAAATGACATATGCTCAATACATATGTGTACATACAGAGGCAAGCTGACATACTTAAACACATTCACTGGCAAAACAGGGTTATTTCGTGGCATTTGATCCACACAAATTCCTAGCTTCTTGTGGTTCCTTTCAGGATTCTGAGTTTAATGGATGCTGTTCTCATTTGTTCCTAGGCTTTGGATAGGAAATAAACTTTGTCTCTCTGTCTGTCTGTCTCTCCTTCTGTCCCTACCTATTTCCCTCTCTCCTGCCCTCTGTGTACGCCTCTCTCCTTCTGTCTCTCAATAGTCTTTCTATGTATCAGAAGTCAGGCTGACCTTGAATTCACTGTGTGTCCCTGGCTGCCTTGGAACTCTCTCTATGCTCCAGCTTTTGCCTCTCAGGCACTGGGATTAGTAGTGTGTACCATACCGCTCAGCTCTCGTCTTTCTCTCTGACCCACCTGGTGATTTGTCGCAGGTTTATTTCCTAACAGCTTGGCTGGCTGTCTCTGCCAGTCACCAGACGACTGCCCTCTTACATGCTTCTCTAGTGGGGGACCAGCCCAGATGAGCTCTTTTGACTGTTAACTCTTTGGGGTTTGATTCAGAGTATAGACTATGGAGTAAGACAGACCAAGCTCTCACCCTGTTTCGTATTGTGTGAATTCTTTTTCCCTTCCAAATCCATTTTCTCATATTTAGAATAAGGATGATACCAGTGCCTTGCTTGGGCTTTGTGTAGTACTACATAAGATAATATACACAGAGCTCTTAGCCTACGACATAACCACAGCTTAGTTGCTAATATATATCATGTGGCTATGATACCATTTCTACTTCTAGACAATTAATTGCTGAGTATGTGGGATGCACAAAGCAAGGCTCTAAGCACTTTGCACACATGACTTTATCCTTAGCACAGCTCTGTGAAGTAGACAGGAATGGAACTGTGCATATTATTGAATTGACACAGAACAGCTAAATAACCTGCTGTCACAGAACAAGGGGTCATAGAACTAGCAGAGCTAAAAACAAACCTAGATGGCTCGCATCCAGTGTGTTCCCTTTAATTACCACACGGAACTCCTACTTCCACTTAGGTATGGTTGTCTTTTCAAGAGAAGCCATTTTGGGGGGCGGGGAGGGGGACAGTTTTTCATAAGCTAAACTCATTGGAGAAATGTGTGAATTGCAGCTGACATCATCTGTTTGCTGAAAGATATAGAAATAAAAACAAACAAACAAACCTCAATTCTGTATTTAGAAAGGTGCTGAACAATTGGATGACAGCAAGTCCTGTAGGAAAAGCTAGGGATGTCTCCTCCCTCTCTACCCACTCATGGGACTGTTTGGGTGAGAAGGTTGTCAGACTGACAGCCTTACAGTAGGGAGGCTGATCTTCAGGCAGGACTAGACTAGGTCTTTGGATTCCTATAATATCTTCTCTTCAGATGTCTGCAAATGCCTCCTTGGCTCCTGTCCTCCATCTACAGGAATGAGGATCATTAGCAAAATATGGCTAACAATAATAGCACATTTCACTGGTGTCTATACAGAGTATTGAAAAGATTCGCCAAATCATGCAATAGAAGAATCCTAACAAAATCTTCGGACATACTTGTAGCATGCCAAGGATGGCTTGTGCATACCCTTTGGTGGCATAGTTTAAAATTCTAAAAATAGGTTGATGCTGGGGCTTCTTGAGCATGCTAGGAATTGCTTTGTCTGCAGTCTTATTAAAAAAATAATGTATATTAATTGCACATATCAATGGAGTGCCACTATTTCTACACATGCATTTAGAATGCATTAGTCATAACCAACCACCCTCTTTGACCCTCCTTGACCCTTGCTCTCTTCTCAACCTCTAGTTATCACTATTCAACTTAAAGGTTCATGTGTTTAAGCATCCATCCAAATATGGGAGAGCACATGAGACATTTTTTTCTCTGTTTCACTTATTTCACTCTGCATGTTGTTCTCTAGTTTCAAATATTTGTTGCAAGTGAAAAGGTTGCATTTGTCTTTAAGGCTAAATAACACTTCATTGAATATATATGTATTCTTTTTTATTTGTTTTTTTTTTGGGGGGGGTTAGGTAGGGTTTCTCTGTGCATCTGTGTCTGTCCTGAACTCACTTTGTAGAACAGGCTGGCTTCTAACTGCCTGCCTCTGCCTCCCTGAGTGCTGGGATTTTAGGTATGTACCACAGCGCCCAGCTCATATGTGTTTTCTTTATCATTTATCTGAATGGCACCTAGGTTGATCATGTCTCTTAGCTATTGCTAGGAGTCTGGTTGCCATCTTGATAGTGCTATATTTACTCCATCTTGTATCAGGCAATGATGCTCTCTCTAGTCCGTCAGATTTGTGGTGTGGTGAGGCTTTAGGGCTGGAGATGATTCTAACTCATTGTTTGTTGCAGCCTCAGGTATTTGACCTCATTAGGACTTTGCTTCCTCATCGATGAGAGTAACACAAACAAGGTGGTGAAAGGTTAGTGACAACAAATGCACAGTGCCTCGGATGTAGCGTGTCTCCCGTGAACTGCAGTTACCACCATTTCTCCACCCAACAATTTCCTCCTCTATTTTTGTTATAATCTGGTTTTCCTCACCCATCCATAAGGGCCACGAGCAGCACTGACCTTGTCTTTTTTCACTGCAGTTTCCCTGAGCAGTGCCTAAAGCAGAGTAGATTCTCAGGAAGTACCTTTTGAATCTTGCTCTCTCAGGCCTTTTCAACCGTGGCTGACGTTCAGCTCTCTTACAGGCTCTCTGCTTGCCTGGAACCATGCTCTTTAGCCTGCTCCTCCACTCTCCTTGTGACCCCTTGTCTGCCCCCTCCTCAGAGCATTTGTTAGCAATGTTGCAATTTTATTTTCATGTTAACTGTGTTATCAATATTTGATTCTAAACTTCCTAAGGACAGGGACACTGGATTAGCAGAGACTGAGAGGCTTTCAGTCCCGATTTGCTAAATGAATATTTTTTCACTTTCCGCTTCTTAGAAAGACTTCTGCCTACCCTTTCTCTAGGAAGTGGGGTCTAGACTCTCAAATTGGATTAGATGCCAATCTCAGGCTGTTCCGGTGCTCCACCATAAATCACCCCTCTCCCTGTTTCTGGCTCAAGCATTGTGACTGTCTCCTTCCAGGGCCAATTAGTCAGCCCCAAGGTGTCTCATTACGTTTATCAGGACTTCATTATACAGCTAGCCCAGCCAGCAGGAGGTCCAGCAAAGCTGGGATCTTGGCAGGGCTGGGAGTTTGGAATAGGATTTGCTATTTTCTTCACTCCCCACCCTAACCACGTTTATATTTAGCATTTATCACATTGGGTTGTAACTGTTAATTTTCAGATGTCTCCCTGCCCCCACACAGCAAGGGCAGGGTTATCTCCTGCCCTCAGAGGCTGCTGTGGTGCCTAGCATGCAAAGAGTGCTCACAAAGGTTTCCTAAAGAAATAGCTGTTCTCCGTGAGTCAAATGAGTCAAGCTTCAGGACTGAAGACAAAAACCAATGCATGGGGAAGGCAGTGCCTTCTTAAACAATAAAAACAAAACCCTGACTCCCCACCCCCCATCTTTTGTTTAAGTTAGTTTGGGTTTTCTATTACTTGGAGCTGAAAACATTCTTTCAAAGCATAACAAAAGGTATTCAAGCACAGGAACCCTGACAGGTTTTTGTTCAAAAATATCCATTCCACACGTCTGGGCTCACTTCCGTACTTCTTTCCTTTTGTGTGTTTGTGTGTATATGCCAGAGGCTGACTTCTAGTATCTCCCCCGCTGGTAACTACATCATCATTATTACTATTATTATTCTTATTATATTTTGTTTTTTTCGAGACAGAGTTTCTCTGTATAGCCTTGGCTGTCCTGGTTAGAGGCACCCATCACTACTCCTGGCTTTTACCCGGTGCTGGAAATCTGAATGCAGGTCCTCATCATGCTTGAGCATCAACAACTCTTCTTCACTGAGCCCCCCCCCCCCCCCCCGTCCCAGCCTTCCGCCTTAGTTGATATGGGGTCTTTTCTTGAACTTAGCCTCTAGGCTGGACTAGCTAGCTAGCGAGGCCAGCAGATTCTCCTGCTTCTACGCATCGTCAGCTCTGGGGGTACCAGGTCTCACTGCACTTTTGTGTTTGTGTGTGTGTGTGTGTGTGTGTGTGTGTGTGTGAGAGAGAGAGAGAGAGAGAGAGAGAGAGAGAGACTGAGTCACCTAGCCCAGACTTCCCTACTCCTTGATTTGGGGCTTTCATTTGGGGGAACTGGCCTTAGCCAGTTATCAGAGGGGAACAGGCAGCAAAAGGGAAAACTGCTTACACAACCTTCAACACTGACAAATCCTTCTGGAATGTTCTAGTCCATTAACCAGGGTCCCAGAATCCATTCTGGTGGGGTGACCCAGAGCTTAGCCTGCGGGAGCACCAAGGCCTGCTGGCCCTGATGGATCCGCAGCTGGAGCAGAGCCATGCACCTAGGGCTGCTCTGGACCAGACGAATCATAGCACAAACCCCTGTAAGACCCATGAGAAGAGATTCTCGCCTCTCTATGCTGGCATTTTATGGTTGTTTGTTAAGGAATAATAGCTGATTGATCAAGGTTAGGTCAGGGGTTCCTAACCTTGGCAGTGCGTCTGAGTTATTTAGAGAACTTTAAAAGAAATAGATACTAAAACTTTCTCCAGACTGTCTGGAGTGGTACTCAGAAATCTACATTCCTTTTAAACTCTCTGGGTGGATTTCACACAGGAGTCTCACATCCTTTTGTTATCTGTTATCTGGGAATCACAAATACTAACATGTATGATGGGGTTTCTATGTAACCTTAAAAATCTTTTCCTTCTTTGACCACACAATAAGAAGAGAAATCCTTTCTGATACTGTATGATTAAAGCCAGAGAATTCCTTTCTCCCTGGAGTAGAGTCCTCTCTCAGACTTTTTCAGTGTAAGTACTTTGGAGAAATCCATGTATTAATTTTTTTTTCCTTACCTAATCTGGAGAAAGATCCAGATGGTAATTGTGATTTATGACCCAGGGTTATTTGCTTTCAATTTAAACTAAGGCTGTGTTCTCGTAGTGTTTTTGCCTGGGCTATGATGGGCAGGCAAATGGAAATTTAAGGCAGAATACTGGGGCTGGGAGCATGAAAGACACTGTTCATGGAAGAAGCATCCATGATGTCAAGCTTAGCAGAGAGGCTGCTGGGAGGCTGGCCTGGAAGGAGGTCTCTGCTGAGGCTGCACAAGAAGGGTTGGGATCATTCCTGATTCAGGGCACCAGGCTTTGCCACCCTTACAGAGGCTGGAGGCAAACACTAGAGGTGCTAGATGCACATTTATTTACATGAAAAGCAGGACAGAAGCCAGGTGTGGTGGTGCACACCTTTAATCCTAGCATTGGGGGAGGCAGAGGCAGGTGGATCTCTGTGATCTTGAGGCTAACCTGGTCTACAAAGGGAGTCCAGGATAGCCAAGGTTACAGAGAGAAATCCTGTCTCAAAAAAAAAAAAAAAAAAAAGCATGAAAGAACTTTGCACTTAAAAGCAAATAGTTTAAAACTTACGACAACAATTTTTTTTTCATTGAAAAAAATTCAACATAAAAATATGACAGGCAAGTACCTATTGCCCACAATCCTCTTTTCCAGAGTCAGTGGTGATGTAATACAGTACTGTAACAGTCTTTACCTTCTCTGGGTTGGTACGTACACATATTTTTAAAAAGCAAGATTTTCTTTTTCTTTAAAGAGATTATTTATTTTTTAATGTTTGCCCGCATGCGTTAATGTGCTTCAGACCCCTGGAACTGGAGTCGTAGGTTGTTGGGAGTCACCTGATGTGGCGGCTGGGAACCAAACCGAGGTCCTCCGCGAGCACAGGATACACTCAACTCTAAAGCATCTCTCCAGTCCCCAGGATTTTCTTATGCACGCTCATTAGTATTCCTGTTTCTATACTATTAAACATCAACCTAATCATTCTCAAAAGCTGTACGCAGAGACCTACAAGGACAATCAAACTTCAGGACCCACTGATGACTACTGGGGCTATGTTTTACTATGATGCTTAGGCTGTAACGAACACCATTTGTTCATTGTTGTGTCCTGTTGGACCATCTTTAAAGCGTAAATTCCAACATCGATATGGTCAGGAAAACAAATTTAAAGTCTTCCCTCCCCCCATACTTGGGTTGCCTCTCCCTCCTAAATGTATACATAAATAGTGCTAAGTTTGTCATTTACTCTTGTTAATGATCATCCAAAGGGGATTTTTTTGGGTGTGGCTTAAATCTTAAATTTTTTTTTTGTAATGTATATGGGTGCTTTGCTTGCATGCATGTTTGTACCACGTGCCTCCACTGCCCTCTGAGGCCAGAGAAGGATCTCGGTTCCCTTGGGACTGTCATTACAGACTGCTGTGAGCTGCTGTGTGGGTTCTGGGGATCCAATCTGGGGCCTCTGCAAGAGCAGCCAGTGCTCTCAGCTGAGGAGCTCAGTCCAGGCTGTAAACCTTCCGCATGTATCCGTTGCCTGCAATTTCCCTGTTCGTCAGCTTCCTCTTTACTTTTATGTTCAGTATTTGTCTTATATTTAAATTGTAGCTTTCTTAGAGTGGCTTTTTGCATGCTTCTTAATTTTACAATTAAGATTCTAAAATTCCTTCTGAAGTAGGCAACACGAAAGACTGAAAAAAGCAGAAAATTTCCAAGAATTCGGTCTGTGATCTTAAAGCCTGGGTAAAGTTATTACCCAGCAAGGCGAGGACTTCCAGAGCACCGTAATGGGCGCCAGACTCTTGGTCTCAACTTCCTCATTTGGGGAAGAAGATCAGAGTGCAAACTCCTTTGTAGGGCTGTGAAATAGAACTGGGGAGAATACAGGCTAAGAGCTTCCTCTAGGCTTTGGATATATCAAATCCGCTCTAAATCTTTGCTATTATGCGCGGAAAGGGTAACACACTTTAAAGATTCAGCCGTGGGATGTAGTTATCCAGGAACCCGGAGGGGGAGAGTCTTGGGGATTAAGCCATTCCCCCTGAGAAGTGCACAGCTGGAGTGAGAACTCGGGTACCAATCCCGATCCTGCCCATTTCTTGGGGTGTGACTGACCTTGGACAAGTCACCTCTGCCTCTACCTCCACCTGAAAAGCACACGAAAGACCACCTGAGCTCGCACACGCTTAGAAGGCACGTAGGAAAGGCTCACAAAGGGTTCCTAAGACACCGGTCCCGGGGCGCTCTGGAGCATCCTCGGCGCCGTCCCGCCCGCCAGAGGGATCGGCGACCCCGGCCCGCGCCCCCGCCCGCCTCGGGAACAATGGCTCCCCGGGAGGGGCGGAGCTCGGTGCCGGGGGTGTGCGCGGGGCGGGGTCGCCGCTCCCTCCCCGCCCGCGGCTCCGTCACGCGCCCCTCACCGGGCGGGCCGGGGTCTTTGTGACGCGGCGGCGACGGCCGCGCGGACACAAAGGGAAGGCGAGCCTGCGAGCGAGAGGCTGCGCCGGTCCCCGCCCCGCGCCCCCCGCGCGCGCCCCAGCTCCGTGTCCCCCACGCGGCGCGCTCCCTGCCCTCGCGCGCCCGCGCCCCTCGCCCGCGCCGGGGTCCCCCAGCGAGGCTGTCCGGAGCGCGGAGGGCCGGGGCCTGGCGGGGATGCTGCGGGGCTGCCCCGGGCGGCGGCGCGGCTGCTAGGAGGCGGCGCGGGGCCGGTGCGCCCGGCCTGCCGCTCCCTGCGCTCCCCGCCGTGCGGCCGCGACAGCATGGGCGCCCAGGCGCCGCTCCGGCTGCCGGCCGCGCCCCCGCTCGCCGTCTGCGGCTTCACGTCGGTGCTTCTGCTCTTCGCCTTCTGCCTGCCCGAAAGCCGCGCGTCTAACCAGCTGGCGGCCGGCGGCGGGGACTGTCCCGGAGGCAGGGGCAAGAGCATCAACTGCTCAGGTAGGAGCGGCCGGCGCCCGCCTCCGGGGCTCCTCCCTTCCGCCGCGCTGGGCCGCGGGAGGACCCGGTGTGGACCCGGGGAGTCCCGGGAGCTGGGCGGAGGGCAGGGCACGAGTTGGCGGCGAGGGCTTGGGGACCCGAGCCGAGGATGGGGAGTGGCCGTGCGGGAGCCCCTGGGTGCCGGGTGGCCCGGGCGAGGGCTGCCCTGCGGCGTGGTGAGCAGGTGAGGTTCCGCGAGACGAAGCAGTGCTCGTGGAAGCGCGTGGTAAATGTTGTGAAGCCTCAAGGGAGGGAGGACGGCCAGGCTTCAAGGTGTGTGTGTGTGTGTGTGTGTGTGTGTGTGTGTGTGTGTGTGTGTGGTGGGAATCTGGGGGGCCGAGGATAAGGGGACTGACCAGGGGGCGGCGGGGATGGGGAAGTGTTCTTCTTTAGAGTAGCCTGGTCTCAGAGAGGTCATGTTGGTAAAAGGAAGGAGTGGTTATGTTGTCCTTTGGGTTCAGGGCTTCTAGTGTTCACAGGTCTGCGAGTCTGGGAACTAGCGAGTCCCAGGAGGGCCCAGGAAGTGTTTTATATGTTGTGTGTCGACAAAGCCTGGGGCTCAGGTAACCCCTCATATGTGTACATGGGGGAAGAGAACCCAGTTTCACAGAGGGAGGGAGCTAGGGAGTCATCTTGTGTGGGATTTGGGTATGAAAGGTAATTAGGTCTCAGAGAGTGCCCTGTGTAGCTAGTGTAACCCCGGGTTAATTAAAGTGGCATAGAAAGAGGGGGAATGGGGCTGTGTGTTTTGCCTGGAGGTCCTGGAGATTGGCAGCCAGGGGAGCCAGGGAGTGAGTGACCTCTCCCCTCTCTCCAAGGCCGCCTGCCCTCCCACAGCTGTTGGAAACAAAGAGCTTGCTGGGGTTTTTATGGATGACAGGGGAGGAGGGGACCAGGCTGTAAAGTTCCCCAGTCCTTTCTGAAGGAGTCCCAGAGGAGCCCAGGGACTCAGGCCCTGGGGCGAGGAGAGGCTTCCAGGTTCCATGTGGGGGGAGGGTAGGTCCTACTTCAGCTGGCTCAGCAGACCGGTCATAAGCCAGCTCTTGCTCACTTGGGCTTTTATCACTTCTCAGTCCAGCACTTGTTCTTTTAACTAGGGTTGAAGCAGAGGGGGACTGCGGGGGTGGGGGGTGTTGAGAGCTGTTAACAATGGTGTGTCCATTAAAAGCGTTTCCATCCCTACAATCTCTTCCATTTTTCTAATAGTAATCTGGGATGAGATAATGCTTTAGTAAGCAATCGGTCTTTATTTAAGAGTATAAGCTGTTTGTATACCAGAGTGGCTTTTTTTGGGGGGGTTAAGAAACAATGGTTATCATTTGTAGGTGACCACACCATGTCAAAATATTTTACTGGGTGAAGTGTTATGGCTATTTGTGTGTGTGCACGTGTGTGGGGGTAGCTAACCTCATTTGTCCTTAGCAAAGCATAGTATTTGTTGATGGCTGTCATCGTATACTTTTTCTGATTCTTTAGTTCATAGGACAAGTGTTCAGAAAGGACACAGAGGTCTGGGCACTCACACGGGGTGGGAAGAAGGGGTTTCATCTGGAGGCCATAGCCATTGCTGCATAGCTGTGGTTTGGGGCAAGTTAGTTGATTTTTCTTAGTTTCCTCAAGTCAAACAAACCTGGATTTAGCCTTCCTTTGGAATGTTTGGGAATATTTGGCAATATTTGTCACTGAAAATGAATGCAAATAAGTTAGGCTTTAAATGTTTCTAAGGGCTAAGGTATACTTTAATATTTTATTTTTATTTTATGTATTTTGCCTGGGAGTATGTCCATCACATTTGTGCAGTGCCTGCAGAGGCCAGAAGAGGGCGGGAGAGGACGATTCCCCTGGAACTGAGCTGTCCATCCTGTGGGAACTGAACTCAGGCCCTGAGTGCTCCTAATGGCTGAGCCATCTCTCAGGGCATATTGGTAGATTTTTGTTACAGCTCTATGGGATGAAGAAAAGATTCACAAGAAAAATGCACATTTTAGTTGACAAGTTTGAGAACTGTAGTAATCCAGTACAGGCGCGTAATACATCCGTGTTAATACAACTTGAGAGTGTAAGATTGCAAGTCCCTTGTGAAGTTAACACAAGGCTATATTTGAGCTGTAAAGTCTAAGTACTGCCCTTGACTCCCCTTTGTCATCTTTTGCTCTGTTATTTTAGACTTCTGTGATCTTTACTGGAGTCTGATTCTGGCAGGCTGGGTGTGTGTGCTGGCTTACTCAGAGCTTTGTGGCATTTGTAAATATGGAGATGAGCTAAGGCCTTTATCACTAGAAGTTAGGTAGATTGTGGTCAGTCCTGCAGTGTTTCAGTTTGTTTATGTGGTAGTTAACCTGACATGTAAGCTGTGCATCCTCTTAATTGAGTTTAATAGATTTTCAAGCCTTTTCCCATCCTCTTCACCAGACTATCCTTAAAAGATATGGTCAGAGCATCTCACTAGGCTGCATCACTCTCTTTTCCCATTCTAGTGGAACAGCACATGCCCTATGGAGCATGCCTTCATAAGAGATTAAAAGGAATTTAATCTCTCTCTCTCTGGCTCTCTGCCCTCCTCCCGACACCTATTCCAGAAAATTTCAGCACCTAGGTCACAAGTTTACCTATAGATTATTTTCTGGGTCTTCATGCCTCTTTCCTTCCTTCCTTCCTTCCTTCCTTCCTTCCTTCCTTCCTTCCTTCCTCCTCCTCCTTCTTTCTCTGTCTCTCTGTCTCTCTCTGTCTCTCTCTCTCTTTCTTCTAAACCGAGGGTGTATTCTTTAAGGTCTTCTGGTTCCTTGTCAGAAAAGGATAAATATTTAGCAGTAGGTTTTAGGTATGATTTGAGAGTTGTTCTGTATCGCCAAGTGCAATTGGTTTGGCCAGGAAGTGTATTTTGGAGTCGGCTCCACTGTTGGCAGCTGTTCAGGGTGCATGGCAGTTATCTTAGGTGTTTTCCCTTTTATCAGAGTCCTAGTTTGGAGAGCGTGTGCCTTTAAGGCAGTGATGCTGAGGGGTCTGTGCTGCGCTTTCACCTCTGGCTGTGGCAGAGTCTCCCCCAGGCAGCAGCTCTTTTCTCCTGTCATCTACGTATGCCCTTTTTATTGGTGGTGTTCACAGTATTCCACTCATTCCGGACTTTAGGCTTCTGATGCTCTTTTTTTGTTTTTGATTTTACATTTTTTAATTTATAGTTACTCTTTTAAAATCTAAATTTGTGAGGAAGCTCCCTGTTTATCTAAAAAGAAAAAAAATATCGTGACAATTATGTGACATTTGTAAAGATGAGCTTAAGCTTAAGAGACCTGATAACCTTAGATAATATTTCCCCCTACTTGTGGTAGGATTGGATTGTCCTTTTTGGCTTTGGGGGTTTTGGGGTATTTGAGAAGAACAGATGAGGTTAAATATACGAAACATTTCTGGTTCAGGGAATGTTATTAAAGAGATAGGAAAAGCACAGAGCAGCAAGTGGACTTCAGTGATAGACATAAGATGGTGACTTTGAACAGGGTTTTAAAAATGTCAGAAAAGTTGAAAGTGGGTCCTACAGATAATACATATTGGTAAGACTCTTATAAATAGATGGTGCAAATGTCAGGTTAACAGGAGAGCATGATTGAGTGGCAATTTTGAGTTCTGGGAAATAAACAATGAGATTTTAGTTAATGTGGAAAATTGTGGTCAAAGCACTGTTTGAGGTCTCTGATATGTAAAATAGGGTTATTAACTAATTTACTTAGTGAACCTTGAGTGAGCCTGTGTAGTGTAATCTAACATACCAGATATTAAGGGAAATATATGAGAGGTCCTCCTCGCCTTCAGAGACCTTATAGGCAGAGCAGGAATGATTATCCTCTTACAAAATATGTACAACGGAAATTCCTGCCTAGTATGTCTGGATCTTCCTGGCCCCCCCCCCCCCCCCGTGAATAAGCATTTATTGACCACTAACACTGATTGGAATAAAAAAACAGCACAGGAAGAACATTATAGTAACAAAATTGAATATCACTACCAAGTTTATAACGTTTCTTCACCCTGAAAAGAAACCTGCTATTGACAGTCGTCCTGTCCTGAGCCCGGCTGCTTCTATTCCTCATTTGTGTCACTATGGACTTACTTATTCTGGACATAACAAAGGAAGTTCAGTCACACCTTACGAGGTCCACTGTATCTGACTTCTTTTACTTAATATGGAATTTTCAACGTTCTTCCATGTGTTAGAACCACAGCCCTCTTTAGGGCTGACTAACATTCTATTGTATGTCTTTGGTGATATCTTCTGCATCCTTTCCTGCTGTTGTCATCTCTTGGGTGGACACTTAATGGAGTCAGTTGATCACTTGGTAACTCATATCTTTTACAGGTTGAGGAACTGCCAAACTGTGTTCCGAAGTTTCTGTGCTCTTTACATTCTCACTGGCAATGTATGAGGGTTCCTGGTTCTCCACCTGTTTCCCAGAATTTGTGTCTGTTTTTTATTACATCCATCCTAGAGGGTGTCAATTTGTGTGTCAGAGTGGCTTTGGTTTGCATTTTCCCAATGACTGAAACATCTTTTTATGTTCCTACTGGTCATGTGTAAATCTTATTTGGTGAATGGAAATATCTTTAAAATTTCTCTTGGCCTTGATTTTGACATCTCAAGTTAGCCAGTCTCCGTATTCAGGAAGACTCACAACACATTTAGGTGATAAAACTCCTCCCTTAGCTGCAGTTTACCTGTGTGCCATTTACCAAGAATCAGTTCTGTTTGTTCTCAAACTTGTTTAGACCCACAGTATTTGTGAGTATAATTTAATAAGTATTCCTCAGATTGAGAAGTATAGATATGAAAAGTTATCTTGTGAAATGCAAGACTGGATAAAGGAAAGAGATGGGAAGAATTGCTTTTGAATGAATTCAATTGAGATCAAGATGACAGAAACAGTGGGGCAACACTGATTCCGCAGAAAACATTTCAGGTATTTTGCAGACTACTGCTTTCCTGAAAGGAGCACAGGCATCACAGGCAACTGAATTGTGAGTGTGGTTTGTATAAGGAAATGGGGAACTGTTTCCGCCATAGCCCTATACAAAGAAAAAGTCAGGGTAAGACATCGGGAAGTGAAACATGTTTATATACTTAAAATGGTTAACACAAACCTGTATTATTTGTAAACAATCTGCAATCTTTGTTTTTTTTTCTTTTATTGAAGACAGATTTTTTTCGTACAATATATTCTGATTACAGTTTTTCTTCCTCCTTCACCTTCCCAGTTCTGCCCCACCATTCACACTGTGTGCATTCAGAAAGGGGGGGGTCTCCTTACAGAGTGCCTGGAGGAAGGTGTGCATACAGAGTTGGGGAATGAAACTCCCTGTTCGTGAGAAATAAAGTGGTACTTGAGCCAGACCTTGAGGAGTAGTAGAAGGACATCTGTAATCACTAGGGGTGCCTTTCTCTGGGGCCGCTGCCATTTATACTCCTGCCTGGAACCTTCTGGTCCTAGTCATGTAGCCCACATCACAAGTTCCATATCAAGGGTGTTTTTGTCTGCTTTATTCACTTAGATAACATTGTGCCTAGAATGGCACCTGGCATAGTTAGTTGCCTATTGCATATTTATTTATGGAATGATGTAACAACACTGCATTTGAAGAGAACTGGAAGAGTGAGTCTAGGTGAAGGGAGTGGCTGTAGGAAAGGCACAAAGGTGGGAAAGTGAAGCTCGGATATCAGGCGTATTGCCTGTGATGACAAGCCTAGGCAACAGTGAGGGGTTACCTAGGTTAGGGGAGCCCGTGGACACTTGTGAGGGATTATCTTGACTAGGTTCCTTGAGGTGGGAAGAGCTGTCTAAAGGAGAGAGGCACCATTTCCTGGAGGAGAAAGGGAGCTGAGCGGCAGCCATCATGGTTCTCTGCTTCTGATTGGATGCATGTGGAGAGTTCTCTTAAGCTCTTGCTGCCTGGGCTTCCTCACCAGGATGGAACGAATGCTTTAACTATCTGCCAGAATAAATCCTTAAAGTTGCTCTGTCAGATATTTTGTTATAGCAACAGGATAGTAACTAATACACTGCCCTCTGTTGGGGTATGTGGGGGGAGATAGGACAGGCACAGGTTGCCACCATGTTGGTTGCAGGCATTCAAGTCCAATCTGAAAGGTTGACAGTCGTTCTGAAGACATGGGAGCCTCATTAGAAAGGTCACATGGCCTTGTGGTTTCAGAAAGCAAAACCTGGACTTGGCCAGGAAGAAATGGAGAACTTGGCAGTATGTTGAAAAATGCTGTGGAGATTGAGACTCTTGGTCAGCTATAAGGTGTTTTAAAAAGTTGCATTGCTTGTGAGTCTCAAGGCTTCACTTCAAAATCTGGATTTCAGCCTCTTATAGACTTGGAGACACTGGCAGCTTAGAGCCCTCATTTTCACATGGCCACAATGAGCCAGTGTCCAGTAAGGCATGGGCTCTTTGCTCCTCTGGTCCTCCAGCAGCTAGCCTGCTTCCTGTGTCTTCTGCCCTAGCCCCTGGATCTATGAGTTGTGGCACATTTAATGTGGGATGAAGGGTCTGGAGGAGACCAAGACCTCGGACCATTCTTCTCATCACCATCATCGGGTTGGATGGAGATCTGCCTCCAATGCCCAGCTTTGCTGCTGTGTGCACACCCTCCTGCCAGTGTGTGACTGCCCATGTGCTGGGCTCTGCTCCCTTCACCCTAGGCTAGTGTCCTCTCCTTCCTTACCAAGGAAGGGAGTGGTCAGTGTCCCATGTAGTTTTCTCAGGGAAGCAACAGCTAGAGCTGCTTCATTGAGGATTTTTTTCGTCCTGTCCTTACATCTTGGTTTGAATCCACCTCTTCTTTGTCTTTGAAACTTACTGTACTATCTGGTTATAGCATTTTCCTTGAAATTCCCCAGTGATATTTTTATCATACTTATTTTCCCAGCGTTTTCTTCATCTTGTCTTGACACTTCCTCTTTTTTACACTTTGCCTTTTCTTTTTTCCTTTCTAAGTTTGTTATATGCATTAAAAAAAAAAATCCTAAGGCATCTGTGGTTACATCCCATCATGGTTACAAAGCACATGGACTTAGGTGTGTTAGTTTGCCAGGTGGTTTTGTGTTATGGTTTGAGAACGTGTTGTATAGATTTTCCAGGTTTGAGTATATTAAAAGTAGGTGGATATTGACACATGATTTGAACAAATTTTATGAAAACATTATGCCCTAGGGAAAGAAGCTCCTTGTCTTTTCATTTTCTGTGTTAATTCTTATTTTACTAATCTTCTAAAAATTTCTAATTTCAGAAGAGGGAGTCATAGGAGTGCACCCACATTCTCTACCTGAGGTAGAGACATCTTCCCATAGTTGCTCTGACTTTGTGTGTTTGCTTCTTTCCCTACTTCCTTCCCATTTATCTGCCCCTCTGTCCCCCTTTCTTTATGAACCTGGCTCTGCCACGCTGACTGCTTTCACAGAGAGAAAGGTTGACTTGTTTGTATGTGTGGTTGTGTCTGTGCACATGCATACAGGTGTCCACAGAAGCCGGAAGAGGGAGCTGTAGCCCCTGGAGCTGGAGTTACAGGCAGTTGTAAGCCTCCGGACATGGGTGCTTGGACCTGAACTCTAGTCCTTTGGGAAAACAGAGTATGCTCTTAACCAACATTTAATGTGCTGCTGTGTGTGTGTGTGTGTGTGTGTGTGTGTGTGTGCACACGCACACGCGTGTAGTGTATAGTGTGGATGTATAGCCTGCATGTGGAGGCGAGAGGTGCATGTGGATTGTCGTCCTCAGTCCCTTTCTGCCTAATTTTTGAGACAGTCTTTCACTGAACCTAGAGATCACTGGTGAGACTACCCTGGTGAGGCTAGTGGGGTCTGGGATCCAGGGATCCACTCAGATCAGGGATCTCTGCTCAGCTCTGCATCTCCAGTGTTGGACGTACAGAGAGCCACTTCCTCCCTGGTTGTTAGGGCGATGCTGGGGAGCCAAAGCCAGGCCTTCATGTTTCATAACGCTTTCCTGACTGAGTCAGCTCCCTAGCCTCCCTGTGCATTTAATTTTTATTTTGTTGTCTGTTAATAAAATACTGAACCTCCAAATATGACATAGGTTTTCAGCAGGAATTTTTGTTATTCTGTTTAGGAAATGTGCATTAAACTTTGTCTCATGATTTGTTGTACTTTTTGCCTTTGTTTATACCTTAAATCTTTCTGTAGGGCACTTTAAAGCTTTTTCTCAGGTTACAATAGCCAACCCTTTCTGGATTTATTTCCTAGTTTTTCAGAGCTGGGATTGGTTTTCCAGTAGGATATGGATCATTCTGCTCTCCTAGGCCTTTGTCCTGTTCACAAATAGTGTAATCATGATGTGTGTGCTTCTGACTTTGTGCTTCTGTGGTGCTGGGGATAGGAATGAAGGCCCTGAAGGCAAGGCACCGTGATACCGACTCACATTTATGAGGCACGCTCTCTCTAGCAGGCAAGGCTGGGGTGACGTCAGGTATCCAGGACTGGGGTCACAGTGTAGCACAACTACGCCAAGCTATCTTTGTTCTTTTTCCTTATTTCTTTTTTAAAAAAAATTATGCAATGAAGTGATTTTAATATAAACACAGGTTATGTAAACATTGTCATCATTTTTGTCTTCCCCAGAGAAGTTTCATATCTTTTTAGTGTTATTGGAATTTTAGGAAAAAAGCCCAGTTCCCTTAAGGAGTTGAGCAGAGGAACATTAATCAGCCTGGTGACACCAGGAAATGGAGACAGAGGTTCAGGGCCTGGGGCATGGTTTTGAGGGGCCAACAGGCACTTTTCTGTTTTATAGAAAGGGCAAGCAAAAGGTAAGGGTTGGGGATGAGCAAAGCAGTAATGAGTGTGTGACACACCCGTCTTCCACTTCTTCACCGATATTTTTATTTCCTTTTTTTCTATTACAACCAGCCATCTTCATTCAATTTGATATTTGTCATTTTTTCATTCTCCCTACATATGTAGATTCTTTAATGAATTAAATTTAAGTTTCTTTTTAAGTTTGGTGAGGAGGTGACTTCAATCCATTGAGACATCTTTAAATACAAAGTTAAAAGGCTTGTAACAGAACTATTTTTATGCGTTACTATTAATTCTGTTATTACCTTCTCTCCAGAGAGAGATCAGGGGTTTATGAACTTGGCATAGTGCTCGCTTGCATTTTAGAATTGTATGTTTGAGTCGTAAACTCTTTTCAGTCTATATATTTTTTTGTTTTGTTTTTTAGGTGACTTCATTTATTGTTAAGCTTCATACCAATTCAGATCTATTTATTTTTAGAAGTGATTAGTTCTAGCACTCTAGAGGCAGAAGCAGGTGGATCTCTTATGATGAGGATAGCCTGGTCAACACAGCAAGTCCCAGGTTAGGTGGGACTATATAGTAAGACCCTGTCTCAAAAGTTGTGTTTTTGTCCTTTAAAGCAAGTAATACCAGTTCTCCATTGTCAGTATTTGTTTGTCTCAGTGGGTGAGTTCTTGGTTTCTGGATACCTCTTATTCTACTGAGTGTTACAGGCACTAGGGGACATAGGTTAGAAAAAGAACCAGAAGCCAATATTTGTGTGTTGGGATTTATTAACTTTTGAAAAGTGTGTGATGGAGGCTGTATAGTAACTGCACTTGGAAAATTCTAAAACATGTATGTAAGCAAATGCACACACAAAGAAAAACTGAGGGTACAACGACATTCCACGTTATATTCTGCTCTTCTTTTCCTTTTAACCTTATGGGGGTCTTTGTCTTCTTTTTAATGACTTATTTTATTTATGTGTGTTGTGTGCATCTGTGTAAGTGTGTGTGTGTGTGTGTGTGTGTGTGTGTGTTTGTGTTTTCCCAAGGAGGCCACAAGAGGGCATCAGATCCCCTAGAGGTAGAGTTACGGATTGTGAGGTGCCTGACGTGGGTGCTGGCAACTGAACTCTGGACCCCTGCAAAAGCAGTGAGTGTTCTCAACTGCCCATTGGTCTCTCCAGCCCACTGGCCTTCTCTCACAGACTTTAATAGTTGCGTATTCAATAACTAAATAATTTATTTAGTTAATTTCTAACAATTGGATACATAGTTTATTTAACTAATTCCTAATGGATGGATACTTAGGCTGGTGTTTGGAAAGACGAGCATGTTTTGATGTGGAGGCACATGCAGAGGGACCAGCTACGGGGAATGCTGTTGCTGGAGGATCACTTGAGCCTCAGAATTCCAGGACAGTCTTAGGAATATAGCTACACACTTTGTCAAAACAAAAATAGAAAGAATAGATGTGGAAAAGGTTTTGTGTATCTTATTTTCTGTCATAATTTCGTAGAAATGAATTTTTTTGGTAAAAGAATAAAGACAAAATTTTAATATATTTAGACATGAGAGATTTGCTGGGATGTTCTCACAGTTGGCTCGATGCTCGTTTTTTTCATACGTTTTCCAGCGCAGATGCTGAAAACAACAAAGTGTCTGACTACCATGACATTTGTATGTTACATGCTGCTCTAAGGGTTTTCCATATCTTTAATTCTCCACCAACATCTTAAGAGAGATCCTGTCTCCCTAGTAGAGACTGGCTAATTACTATGATCACACAGCTGATAGGTGGGAAAGCCAGGCGACTACTGGATATGGCATACCAGGTGGTGCCTTAAACACCGCGTTAGAGTGCGTGTTTGTTAGTTGTCTCAGATTCTCAGTTTAAGTAGAGTGATGGCTTAATCTGATTAACAGAAGAGGTGATATCTTCTTTGCCATCTGAAACCTGCAGTTCAGTGGGTTTTATACGCCCACCCAATGTCATCATTACCTTGTAGCTCTGAACATGTCCATCACTTCAGAAATAAATCTGAATCATACTTGGAATCATGAATCACCAGTCCCATTAACCCCCGCCTGTCCCCTGGCAGCCACAGAGAGATGGCATCTGTGACTTTCCATATTCTATACATTTAATATAAATAGAATCTTGTATTCTGTGGCTTTGTGTGTGTGTGTGTGTGTGTGTGTGTGTGTGTGTGTGTGCGTGTGCGCGCGCGCGTGCCTGGCTTCTTCCTCACAGTGTATATCCTTTTCCTCCTCTTTCTCTCCCTCTTCCTTCTTCAACAGGGTTTTTCTGTGTAGCGCTGGCTGTCCTGGAACTCTTACTGTAGACCAGGCTGGCCTCCAACTCACAGAGATCTGCCTGCCTCTGCCTCCTGACCGCTGGGATTAAAGGCTTGCACCACCGACTGGCTCCTCTCACTATATTTTCAAGGCTTCCCCGTTTGAAAAGTAACATAAGGTCATCAGAAAGCTAAAAATAATATTTCAGGTAAATAATAAACTCCAAATTCCCCCCGAGGAAGAATTGTACTTCCTGTTTTGCTTTCAAGATTTGTGTGTGAGCGCACAGCTGTTCATGTGTGGTGTGGCTCCTTTGTGGAGGACAGAGGACAACCTCATGTGTCGTTCTTCACTGTATACACTGTTTCGCTGGCCCTCGAGCTTGAGGTGCTCCTGTCTCTATCTCCTGTCACCATGCAGAATTTCGCTGAGGTTACAGAGGCTTACACTGTGTGTCTGGGTTTTTATGGGTTCTGGGGGCTCCAACTCAGGTCTTGACTTGCCTAACAAGTGCATTGTCTAACAACGAGCCATCCCCCTCCCCTGAAAATTCTTTTTATAGGCAGTACAAAAGGTTGGATTAGAAAAATAATTAGTTATTGTGCTTTTTTGGTGGCATTGGGAATTTGAACCCAGGGCTTTGTGCGTGCTACGTAACCACACTACCACTGAGCTACATTTCTACTCCGCATGCACATGGCAAAAAAGTCTTTAAAAAAGGCTAATGTATCGTGTCAGGAAATGTGGAGATTTGTCATCAAAATTTCTAATAAGCACCATAATAGACTCACTTTATGCATCTGTGAGAGGAAAACACACAGGCTTGCCAAGCTTGGTGTCAGTACCCTGGACATCAGAAACAAGAGGGACCATTGCTATCCTGCATCCTTGGCCAGGACCTGGTGTTTTTATTACTCGGCTTGGGATTCTGTTTTCACTGCTCATCTTAGGATCACGATCTGTTCTCCCATCTGAACCTGCATCCATGTCCTCCCTGTCACCTTGCCTGGAGCATCCTGACACTGGCATTTAGAACTGAAGCAGGCAGCAGGGAAAGATGAGGGTGTGGAGGTGGAGGACTGATAGCATCAAGGTGTTGTTTAACAAAGGTAGTTTGGCAGCAGCATGCAGGATGGATGAACAAATGCCGGAGACAGATAATTGTATGGCACGTGTGCAGCTCCTTCCATTTAAATATAGCTTAGGGAAGTGGTAGTCATCTCTGTTGCTAATGCATTTTATTATCAGTGTAGACTGCATTTGCATTACAGAATACTAAGTTCATTTTCTCTGTCACCATGTCCTGATAGAAGATAGATACTGTAATAATGTTAATTTAACCAACAAGTTGAAGAAAATTTAATTTCTAATTCTCCCGATTTGCTGGAACTTGAAGTTAACAGTTACATCTGTTTCTGGATTGACACTGACTTATATTTTCAGCCATTGTGTCATGAGAGGTGCCTGTCAGATGGGTTAGGAGTTGAAGTCATGTCTAGGGAGGGCGCAGATCTTTGCTGTGTACTGTGTCTATTTGTTCTAGGCATTGTTGCTTTGAACACATTATGTCACTGAATCAAAAAGGCCGAGCATGAGAACTTGGCTCTCGCTGACACCTGGCCCCTATTCCTATTTTGCCCATGATGTAGCAAACTGCCTCTGGTTTGGTTTGAAATCACACTGAGCCACCCCTCCCCTCCAATTAAATAATAACCAATATAGAGACCCGAAAAGAGGAAAAGTGGTTCATTGTTGAAATGGTGGAAAACATTTCATAACTGGGGTTTTTCTGTGTGCATATAAAAATATAATGACATGTATATATAGTTTTATGTTCTTTTTTTCATTTAAACATTCACATAGTCATGAAATATTTGTGTATTATACAAAATGAATCTTTCAATTGGTATATAATATTCCGATTCTATACCACGATGTTTTAGGTGGGGCATATTGTAAATCTCCATATAGTTTTCAGCATAGATTGGGGCCAAGGGTTTGCTTAGCTGGCAGCTGGGCACATATTCCAGAATATCATTTGGGGAATGAAGCCACCCAGCAAGGTCCTGTTGTTTGAGTGGCTGTGCTTTTCTGAAAAGGGATGTTTTCCCCAAATTCAAGTTAACACGTAGACAGTGATTATAATGCTGTTGAAATTGTGTTTCTGAAGACGAGGTAATATCTGCGAACATGGCCTGTGAGGAATCAGCTGGGACTCAACCAGAGGGGAATGAAAACTTTCTCTGTTATGAGGCCTCAGGAAATATTCATGGGAAGGACCTCTCTAGCAGTGCTCTGCAGACTGGAGCTGGGAGAAAGCAGGTGAATTTGGCTTTAATAAGGTTGTGAATGCCATGATGAAGTTAGCAGTGTGATGGAGAATGCTGCCGGGGAGTGATCCAGAGAAGATGCATGATGGGTCACGAAAGACAGAAGTTTGTATGTGGTAAGAACCCTCTGCTGTATAGTTCGGGAGGGTTCTGCTATTTGAGAACCTTACATTAAGTGAGGAATCACAAAATGATTCATAAATGCATGGTATGTTTTATTTTAACTTAAAAATACATATTTATTAAATGATGCTTTGAAAATAGGCATAGAATTTCCCCTGAGAATAGTTTACTCCTTCTTGAATGAAGCATATTTATAATGTGTTAATTATAGATTCCATTTTTTATTCCTTTGAAAAGGAACCTAAGGACTGTAGATGCAGAATTGTAAATGTGAGTCCATTTGCTTTTGAAGTGGCTCACCTTTTCCCACTCTCCAAGTTTAGCTTTCATGGGAACAATTGATTTTCACTTCTATGAAATGTTGAAGCAACATAATTATAACAAGTTGTTCTATGGGCTTGGCTAAGTTAGGTGACATTGTGACATAAAGACACCTGCTCCTGTGATGGGAGCTAAAGGAGACTGTAGCCTTGAGGATTTCTTGTGCCATAGACTGTAGTCTATAGTCTGTAGGCTCCTAAGAATGGCATACTTTGATTAATCTGGTTAGTTAAAAGAATGCATTGCCCCAGAGATGCCCCCACCTCAGTTGGTTTCCCTTCTCTCTCTCTCTCTCAGCCCTCTCCCCTCCTTTCCCCTGCCCATTCTCCCCACACCTGATCCCCACTCCATTCCCCTCCCATCAGGGAGGATATGGGGTGACTCTAGCTGAGACTCCTAGCAGCAGGGGATATGGAGACTGAAGTGGCTATCCACTATCTAGGAAGGACTTCCAGTGGAAGGAGGGGGATGCTAATCCACCCAGAGAAACTTCAACCCAAAATTTTCCCTGCCTACAATATGTGCAGGGATAAAGATGGAGCAGAGATTGAGGGAAGGGCCGACTGATGACTGGCCCAGCTTGAGACCCAGCCCATGGGAGAGAGCTAGCCGTTGACACTAATAATGACACTATACCATCATGCGTGCAGATAGGAGCTTAGCATGACTGTCCTCTGAGAGGCTCCACCAGGTAGCAGGTCCAAACAGATGCTGGGACCCACGGCCAAACATTAGGCAGAACTCAGGGAATCCTGTGGAAGAGTTGGGGGACAGAGAGAGGGACCCAGAGGGGATAAGAACCCTACAAGAAAACTAATAGAGTCAACTAATTTAGGTCCGTGGGGGCTCACAGAGACTGAACCACCAACCAAAGAGCATGCCTGGACTGGACCTAGGTCCCCTACACATATGTACCTGATGGGCAGCTTGGTCTTCATGTGGGTTCCCTAGTAAGAGGAGCAGTGGCTGTCTCTGACATGGACTGTGTTGCCTGCTTTTAGATCACTTCCGCCTAGTTGGGCTGCCTTGTCTGGCCTCAGTGGAAGAGGTTACTTTTAGTCCTGATGTGACTTGATGTGCTGGGGCAGGTTGGTACGGGAGGGGGGCTCCCTTTTCTGAGGAGAAGGGGAGGGGGGAATGGGAGAATGGGAGAAGAGGGTGGCAGAGCAGGACTGGGAAGAGAAGAGGAAGAGGGCTGTGATTGAGATGTGAGGTGAATGAATAAAATTAATGGGAAAAAGAAAGAATAGTACGTTGTCCTGGACTTGACAGTATATAAAGAAAAAGAAGTGATCAGATGAGAAGTGGTTGGAGTTGGAGGATAGTAAAGATTATTCTAGAAGTGGAGGGAAACAGGGCCATCTGCTATAGAAGGGTCAAGAAAAGAGTTGGAGGGCCCTCGATACTGGAACCCATGTGATGGTCGTCTTCTCGCCTCATGTGTACTGTGGTGTGCTCTCCCCCCAAACAAACAAACAAACAAAAATGGAAGACTTTTAAAAAAGTTGTCATAGCATTAGAGTGAGAGTTGTTGACTGTGAAGAAAATGCCTTCGCAGGAAGGGAGAGAAAGTCAGGTGCCTGAGAGGTGGAGGAAGCCACCGCCACTGAGGGTTAAGGGTTATTACCTCTGGGACCTCTGGCTTGAACCCTAGCTTGCTAGAAATTTGTGTGTAGGTCCCTCTTCTGAAATAGGAAGTGTTTCTAGTGGTATGCTAAGATCTTGGAGGTTCCCGCTTAGGTGACTGTGTTTCATCCTGGGCCGCAGGCATCCCCAGGATAGCTATGAAAGTGGCCCAGCGTGGTTTATAGACGACATCCTGTCGTAGTGCTGAAGGGTTGGACACCCTTGTTAGGGAACAATAAAGTGCAACGCCATTGATTTCATTTTCACAGTAGTTTTCAATTGGGAGTGATCTTGTCTCCCCAGGGGACATTTTAAAGTCTGAAGGCATTTTGCTTGTCACAGCCGGAGTGATCCCTGGCACCTGGGGAGTAGAGGCCAGAAATGTCACTCGACATTTTTTTTTGTCGGTGCTCAAGGTAGCTCAGTGACAATCAACAATCTCCCCCAAATATCTAGCTCAGATTGAGGAGCCCCCAAATTCTGTGGTCACATTAAGGAATTGACTCCCTTTTGGTTCTCTGTGACTGCTAGCCAAACAGAACTTTTTTTTTTTTCTTTCTGTGTGCTGGAAAGGTGGTTGCCATACCTGTGGAGGGCTGCTGAGTTCTGGTTTGAACTGCAGCCCCAGGCTCTGGTGAGAGGTGCCAACAACCTGAACTTCCTGCAGGGCTGGTTCCTCCTGAGCAGGGGTTCTGCCCTTCCTGTGCATTGTTTCCCAGCCTTGAAATGTGAATGAGCCCTGAGACAGGTTTCACACTATGAGAACTGAATGATGGGCAGATTGGCAACCAGAGCAAAATATTTTTGTTTTGAGCCACTCTTCTGAATGCTGTGTGTGTGTGTGTGTGTGTGTGTGTGTGTGTGTGTGTGTGTGTAAAATACTTTTATTTTTTATGAGTCTTAGTAATGGCTCATCCATTTTGCTGAACTTCCATTTTGGGCTCAGGAAGGCAGGTGTGTAATCGTCATCATCACGGACAGGTAGCAGAGTTCCCTCTTCTCGCCTGGTACTGTGAAGAATGCCTGAAAAGGACACCCAGAGGGTCCTCTTTTGAGTTTGAGCTAAGGCTTTGGTTGTTAGGAAAGCATGTTAGGAGGTAGAGACACTGGAAGTTACGGTGCTCATGACAAATTCATACATGCATGAGAAACCACAAAAGATGTAAACGTTTTGCTTAAAGATGTTTTTCTTAATGAATTATTGGGATATTGGTTTGCATCTGTAACCTGGCTTATACGAAGTGGGTTTGTTTTAAAAAGTGTATTCATGGGTTGGAGTGATGGCTCAGTGGTTAAGGGCCCTGACTGCTCTTCCGGAGGACCCAGGTTCAAATCCCAGTACCCACATGTCAGCTCACAACTGTCTGTAACTTCAAGATCTGACACTCTCACGTAGACACATGTGCAGGCAAAACACCAATGCACATAAAATAAAGGTAAATAAATTAAAAATGATGTATTCATTGGTTTATTTCCTACAATAATAATCTAAGGGAGCAGACTCAGTGTGGCATGGTGGCCTCATGATTTTTGGCACCTGGCTTTCTTTCTGCTGGCATCTTGAGCTGATGGTGTTCATCTTTGAGTGTGTGGTGGCAGTTCTAACTATAGACAACAGGATCTTCTTAAGGTCTGAGGCTGTGTGTTCGATAGTGTTTGGAACTGGACCTGCTATTAATTTTTATTGACTAGATATAGGGGGAAAAAGGCCCACGCTAAGGAGTCTTGAAAGCTGCATATATTTTTAAGGAGGGAAGGAAGGGCAAGCAACAATCGCGAGAGGAGCCAAGAACCCGAGAGCTTTAGAGCTCCAGCTGGAAGGGACTTAGAACCCGTCTTCCGAAGGCGGGTTTGTAGAACAGAACAGTTAGCTGTATTGGCTGTCTTGTCTTAAGTGCAGCATTTTGAACCTTTAGCCTATTTGTGTGATCTTGAGACCTATTTAAAAGTAACTGATACCCGCAGATATATAAACTGTTCTTACCGTTAATGTACTGGTTGGTGCTTCAAGGGTTGCTTCATGTAAGTGCTGTCGACTCCGTGTCCCAATTGCCAGCTCTTGGGAGGGGCATACCATAGACACCCTTGCAGAGTGGTGCAGACAAATGACTCAAAAGCCAGTGAGATGCCACCAGTGTGGCTGTCACCGGACATTGGCTCAGCCCAGGGGTCCTGCTTTGAAAACCTGGGAAAGAACATATACAGGGGTGGTGGGTGGTTGGGGAGGTGGATCTGCCAGGGCCTACCTTACCATGATGGGCAGTGCAAGGGACATGCCGTACGCCTTCCGGAGTTAATCAGCCCCTGAGCTGCAGCCTCTGGCTGGATGCGCACAGACAGTTGTTTACGGTTTGCCTTTGCAGTTGTAGCCCCAGTTCCCAGTGGGGAGGTAGGAAAATGCATCCCATAATTCTCGCTCTGTTCCACTTGACTAACTTCTAGTAACCTGGAAGCCATGGACTGGTTCCTGAGGAAGTTTAATGCCCTTCTTCAGGTGCAGGGGTGACAGTCTCAGGGTAGAAACAAATTTGGTGCTTGACTGTTCTTCCTGTGGTAAAATCAACTTAGTCACTTAGAAGTTTTAATGGGAGAGAAAAGGTGAAGCTCCTTAATTTTGTGTTCACAAATATTCCATACCTCCCTATTGTGTGAAATTCAAGTTAATTTTATAATTCTTTGTAACTGAAAAATGTTGGCCTAGAATGAATACTGATGAGTTAAGCTTTGTTATATGTTGTCCTTAGAATTAAGTTACTTACCAGACCAACAGTCTAAACTATCCAGACAATAGCAAAATTACCATGTGTTTAGCAAGCCCAAAGAGACAAATTCCATAGATTTATCCTTGGAAATTATGTTAAAACCTAGCATTTTGAGGTTCTTTTGGGGTGAAGTTCCTTTTACGGATATAGCTTAAGATACTCTTTTGGGTATACCGGACATTTTGAGTCTTACAAGAACTTGCTTTTCTATTTTTACTTTTTTGAAGATTTATGTATTTGTGTGTATGTGTGTGAGTATATGCACTCGTGTCTGTGCTGGTACCTTCATGTGGAAGCCAGAAGAGGGCGCTGGGTGACTTCTATCAATTCCCATTGTCTCTGTGGCACTGGATGCTGGGGCGACAGCGATAGCAGATGCCTGGCTTATTGTGTAGGTGCTCGGATCTGAACTCTGGTCCTCAGGTTAAGTAGTCTTAACTTCGGAGCCATCTCTCTGGCACCCATGACTTGATTTTTTTAATATTGTTTCGTAATCGTACCAGTGAATGAGAGCCTACTACATTTGTTCTTTTGTTAAGCTGTATACATTGTGTGTGTATGTGTGGTGTCTGTATGCATTGTGGTGTGTGTGTGGTATATGTGTATATTTGCGTATTCATGTGCAACTGTGTTTTCCTTTCTTGCAGAATTAAATGTTAGGGAATCTGATATCAGAGTATGTGATGAATCATCCTGTAAATATGGAGGTGTCTGCAAAGAAGATGGAGATGGTTTGAAATGTGCATGCCAATTTCAGGTGAGAGAACTTTAACCCCTCCTTCCCCATTTTATAATTCTACACTCTTCAAATAAAGAGCACATAGTGCCTTGAGGCCCTATAGGAACTGAGCTCACAGCCCACTAGTTCTTTCTTGCCAGGTCAAGTCCTGTTACTTGTGCCTTCTGTGCTTCATTTCAGAAATTAAAGAGGACAGACTGACCATGACAGATGTGAGCATGCGTGGGGAAATGTTAAAGTAATATCCATGCGTAACCTTTGCAGAGGAAGGGAAAGGGTGGGTGCTCTGGGAGAGCCTCTTACTTGACAGGTTGGCATGATCTTTCCCTTTTTTTCCTGTTAACCTGGCTTTCCTGCTCCCCTCCTCCATCCTTGCTACTGTAGCTCTTTAGAGCCAGGATGAATTAGAGCCTCAGGGAATCAGAGTCAGAGATGTGCTGGGAATTAGAGTGGCAGCCCAAGAGTATGGCACCTTAGCATTTCCTTCTGGGTTTTAGTTGTGCTGTTACTGTCTGAAAGGCCGAGAGAGGTGGAGGGTGTCACTCTTGATTGTTCCTGTTTGTCTGTGTTCTTCGATTAAATTATAATCTAGCTGTAGATGTTGTCTCAGAATTGGAGAGGAGTATAGAAGGAGCTTGTCTGGTTTTCACTGACAGTCTTGTTCTAACTAAGCCTGCCATTTTGAATATTGAGGAGAGGAAGGGGCTCAGAAACAGGGCATATGACCTAGGAGAGTTAGGTAACCTAGTGACCTCCCCAAGAATCACTTCCTCACTAGTATTTGATCTGAACAAAGGTACATGCCGTACTTGTAAGATGTAGTAAGAACACACAGGGAGAGAGCACTTGCGTGTGAACCTTCTTTGAATACCATAAAGCGTCACGACGCCTATTTCCATGCAAAGGAATAGAGAGTGGAAGCAATGGGGATGGGCAGCTGGGCACACTGCTATTGACCGCCCCGTCAGGTTCTCAGGGTCAAAGAGACTTTTCATCCGTTTATACAGAGCGGTGTTTCTGTGAGGCAGGCTCCACAATAGCTACTTTCTTCCCGGCTTGCTTAGACTGCCTTGGCCGGCTTCACACCCTTGCTGCCCATTGGCTGGGGACATCAGTTCCTTCTGTGCCTGCCTTTCCATGGGGCTCTTTCATTTCCATGGAGCTGGTTTTAGATTCTGTTTTCCTTCATTTTTTTTCCAAGCCCTTGAGGTATTTTTAAGATTACATATTAAAAAAGCAGCCTTTTCAATGTCCTTGAACAGCTAAAAAATATTTTTCTATCATCTGTCTTAAATCTTTTGGTTCTTAACCTGTGGCAAAGCAGGAAGAGAAATGTAAGTGAGGAAGTGAGATCAGTAGATGCTTTTCTGGGCTTGCTGGTTCCTGTGTCTTACGCTGGATCCTAAGATGTTTAAGGACAGGTTCCTTGCCTTGTAGGGGCAAACTGCCCAGGGGCTTATAGCCTGGTTGCTTCTCCTGCTGAGCAATTCTTCCTTTGATCGCGCTGCTGTCTTCCTGCAAGATTATAGATCTATTCATAAAACCCAAATTATTGGCAGCTTAAAAACAGTGACTTGATATCTACATTAGGCACAGCTGTCTTCTGTGTAAATCTTAACAGTGATAATCAAATTGCTTGAAAAGATTGCTTATAATTCTGCATGCTTTCAGTGCTAATACAAGCTTCTGGAGCATGAGTTAGGTTCACTTTCACAGAAAATGGGATTGTACATAACTGCAAATTTTGTTAGTTGGCTCATAGAAGCCATTATCTTGCTAGTTATATAAACAAAGCCATTCACTAATTATATGCATAGAAAAATTATTAATGCTACATCTTCCCCTTAAAACTTAGTGCCTCTGAATTTCCTCTATTTTCTTTCTTCCTTGTTGTATTTAGAGTTCTGTGGCCTGTCTTCCTGTATTTGTGGCTGTTTTTTTTTTTTTTTTTACCAGATTCCATGGCCTTCTCACTCTTACTAGAACTTTGTATTAGAAATAGAAACAGCAGAGTACATGCACTATGTGAGAGTGCTGAAGAAGAGACTAATGAGGAATTAGCTTATTTGATTGTAGAGGCTGAGAAATCCCACAGTCTGTTAAGGGATGAAGACTCAGGAAATGGAGTGGTGTACATCTCTGTTGGAAACTAAAGGCTGAAGACCAGTATCTCTTCATTTTGTTCTAGTCGGTTTCTGTAGAGAGGGAACTGGATAGGAGAGGTAGGAGAGGTTAGAGAGGGAAACAAGGTGGGGCTGTCAGATGTGGGGAGAATGGGGAGGGGAGGTCTGAGGGCCTGGACAGAAAAGGGAAACCAAAGGCAGGGGCCTCCTTGAGACAAGCTCAATACCTGTGACAGAGCAGGCTACAGGGAGGATATGGGAATGTCTAGCTGAGCCTCCTCGCAGCAGGGACACAAGACTGAGGAGGCCACCCTCTAGCCAGGAGGACCTATAGTCCTCCTACAAAACTTTTGAACCAAAAATTTACCCTACCTACAATATGTGCAGAGATAAAGATAGAGTAGAGATTGAGGGAATGACCAACCAATGCTTGGCCCAACTTGAGACCCAGACCATGAGAGAAAGCCGACCCCTGACACCATTAATAATATGCTGCTGTGTTTACAGACAGGAGCCTAACCTTAACTATTCTCTGACAGGACCCCCCCCCCCAGCAGTTGATTGAATTAGATGCTGAGACTCACAGCCAAGCATTAGGCAGCACTTGGGGAGTCTTGTAGAAGAGTGGGAGGAAAGGATAGACGGACTTGGAAGGGACAAGAATGCTACAAGAAGACCAACAGCATCAACTAACCTAGACCCATGGGGGCTTACAGAGATGGAAGCACCAGCCAAAGAGCATGCATGGACTTGACCTAGGCCCCCTACACATATGTAACCAATGGGCATCTCAGTCTTCATGTGAGTCCCCTAGTAAGTTGAGCAGGTACTGTTTATGGCATGGCCTCTCTTGCCTGCTTTTGATCATTTCCGCCTCTCGGGGCTGCCTTGCCTAACCTTAGTTGATGAAGAAGAGCTCAGTACTTGATGTACTGGGGTGAGCTGGTTTGGGGGTGCACTTCCATATTCTGAGGACTAGGGGAGGGGGGATAGGAGGAAGAGGGTAGGAGAAAGGGACTTGGAGAAGAGGAGGGAGAGGGGCCTATGATTGGGATGTAAAGTGAATATATAAATTAAAAACAAATTATTAAAAATAAAAGCGAACACAAGTCAGATAATGCGTCTCACCCCGGGGAGGGCAGTCTGCTTTACTTGGTTCACTGACTCCAATCCTAATTTTGTTTGGAAAGGCTCTCACAGATATATCCAGAAATATCTTTTAATCTGGACACCCTAGGGCCTAGTCAAGTTGCCACATGAAATTAACTATCGCAGCTATATTAGTCCAACTTTTCCTGACAGAATACTGGAGCAAAACAACTACACAGGGTGGGGGGGAATACATGGCTTATTTCAGTGTACGTTTTCAGAGGTTTAGTCCATCATGGTGTGCAGGAAATTGAGAGAAGGAGAGCCGGTGTTTGTGGGCTTCTTCTTCCTTCCCTACTCTCAGGTCTCCCGTGGGTTGGTAGTGCTACTACCAATATGCAGGGCTAGCCCTTCTACTGGAATTAATCCTCTCAAAGACACGTCCAGACATATAATTTATTGCTCTTCTAGGTACCTATCAATCTATCAATCAAATTGACAATCAAGATGAACTATCCCAGGAACCTACTTTCTTTCTTTTTTTTTTAAAATGACATTTTTATTTTTTATATTAGTTACATTTTACTTACTTTGTATCCCAGCTGTAGCCCCTCCCTCATTCCCTCCAAATCCCTGCTTCCCTCACTCATCTCCTCCCTGCCCCTCTCTAAGTCCACTGATAGGGGAGGTCTTCCTCCCCTTTCATCTGACCCTAACTTATCAGGTCTCTTCAGGACTGGCTGTAATGTCCTCCTCTGTGGCCTAGCAAGGCTGCTCCTCCCTCAGGAGGGGGAGGGAGGTCAAAGAGCTAGCCACTGAGTTCATGTCAGAGACAGTCCCTGTTCCCCTTAGTAGGGAACCCACTTGGATACCGAGCTGCCATGGGCTACATCCAAGCAAGGGTTCTAGGTTATATTCATGCATGGTCCTTGGTTGGAGATACAGTCTCAGAAAAGACCCCTGTGCCTGATATATTTGGTCCTTGTGGAGCTCCTGTCCTCTCCAGGTCATACTAACTCCCCCCTACTTTTTTTATAATTACTATTTTTTATTTTATTAATTACAGTTTATTCACGTTGTATCCCCCTGTACCTCCCTCCTCCCCTCCCAATCCCACCCACCTGTGTCCCTCTCCCAGTCCACTGAAAAGGGAGGTCCTCCTCCCCTTCCCTCTGATCCTAGTCTATTACGTCTCATGAGGAGTGGCTGCATTGTCTTCTTCTGTGGCCTGGTAAGGCTGCTCCCCCCTCAGGGGGAGGTGATCAAAGAGCAGGCCAATCAGTTCATGTCGGGGACAGTCCCTGTCCCCATTACTATGGAGGCCACTTGGATACTGAACTGCCCTAGGCTACCTCTGTGCAGGGGTTCTAGGCCATCTCCATGAGTGGTCCTTGGCTGGAGTATCAGTTTCAGAAAAGACCACTGTGCCCAGACTTTTAGGATCTGTTGCTGTCCTTGTGGAGCTCTTGTCCTCTCCAGGTCTTACTATCTCCCACTTCTTTCATAAGATTCCCTGTACTCTGCCCAAAGTTTGGCTATGAATCTCAACATCTGTCTCATACTCTGCAGGGTAGAGCCTTTCAGAGGCCCTCTGTGGTAGGCTCCTGTCCTGCTCCTTGTTTTCTCTCTCCTTTGATGTCCATCCTCTTTGCCTTTCTGAATGGGGACTGAGCATCTTAGCCAGAATCCTCCTTCCTGATTAGCTTCCTTAGGTGTACAGATTTTAGTAGGTTTATCCTATATTATATATCTAGTATCCACTTATGAGTGAGTATATACCCTGTGTGTCTTTCTGCCCCTGAGATACCTCACTCAGGATGATCTTTTCCAGTTCCTACCATTTGCCTGCAAATTTCATGATTTCCTTGTTTTTTTTTTTTTTTTTTTTTTTTTATTGCTGAGTAATATTTCATTGTGTAAATGTACCACAATTTCTGTATCCATTCCTCAAATGAGGGGCATCTGGGCTATTTCCAGCTTCTGGATATTACAAATAAAGCTGCTTATAAACATGGTTGAGCAGGTGTCCTTGTTGTATACTTTTGGGTATATGCCTAGGAGTGGTATAGCTGGATCTTGAGGAAGTGCTATTCCTAATTGTCTGAGAAAGCACCAGATTGATTTCCAAACTGGTTGTATAAGTTTACATTCCCGCCAGCAGTGGAGGAGGGTTCCCCTTTCTCAGGCTCTAAGAGCAACCATCAATAAATGGGACCTCATGAAACTGAAAAGCTCTGTAAAGCAAAGGACACTGTCATCAAAACAAAACGACTGCCTACAGGTTGGGAAAGAATCTTCACCAACCTTCTCTCTGATAGAGGGCTAATATCCAATATATATAAAGAACTCAAGAAGTTAAACAGCAACAAATCAAGCAATCCAGTTAAAAAATGGGGTACAGAGCTAAACAGAGAATTCTCAATAGAGGAATATGGAATGGCAGATAAACACTTAAAGAAAGGTTTAACGTCCTTAGTCATTAGGAAATGCAAACCAAAACAAACCTTGAGATTTCACCTTACACCCATCAGAATGGCTAAAATGAATAACTCAAGTGACAATACATGCTTACTTTCTTATTTTATTGGGTTCCAAACAATTCGTGGCACATAGTAGGTATACAGCAAGTGCTTGAATGGCTGTAGTTCCAGAATTGTTTAGTGCTGTATCTTTCAAACAGCTTCATGTAGCTGGCAGTATCATCACAGTCATAAGTGATAGAGGAGATTTCTATTCCTCATCAAAGGTGGCAGAATAGACATCAGAGATCACGTCCGGAGTCAGTGATTAGTCTGAATGTTGTAAAATTGCCCAGATTCCTGCATTTATCCATTAACATTCTGGGTGGCTTCCAGGAGAGACCCTAGAAATGAAGAATGATGAAGGAACCACAGATCTACTTCCTCATCTCAAGGTCCCTCTGAGGTTTGTGCTGATGAGACAGATTGCAGGGACATAAGGACCCTTGCTCACCATCAAGTGACTCATGGGTGAGACTCTGAATGACTTGTGTGCAGGGTGTAAAGGACATCACTCGGGAGCAGTTGTGCTTCTACACAAGTACTCAAGACTTCGAAATGACAGGAGTCCCAGCTGATATTTAAGAATTTGTCGTTGGCCAGATAGCAACACCATAGGTATCTCCCTTTATTTAATCCTCATAACGACATTCTTTGAGAGGACTGTGACAGTTAGCTGTAGACAGATGGGCAAGGCGGTGCTGCTTTCATAGGGATGGTGGGCCCGGGGTTTGAGAGCTAACAGTGTTTGACTTCAGAGCCCTGGCTCAGGCATTGCCATGAGCTTCCTTGGTTGTTAGTTTAAAGCTGCTGTCTAGTGCTTACTGAGATACTGTTTTATAAATGTTAAGATTTCCAGTCCTATCAAACTCTTTCAATAGCTCACGTTCCATGTCTTTATTACCATTAAATGAAATTTATAATGTTGCCTAGAGAAACACATGGTTAGAGAAATAAATATGGTAATTTTAATTTTAATATATAAGAAAAATAAAGGTCATTTATTACATGCTTTAGAATGATTATTTTAGAAGACAATATAGTACTCAGGTGCTTATATCTACTTATAATGCAGTTAGATTAAAAATACTCATATTCACTTTCATATACAAAACTCTTTAAATAAAAATTTAATTTTAATAAAAGTTTGTGTAATATTTTGCTGATATTGAATATATAGTAAAGTCAGCTTGGTTATAAAATAACTTTGTTAGCTAGCAGTTGCTAAGCTGTGCTAATATGCTGTATTGATGCTTCAGACACTGAGACAGACCACTTAAAAAAGTAGATTATAGTAAAAGTACATCTTGTTGATTGCAGAAAAATTGAGACATACAGAAAATTGGACATATGAAAAATGTATTGACATCTTCTTCTAGAATTTATCCATATTTTCTAAATTAGACTTAATGAAATGTCTTTTTACTATGCTTTATTGTATATTGTCTTTAAAATAATTTGCATTCAATGTCATGGACAAACAATATTTTTAAAAAATGGCAATCTGTGCATGATGGCACATGCCTGTAATCTTTGCAGTGGTTAGGTGAATTCAGACAGGGAGAGTTCCTTGCTAGCCTGGTCTACACAGTACCTACCTGTCTAAAGAATCCCCCACCCCTCAATTCTTATTTTCAGTTACAACTCAGATTGCTAATGAAGGTCAATTACTTTTATGTATTTGTTGGCTGTTACTAATGTTTTTCTGTGAGTACTTTGTAAATACCATTTAAAAAACATCTGTACTATTTTTATTTAAGTAAAGATGATAGCTTATATCATATTATAATATTTTCCCTTGATTTTCAAACTTCATTTATGCTTCTTAAAATTTTTTTTAAATTAAAACTTATGTGTATGCATATGTGTCTCTGTGTGGGTATGTGCAGGAGTCTATGGAGTCCAGGTGTTGGAGGTCCTCGATGTACAGGCAGTTGTGGGCCACCCAGTGTGAGTGCTAGGAGACGGACTCTGGTTCTGTGCACGGGCAGAACACACTTAGCTGCTGAGCCATCTCTCCAGCCCCCCATCTGTGTTATATTTGACATGTAGAAGTTCTAAAGTTCTTTTAAAGTATGTTGAACCAGCGTCACTTTTCAAAATCTCATTACCGTTTATCTTCATCTGCCTCATTCCTGTTTGTCCTTCGGTGCTCAGTTAGAAGCCCACTTTCTCTGACGAGGTTTTCCTCAAACTCTAGCTTGTAGCAGTGGAGATCAGGCATCGTACTTTGTCTGATCGACTGACTTGGAACACAATTTAACTTTGCCATTTTTTTTTTTCTAGTCTAATAAGATTATAACATCTCTGAGTATGGAGGTTGTGCGGGTTTTTTTGTGTCTTCTCTGTTCCTTCGGTGGGGACTTTGCGACTAGTGGTATTAAGTAAATAGATTTTAATGGTGAAGTCATCATCTGAGTAGCTCTTTACAAACATTGTCACGACTTCCCTCTTAATATTTCTATGGCTTTTCTTAGCAAGTAAACACAGTAGATTGCACAGGGATGTCTCATTTCATTCAGGGCCAAGTGGTAGTTATTTTTGTTACTGACATGAGAAGAATGTCTGAAGAAGAGGCAGGTCCTCTTTGTTAAAAGTTATATCCAGGGACAACCTGTTCTAGAAGTAAAGTCATGATACTCTCCTTTTGTGTTGACGAGTGTGAGCTATGCCATTAATATTCATGCCTCGTTCTGAGTGTATTTTTGTTTTTTTGCAGTGCCATACAAATTACATTCCTGTCTGTGGATCAAATGGGGACACTTATCAGAATGAATGTTTTCTCAGGAGAGCTGCTTGCAAGCACCAGAAAGACATAACAGTGGTGGCACGGGGACCTTGCTACTCTGGTATGTATGTTGTTAGAAATGGTTCCCCCATATTTTCCGAAAGGAGAATTTAGTCGGAAGTTTTTGGCTCACTTTGCGGAGGGATTGATTGGTGGTGACTGAGGGAGGTCTGTCTATGTTTCATCTTATGCTTCTTAACTCGAGGTAATTTTTGTATTGACTGTATGCCTGTATTGACTGTATGTCTTGTGTGGGAATGTCACAGATCCTTTGCCTGGTACAGTTTGGAGTTGGGAACTGCCATGGGATAAGTTTGTCTTCATTTATTTATGTTTTTGAGATGATTGTCTCTAGAAAGCTTCTATGAACATTTCAGGTTGTATTTCTTTCCAGATTCTTTGCTCCTTTCCACCCAACACCTCCAGCCCTCTTATTTACTTTCTTCTTCCTTGAAATGGTAGTTTTGGTTTTGGGAGGTCTCAATGTGAGTTTCTTAATTGTGTTGAGTTTGAGGGTGGAGGTGAAGGTCACTGTAACTACAGTCATTGTGTGGAAGCCAGTGGTAAAGGCAGAGACTGATACTGTCTTCATTTACTTCCTTTTCCTGGTATGTTACAGTGTTTAAAGTTCCCCCTCTCACTAAATGTGAAGGGTTTATGGCCAGCTATAAGTTAGTGTGCATAGGCCCCAATGCTGCTCTCCCTTATGTTACCATTTAGAGTTCAAAAAGTTCCCCAAACTGTCCTCAGGTATAGTTTTCTAGAAGGGCTCATAAAACTCACTAAAAGCTATTACAGGTATGATTTATTGAAGGGAAAAGATACAGTTAAAATCACCCAAAGCAGAGATGCATAGGGCAGATTCTGGGAGAGGTCCTCTCTGAGGAGTCAGGGACAGCGTCATTTCCTTGCAGAGTGCTGTCTGCTGGGAAAGCTGAGCTGCAGTGCTGGCTTATAGGAGCTTCATTACGGAAGTGGGATGTTGCTGATCTTAGAATCGGGATCTTAGAATCTTAGATCCGAGTGACCCCAAAGCTTTCATTCTAAGTCACACAACTCACCTTTTTTTCTTTTCATTTCTTTTGTGCGTATGAGTGTCTGATATAGGCATGCATGTATTCAGGTGCATGCCTCCATGTGTGAAAACCAGAGATAGACACCTGCTACCTCCCTTTATTGCTATTTTATTTTTATGTATGATGTTTCCCTTACTGTCTATAAGTGTACCACTTCTGTGCAGAGCCCTAGCGTGTGAGAAGAGGTGTGCTGAATCTTTTGGAACTAGAGTGGTGGGTGCTGAGAAATAAACCCAGGTCCTCTGTAACGGCAGCAAATGTTCTTAACCACTGAATCATCTTCCAGCTTCTACTTGTATTTCCCTGAGATGCAGCCTCACTGCATCTGCAACCACTGTTGCGTAGGTAGACTGGCGGGCCAGGAGGCTCCCAGGATCTGTCTCTGCCCCCCAGTGCTGGTGTGACAGGAGCATGCTGCCACACCAGGCTGCTTACACAGATTTTGGAGGCCCACAGTCAGACCCTCAGGATTGCTCTGGCCGCTGTGCCTAGCCCTCACACCGCACTGTGAAATGTGGCTGTCCCCCTCCACGTCTGTTGCAGAACTTCCTCCTAACGTAGTTACTGCACAGAAGCAGTGAAGTGTCTGATCTTTTTGGACAAGGAGAAAGTTTTTACTGTACACAAAGTAACTAGGTGCTGAAAGTATTGTGCTCTTGGGCTGTCACGTGATGTCCTCATGAGCTTCTCTAAGTACATTGTGCTTCAAAGGCTTGATCTAGAAAATTTGGGGAGTCTTTCTGTTGTAGAAAATAAAAGTGCTATTAATGTTTATTATTAATAGCCTGTAATTATTAGAGTGGTTATTACTAATGGGCTACCATACCAATAAAAGGCATAGACACCCGATAGAATTGTAAATAAGCCTTAAATCAGCTGAGGATGGGCAGATACAACCCCCTAAGCTACCTTGTTGCCTCCCAGCCCCACATCCTATGCCATTTGCTATAATCATTCCTAGTTGGGCCGCTTCCCATTCCTAATTCCATAAATACCTAGGCTTTTCACCTGAGCTACTTCTCTCCAGCACTGCCTTGAGTAAATTCCTCCTGGCTGCATGGTTTTGTCCACCCTAACCCATGGCGGTCCCCGATTCCTTCTTCTCCTCTAACACTTGTCTCTCTCCTTCCCATGATCCTTCTGTCCTCCCCCCTGGAACCTTAGCTCTACCTCTCACATTTGCCCTGCCCAGGTGTGCTGTTGGCCTTTTATGTAGCCAATTAGGGATAATTTTGGAAGGAAGGCTACAAAGCATTACCTGGGGTTCATGATTGTCTGCTGGTAAAGGACAGCAAGCAGACCTCAGGGAGCAAAATAATTAAGGATTAATACAAAGCCTCAGCCTGTGTGGTAACATCTTTCCGATGCCATGTTGATTGATCACTTGTTAGGAGCATTTGCTTTGGTAGGCAGTGAATGTTAAACAGGGGGTAGAGGGGCAGGTTGCCGAAAGGCCTCACGTTAAAGTTACCTCAGCTTTTATTTACCATGTAACCTGTATCTTAGACTCTGTCACCATCTCTCTAAATTTTTACATGGGTATCAGTCTTCTGGGTTTGTTAAGCTTTGGAATACCAAGGCCTTGAGGTGTCATATTGTTTTTGTTTTTTGCTGACCCATTGTTTATTCATGTTATTTGGTCTTTAAAGGTGTCCTGAGAGTTTGAAATATTTCCTCTTTCAATTATTAAAAAAAAAAAATCCTATTAGGCTTTACTCTAAAGTCCTTCTTCTCTGACATCTCTGGGAAGTTTGTTTTACCTTCTATGTACCAATGCATGTAACGTAGTATTTCACTTACCTGACATACGTGCCTATAACCACATAAGAGCTTTCTTCACCAGGAGGCCGTATGCTTTGTCTAGGGAAGCATAACACCTTCTTCTAGCTACGATGGATTCAAGAATGTGTATACTACTGATAAAATTCTGCAACAAAAACTACCATATTGTCAGAGTGTTCAATAGTATTTGATTTATTTAGGAAGTCTTAATGACCAAGGACATTGTAAGATTTTTTTAGTATCTATTAAAATTGGACACAGTTTGAAAAAAGGTTTGGGGTGAGTGTCTCATGTACTAGGAACGTACATGTCTTATTTATTATTTGTAATCTCAGCTTTTATCACATTGCTTGGCACTTAATATATACCCAATCAATGGATATCTAATAAAAGGAAGAAAGCCTAGTTTTCCTAAGAAAATATGGTCATAAGTTTTTACAAATTCAATTCCCATTTCTCTCCTCCTTTTCCATTTCCCTGCTCTTTCCCTCTTTCCTTTCAGGAGACAGCCTTAGGTGAGTGGTTAAACCAAAACTGAATGCAACTGAGAACTCTCCACAAAGCACACAAGCCTATGCACGTGGCACTGCCTGTATAGGCGTGCCTTCTAATTCCCCCTATTGTTGCGTGTCTGGGGATTTGACTATTGCTTCATGGAGTTTGGTGGGAAGGGGCTGGTATTGTTCTAGTATTCAGAATTATCTTCCATTCTAGCGAACATTTGAAGAATAGAACTAACTCCCTGGGGCCAAGATATCACCCCTGGAGAGTTTGGCTAACGTATCAATATCTTCATCTGCCATCTCTTTTTAAAAATTTTTACAGTTCCATGCTGATGATATGGCAGAATCCCCTATTTCCACCATGTGGTATATATTGGCTTCTTTCAGCACTATAAAATAAAAATTTAGGGCTTGGGTTGTGACTCACTTGTAGAGCACTTGCCTAGTATTTACAAGGCCCAGCACTACCAAAATTTTAAATTGTACATTAATTACATTTTAGGCTGTTCTCTCTCTGAGATTTATCCTGAATAGATTTCCTAGAGGAAGCTAATTTTATCATTACTATGCACATTCAACCCTGAGGTTCTCCTTGCTAAATCATGTTTTTTTTTTTTTTTTTTTTTTTTTTTTTTTTTTTTAAAGCCTTTTGGCCTCTGGTCTGTATCCACAAATTTGATTAAGAAGACTTTTGGAGCCAGGCTCAGCTTTTATCTTTCTAGTAGAAGCAGTTTGTTCAGTTTTCCTCTCCAACCCTAACAAAATTAAAATTTCCTTTTACCTTCTAAATGAATGGGCTAATCATTTCTGTTTAGCTATTTATAGTATTTTTAGTCTTAGTCTATAGGATCTGGGTGTTTCCTGCTGGGCTGGCTTCTGAAATATAAGAAATATATTTAGTATATAAGAACTCCTGATGGCTTTGTGCCTAGGTTACTTACTCTGTAGAGCCTAAAGTAGACATGAAAATAAACTTAGCTGTCAAAAGTTTGAGAAGAGGATATATGACCGTGGATGCCACAGTTTTATTTTTGATAAGAAATGTTACTATTTGAAAAGATGGAATTTCCCGGAGAAATGTTTAAATTTGCTGTTTCTCTTCTCAGATAATGGCTCTGGATCTGGAGAAGGAGGTGAGTTTTAAATACGTTGCTACTTTGAGAGAGTTTCATCCATAGCCCAGGCTGCCTGGGAACTCACTACATAACACAGGTTTGGCCTTGAACTTACATTGGTCCTCATGTCTCAGTCTCTCACGGATTCCAGGCGTGATCCTCCATGCCCAGCTCAAATACTTCTTAAGGCCTTTGTTTTCCTTTGCTATTTGCCAGCTCTGAGATATAAATCACACGCCAGAGGGCTCCCTCCTTTCAAGTTCGAAGCACAATGACTTTTAGGGTATACAGATTCAGGGACTCCTCATCACCAACAACCTTACAGAAGCCCTGTGCCCTGGCCACCATGCCCACCTTGGGTATTTCTCTTAACCCCAGACAGTCTTTGTTCCACATAGTTTTTAATGAGAGCTTCCTGTCAGACTAAACAGAACCCATCGTAGCCTTTGTTAAGTTTAGGTTGCACAAGCCAGCTTCCACCAGGATTGTTCACACAAGTGATTTTTATCATGAATCAGAGCTTTTACATCTCTTTTATTTGCTTCCAATTTTTTTACCATAAGGATTTTTTTTTCCTTAAGCCTAACAAGGTTAAAAATCTAGAGTAAGTCATGCTTAGATAAGAGAAAGCTCGCAAAACAACTCTGGTGGAATTAAGAGTTAAATTTAAACCTTTAAAATGTCCTGTGTTTTAAATTCTATTTCACAGAAAAATTATTTCTGATGTTTAAAAATGTCATATTTGGTGATAGCATTGAAGCACCAGAACTGAGGATGAGTTTAATGAAGCTATAAATCTTACTCCTTGCACATTAATACTCGAGGTACCCTGAGGATATGTTACAGGAACACCCACTGGGGAAATTCAGGCCAAATATAAACTTCAGCTCTGATCCTAATCACATGAAACCTGTGCCAGGCTACTCTTTCCTCTGTATTTGATAGAGTCCCAAAGTTTCCAAGTTGGAAGGGACTTTGAAGGACTGTAGAGAATAGATCATTTATGGCGAGGAATTCAAGGATGGCAGTTTCAGCCAGACAGAAGATGATAAAAGCAACTGAACAATAGGATTTGATTTAAATGGACGTGTTTCAGCAGCAGCTTTGTAATCATGTGTGAAAGCTAACTTCATGAATTTTAGATCTGAGAGCAGGAAAGGATTTTAAGAGATCATGGGAGCTGGTCCCTGTGGTCATTGTTCCGTTAGGAAACTCAGATGTTCCCAAGATCTGCTAATATAATACAGCCCTAGCTGCCTTGCTGAGAATGTAGGTTGTTCTCAGCCCTCAAGGGAACATGCACTGGAAAAATTTAGTGGTTTGCTGAGCCAGTCTGGATCTTACGATGGTTCTGAGAGCTCAGAATTATTAATTATTATGATCATTGCAATCTGGGCTTCATCGTGTTTGAGGAGCGTTTCCAATCATAATAGGCAGAGAGCATACGCTTGGAAAGTTAGGTGCTATCTGTGGACTTGTGTTTTGATAAGGTCTTCGTTGACTGCGCTGCCCCCAATTCAGAATTCTGTCATATACCAGGTCCCTCCAGGCTGAGCGCCTTCCTCACAGCTGACCTCCTGGCCCTCTTGGAGAGACTGTCCGGTCCACACATACAGGATGCCTTTGTTTGGGGGTTGTGATTTTCTTTTTCCGGGGGTCAGTGATATGTGCTTCTTTTGTGGCTGGGAAATACACTCACAGATTTCTCCATCTCAGTATTATGGGCTGTGCTAAGTGGGCCAACTAGAGAAGGGGGCTTTGAGAGGGCACCCCTTTCCTTGTTTCCAAAATTGGAGACAAATACTTCTTTTAACTCTGGAGTTAGTTTTTATGTGCTTCAAAAGTCGGGTGTGGGGCTGATGTGAGGGAAGGTGGTGATGATGTTCTCTTGTGTTCCTGCATGTCTTTGCCAATCAGCCTATATTGGCTTCTTTAGGGCGAGGATAGTCACAGATAGGAGTTTTGCTCATCTTTTATTTTCTCCCACTCAGTATTAAATGGTAATTCTTTAGAAATGCAGTTTATTAAACCTACCGTGTTGTTCCAGCACACACAGCCTAAGCCATGGTTTTGCTAACAGTGCTGTGTCACGGCATATGCTGCTCAGTAGTTTCAGCAGCTTTGGACGCCAGCTCTGAGGCCTTTTTAGAAGTGATTACCTCCAGAAGCTTGGGTGCGTTTTCCTCCAAAATAAGATAACAGCTCCTGAAAACTTGAAGCATATCTGGAAAGGCTCCATTCCAGCTCTGGTTGAAAGAACAACTTTTCTGTTTACACAGAGGAGGAAGGCTCGGGAGCAGAGGCTCACAGGAAGCATTCCAAGTGTGGACCGTGCAAGTACAAGGCTGAGTGTGACGAGGATGCGGAAAACGTTGGGTGAGCTGTGGGGCGTGGGACTAACTGCTTCTTAGGTCTCTTCCCTGGTGGCGTTGCAGGAAGAGCTTTCTACTCAGCTCTGGGGCTTCTGTGCATGCCTCCTTACGTTTTAACTCTCAATGATGGTCTGGCTGGCTCTTTTCTCTTTTCTTTTTTTAAGTTGATGTAATACAATGACTGTTCAAATGAGTTATATGTTCAGAAGGAGAATCCCTTTATAGTTTTTTGAGTTTGATCTGTGTTCTTTAAAAAACAATTTTGTTTATACTAATTATGATTTATTCATCAAAACTGTCATCTTACATTGTCCCATCTGTAAGCATCTATAGTAAACAGTTTCTGTTTCTTCTCTTGCAGTTTTTTCTTCTTGTGGTACAAATTCAGACACACTTGCAAAAACCTAATGTGTTTCAGTGCACTGAGAAAAAAAAATTTAAATTTGCAAAAATTTAACTACATCTTTTATATAATTGAAACATATTCTTATAAATCTCAGTTGTATAGTTGATGTTGTTTTTCTTATCCACTTCAACTTTCACCACAGTGAGTTTAATGGCTAACAGACTCCGCCAGTTTTCTGCCTGATCCCTGGAAGAAGTGTTTGTTTGGTAGAATAGTAATAACACTGGCACTTATCAGCAGTCAGATTTGATTTTTCCTTTCATCAGTATTATGTTTACTTATTCCCAGTCTTGCTCTTTCATTTTCCTATGGTGCTTAATTTGTGCATATTTGATTTTCAAAGCTTTGATGCTGACTTCAGGACCTGACAGTTAACTGTATCTTCTTCATTTCCTCTGTTTCCTCTAGTGCATATTCAGAAACACTCTTTTTTGGAGATCGTTACTTTATTCCTTTTGTACATATTTTTGGTGTGTACTTTCAGATCCTATGTTTTGTTCAGCACTTTAAATCTTTTTTATCAAAACTGTATTAATTAGCATTAATGCCCAGAGTGAGTTTATAAATCAACACCATTCTATTTTCAGTATTAATGGCATAATATCAACTGTTTGGGTGGCATTTGGTAAAATTAAATGCTTGGTAGTTTACCTAGCATGTATAGGATAAATGGAGATAGGGAAGTGACTTCAGAAATCTTTTTTCTTTCTTTCTTTCTTTCTTTTTTTTTGTTTTTGAGATAGGTTTTTTATTGTGTAGCCTTGCCTGTTCTGGAACTTGCCCTGTAGACCAGGTTGTCCTGGAACTCACAGAGAACCACCTGCCTCTGCTTCCCTAGTGCTGGGATTAAAGGCAGTCACCACCACTGCCTGGCAACTTTAGAAAAGCTTAATGTATTGTTTTTACACATCGTTTCCAGGATTGGCCAGTGTTTTTGTTCATTACAGTGGTTTGATGTGGGGGAACTATTTTATAATCCAAAGCAGACAGCAGTTCATAGGACAAGAGAGAAATGATACACACATTTAGAATAAGTACTGTCTTTCCTCTGATGTCACTAATGAAAAGGCATAATGGAACAGAAGTGTGAGTATGTGTGTATGTGTGCTTTTGTGTACTTGTATGTGTGTATGTGTGCCTGTGTGTGTGTAACTGCTTTTTTCGTTACTTTTCTTAGGACAGTTTTATAATAGTGTTCATAGGCTACATGGCTGCCCATGATTGATTGGCTGGGTATATTGGTCTGTTTTGATTCCTTTAACAATACCTCTTTTCAGCCCTACTTTATACATTTCTCAGCTGTCATTTTTCATGCTTAAATAGAAAGTGATAGAAGATTTGGAACCAAAGCTGATTCCATTTAGACTCAAAAGTGGCTCCAAATAAGACATCTTTCTGCAACCGCCTCCCCCCTAAGACGTAGCACATTCCCCTTCAGAGAAAATTAATTTTGTGTGTGTCTTTTTACCTGCAATTTTTGCAGACACTGCTTTTGTAGGAAACAGCTCTCAGCAAAGGGGGTGGGTACTGAACAGGGAAGGGCTTACCCAGAGGCAGAGGAGGACATGGTCTGAGATGAATAGCCAAGATCAGGCAAGGAAACGGTGGCTAGGTCGGAAGACACTGAGGAGATGATTGACACTTTCGTCCAGAAAATGAGTGGTGAAGCTAAAATACTTGATGCTGCTATAGATACGCAGCAAAAGGGTATTTTATTTACAGGCTAACCTTTTAGCTTGTGCACTGCTGCTGATTGTGGGTTGAATTTTTCTAATTTACTTTTAAATGGGCTTTCATTCCAAGAAAGCTATCTGTAGAGGTTTTGTAGCTCCAACAAGACAGCTACAGAGAACTTCAGGTACAGAAAACAAAGACATGCAGAAATAATGACATTAGCTCTACTGCCTTGAGTTTTTAAAAAAAATTTATGTGTATATCGGTATGTCTGTGTTGGTGTGAGAGCAGGTTCCCACAGATGCCGTCAACTCTCCCTCTATTATTTATCACTCTTAATTTATCAGGCTATTACATTATCACTCAATTTATTTTCGGGGCTAGGAAGTGGCTCAGTGGGTGAGAATTACTGTAAGTTTAAGGACCTAAGTCTGAATCCCCATCTGAAAAGCTATTGATGGCTGCGTGTTTCTGTAACCTCAGGATGAGGGATGGAGGCAAGGCAGATCCTAGGAGCTCATTGCTCAGCAGCCTCATAGAAACAGTGAGCTTCAGGCTCAGTGAGAGACTGTCTCAGAGGAATAGGGTGGAGATTGATAGACAAAAATACCCACAGGTATGGTGGCACAGGCCTTTAACTCCAGCATCTGAGAGGCGGAGACAGTCAGATCTTTGTGAGTTCAAGGCTAGTCAGGTCTACATAACATCTAAGGCTACTTAGTGAGACCTTGTCACAAACAAACAAACAAGAAAACCAACCAACCAATGACATAAAACCAAACAAAACAAGAAAAATACCCCACATCCTCTTTGGCCTTTGCAGGCGTGCATATGTATGCACATATGCCACCCACGTATAAATTATTGTTTCCATGTGATTGCACATATTTAAGGGGTATAAAGTATGCTGCCTCGGTACATATGTGTACTGTTCAAACCAGGGTAATCAGCATTCCCATCACCTTGTCTTTTCCTTATGTCAAGAGCCTGGGTTGTACGCTTGTCTTTTCTTAATATATGTAAAAGGTTAATTGGGATAGAAGTGGTCCCTGATGTGCTCTAGAGCTCTAGCATGGACTTTACAGACAGGGGTGTGTGGAATATAGCCATTAGGTTGTCTGTTGACTATTTTCCAGGCTGGGTCTTAATTATGTAGTTCAGGTTGGTCTCAGGCTTATAATCTCTCAGACTTAGGCTCCTAAGTCCTGGAATTTATGGCACATCATCCCTGGCTGCAGCTGGGAACTTAAGCTATCTGAAAAGGAAACACGCTTCTATCAGTGACTTTCCAAATTTGTGTTATACAGCCCCATTTGGCTTTAGACATTCAATATTATCTCCCCTCCCCCTACCAGCCTCCAGAATGCTAAGATTTATGTGCTTTTATGTTTGGGGCACCTTTCAGATTTTTTTTTTTAACCACTTTATTTAGGAAATTCACCAGGCTGGAGAGATGGCTTGTGGTTAAGAGCACTGGCTCTTACACAGGACCTAGGTGTGATTCCCAGCACCCACATGGTGGCTTAAAGATGTAACTGTAGTTCTAGGGGATCCAATGTCTCTCTCTTATCTCTATGGGCAACAGGGGCCTGTGAAGGTGCATATCTGCAGGCAAAACACGTGTACATGTAAAATGAACAAATCTAAAGGTAAAAAGGAAATACACGGACCTTGTTGACCAACACTCTTCTTTTACATAGTCACATTGTACTTAGACACCTTGAGTAGGATGTTTAAAGGACTGTGGAGTCCTTTACTAAACGTAGTGCCTTTAAAAATGTCTCTAATAGTTTCAGTCTTGTTTTCTTAAGAGATGGTGGTGGTTGTAGTGATTGAATGAGAATTGGCCATCACAGCCTCATAGGTTTCAATGCTTGGGTCCCAGTCGGTGGAACTATTTGGGAAGGATTAGGAGGTGGGACTTTGTTGGAGGGGGTATGTTACTGGATGCTTTGAGGTTTCAAAGCTCATGATATTCCTCATGATTGTGTCTCAAGATCTAAGCTCTCAGCTACCGCTCCAGCGCCATGCCTGTTTGCCTGCTGGCGTGTTTCCCACCATGATGGTCATGGAGTCTAACCCTCTGGAACTGTCAGCCCTGAACTAAGCACGTTCATTTATGAGTTGCCTTGATCATTGGTGTCTTCTCACAGCAATAGAAAAGTAACTAAGATAGTGTTGTGAAGGTTAGCATGGTAAGGTCTAGAGTCATAGAGGGGAAGAATGTCTAGGCACGTACATGAGGGAGTGTCTAGACTGAGTTAACTGAGGTGGGAGCCGCGCCCTAAATGTGGTGACACCGTTCTGTGGGCAGGATAGCTAAGATAAAGCTGAGCACCAGCAGTCATTTCTCCACACTTCCCGGCTTAGGGTGCCATGCGATCAGCCAGCTGCCTCAAGCTCCCACTACCATGGACTTTTTCACTGTGAGTGACTGCACCATCAGCTGTGACGCACATAAACCCTGTGTCTTAGTTACTGCTCTGTTGCTGTGAAAAGACATCGTGAAGGAGGCAACTTAAAGACTGAAGCACTCAGTTGGGGGCTTGCTCACAGTTTAAGTGGGTCGATCTGTGACCATCATGGCGGGGACTTGGCGTCAGGGAGTCAGTCAAGGCAGATGGGGGTGAGTAGAGGAGGGGGAGAGACTGGGCCTGGCTTTCAAAGCCTACCTCCAGTGACACATCCCCTCCAACACCTCTAGTTCACCGAAGGGGGCCCAGACATTCAAATATCTGAGCCTGTGGGAGCCATTCTCATTTGAGGCATCGCACCTTCCTTGCTTACGCTCTTGTCAGGCATTTTGCTGTAGCTGAGAGCAAAGTAACCAATAGTGTAGTGGCCCACAAATTGCCTTCATATGATACACTACTTCTGTGACTTACGGTTTGAAAGATAATGCTCTCAGACGTGACTGTCACAGCTACATTTCTTACATAGTTTTAAATACGGGTATCTGTTAAAATGTTTTATCTTTTCTCACTTCAAAAATATTTTCTGTCAGAAGAAATGCTGCATAATCTATCTAGCTTCTTACACTTAAGGTCCTTTCTATTGTTAATCTATACATTAAAAGAATTCCAGGGCTTTGCAAGAAGGAATAGTGGTACCGTGGAAATTAATCTTCTGTTATTAAGAGCAAGAGCTGTTGTTTTTTTTTTTTTATTTCAGCTGCTTAATGGAAATTTAATTACTCTGTGTAAATCCTTTCCTCCCTTTTTATCTCCTTCTTTTAAAGATTTATGTATTTTTTACTTATGTTTGTGTGTGTGTGTGTGTGCATATGTGTGTACAGGTGTCTTCCGAGGCCACAAGAGAATGCTGGGTCCCCCCAGAGTTGCAGGATGTAGGTGCACATAGTCCTGAGCTGCCTGATGTGAGTGCTGGGAATTAGACTCTGGTCCTCTTGTCAGGGCAGAAGCATTCTTTAACACAGAGCCATTCTTCCCGGCCATGCCCTTTACCCTTTTAAAGTCTGTTTTCCTATGAGATGTGTGCATGCCCTGACCTACGTGGAAGTCAGAGAGAGCACGGCTTGGGGTGTTAGTCCCCGCTCTCGACCTTGCTTGAGAACAGGGGTTTCTGTTTTTCTGCTCCTGCATGTGCTGGCTACCTTGCCTTTGTCTTTGAGCTTCTAGAAATCTCCTGTCTCTGCTGCTCATTTCCTCACGGAGCACTGGCATTACAGCCCTGGGCTACCATGCGTGCTTCTCTGAGAGTGCTTAGGATTCGAACTCAGGTCCTCATACTTGCTTGGGAAGCGCTGTATCCACTGAGCCACCTCCCCAGCCTCCTTCCTCCCCTTCTAAGACAAGGTCTTCTCATGTAGCCCAGCCTAGCCTCTAACCTCCCAGTCCTCCAGTTTCAGCCTCCCAAGTGCTAGGCTTACAGGCATGGGTCATCATATCTGGCTTCCCTTGCTTTCTCCGGCAGAGTATGTACATTTTAGCATATTCTTGAATTTTCTTACCTGATTATGGCAGTTTTCAGGAGGGCAGGGAAGTGCTGTCCTGATTTTCCACAGGAGTGTGAACCCAGAAGCACCTGTGTGGCTTGCTGTTAGCAGGTTTATGGCAAAGAATTTCTCCTTTGTGCTATGTGTCTTAATACTGGGCTGTAATACCTGGCTGTTCTTAGAGGGTTCCGCTGTGGCTACTCTGCTTTGTGCTTTTTTTTTTAATACTTTTTTTTGGAATAGGAAGATAGCTCAGTTGATAAAGTGCTTGATGTGCTACTGTGTTGTCCGTAGTTTGATTGTAACACTTACTTGGAAACTTGGGCGTGGTGGTGCATATTTCTATTGCTAGTCCTGGATAGTGGAGCCATGTAGATCCCTGGCCTGACTGGTTAGCCACTGCAGACCAATCCGTGAGCTCCGGTTTCCAGAACCAGACTGTCTCAAAAAACAAGGTGGCTAGCTCCTGAGGAGCAACACCTGAACTTGACCTTTGACTTCCACGTGCACAGGTGCTTGTGCACCTGCTCACCTGCACACACACACATATTCATATACACGCACATTGCGCAGCACACACACACACACACACACACACACACACACACGTACATTGCACACATATACACATACATACCCATACATACACACACATGTTTCTGGGTCTGGGAAAGCTCAGTTGGTAGAGTCCTTGCCTAAACCCAAACTTCAATTCCCCGTACTTCATAAGCAGAATTTGGTGGAACATGCCTGCAATCCCAGCACTTAAGAAATGGGAGCCGTGAGGATATGAAGTTCAGGGTCATTCTCAGTCAAACAGTGAATCTGAGGCCAGTCAACCAACCACCCAAACCAATCCGACCTAGAAAGCTTTCTTCTCTTTTGGCAGGCTGCTAGCTGCTGTTTATGGGTATTGCCAGTGTGCCTTGCCAATGAACTTGACTGCGATTTGCTTCTCTGCCTCCCCAAACAGGAAACAAGACAGTCTATGGACAGCTTCTAGTTTAGGAATAACTTAAATGTCAAATAAGTGTATGCTTTTCCTTCTCAGAAATGTGTGTGATCTCTATTGCATGTACCTTCTTTCTCGACTGCTTGATGTTTTCAGTCATTTATAATTTAAAATACGGGGGCAAGAGATGGCTCCGCCTCAGCAATTAAGAACACTTACTGCTTTTGCACTGGAGCCAAGTTCAATTCCTACTATGTGTAGATCACAGCCACCAGTAACTCTAGTGCTAGGAGATCCAACCCCCTCTACTGGTGTCTGCAGGCATCTGCACTCATATGCACATACCCACATACAGGCACACACACAAGTGCACACAATTTAAACATAAAAATAAATTAAATGACTTTAATGAGGTAACTTCCCTTGTCCTGAGGCAGACTGTTTTTTTTTTCTGGGGTGCTGTGAGTTTTGCATGGGGTTTGGTGGCTGCGTTCATCACTACTCACCTTTTGAATTTATATCTGGAGGTATTAGGTAAGGTTCCAAAAGCGGCAGCTCCCTTGTAAGTGAGGCTTCAGTACTCCAATGCAAGAGCTGTGAAGTGTAGGGCTTCTTAGATGGCCTCCTCAGTCTTAAACCTTGCAATCAGCATGCCCTTCACAGCAAGTTATATTTCTAAACCATGTGTGCTTAGGATTACTCCCCTACCCACCTCCCTTTTCTCAGCGGCATTTCTAATTTGTCCAAGGCTTTAGTTGTTGCTGCAAGACAGTTACCAGGCATTTCTCTGAGCAGTGTGGTTACTAATGATAGGACTCCTTCCCTTCGTTGCCTTCATGTACCTGACCCAAATCCCTGCCCACCAATGGTCTGAGGCATCTGTAGACTCTCCAGGCCTGGAGGCAATACAGGCAGCTATAAAAATATCCAAATGGTTCTCTTTGAGCTTTGTGTGCTCTGCTTTATGGAAATAGCCTCTGCTCTTCTGCCTATTTGATACAATCTGCTCTTTGGGGCAGCTGTTTCCTTTCTACCCTGGAGTGACATAAGTACCCGAGAGCTGCTCAGAGAATTGCACAGTGTGTGGTGCAGCAGACAGCATCGATAGCACCTGATGGACATCTGTGTGTGCGCGCTGCCGACTCTATTTTGGCAGATTCTGGGGCAATGTTACAGTGTGATGGTTCTCTCCTTTCTAGGTGCAATGCAATCTTCCCTTTTGCTGTAAGAGTGCAGTGCTATGGCTACCCCTCTCTTTTGAAAGCTTTTTTTTTCTTTCTTTTAATTTTAACTTTTCTGCTCTGTCTCCACATAGAGATGACAGTGATGACTCTGTCATTTGCTACTGTCTGATTCTGGACATACAAAATAGTAGACTTAAAAAGTAATTTAGGTGGGTCACAAGGCCCCACGGCTAGCTGAGGAGCTATTGGCAGTTAATGGCTGCTGGGGGAGAGGGAATACGTTTTCTTCAGGGTTGTAGCCTTTGGTAAGTTGCCCATGATCCAGTAATAACCCACACCCATGCTCATGCAAGCAACCCTAATTGCACTCAGCAGCTCATTAAGACAAAGACCTAGTACTTGAGAGATGGCTCAGCTGGTAAAGGCTAGGGTCACAACCAAAAATAAAAGAAGAAAAAGACATGAAAAAAGGATGGTGGCCTCCTCAGAATAAGGGAATGAGAGGGAGAGTAAGAGAGGGTAAGGGGGTAAATATAATCAAAATGCATTGTATATATATATGAAGTTGTCAGACAATAAAAATTAAAATCAATTAGTTTAATAAATTTCTACTGTAGTTCTTTAGGCTATAATAGAAAATAATTTTAAGTTTATTCTCTGCTGGTAATAGAAAACAAGTACTACTCAGTGGTGTTTTATGTGCAGGTAATCTGGATCCTAGAAAGCACAGGTTCTTTTCTAGAAGTAACTCTGAAGGTTGTCAGGAAAGGTTTCTCTTGATAGATTTGTCTTTAAGGTAAAGACCTTCATCTCCCACAGCCTCTTGTTTTGTGAATGTCCTCTTATAGTGTCCCAGGACACTTGCCTCACTTTGCCCCTAGTACTTTCTTTGTCCGGAGTCCCATACATGTTTATCTATTTTAACTAATATTTCTTCTAGATTGAAATGTGAATTAGGTAGAGTGTCACCAACTCTTCTGGGAAGCATTTTCCATGGTCTCTATAAATTCTTTCTTGTTCTTGGGGAATAACACAGACATGACACTATTTGTTTATATCGGAGTCACTGGCAGGTTTTAAGGTCCTTGAGACCAGGCACTTTACTGTAAGATTATTGCAGTGATAGGACATCATGACCAAGGCAACTTATAAAATAAAGCATTTATTTGAGACTTGCAGCTTCAGTGGGTTAGTTCCATGGCAGGTGGCAGTAGGCAGGCAGGCAAGACACTGGGGCAGTAGCTGAGAGCTTGAGACACAACCACAAGACAGACAGACAGACAGACAGAAACAGAGAGTGACAGAGAGAGAGAGACAGAGGAGAGAGACCTAACTGGGAATGGTGTGGGGATTTGAAACCTCAAAGTCTCAGTCCCCTCCCCCATTGGTGCACCTCCTCCAACAAGGCCACACCTCCTAATCCTTCCCAAACAGTTCCACCAACCAGGGACCAAGCCTTCAAACGTATGAGCCAGTGGTGGCCATTCTCTTTTAAACCACTACAGACTGAAGGCTTAGGGTGATTCTTCATTATTAAGTTAATAGCACTCAGTGGTTTGGATCTGTTATTCACTTAGATCTACTTGGGAGGATTTAATGTATTGAACTTGTGACAGGCTTGATTAGGTGTTTGTTAAATCTAACTAAACTCACCTGAATTAGTTTAAGTCTGTTTTTCTAACTGCTAAGTAAACTACATTGGGATGAAATGGTACTTTCTGTGCAGAGTTAGAAGAAAGAACGCAAAAGGTTATATGTGTTTGAGTGATAGTAACAACGGGACCTTTCAAGGATGCATACCATTTGAAATATTTCAAAGCCCCTCCTCCCAATCTTATTTGCTTCTGTCAGCACTGTTCGGAGGTATTGTTTCAATTTTAAAGACTGGAAGCTGCAATTTACCAAAATCATAGTCCCAAATCATAGCAGTCATTTTATTTAGTCATTTATTTGCTTATGTATGCATGCATTTATGCCTTTGAAAGTCACAGTGTTAAAAATTGAAACGCTTTGAAAGGCGGCACAGGGGAAGGTCTCTTTCCCACTTGTGTTCCCAGTCATTCAGGTGTCTTCAATCATTGTGATTGGTTTTTGTTTAATCTTCCAGGGGCGTTTTACGTATGTGTAAGCAGATACAGACATGCATTTGTTTTTTATAAAGTCATGGAAGTACATCTTGGCACAGTCTGTGCCTTGCTTAAATTTTTTATTGTAACATCTATATTATACCCAGAAGTGTTTAACGCAGACGTGTAATTTAGGGAACTCCTATGTACCTCGCCCTAAAATAAAGTGTATAAACTAAAATACTACAACTTTAGTGTCAGCTTCATCAGGGAACTGGAAGGGCAGTGGTGTTACCAGTTAAGCCTGCAGGACAGGAACCACCAAGAGCCTCTGAATCAGAGGCTGGTTTTTGGCTTTGGAGACTTTATGACATTGCTTCTTATGACATTAAAGAAGTTGGATTATTGTTGAAGCTCTCTGCAACTGAGATATCTGACAGTATTAATTTAAAAAATTGTTTAAATGTAAAAAAAATTAAAAAGATAAATTTTGCTTTATGGGCGTGAGTGTTTGCCTGTGTGTATGTCTGTGCACCTTGTGTGTGCCTTGTGCCAGTGGAGGACAGAAAAGGGCATCAGATCTCCCGAAACTAGACTTACCGACAGTCGGGGGCCACCATGTAGGTGATGGGGACCAAACCTGGATCCTCTTAAGGAGCTGGCAGTGCTCTTAACTATAAAGCCATTTTTTTAGGCCCCTGACAGGATTCTAATGTGTGGATGAAGAGCCTACACACACGTATAAATGCATATATCTCACCATTGTACATATGTGGAGTTCAGAGGAAACTTCTGGGAATTGGTTCTTTTTAGTTTGTGGGTCCTGGGGACTGAATCATTTTCTTAGTTGCATTTTTTTTGATAAGTTTTAAAGATTTTTTTTTTCGTTTATGTGTGTCTGTGTCTGTATGTGCAAGTGCTTGCAGAGACCAGAAGAGGGCTTTGGACCCCCTGGAGCTGGAGTTTCAGGTGGTTGTGAGCCATGGTGTAGGTGCTGGGAACCAACTCTGGTCTTCTTCAGCAGATGCTCACTGCACCATCTCTTCAGATCCTTTAAAATATTATTATTTAATTTTTGTATGTGCATTGGTGTTTTACCTACATGTATGTCTGTGTACCATGTGCTAAGTGCCTGTGAAGGGCAGACGAGGAAGTTGAATCCCATTGAACTGGAGTTAAAGATAGTTGTAAGCCTGAATGTAGGTGACAAGAACCAAATCTGGGTTCTCTGAAAGGACAGCAGGTGCTCTTAACCAATGAGTGTTCTCTCCAAGCCTCTGCTCCAGACTCTTTTAAAAAGATTAATAAAAAAGGTGATGTGTCTGTGTCTACCTGCAGAAGCTCCATGAGGGGGTTCGATTCCTAGAGCTGGGGTTATGAGCTGGTTGTGAGCTGCCAGGTGTGGGTGCCTAGAGCCAGACTCTGATCCTATGGAAGAACAGCAGGCATTCCTAAAGGCTGAGCCTGTTTTCCAGCCCCCAACTGGTTCCCTTCCCTTTCCTTCCTTTCCCTTCTTCCCTCTCTTTCCCTTTCCTTCCCTTCCCCTCCCTCCTTTGTCTTTCTCTGTTCAGCCTGTTTTCCTGTCTTTTCAAAGAACCAACTTTTGGCTTTATTGATTTTTTTTTTCCGTTGTAACTTTGCATTTTAAAGGGAGTTTTAATACTCTTTAAAATCTACCAAAAGGAGATTGCAATGCAGGAAGATCAGGTACAATGCCCTCACTTCTCAGCATGGCAAATATTCAGAATACACAAAGTTCGAGGATGGATAGCAGAAGAAAGATACAAAAGAAGTCTGCTTACAAGAATAACTGCAAAACACGTCAGAATTAATCTTACTCAAATCTGAGCAATTGTGGCCTAGGTAACCCTCTGGATAAATGCTTCAGATGCCATCCTTTAATCAGAATGAGCCCGTGGGCAGCTGTCTTTTGAGTGCGTGCACGAGAGATGTTCACAAGTGCACACACGAGTACATACACCCACAGGGACAGACACTCTGCCTTTTTGTTGTTGTCTAGGCACTTCATGTATGTGTCTCCCCGTCTCATTACATTTGCCGAGCTACTCCTTTGGAGGCGGGATGTTTCCTTGAAAGAAGCCCTGGCTAACAGCATTCCCTGCTGGAAAGTTTCTGAGCACCACGAAGGAGGACCCACCCTTGCAGCTGCCTTCCCCATGCCTCTCTCTCCTTTGTAGCTTTCCATACCAAGGCTGTGAAGGAACCAGTCTCCGAGGTGAAGCCAGGCTGCTGGAAGTTGTAGTTTTTGGTCTGGCTGTATCCCCTATCAGCCACTTTCTTTCCTGTCTAAGCGTAGGAATGCCCACCCAGGATTCTCCCCACACTGGCCACAGCTGAACTCTGGGTCGTGGTTGAAGATTCTCGGCCTGGCCAGGGTCTCTAGTACTGCTGAGCTTCCCGCAGTGGGCCTTCAGGACTTTGTAATGAAACTGTTTGGCAGCTGACTTGTCCATGGTCAGCTGTGTGCACTCCTGGCATGCACTGTGCTGGGTGGCCTATATTCTTTTATTCTTTTATTCTCTCTCTCTCTCTCTCTCTCTCTCTCTGTGTATGTGTGTGTATTATGTGTCTATGTCCACGTATGCATGCATCTGCTCGTATGTGTGTATCTGTCTGTGTGTCTGTGATCACCAGCATGTCTGTCTCTTGAGGCAGTTTTTTCCACCGTTCCTGGATGGCTGGTTTGCAAGCCTTGTGATGCCCCTCCTGCCAGTGGTAGGGTCCCAGATGTTTAGGGCTGTGCCAATCCCAGTCCTGGATATCTGAATTCAGGACCTCATCCTTGGGTAGCAAGTGTTCTTACCCATTGAGCCATTTTCCCAGTCCTGACTCAACTTTTTGTAACAGTGATTTCCTTTTCATCCATTATTTTGTGGCTTAAGAAGAGACATAGAGGTGGGCCCTGAGCTGGGGATTTCTGTGGAAAAGGGTTGCGGGAGGAAGGAATGCCCCTGCTGTGTCAGAGAGAAAAAGGCGGTGGTTTGGTGGAAGGACTTTTCCTAATGTGACCATGAGAACAGTGTCCATGCTCTTAAGGTCACGTCAGGTGACAAATGAATAGAGAAACAGTCATCTCACACGCCTTTCCTTGAGCTTTAAAGTGTCTTATTTTTGGCTTCCTTTTAACACTTGTATCCCAGGATTAAATGTCGTGGCTGTGAGATCCCAGCACAGTAAGGGCATCCTGTGGCTGACAAACTCTTTCAGTTTGGAGTTTCTGCTCCGGCCTTGCACATTCTTGTCTGTGGGCATCATGCTCCCCCCACCCCACAACTGTTGGCAGTCTGGGAACATCTTTAGTTATTATAATCAGTTGTGTCTGTGGCCTTTGCAATTTAATATTTTCCTCTTCTGCTCATTGCTTCACTGAGCTGGCCTTTACTTAAGATGCTAATTTCATTTCTTCTTCTTCTTCTTTTTTTTTTTTTTTTTTTTTTTTCCGGATGCCATAGAAAGCAGTGGCAATGGTTTGTTCATAGTTCTTGGAAGTAGATGCAATGGTTCCATCCCACTGAGGAGCACTTGTCTCTGCCAGACGTTTGTTGAAGGCAGTTCCTGGTTGATCCCAGTGCCCGCCAGGAACAATGCCACTTGTCAGAGGAGTAGTTGTTGCTTCTTACAAGATTGGCACAATGCGTTGTCATTTTTGCCAACCCTTTTCATGGTTCTGAGCAGGTCTTCAGCGCTCTCTACCTGGTGCAGTTTCTATTTTATTTCTCTTTCAAGTTCGCCTTATTTTCTGTCTGTAAACTAGTGGGGGGCATACATTTTTTGCAAAGAGCTGAATGGCAAATCCTTCAGGCTTTGCAGGCTACACATGCTCAATTATAACTCCTTTATGGATAAAAATATAAACATATAATATTTACAATATGAAAACCCTTCTTAGGGGCTGGGAAGATGGCTCAGTGGTAGGAACAATTGTTCTTCCTGAGGACTAGAGTTTGGTTTTCAGTACCCGTGTTGGATGGCTTACAACTGCTTGTAACTCCAGCTCCAGGGAAGACCCAATTCTGGCCCCTGTAGGCACCCACATAACACACACACAACACACACACACACACACACACACACATATTTTATTATCTTGTGTATATATAAAAACAAGCGTCAGTCTTCCTTGGGCCTTTGCTATAGTTTGGCAACTCTTGTTTTGAACTATCTATTAGATGTTCTAATGATTAGAATCTATCTATCTATCTATCTATCTATCTATCTATCTATCTATCTATCTATCACTATCCATCCATCTAGATATTTTGGGACAGGCTCATATATCCTAGGCTGGTCTTGAACTCTGTATGTAGCTGAGGATAACCTAGAACTTGTGATTTTTTTGACTTTATTTCCCTAGTGCTGGTATTACAGGCATGCACATGTTATGTGGTATTGGAGGTTGAACCCAGAATCTGTGAACGCCTGACAAGAACTCAAACTAGGTTATACTCCCAGCATTCTAAGAATATACTTAATACATAATGAAGATGACCGTGATTCACTTTCTGCTTTAGCTGTGCATCCTTCCCTCTCGCACTTAGTTTTCATATTTTCTCCCTCTCTTCCCTTTCTTGTCCTTTGCCCATAGTCTCCATTGTTTTGTCCTACAGGCAGGAAATCTGTTTGCTCGGCAGAGCCATTTGTTTCATCCCTTCCCTTGGTTTCTTCACTTCTAATGTACTTCGCCTCTTCTCTCAGTTGTTTTCTTTCTACTATAAACGTCCCTCATTCCTGGGGAGGGGGCACACTGAAGGGAGCGAGCTTCCCTTTTTGATCTTTCCTTTTATTACCCTTAACTCACTTTCCTTTTCGAATAGGAATTTGCCAGAAAATCCTTTAATTCTTGAGATTGCTTGTTGAAATTAGTTTCGTCTGTTCTCTTGGTGGCGTGATCTCCTGTCCCTGTTACTCGTCAGTGTGTGGCAATAGCCCCCGGCCTACAGAAAAGGCATTCTCTTCGCCTTGAAGAATAAGCACATGCACAAGAGGTTTTGAGTTTGGGAAGTATTTGAGAGTCTTGTCATATTTTCATATATAAAACACCTGTTTTCTGTGGAACGGACCATGGGCAGTGGTAGGCTGCAATATGAACACATCAGGCTCTGCATTTGTGCGAACAGTCAGGCATCTGACTTAATGGATGTTACCCACCACGCTCCTGCTTAAGCCTGAAGGAGAAGAAACTGGGAAAAAAGCGGGGAGGGGAGTGGGACCCTTGGCTTGATAAATAGCATCCTAATGAATTTAATACACCAGGTTTTGAGTAGTGGGAAAGACCTTGGACATTTGTTTAATGGAAAAGCGTGGTTCTGGTTGAGTCATGATCTTTGAGCCCCAGCGACTTTCAGCACTGGACTCCTTTTAACATTGTTTCCGAGCACGCGTCAAGGTTTCTAGTAACAGCGTGGGCTTACCAGGAACAAGTCAAGCTACAGCTAATCTCATTTTCTTTCTTTTTCTTTTTTTGGTGGTACAATAATATTTCCTGTATCAGGACTGAGCAGAGCCTTTAACAGCAGTATCTGAAAGTCTCAGCAAGAGATGTTTTCCAGCCTGAGGTACATAGGAATCAGAAAGGCAGGTATAGGTGCTGTCCTAGCTCTCCACTCCTGTCCTTTTTGAGACAGGGTTCACGTAGCTCAGGCTACTTTCCATGTAGCTGAGGATGACATTGAACTTTAGGTCCTTCTGTGTCTCCCCAGTGCTGGGATTACAGATGTGTACCATCACTAGTTGATGCAGGACTGGGACTCAAACCAAGGGCTTTGTAGATGCCAGGCAACTACACTACCAACTGACCCACATCCATAGGCATTCAGCGGCAAGCTAATTTTTCTCTAAGTTATGAAGGTGGTTTTCCAATGATAAGATATGTGAGTCTATCTTTATCAGTGTTTTATTGATGACTTAGTAAAAAGATGATCTAATTGTTGAACTCATGACTGCCAATCTAGGAGAGATATTAAGTGATAGAATTAGAGCCCAAGCTATTTTAGCATTCTGAGATAACCTAAAAATTGATAGAGACCCTTGGAGTCCTGGGTTCCAGAAGATAACAATTACATGCTTTGAGAGCTATATATGTGGAAAGGAACAAGCTCCAGAACCTTGATATGGATCAAGGTGAAAGGTAATCATTAGAAAAATTGATGCAGTCTTCCCTGTGTTATTTACAGTATCTAGAATAGTTATGGTAATTATTTCTATACTGGATACATTCTTTTTTGAGGCCTCATAAGATACTGAAGCTGAATGGGGGATGGGATGTTGGAAATTATAATAATGAGTAATTGTTGAATAAATTTTTTTTTAAAATTTCAACTTTATTATAAAAACGTTCCAAATTAAAAACTATCACATTGGTGTGTGATGCATAACTTAAGATCCAGATTACAGAAATGAGAACTTACATGTAATACAGTGATTATTTCTGAATATTTAGAGGGCGTTCTTGGTCCCAGAGTGTTCATGGTTGCTTAGCCTCTTATTCTTGGGTAGAAAATCATAGTGTCAGGAGTTTGTGGAGGAGGAATGTGTTCCCTTTATGGCATTCAGGAAGGGGCAGGAGAGAGAGTATCCCACTTTTTCTAGCAAGCTCCGCCCCCTCCCCCCGAGTTAATACCAACTCCCCAAATCCAATATAGTGTCAGAATGTAGGGATTAAGTGTTTAACACAGGAGCCTGTGGGGGACTCTTCATAACCAAACCATATCAGAGAATCAATAGGTGGACATTGGGATGCAGGTTTTGGGCTCATTCCAGGGGAGAAACTAGTCAACGATGAAAGTTACTGGCTGATGAGAGATGAAGCTGACCATCACTGGAAGTGCCCTGGCAGGCTGTGTGATGGAACATCAGATCTTGCTCAGGGGAACCCTGCATTAGATGCAGGATTGGGAGTAGGTGGCTTCCTAATGTCCTTTGCCTCATTGGCTTTCTACAGTGCCCATTGGGGTAGGGATGGATGGGAGGGGAGGGAGAAGAGAGAGGGAAGAGAAAGAAAACTGAATGTTTGTGCAGATATTTTCACACACACATAGTTGATGGCGGGAGTTCCCTGGGTTTTCCAGACCCCTCTCTCATCTGAAAACAACCTTTTCTGATTAGCTAAACTTCTAGGACACTTTCTGGCTCTCCTCTCAGTTCCTGTATTTCAGAAACCAAGTAACAGTACCTGATTGTTCTTATTATTTTACTTGTTAGTGAATATTGCTCTTATGAATTTGATTTTTTTTCTTTTGCTCTAAAGAAAACTTACATACTTGGAGTAGTAAAAAAAAATAAGATGAGCTTTCATGAATCTTATGATCTTTCTTCCCAACCAAGGAATAGAATTTTACAGTGTTGCTCTCATGGCTGATAAAGCATCAGAGAAAAGTAACCTTAGAAAGATTTGTTTTGCTCACTGCTTCAGAGGTTGATGGTCATGGTCACTTGCCCCTGTTGCTATGGGAACATGAGTAGCCTGCAGATGCGGCATAATGGAGCTGAGCAGTTCAACCTCAAAGTGAATGTGAAGCAGATTGACAGGAAGGGCTAGGGCCAAGATGTATCTTTAGTGCTTCCTCAATGTAGGCCCTATGTCTTAATTCCCACTGTCACCCAGTGACGCTCTCAAACTATGAATCCATCGATGGGTGAATCCATTGATGAAAACAGCCTCCTTGGTCTCAGTCACTTCCCAAAAATTCTGCTTCTGAATTCTATGTATTGGGAACCAAGGCTTCAACACACAAGTCTTTTGGAGGTCACTTATATTCAAACCATATCATTTATTAGAACTCAGGGCTCCTTTTGACTCTTCCCATTCACCTAGTAGACTACATTTTGTGTAAAATATTTTCTTGCTTTCTTTATACTTTTATTTTATGTGGTGTATCTCTTAAAGTATATATTATTTTGCTATTGATTTATTTACTTTCTTCCTCTTTGAATTTTGTTTTGTGTATATTGGTTTTGTGTGCATGTATATGTACCATGTGTACCTACAGAGGCCAGAAGAAGGCATTAGATCCCCTGGGAATGGAGTTACATATGGTTGTGAGCCACCATGTGGGTGCTGGGAATAGACCTTCCAGGTTTTCTGGAAGGTCAGATAGAGCCATTAGACATTGAGCCATTTCTCTCTTCCTTTGATTTATTTTGGTTTTATGCAATTGAATGATGCTGTGTGCATTGTCCTAGCTTACTTTCTATTGCTGCAATAAACACCACGACCAAAAGTACACTGGGGAAGAAAAGAGTTTATTTGGCTTACGTGTTCTATCATAGCCCATCACTGAGGGAAGCTGAGACTTGAACTGAAACAGAGACCGTGATGGAATAATGCTTATTGGCTTACTCCTCATGGTTTGCTTGGCTAGATTTTTTTTATAACCCCCAGGCCTATCTGCTCATGGGTTGTACTGCCTACATCTCTCTGGGTTTGTCATTAATAAGTAAAATTGTACAAGGACTTGCCTATAGGCCAGTCTGGTGGAAATATTTTTTTCAACTGAGGTTCTTTTTTTCCAGATGACCCAGAGACTTGTGTCAAGTTGACAACAAACAAAAACAAAAACAAGCAAACAAACATCGCCCCGTCTGCATGCATTCTTGACCTTTTCTATGTAATAGCACTGTTCTTGAGATTCATGTAGGGCGAGTAATACATAGCTGGAGTCCACTCATTTTCTCCGTGTGTTGAAATTTGATTGACGGCGCCACATGCTTTTGTGGCCCCATTTTACTGTAGATAGTCATTTGGGTCATTTACAGCCTTCTCGTGAAAAACCCAGTGTGCTTAATGTCTCCTTGCACGCCTGTAAGACACTCTCGGGTCCACTGAAGAGTGACATTGTGGAGCAAGTACAGGGTATGAATACTTGCCAAAGTGGTTGTTCCGGTAGGCTCTCCCGCGAGCCGAGCCCCCGCTGCTCATCCTCGCCGGGCTTGGTGCTGCCTTTGTTTTCATCCCTAGCAGCTTTGTGGCTTTGATTCCGTGTTTGTGGTCTTAGTTTCCCGCTTATGGTCACTAAAGATAAACCCCGTTAGGCTGCACCTCCTTATGATATCTTATTTAAGCTTCTTCCATTCTTCATCTGCTTTTTCTCCCCTCTTTCCCCATCGATTATATATCCTTTAAGAAACTAGTTTATACTTATGTATTCTGGATACTAATTTTTTGTTGTTGTTGGTTATGTGGGCTATAATTATCCTTTTTTATTTCAAAGTCAGGTGTATCAGTGTCTTACCTTTGATCTTCTAACTCTTTTAGTGTTTAGTTCTGCCTTTCACATCTGGTCTGTAGAGTGTCAGGAATTGAAGGAAGCTTCAAACACACAGGAAAGGAAGACATAATAAAGTGGGCCCCTCCCCATGTACCCGTCTCTCAGCTTCAAAAGCCTGTTTGTTTTATCTTTTCTTCTCTTCTTAATTTTTTTTTTTTTTTGTGGGAGATATTTTAAGCCAATGTCAGATTCAGTGTGTTTGTGTGTTTGGGGGGAGGTGTTGGTTTCATTTTGCTGGCATTTTTATGTTTGCTGTATGAGTTACTGAGTGATGTAGCCTTCACAGTGGTCTTGTCAATATTTGCTTTGCAGATTCTGAGACTATCTTAGAATGTTAGACAATATTCCTGATAATAAAATGTTTTAGTATTGTAAGTATTACTATAGGACTTCTGTGTTATCCTGAAGTCTTTTCTATATGATTCTAACTCTACCCATAGCAAACATGTCTCCTTCACTCTTCATTCTCTCTTCTCAATTTTTATATCATTTTGTCTTAACATATGTCTCTTAATTATGTGTGTATGGTGTGGGTGTGGGTGTGGGTGTGTGTATGTGGAGTCCAGAAGAGGGCACCAGACCCCCACAGAGTTCTAGGCAGTTAAGAACCACGGATGTGGGTATTGGGAACTGATCCAGTGCCCTCTCTCTGCAATGGCATGCTTTCCAGAGCCTTAGCATGTTATCCTGTAGGCAGCATGGAGCCTGCTTTGTAATTTTATCAGGCCTGTCTTTACCATCTAATTGTAAAATGTAGTCCTCTTAAATGCATTTCAGGCGTGCGTGTGTGTGTGTGTGTGTGTGTGTGTGTGTGTGTGTGTGTACCCACCTGTTGACTTGTACATCTTGTCTGGCCTTTCTTCTTTCTGCCATTTTGAATTCTTTCTCTATTCGTGTTGAGCTGACATTGGAAGACACCGCTGTTGTCTTCCATACTCAATATTTTGTTAGCATTACTCACACTCATTATACCTTGTTTCCTCAGTTATGTTAGTATCTCGACCTCCCTTTTAGGATCCTCTTTTTCTGTATTTAGAATTCCTTTCAACAATGAACAGAATTGACACTTAAGACTTTTTTTTTTTCTTAAGATGCTTTTATTTTTCTCTTATTCTTTTATGCATTTTTTGGGGGACCACAGTGTAGCTCCAGGTAAACGGTTTGCCTGGTGTCGATGAAGCTCTCATTGGATTTGATTCTCAGAACTGCATAAACTGGGTGTGGGGGCTTCATGCCAGTGATCTCAGTACCTCAGAGGCGAAGGCAGGAGTTTAAGGCCGTTCTTAGCTACTTTGTGATTAGAGGCTAGCCTGGGATACACAAGACCCTGTCTCCAACCAAAAAAAAAAAAAAAAAAAGGTGTTTTTCTCTATATAGAATTCTGCTTAATTTCAATTTCAACATTATAAATATTATCTCATGTTCTTTTGGCTAAAATTAATTTGGCTTCTGTATGACTCTTCAATCAGTTCTTTTTATTCTTGACTTTTTTTTTTTATCTTTTTCATTTGTAGTTGTTTTTAGTCTTTTCTTTGTGAACAAAATTTCACTATTTAGTAGATTCTCCACTTTCAGATTCTGCTTTGGGATTTGTAGGTGCTTAGATAAATTTCTATTTTTAGTTTTAGAAAGTTTAAAGTTAAATTACTGGGCACATTGCCCACTTCATTTTTCCATCCTTGTATACCCTTGGGTTTTCATGAGCTTTTTGGATTCCTGTCTGTGTTTTTTAACCTGTTTTTCATGCCACTGATATGGTCTGAGCAGTTTCTGGTCTTATGTTTTTCCATTTCTCCTCTGGTTTGTTATCTCTTATCTCTAGCTATTGAAACTTTTGTTCTTACTAAACCATTGTTTATTCATAGAAGTTGATGTTTAGTTCTTTTGAAAAAACTTTTCTCTGTGTGTGCATTTTCGTGCGTATATTCAAGCGTGCCTGTGCCTGCACATACGTGTGTGTTATTTTTCTCACTTTTGCACTGTGGAGAACCACAAAGTCCTAGGATGAAACTGGGCTTCTCTCGAGGAGGTACTATTTGCTTCTGTTATTTGCCCAGGACTCCATCCAGTCCTTAACCTCTTCAGTTCTGGACAGGGGACTTCAGAAGAATCAATCATATTTTAAATTGCAATAGAGAACTGGCTGTTGGTTGTGGATTCTCAGGGGCGATGTTTTTCTCCCAGTGTTCAGTGCTCAGGACAGCCCTGTTTAAAAAGCTGTGGTATATTGAAACTCATGGCAAGGCTTGAAGCTTTTTGGAGGTCTCAGTATTCTCTCCCTTAGGTGGGTCATTTTTATATATGTCTCCTGTTCCCAGAACCCCAGAAAACCAAAAAGCTGATAACTGGGTCTGCCCATTTGGTAAATTCCTTTAAGGTGAAACCCGGGACTTTCTGTCTTCATGTCACTAACTATGTTTTGAACATTCCTGGCTTTCACACCAACTTTGGGGTATATCCAAGAGGAAGTTTTAAAGTGCTTTGCCCCTTATTTGTTTTCAGTAGGAGGGTGGTGAAGTTTTGCTAGGCCATAGTACTGCTAGAGACTGTGTGTCCTTCCCACTGTTGGACTCCATTGTTCTTGGGAGGAGTGCCATGGCTGGGTGCTCAGGTAGATGTGTTGATAGAAAGCACTTTCTATCTAGTTCATATCTATTATATTTTTAAATCATCCCAACTGTTTGGTGTAGGTATAAGGTATATTATTATCTATTTTACAGGTGGGTAGAATAAGACTTTGAGGAAGATGCTGGATACAAAGAGTGACCTTTGGTTTAAAACGCTGGTCTATGCTCTTCCCGTGGTACCATTTTGTTTTTAAGTTAATGTTGTTGACATTGAAGAGCTGCTCATGGTTTGATCTAAAAATGAAAATTGTAGAGACTACTGACTGGGGTGACATGATATCTGGAAGACCTGATTTCCAAATCCATACCTTTTTAGTTGGGCATCCCGTTCACTGGGTTACAGGTGACCTAGCAGCCTCACTCTGCCTTGTGTTGCAGAGGGCAACAAGAAAGACGGGAGTCGCTGTTTGCTTTTGCTGCACGGTGATTCTTTCCTTGTCCAGTGTAGGTGATTGTTGTCTTTCTCAACAGGTGTGTGTGTAACATAGACTGCAGTGGGTACAGTTTTAACCCCGTGTGTGCTTCCGATGGGAGTTCCTATAACAATCCCTGTTTCGTTCGAGAAGCATCTTGTATAAAGCAAGAACAGATCGACATAAGGCATCTTGGCCACTGTACAGGTAAATCCCCTGTCCACCAGGAACCTCTCTCGAATATCACGTGTTGTTACTCTTGCTTAGCAGTGTTTCAGCCCTGTGACACGAGTAAGCCTTCATGCTTTGTCTTGTTATTACTGTACATTTTAAAGCTTCATCTGCTATCAGTTTAGACATTTGTTTATTTTCACCCTCTCCAGACATAAACTGCATCTTGGTCATTTGGTTACTGAGCTTATCCTTGCCTGATGTGACTGTATCTGTATCAATATGAGATGTATTGATAGTTCTAAAGTAATCTCAAATTCAATTATAGCTGGAATTTAGACTATTTTAATTGTAGTAAAACTATACATTTGCTGTGTGTGTATATATATAGAGAGAGTCTTTCCTTCCCCCTATAACATAAGAGTTCTCACATAATTTCCTCTGTCCCCCACCTCACCTAAAACATGTTACGTGCAATTAGTTTTTAGTGTAAAGTCACTGAATATAAAGGAAAATTCCATTTGCCCTTCCTCCTTTTTATGATGATTTAAGGAAACATGAACCATATAAGAATAAGTTTTGTTTTCTCCTCCTCTTAGAAATGTTGACAGTCACTGAAGCCAGTGACATAGGCTTCTCTCCTCAGTAATGCCTTGTCAACTAGGATGATGGAGCTAGTAATACATGGGGCCAGGCCTATCCTTGTGGACTAGGAGTATAGTCCTTGCTGCTTTGCTGTTCTACTCCCTTTACTTTTGTTCTTTGGGGGCTCACTACAGGTATGTGCTTTATCTGAGCCAAGACAAAAAAGGTTGTAAAGACGAGTTTATTACTTTGTCTTAGTAATGAATTGTCTTTGTCACACTTCCATATTGGTTCTGAGCTGCTAGCAGATTCCAGAAGGTCCACAGAAACTTTCCAGGTAGGGAGGCATGGGCACGATGGAGGAAGCCATTTCCTGGCGGAGAGATCCCACCATAGGTAGACATTCGTGGCTTTGGTCTTCAAATACAGTTTAGTTTATTTCATGCAATAGCATTTAGAGCTTGGGTTGGATGTTTGAATGGTCCTTCCTGGAATATCCAGTTCAGGGCAGTAGGCAAACTGGAGAGTTTTATTAGAAGTTTATACAGGTTTGGAGTGGTGGAGGCTTAAGTTTTATTTTATTCCTTTCAATAATTTTCTATCCACATCTAAGTGTGCCTCCCATTGCTTCTCTCACTGGGAGTTGGAGGTGGAAGCCCATACCTCTCAGCAGGAGTTAATGATTCCCTTTTGTCTTCACAGTCCAGTGCAGTCCACATAAAAGGGTCTAAATGTTGTTTGACAATATAGCAGAGATCTCATATTGATTGTGATCTCATATTTCAGATAAAAGTGGTAGGAAGAGGTAAATCTTGAGCTCAGTGGTTCTCTGGAGAGAGAGCTTCTCCAAGGGGTAGATGTTATTTCAGTTTACACAGGAATGACTTTTAAAGTAGGTGACATTTGAGCTGAAATCCAAATGAAATCTGTTCATCATGAAGAGATCGACCTGGGAGCACTTGTGATCTGAGACAGAAACGCTGATGAGAAAGAGGGAAATTTTCCTACGGTTCTACAGATGTCAAAATAATATTCTTGCACATGATAGATGTAGTCCTCTGTGTCAGTTGGAAGAGTAGGCTGGTAAAGGACATACCTGAGCAGGACAGGTAGACCGTTTGGAGGAGCCAGAGCAGCTGGGTCATTGTGAATCCATGGTGTGACCTCAGCATCAGGTGTGGTTAACCTGACAACTGCTTTTTTTACAGACACAGACGACACGAGCTTATTGGGGAAGAAGGATGACGGGCTGCAGTATCGACCAGATGTGAAAGGTACTGAATTATGATTTCCTAGATTTGTACCAAATCTCCAAATCTGGCCGTTAGCTGTCCCTCATGGTTCTGTTTCAGCGTAGCTTTGCTCTCTGATGTCATCCCTTGATACACTTGATTAGTAGTATTTGTTGAAACATCTCAGGTTCCTTTCAGTTTAGAGAGTGCTCCCATTTATGTTCTTTATTGGTGAAAATTATTCTTTACAACATGAAGTTCTCTAGAATCTACTATTAACATTTTTCCCCCATGCCCACATCTTTGACCCTCATTCCCTCTATCTGGAACTATCTACTTCTTTTGTCTAACTTTTACTCATCTTCTCCAGTTTCAATGTGGGAATTATTTCCTTTGAGAGCTGTCCGTTGATCCCCAAATCTGGCTTAGATGCCTTTACCCCTTCCCTTCTGAGCACTTAGCCGCACTGTTACAGTTATTCCCTTTCCATCGGCGTCTCAGATCATGCGTTCTGTGTGGATTGAAAATAAGCTGTCTTTGTGTTTCGAACTCTAGCAGAAAGTCTGAAAATAGCTATTCCATACTCATCAAGAGAATGGATGTGAATCAAAGAAGCCACGTTATTTATTTGCGTAAAGTCTCGTGTTGAGTAAAGACCAAAGAAGAGACATGTTCCTTGACCTTAAGTTTTATCCTTCTTTTCCATCTTGTGGTCACATGCATTATTTTGTTTATTTGTTATGATGCTGTCAATAATGATATTGACATTATTAAAATGAGTTAAATCAGTAAAGCGGAGTTACATCACTGGATTCCTAGTCACAACTTGTGTATAATTGCCTCATCACAGCAAGTACACCGTCTACTAATTTGTAATTAAAGAAGGAAAAGTTATTAAAAAGGGAAAAATTGAGAGGGGGGAGCATGAGAGGAGTTGGAAGGGACAGAGAGAAGGGCAGAAATAGTGTAAGTGCAGCATTCCTGTATAATATCCTTAAAAAAAATTAACAAGATGAGTGTAAAACATGTATGATATGCAAGACATTTGGGAGGCCAAAGAAGGGGAATCATGAGGCCAAGGCCAACTTAGACTGTGCAGGGCAGGCTAGCCTGAGCTATGGAGTGAGACCTTGTCTCAAACACCAAGGGCTGAGGATGTAGCTCAGCATCAGAGCACTTCCCTGGCAACCCTGGATTCTTGCTGGACCCATAGACCACAATAGGGAAAAAAGTTATCTTCATTATATGTTTATTTTTAAAAGTGTCCCTGTTGCATAGAATTTCATCAGTGCTAAAGAAGATTATTCATCAATGCTGAGAACAGAGTTTGACATGGTTGTAAGTGCTCAGTAAATAGTAACTTTTGTAATTGAATAATATGTTACTTTCTTTACTTGAATGATATTAAACCTGAATTTCTTATAACCCAGGAGGCCCTGAAAAGCAGTTTTCTCTGCTGATACAAAGTGCTGTATTTAAAATAGAAAATCACCTGTGTTCCCACTGGAGCCATAGCAGACCAGCTCTAGTTTTATTCTGTCTGATATATACAACTACATCAGGAAGACCATTTTTTCAGTAGTTAGCAGCTCATTTTTAAGGCAATTTGGGGAATTGTGTATACCCCAAACACTTACATGATATTCATAAAATCATATAATAATATGATTACATATTGATAATGTTGGCTGTGCCACTTTTGAGGTCCTGAAAATTCTGTACCTGTATGGCTTGCCATATAATTTAAATGAGATTGTAATTAGAAGGTATTTCTTTATTATAGGTTTAATTTATGCCAGGCCTTTTAGCAACACTATTTGTGAAGGGAAGATAATTTTGTACATGGTAAGCATCTTCTGGGTGTGCCCTGTAATACGGCATGAGCTTAACTCACTTCCAACAATGTAGAAATCAAATATTGCCATGATTGTAGTAGAGTTAGAAAGTGTAAATTGTCTTTAGAAAAGATGGATTGTCGGGTGGGGGGGGCATGAAGATGTGAGAAAATTATGGAGAAGATAGAATTTGCACAAAACTTGACCTACAGTCAGAACTTGGCTAGGACACACAGGGTGTCTAGGGAGGCTAAAAGATCATCAGAAACAATGCAGACTCAAATGTAATGAGAGGGTGTACTGTAGAGTGCTGAAGGATTTAGAGGGAAAGAGGGAGGTAGGTGGGAAAGAAAGGTTGGGGCCAGATTTTGTCCTGTTTGGAGAATTGAGACTTTATTTTGAACCATACTGATGAGGTAGTTTGAATAGGAATGGCCTCCATAGGGTCAGATGTTCAGATGCTTGGTCATCAGGGGGTGGCACTGCTTGAGAAAGATTAGTAGGCGTGGCCCTGTCAGAGTAGGTGTGCCTTTGTTGGAGGAAGTGTATCACTGTGGGTGTACTTTGAGGTTTCAAGAGTCCTAGCTAGGTTCCGTGTCTCTTCCTGCTGCCTGTGGATGGATCTGGATGTAGAACTCTCAGCTCTCTCTCCAGCATTATGTCTGCCTGTGTGCTGCCATGCTGTCTCCCATGATGATAGTGGGCCAGACCTCTGAAACTGTAAGACAGCCCCAATTAAATGCTTTTTTATAGTAAGAGTTGCTATGGTTGTGGTGTCTCTTCACAGCACTAGAACAAAAACTAAGACAGGGGTCATTACATTAAAATAAATGAAAAAGACAAGTCTCCCATGTTAACCACTTGAGTGAGCCATGCCTGCAGGAACCCCAAGTTTATTGTATACGTGGGCGAAGCCAGAGAGGTGAGTTAGGCAGACTTTAAAGGGAGAGACGTCTACTTCGATGTGGAATAGTGAGAGTTAAAAATACTGAGAATTAAACTCAAAACTTAGATGGTTGGTTCCCTTTATAGAAATGATATGCTGGGAGGGAGAGGTGTTTGAAGTAGGGTGAAAGGAGTTAGTTAAGGTGATTAATTGCATTTGGGAATTTGACCTGATATGGAATTCATTCAGGAGACTGCTTGGCATAAACCTAGAGACAAATGTCTGGTCCAGAGCTGAGAACTAGAAAAGACGGCCAGTAGTTTAACATGCTGCAGAAAGGCATTCTGGGATGAGGAGTCAGCTGTCTTGAACTAAAGACAGTAAGGTCATTGGAGCAAAGTTCTATAGGGTTGACACGGAGGCCAGACTGTCAGTATTCTAACATTAAGGGAATACGTTGAAAAGTAGCTCCGTTGTTTTGTTTTCTGTTCTTGCAGCATTGATAGGAATCCTTGGTGAATACCTGTGTCTGCCTGTCCACAGCCAAGACTGGGTGGGAGGTGCTTCCATGGAGCCTGCTGCAGAACGCAGGGACACTGTACCAGGAGGAACACACAGAACTTAGAGGGGAATGCCCAGTGGGAAGCCTTTTTTTAAAAAAAAAAAAACAAAACTTTCATTATGTGTGTGTGTGTCTGACTCCAGTGCAGATGCCCACAGAGGCCAGAGGAGTGTGGAATCCCTCTGAAACTCAAGTAGTGAACTGCCTAATGTGGGTGCTAGTAACTGAACTCAGGTCTTCTGCAAGAGAGCAGTACATGTTCATAACCACTGAGCCCCACTGTCAGTTTTTATTAGCAGATTTATTTATCTTCAGTGTACAGCATGAGTCTAATTTTACAGGTTTTGAGACACAGTTTCCAGCCTGAAATGAATATACTCCCTGTACCTCACACCCTACTGTGATTGACAGTATTTCTAGCTACCCAGGAAGTTCCTTCATGATCTTGACATTATAATCCAAAGTTACTTTCCTATAGCCTCAATTGAACTGTGGTGCTTTAATTAGAAAGACACCCACACTTCTCATTCCAGTCAACCCTCTCCACATCTTTGAGCTTATTCTTGAGACTCATTAGTCTTCTGGTCTGTGCTGGCCAGGGGCACTAGAAATAGTGAGATACCATCACCATGAGTCTCATTTGCCTGAAGCCTGTTTATGTATTTCAATCCAGAGTCTTTTGATGTGCTCTTTAAGGATAGTGAGTCAATGATACAGGTGCTAGACTCACTGAGAGGAGCCTCAGCGTGTGTGTGTGTGTGTGTGTGTGTGTGTGTGTGTGTGTGTGTGTGCAGATAGAGAATCTTGGGGGTTGTTCAAAGGCTCCTGAGAAGGGGAGGTTTGTTGTGGGGTTAGAGTAGAGGGCCTGCCTGTCAGGGGACAGTGGAAGATGGAGGATGGAAGGAGAGGGACGTAAGAGGTAGAATGGGTGTGGTATATGAGGAAGATGGACGGATTCTTCCTAAGGGAATAGTTGAGGAGGTAGGTGGGTGTGTATACATTAGAAATCGTTTCCCTGGCAAATTTGGGCAGGAGAGTCTGTGTTGAGATGGAGAGCAATGCATTCCTAACAGTGTGTGGGAGGCTTTAAAGAGCAGGTAGGAATGTATTTACTAGGTAGACACTTACTCAGTTCCAGATTGAGGAGCCCGGGATAGGGAAGTCCGTAGAGGACTGTGTGAGTGCTGTAAAGTTTGGGGTGCAGGATGGCACAATTTGGGAGGCAACACATGAGATTAAAAAATTGTAAACTCTGTTTGTAGAGGCAGGGAACCCTCTGTTGCAGAGGCAGGCACACGCCTCTGTTGCTAAGATCAGCTCCTCATGCTTTATTGGGGTTGCCCAGTGAGGAGTAAGCCAGATGTTTCGTGGGACAGCTTTCTGCAGAGAGGCCACTTGCTCTTGTTTCTTATGACATTACTCAGACTGCCCTGTCCTTTGTGTGTGAAAACATGGCTGCTGGCGGCAGATTTGTTTGGGAGGCTTCTGTGGATGGAATGAGTCACTGGGTGGCCAGATGTCCTGGATGTACCGCACATACTTCAAGCATTGTTCAGATATCCACAGTTGACGCCGTTGTTTGTTGGAGCCTGTCACCATTGCCTAAGGGCATTGTTCAGACAGGATCCTTCTGTGCCCACTTCTCCGTGCCAAGGCTGCGTCTCTGCTTTGGTGTCTGAAGTCATGCTTTATCGGGCCTTTAAAGCTTTTTAATCTTTCCATTTTCGGAGCGGCCTCATTTATTCAGTCTACAGAGCAGGTGCTTGAACATTATGCTTCTGTCCGTTTCCTACACATCTCCCAGGGCACTGCTGAAGCCAGTTTAATAGCCGAGAGCTACACTCAAGGCTGTGAGACCCAATTTCTCTGAGCCTCGGTGAGCACGGGAGACAGTTATACCTCTTGGCTGGCATCACTCTGAAAATTCAGACCCCATTTTTGATATATGGTTATTAGCGACACTGCACTTTGTGGTTTCACGCTCAGTTGCTGACTGTGCTGCTGTTCTCACCATCGGTGGGCTCAGCTGTCTTGCCGATTCCTATCATGGCTCGTGACTGGCATCAGTAGCCATTTATCCGCTTTTAAGCAAGTGCCCTACTGTGTGTTCCTGTGCCTTTGAGTGGTCACAGAGTCCTCACAACAGCCCCGCAGGAAACTACCGCGGTGCTCAGGACACGGCAAGCCTCTAAAAAGCACTTTTGGAATGACCACAGATGTTTTAATTCAGCTTCCTGGTGTCTTTCTAATGGACTTCCCATCACTGGGCTCAGGTTCATAGCTACTTATCATGCTCCGTTAAGAAAATATTAGTAAAGAGGTTGATTCTGTTCTGGTAATGTACTGGGTTAGCAATGGGTACCATTATTTTTGTAAATGTTTATTCCTATTTTATGGCGTGGATGTTGTGTACCTCATGGGTACAGTGCCTGTGGAGACCAGAAGAGGGCATTGAGTCTCCTTGGAAGGAGTTACAGACAGTTGTGAGCCACCATGCCAGTGCTGGGAATTGAACCTGCCCTTAATCGCTGAGCCATCTCTCCAGCCCCTGGGTACCACTCTCAAGGTAGTTGTAAACTAAACTTATTCAAATAGTGATGGGAGGTTTGACCTTAGGAGTACAACACCGGTAGGCAGTACTGAGTGAGTGGACATAAGGAAATGTGTACAGGGTTAGAGATTTCATGCTACATGAAAAAGGGCCAGCAGGAGCAGAATTTACTGCATTGTGACGAGTTTCTCTGGGAGTGTTCCCTAGCTCTCAGGTCAAGGTCCTGCATCAGGCCAGGTGTCCCCAATGGGTGGACCCTTCAGGTCGGGGAGTCTTGGCTTATCCAGTCTGAGCACTGTCCAGATTAATTAATGAACTGATTTCCTTACTTGTGTGTGCACTTGTGACTAAAGAAGTGGGGGCATGTCCTTCTGTTATTCCTCCTGCACATCTCTGCCTTCGCTTTCATTCCAAGTTGGAATAATATTGTTAATACTTACGTGTGTTTGCTGGGGATGGAATCTAAGGCCTGTGTGTGCCAAGTAACGGCTCTGAGCAGTTACCTAGCTCTCAGGGTCTGGCTGGGTAAACCGGGTCGGCCTTGCCCGCTCGCTCCATCATGCTGCCTTCACCTCTCAGGTGCTGAGTATACGTGCAATTATTACATCTCGCTTTTATTGACCTCTAACGCAGTGGTTCTCAACCTTCCTAAGGCTGCGACTCTTTAACGCAGTTCCTCACGTTGTGGTGACCCCAGCCATAAAAATTATTTTTGTTGCTGCTTCATAACTGTAATTTTGCTACTGTTATAAACCATAATGTAAATATCTGTTTTCCGATGGCCTTAGGTGATCCCTGTGAACGGGTCGCTTCACCTCCATAGGGGGCGTTCGCAACCCATGGGCTGAGAACACTGCTCCAAGAGAAACTTCAGGCCTATGAGCGGTTGGTCACTGGGTATTCCCCCTCACTACCAGCCAAAGGCAGCCACGCTCAGGTGAATTTTACAGAGGCCCCAGCCAGCTTTCACCGCTCTGCCTTCCGGTTACGACTTGGGTGTTTTCCTCATCTTCGTGATTTAAAGAACATGCCTTACACGAGATTCCCATTTTTTTCATAATCTGGATTCACCTGGTTTCCCTTGCTTTGATGTGTACCGTTCTGCAGTCTGAGCCAGTCCTTGCTCTTGACTGGAGTTTTGAGGCTGCTCTGCTGTGCACCTTCTCTGTGACTTCCGTATCTCACCGTCCAAAGCTCTCTACACTTCTGGGCCTTACTTTCAGTCCTGCCCAGTCAACTTTGTAGGTCCTTTTCCGGGGCTTTGGCTGTGAATTTTCTTTTAGTTATAAGCTGCCATCCTGGTCTGGCTGCTGGTCATCTTTCCATGCATCTGCTCATTCCTTAAGTTGGTGGTAAGCTTCTTGAAGGCCTGGGCATGCTCACTTCCCCTTGGCATTCTCTGGGTAGCTGGGCCTTGTGTACAAAAGAGCTTGGAAGAAGAATGTGTTGGTACTTTCGGCCCTGGTGGAAAACTGAATTTGTCTGCCAGCCAGCCTTATTAGATATGCTTTGTTTTCTGCAGCTTCCCTTGGAGTTTAGCATAGGCCCACTTTCTCTCATGGATCTATGTAATTGGTGTTTATTAGTGTCACCCTTTGTCCATTAATTTCTCAAACGCCCTTTAGTTTTTCTTACTGCTCTCATGTAGTTGAGTTTTCTGACAGCCTTTGTCTCTCCATCATTCCTGACAACTGGTGCAATGTATAGGGCTTTCTTATGGTTGATTAGGACACTGCCTAACCTCTACAGAGCAACTCGGTCCTATTGTTATACACCTAGGGTTATACAGGGTTTGCATCTCACTCTGGTCTCATGAATACGTACTTGATGGTGTCCCACTATGATGTCCCGTGTTCTTAGTGCAGTTAGTGGCTGCCTTCCTTGCACACTTAACCCTTGCGTGGGAACACTGAACCCCACTTTTAGCTGCAGACTGAAGCAGGAAAAGTAGATTTGTTTTAGCGTAGTTGGTTTCTGTTCAACTAGTTCTCATCAGTGCTGATTGCTTGAGGCATGCCTTCTGCTTTGATCACAAGTGTTTGTAAACAAGCAATCTGTTAATTAAGTTCCAGCCTGTGTTGGGAGACCCGGGGCATGACTGCTAAAGGCAGCTTCTTTCCGAACGGGAGCTTCAAAGTGGAAATCTTTTATATTGTCGCTAGGATAGTTTTTAAAATGGAAATCAAAGATGATTCAATCCATAAATTTTATTTTTTTTCATTTCTGTTGCGGGGAATGAACCCAGAACTTCAAACCTGCTGCTGAAGTACATTCCCGTTGTACGCAGCCAGCTGTGCTCGCATCACAGTGTGTCAGCACGTGAAGGCTGTGGGTCATTCCCACAGTGTTCTTTAAGCACACAGTAACAGCTGGTAGTATTCATTAAGCACTTACTGTTTGCCAGGGACTGTTTTTAGAGTTCCATAAAAGGGGCTGGAGCGTTGGCTCCGTGGTTACGCGTACCTGCTGCTGCTGTAAAGGACCTAGGGTCTGTCCCCAGTGCCCACATGGTGGCTCACTCATCCACATAACTACAGTTGCAGGGGACCCAGTGTCCTCTTCTGCCCTCGCCAGAGTGCACATGCCAGCAAAACTCTCACAAGTAACTCTGAAAGAGAAAGAAAGTTTTTACAAACTCACCTACTAGTATTAACACGATAGAGCTTACCTCACCAGGCCTCGAATCAACCCTGCGGACTGAGTTATCTCTGTTTCTCAGACTAGGAAGTGGAAGGCTGTGCCTGTGGGTCATAGGGTTAGGGAGTATTGTGACCAGATGTGTAGAGTGCACATCTCCCTTCACAGAACTGAAATTACACAGCGACAGACACTGAGGACATCTAGGTTCCTGAGATTAACGTCCGCACAGCTGTTCCACGCTGTGATGCATGTGTCGCCGGGAGGGGTGCTCAGTCCGTAGCATCCCGAAAGCGGCTGCTTGCTTCTACCACACAGAACTGTCGTGAGGGAGCTGCAGGAGAGCCTGGGACCCCTTGCAGGTCAAGATATGTCTTGTGTTTGTGTCCCCAGACTTAGCATCAAGTTTGGCCTGTGGAAGGTCAGTAGAAGATCAACAAATTTAGCCATCAGTTCTAGACTGTTCAATGCAGTGCAGTACCCACTAGACATTTGTTTCTACTGTGACTGGAGTTGGGCTAGACTGAATTGAGGTCTTGGAAACAAATGTAAGGTGCCTCAAATTTCATATTGATATATTGAAACGCTAATATTCACCAAACTGTACGATTAATATTGATTTATGTTTCTTTTTACATTAGAACATGGTTAATGGTAAATAGAAAATGAAAATATATCTTTGTCTCATCGTGTGTATCTGTTGGAGAATAAATGATGTGACTGAGTTTACAGAGCAGGAGAGATGAGTTTAAGATTGAGGATTTATGCCTGGATTCTAACGCAGTTCTCTTTCTTGCATAAGTTAAATTAGGACGTATAAATCCTCCCCCCCAAATCTGTATTTTCAAAAACAGTTGGCACTCCTCCTCCTATCTTCCCATGTCCATACATGTGTAGCTCCCCTTTTCCTCTCTGATGATGACTGGATAAGGCACTGATCTATGAGTACAGCAGAATATCATTAGGAATCATTTTACTGTTTTTTATTTTTTGACCAGTTTTGTTTGGTTTTACCGTAGTCTCTGGGTTATTTAGTCTCTGGTTCTGGTTACCCAAGCGGTGTGGGTATGGGTTCCTTCCTGAGGAGCGGGCCTTCAGTCAAATCCCACATTGCTTGGTTACTCCCACAAGTCCTGTGCTGCCATTGTCCTAGCGTATTTTGCAGGCAGAGCAGATTGTAGGTTAAAGGTTTTGTGGTTGAGTTGGTGTCCATGTTCCGCTTTTGGTAGGTAGTTTGCAGAGTACCCTCCCACACCAAAGAGACTAGGACATAGGGATGAGGGCTCCTATAGCCTCCTTTTTTGATCCTTCCTAATCCGTTTCTATTAACATTCTTCAGATTTTATTACACTTTGTGCTTTGGGGGAGATAAGCCCCTTAGTGTTCTCTGATGTGTCATGTAAGTAGCTGGTTATTTTATTGGCATTGTAATTTATCTTATGTAATCCTCTCAAATTTACATGAAGTATAGGCTATGTTATCCCGATTTCACAGGTAGGAATTCTATGGTTAAGGAGAGTAGAATGATAAAGTTCACACTGCTGTCATGTGCAGAATCTGTAAGACATTTTGTCACATTCTGTTATTTTTATTTAAAGGTTTTTTTGTTTTTATTTTACTTTTTTACAAAGAACATTTACTTTAAAAAACCTAGCAAAGGTATCCTGTCCCTCGCCTTCCCAGCTCTCCTCTCTTCTCTCCTTTCCTACCTTGTTTCTGAGATTGGGTATTAACGTGTAGCATAGGCTGGCCTTAAACTTGGGGATGAGATTACAAGTGTTTGTTAACATGCCTGGCTATAGCTGTTATCATTTGAAACATCTAACTCTTTTATCTTAAAGTTTCAGAATCCCTTAACTTGCTCTCTCCCAATACCATTGATCGTCAGTCTCCTAGGCTCTTGGTAAATGAGTAGCTTCACCTCTCTAAAGACATTATCATGTACACCATCTCTGACTCAGGGTGAATTTCCTTCTAAACCTGCAATGTATAATTTAGCGGAGATGTTTTTCTTTTTCAGATTGCTTTTTAATATAGCAGTAGTTCATAGTGGTCATGTTCTGCAACTGTTTTTGTGTGCTTTCAGTTTAATTCCTCTGTCTGCTTGCTATGGTTATGGCATAGTGGGTTTTGCAAGGGACCTCAGATCTCACTTACCCTCTCTGATAAGTCTCCTTTTCTAAATTGCCCAGCTGGTTATTGACACGGTGAATTCATTTGTTTCTGAGCCTTTGAAAAGATTTGTATTTTCCATTTTTCTTTTCAGTATTCAGTGACCCGGTTTGTGTTCTTTTAAGATGCAGGTGATCAAAGGGAAGATGTTTATATTGGAAGCCACATGCCTTGCCCTGAAAACCTTAATGGGTACTGCATCCACGGGAAGTGTGAATTTGTCTACTCTACTCAGAAGGCTTCTTGTAGGTAAGTTGGTGGCTCATGAGCAGGGCTGAGGGTCTTTTTTCTATCAGTGGCTGCTGCTTTATAGACTAAATAGTACCAAATAAGTAGTGTTATTTGCAATCAATAAATTTAAAATAAGCCAACAATCATCCATCTATCCTCCCAAACCCTGGCAAGAAATATGGAAAGATGGGAAACAGGCTGCATTAGCGTTTGGAGGCTGTGAGCTTAACATCTTTAGGATGGCATTTTAATATTAATTTGCCTTATTCCAATGCTATTTTGATCTTTCGGCAATCTGTCACAAGGTGGTTGAACGACTGAAGAATATATTACGAGTAGAGAAGAAATAACTCAAATACAACATATACTAAAATAGATGTCTAAAAATAAAGGAGTAGGGATGAAGAGCCAGGTGTGAATTGTGAGAGGGAAGTGGAAAGAGTGTAAGTCTTCCTTCAACTCCTGTATTTCAGAGACTTTATGTAACTTGTTCAAGGTCAACAGCAAGTTGGAAATTGACCTGAGGAGAAGCTAGACCTCAGATTGTCTGTCACAACCTGAGGATCTCAGTGCTTTTTGCTCTGTGTGTGTGTTGCTGTTGCGGTCACAAATTGTAGGCTGTTGAGTGTCTGTTTAGCCAGGTCCGGTTTGCTTGTAGACAACAAGGTGGGACATTCTGCTTCCCTCTCTTAGGCAAAACATCGAAACGCACTGAGTCGTTATAGTTTGCCTTTTCTTTGTCTACTCGCAGGGTGGAGATTCTTTTCTTTTCTAGGTGTAAAAGGAAGCTATTGGTCCCAGGCCTCTTGCATCCCTCTTTTTTAGCTCGCTTCCCCTTTTCTCCTTCATAAGGTGAAAAGCAGAGCAAATGCTTTCACTGTTAATGGTTGAACAGCTCTTTGTAAAACCATTGTCTTTTTCCCCCGTTGGCAGTTCTCTTGTCTGTGAAGGAGATAACTTCCCTGTACCCTCCTCAAACGTTTCAAAACAACAACTATACAAAAGACTACACAATGCAAGCAATGCAAAGCACACAATGAATTCTTTATGTTTCTCACACAGTGGTATAGAAATCCTCATAGAACTTCAGGTTCTCGTGGTGTAAGATGGGCCATCTTTTAAGATTCCCACATGAAGCTATGTGGTGGTGCTGTCTGTAATCCTACTCCTGGGAAGATGAGGCAGGAAGATCATGAGTTCTATACCAATCTAAGCTACATAGCTGCTCCCAAGTAGACAGGGCTGTGTAGTGAGATGCTCTCTCAAAAGCCTGCAACAATAAACCACAATGGTGGTAACAAGATGCATCTATTAGATGTTTATTTCACAGCATTTTGTTTGTGCTGTTATTTAATAAATAGCAATAATATAAACCCATTATATCAAGGACTCCTTTTTGTTAATTATTACTATCTTTCTGTACCTAGCTTACTAGGTCTGCAGTAAATATGTTTCTTAATAATGTGATAATTATCAGCTTTCCCATCTTCCCCAGACCAGAGGGATTTCAGAAATGGTAAAGAATTTCTTCCCTATGTATTTATAATTCCTAGGAAGCAGCTCATATCTTTGTATTGTGTATTCGCAGCATTTGTAAGAAGCAAGCTAAACTATTATGTGTCTATAGTATTAGCCAGTATCAACCATAACCCTTTTATTAGACTAAAATCTAGTGTTATCCCACCATTGATAGGTTGGTTTATTCTTTCTACCAGATTCTATGGTGTTAGGATGTTAAGCTTACGTATGACAGGAATCTAAGGATCTTGTCTTCAGAAAATAATTTTTTTTAACCAAAATATAATGAGCAATGCTGTCATCCATACATGTGCATGAGACAATTTGGGACTTCAAAACAACACAAAACATAGAGGTAGCTGAGGAAAGAAGGAGAAAGGCTTCTGGCTATTACAAAATTGAACAGGAGGATTTTAGAGCAAAGAGGTTTTGGAGAAATGATGTATTCAGTTTCACATGATGGTTTGCCTATGGGGTCTCTATTTATGGATGTCTGTTAAGCTGCTCAAGATAATTGACTTGAAAATTCATGGGAGATACAAGTTGGAGAAGTAGGCTGAGAATAATTTCATCTCTAGCACATTCCCTCTAACGTCCATATAGCAATCCTGCCCACGAGGCCCTCTGCATCCATCATTCCCTGTAGTTGATCTCCTGAATCACCTCTGCTCCTCTCTTGCTTCATCACATTGACAAAACTGTAGTTGCTGAGATGGCTGCAGTCACTCCTCTCCTCAGAGAACTGTCAGCACTCCCTGTCTCTTCCTCACTGGCAGCTGATGATCTTGTTTCAAGGATAACTGAGAAAACTGGAGCAGTACGACAAGGTCTTCCACAGGCTGTCACTGTCACCCAAGCAGCCTTCCCTTCTCCATCACATATCTTGGTATAAATGTATTTTACACGTTTATAAATATATTGTGAGTACTTTATCTCTTCCATTGCATTCCTTTCTTTTGCAGAAGAACTTGAGTTGCCTGCTCTGTCTCCAGTTGTCATGTCTGTTCTCTCTTCTTCAGCATCCTACAGAGCTTGTTCTTTACGGCTGAAGTCAGTGGTCAAGTCTTACTGTTAAAATCACATTCAAGCTGTTGGCAGCCTTTCCCATGTGTTGTGCATCCTCTTGGCTTCTAAGATGACAGAAATTTGTTTTTCTCTGGTCTCACTGGACATTCCACTCATGCTTGGTTCCCCTTTGCTCCCTGACCTCACCGTGATTCCATCTTCTGCTCTTCCCCAGTGACTGGATTCAGTCTCTGGGTCTTTTGTAGGTGGCTCCTAATTTACATAAGTTCTAGTACTTTCTCTTGAATCTCTTGAGACTCTAGTCTTTGGTTCCTTTACATTTCCTATGATATCTGGCCAAGTTTCACCTGGGCAAAAACAGATCTGCTTCCCTGCCCACCACAGCCCTGGCTTTACCTACAGCTCTCTCCACCTCGGGATGCAGCTGTGTCTCTTCACTTGACAGAATACCACAGGCACACCTTACTTTCAACTCTTTTTTTTCTCATGGTCTCCCTATAGTTTTTAGATATGGGAAGTCCTCTCAGCTAGTCTATTTCTGAATATATCTTACTAAATTTTATCAACTGCCATCCTCAGCGCAGGAACCACAGCCTTCTATGTATGCATGCATGTATGAATAGATGCGATTGCATGTACACACACACACACACACACACACACACACACACACACAAACTCACAGCTTTTAACATAACCATTTACTCATTATGCCTTTGGACTTCTACTAAAAATAAGTATCTTTTAAAAATATTTGTAGGCACATGCAGGCTGTGGCCCATAAGTGGAAGCCAGAGGACAGTCTCAGATCTCCTTCATCTTTACCTTCTATTTCCTTTGAGATTTGAGGGTCTCTTATCGTTCATTGGTGTGTAGGCACACCAGCTGGCCTGCAGCTTCTGGGGATCCTCCTGCCTCTGCCTCCTGTCTCCCCACAGGGTCTCTGAGGGGTCATTATGTCTGGTTTTATATGGGTTCTGGGAATATGAACTCAGGTCTCCATGCTCGCATGGCATGGCGAGTGCTTTACCCTTGAGCCATCTCCACAGCTGGGATTCTGCTCTTCTGGTGCCTTTTCTCCTGAATATTTCCTTCAGCGGTACCTGACACCTGGCAGACACACAGTAAATGCTGAGTAAGATGAGTGAATGAATCAGGGTGTGAAGCCCTGGGACTGAATGAGATTTCTGGTGGGCGGAACCCCTGGATCTGCCATTAGTAACAAAAGAAGCAACAGCATTAGAACCTCATACTCTATATGCTGGAGAGTATAAAAGTCAGTCGTGGAAAGTAATATCCAGGGGGATGACTTGACTGGAATGTGTTCTAAAAGTCCCTTTTGATATTCTGATTTTCATCTTTGAATTAAGCCAAACTGTCTGAGAGCTACACATCTAGGGCATTGTTATAGCTCTCTGTGGAGCTGTTTTGATTTTACTGAGCTTTGACTTTGAGCCATTAGCCTACCATGAAGGACATTATTTTAAAAGTCCCATGGGTCTTCATTACAGGATTGGATTTACTGCCGCTGTGTTGTTGAGACGATAGTCTCTATATCAGAAGGTGCCTCCTTTAAATGAGGACCAGAGAAGGGAAGTTCCCCGGAGTTTAATAACAGTAGTTACTGCTCCTTTGAAATGACTTGTTTGATTTTATTTTATGGAGATTGCTTTTTGTGTCCATACTCTTTCCCTCTCTCATCTGTCCCTCCCCTGTTCTTCCTCTCCTCCTTTCCTCCTGTACTTTCTCTTCCTTCCCTACCTTCCTCTCCTCCCTCCTCCTCTCCTTCCTTCTCCCCCTTCTTTACAATCCAGTGGTTTTAATATATCACTACCACAATCAATTTTAGCACATTTTTGAAATCCCATGCTGAAATTCCCATTGTTCCCAAATCTTCCTATTGACCCGAACCTAGGCAACCAGTAATCTATTTTCTGTCTCTGTAAGTCACTTATTCTAGACATTTCTTACTCTGTCTTGAGGCAAGGTCTTATGTAGCCCAGGCTGACCTTAGCCAGGGAGCACTCTGCTCTGGGAATTGGATCCCATGTTTAAATCCAGTTGTCAGCTGATGAACACTATTTGATGGTTTTGAGTGCTGCAACCCTGAGCAGGTGTTTTTGTGTGGACACGTGCTTTGCTTTATGGGGGGAAATCTTTTGGAGTGGAATTACTAGGTCAAACGCTTAACTCTGTTTAAGTTTTCAAGAACTGCCAGTCTGTTTTCAAAGCATTTTTCCTATTTCCCATCTTCTGCACAATCTTCACTAGCATTTGTAGTCCCCTTACTTTCTGATCCAGGCAGAGCTGGGAGTATGTGGTGGTAGCCCGTTGTGTGTCCTTGTTTCTGTTTGTTTTTTTGTTGTTTTTTTTTTTTTTTTTTTTGGTTTTGGGACAGGGTCTTATGTTTCACAGGTAGTCTTTGAACTTGAAATCCTTGTCTCGGCCTCCTGAGTGGTGGGATTTCAGGTATGTGCCACCATATTTGACTCTTCTTTTTGGCAAGTTGTATATCTTCTCTGGAAAATGGAGTGTATATTCTCTGACCATTTCTTAATTACTGGGTGCTTTTTTAGGATGTATGCTTTAAAATATATTTTGTTACGCTCAGGATGGGAGGCTAAGCACTGCACTCAGGGTCAGCTGCTTTGGACCCAGAGAAGAGCATGTCTGATTGTATGCGGGTTGATGCCCCAGGTCCCGCCTCTGAGAAAAAGGTATCGGACGGGTCTGATGCTCTTTGGGTGGATGACACCTAAATGAACATCAGTACAAAGTCCCAATTTATTTCTAATATCAGAGATCAGATCTCTACTCTTGCCTAATGCGTCTAAAACAAAAAGGGGGAACTGTAGAGAGCTGCGTAATGCCGCGCCTGAAAAATATATTTTATTTAATTATAAAAAGGCGTGTGTGTGTATGTGTGTGTGTGTGTCAGTGTCAGTTCTTGACTTCCACCTTGTTTCTGCTGCTGCTCTCCAAGCCAGCTCTGGACTATCCCTTCTACCGGTCCCTGTCCCTCCCTCCACCCTCATCTCCCTGTATGACAGATTACAGATGTGAACCACTGCACTTGGCCTTTTCCCCAGGGATCAAACCTGGATCATCAGGTTTATGTAGCAATAGCTGACAATCCATCTCCTCAGCCCCTTACTTGTTTTTATGTGTTCTGAATACACATCTCTTGCCAAGTACATAATTTGCAGTTGTTGTTTTCCTTTGTATGGGCTGTCTCCTTGCTTTCTTGATAATGCCCTTAACCATGAAAATCTTAATTTTGATTTATCTCAGTTTTATCTTCTATTATTATTATTATTATTATTTGCTGCAGTTACAGTTTTGTTTTGGTGTCAAGTCTAAGAAATTATTGCCCGATCTGGGGTGGTGAAACCTTGTCTCTTGTTTTGTTTTTGTTTTGTGAGCACTTTCTCTGTAGCTTTAGCTCTTTTTTTGAGATCCAGACCTGGGACTCGTTGTCTTACTTTGTGTTCCACTGCTGTTACTTTGTATTCCGTTACTGTGGTAAAAGCAGCTTGTAGAGGAGAGGGCTTCTGAATGTCCAGGCGGGAGCTAAGGAGGGATGCAGAGGCAGGAGCCGAAGCAGAAGCCATGGGGAACACTGCTTTACTGGCTTGTCTTCAGGCTCACCTTTCTTATGCGTCCCAGGCCCAGCTGCCCAGGAACGGTACTGCCCACAGTGGCCCTCATACACCGATCAACAGTTTAAAAAAGAAAAAGCCATACAACCTGTCTACAGGCCAGTCAAGCGGAGGTAATTCCTCAGTTGAGGTTTCCCCTCCCAGGCTACCCTCTGTCAAGTTGACAAAAACTAAGAGAGCAACCTCTTGCAGTTAATTTGGGGGTTGTTGTGAGGAGGCGGTTCAGCTTCATTCTTCTGCTTGTACCCCAGTTTCTCAGCATCATGTTCTGAAGACTCGGTTCCCTCTTTACTGACTCACCCTAATACCTCTGTCAAACAGAGGGTAGCCACAGGTTAAGAACCCAGTTCAGACTTCCTGCGAGGGAGTCCAAGAGCCCTGGAGAGTGAATGTGCAAGCCCAGTTTACCCTGGCTTCCCCTGTTGCCCTGTGCCCAGGGTTCTTTTCTGTTGTTGTTTGCACTTTGATAACACTGCTCTAAACCTTTCATTGAGATTGCAAGACGACTGTGAATACACACTGATGACCACGGAGAGCACAATCGTGTCCGTATGGCATATGCTTTATTCATGGCTTCCGGTCAAAGTCTTGCTAATTTATGCATCCCACTCCTATCAGTTTAAAATAGGAATCTTTCTTCAGTTAAATATCCTAAGTGTTTCCTTATCAAATTACCACCACCATCAGCAGATGATGGTGTCTTTATATTTGCTTCTGATTGGAATTAGGTAGTTTCTGAGATGAGCCATCCACTTGAATGCTTTGTTTAAAACTTGTTTCCATCTCCCTTGCATATTAAGTGCTTATGATGTTCACACTGAAAGGCGTCTTGAGTATAGTTGGTGTTATGTCCAGAGACCTGTAAATATTTCTTCCTTTTTATTCTGTAGCCTTATTCCCAGGTATCTTTCCTAGCTCTAAATGGAAAAGTGCACATTCATTGGCTTCTTACTTTATCCTACTTTTAAGTGTGAAACCTGGAGATAACTGATGAGCTCAGAATGGATAAGTTAGTTCTTCCATGATTGTGATTCTGGTTTAAATGATGGTGATAAAGACAAGTTTGTTAACTTCAAAAGTGAAGTGATTAATTTGGATGATGGAATTAGCACTCAAAACAGACATGAAAAAAACACAGCATTTTCTCCCAATGGCAGTGAAGTGATTTTTATACTCCTGTTTAAGTTTTGTTGTTTTGTTGCTTTTAAAACAGTAAAATCCTAACCATTCTATTTTACCAATAAAGACTCAAGAGCCAGATGCTGGGGTGAAAACTTGCTAGCTCAGAGAGGCAGAGAAAGCACCCAGCTGATCTTCTTACTCAGCTCACATCTCAGAAGGAAAAAGCCAAAAGCCCCTTCTTCTCCACGCTGTCTTAAATACCCTCAACTCAAAGCCCCTCCTGTTTACTCCCTGTCAGCTGGTTTCTTGCTCCACTTTTTGACCTACGGTTAACTTCATTTAAGTCTCTGTACAGAAAACTCTTGGATTAAAGGTGTGTACTGGGGCTGAGCCACAGCATAACCACCTGTTTACAATAAACAGAAAGTTCTTGGATTAAAAGTGTGTGTTAGTGCTGAGCCACATCAAAGAAGAAACAGGCTTTTATGAACCACAGTCTTGGGGTTCACAATGGGATCAAATATTCTGAAACATTTGGTCTTTTGTATTTTAGTTTAAATATAAACATTTTAATTTTTAACATGTAAATTTATAATATAGTTATATATAATAGAACAACACATATATAATATATCAATATACTATATATTATATTAATATAATTATATCATAGTATATATGTTATACATAGTATATAATATAACATATAGTATATAAATAAATATATAAGCTATATAGTATATAGTATATCATATAGTATAATATATAATTTTATTATAAAATTGTAATTTCTTTCAGGTGTGACAGTACGTATTAATAATCTCAGCTCCTGGAAGGTGGGAACAGGAAAATCAATAGTTCTAGGCCAGCTTAGGGTACATTCTGAGACCTCATCTCAAAAAAAAATTCTCATGTGTCTGTGGTGTATTCAGCCATAATTGAGACATCTTTGTCACACCCTCTTCCCAAGGCTCAAGGAGCATTGTGTAAGAGAGGGTAGAAAGATTGTTCGAGTCAGAGGCTGCTACAGACTTGAGTGAAGCAGTGTCTTCTGGATATGGTTGGTCCATTGCACTTGTGGTCTCACATTAGCTGTAATTGTCTGCATAAGACCTGTACAAGATCAGTGCAGTCAGCATCCCAGGATAGAAAGGGGAGGGGCTCATGAGCCACCAGCCCTGACTGAGCACTGCTGACGTTGGTGGCTACTAGGAGAGGGGGAGTCAGTTTTCTTTAGAGGTTAACGGTTCCTGGGAAGTTAAACATGTGCCAGGGGATGGTCTCATGCCCATGTGTATATGGGCAGCACAAATTGAACCCAGTGGATTATTAATAAAAAAGAGAGAAAAAAGGAAAAAGGACATGAATTTGGGAGGAGGTAGAGGGTGGATCTAGAAGCTAGAGAGAAGAGTATGGGTGGGTAAATATGATCAAAATACATTGTATGCATGTATGAAATTCTCAGAGAATAAAGGTAGTATATTAAAGATGTAATTCTTACTTGGATTGCTTTTTTTCCCTTGCAGATGCGAATCTGGTTACACTGGACAGCACTGTGAAAAGACGGACTTTAGTATTCTCTATGTAGTACCAAGCAGGCAGAAGCTCACTCATGTTCTTATCGCAGCCATTATTGGAGCTGTACAGATTGCCATTATAGTAGCAATTGTCATGTGCATAACAAGGTGGGTAATAACTGAGAATGTCGATTTTGAACTAGACACTGGCAGTGGTAAATCAGAGGAAGACTTAAAGCATAATTCTTGTGCTAGGGGCCAATCCATCAGTCCTAATCCATCAGTCCCAGTTCTAATGTTTGGCTCAACTAGACAGAATTTCCACGTGGGTCTCACTTCTCCCTGTTCCACCTCTTTAGAGTATGTATAGGACTCACTCCCAGAGCTAGCGGACATATCTGAGTTAAAGGTAGAGGAGGTGTGAGAACAGTCCATGAAATCAGGGAGGCTAGGGGTTTTAGAACTGTGTACTGAGTCTGAAAATTCAGGGACAATGGTTGTAGCAGAGTTTCTGGAAGATTCATAGAAAAGCTATGTTACAGCACTTGAAGTCTTACAGAATTGTGCTGTGTTTTATGCTCTCAGAATACACGTTACCCATAGTAAGTGTGGTAGGAAAGAAAGCAGCCATCATCTTTAAAGACAACCTTTTCTGACTGTATCATTGACTTAGCATTACTTCCTATTAGTGGTAACTGAAAGACTTTAAAATGCTGTGTTAAAAATAAAGCACAGAGCCAGTGAGATGGTTTGTGGGTAAAGGCCTGTGCCACCAAGCCTGATGATCTGAGTTAGATCCCTGGCACCCCCATAGTGGAAGGAGAGAACCAACTCCCCAGAGTTGTCCTCTGCCCTACACACACACACACACACACACCATGCACTGAATAAATATATGGATTTATCATATGTTAAGAGATCTATTTGCAGAACTACTGACAATAAATGGATGCCTTTCAAATGGAATTTCAAAACAAAACAAAACAGAGTAGATTTGTCCTGCCTTTCCATCCCCTGTCTTTGCTTCTTCCTCACCTTTTTCTATCTCCTTTAAGGATTGGTTCTCATGTTCCAAAGCATTATATTTGTATTCTTCTGTTTTTGTTTTTGTTTTTCTGGCAGAGAGTCATAGCACATCAAACAGATAGTGACAAGCTAATTGGATGTATAGGCCATAGGCCTTCTATCCAGGGCCTGGAAAAAGACCTTCAAGTAGTTCTAGCACCCTGGAGCCAAAATGATAAATCTAGAAATGATGGAAAAATGTTCTCTGAGTAGCTGATACTTTTCATGAAGTTTAGGCACTAAAGTCAGCATGCTTTATTCCACAGAACAGATGAGCTGCCTTTAGGCAAGATTACTGAGCATAAAATTGGGCAGTAGATCAAAGTAGGGACATAACAGCATAACAAACAATGACAACAGGAAAAGAAAATGAGAAAAAAAACATTTAACAGCCTGGATGGCTGTGGCCGTTTAATACAGGCTCAGAGGTTAACTGCTTCGCCTGTGGTCATTCAGCTAGCAAAGGGAAGTGCCTGTGTTTGGATTCATTGCTGTTTGATTCTTTCTACTGAACCATCGAGAGACAGGGCCATGTGAGTTGTGCTGGGACTAGGTCAGTCAAATATGACTGTTGCATGGGGCAGGGACCAACCTTGATTTTGTTAGGGTTTAGAGTGTTTGAACCATACTGCACGTGATGTGCAGAACTGATTGGACTAGGGCAGCTGTGTGATAAGAGGGGATTTAGGGCATTAATAGAGGAAAGCACAGTGCGGTAGGGAGAGGAGCCGTTGCACTGCCCTGACATTTGTTCCACATTAGGGCCACATTTCCTGTAATATAAGAAACCCAGCCTTTCCCCGTTCCTGCCCCTGAGTGGCTTGCTGTCTTATATGTAGAATATTTTGTTTATGGGCCACACCATTGAATTTTTAAGGCACGCCTCTCCCATGTAGTCCATTAGAGAACAGCTGTTCATTCATGATGGCTCTTGCTTGTGAAGGATCTTCCTTTAAATGGATGTTCCTACTGCCCCACTTATCTGTGAGCCATATTTTTTCTTTTATGTTTTCAGACTCCTAGAATGACAGATTGGTAGGGACTTTGAACACGTGTGTGCCAAACTCTTTACTGTAGAGAAGAAAAAACCCTGTCCCCGGAACTTGGAGCTCCTCCCGGTCATGGTGGGTTAGTGGCAGTTAAAGCCGGGTGCTCTGCCTGTCAGCCTGCTCCCTCATTATGAAATGGATATGATCCCAGCCCTGTCTACATCAGACTATTTTTATAAGGATTATAAACGTTAGGATTAGAAACCGTTGTCATTAAGGCTTTTAAGTTAAGGCAAAGCAGTCCTCTTTAAAATGGAGTGAAAATGTGGAACATTAGAGCAAATACAGTGTCTTCCAACGATACTGTTTCCACTCAGGAATATTGAACTTGCACAGGTGGGTACTGCTAATAATAGTGGCTAATCCTGACCGGAGGATCCAAACTCCAAAGGACCAGAATTCATCTCAGCACCTGCACTCTGCATTAACACGCTCCCTTCCACAAGCTGAGTGTGCAGTCTGGTAGGTAGGGAGAGGGGCAGTTACACCGTCCTGACATTTGTTCCACACCATGGCCATATTTATCATAACCTAAGAGTAGAGTCTAGGAACCTCTCACCTGCAGGGTCACGGTTTCCGGTGTGGCTCTGTGGCATTCTGCAGCTGGCTCTACACCAGTTCCTTCGGAATCTTTTTCTTGAGAGGACTTGACTGCACCGTGCTTCTCAGCACTGTGCTTCTTGGTCTCCAGCTAAGCTTTTCTTGTAGTTTTGGTGCTGGGATAATGCTAAGGAAAAGTGCCCAGGTCAGCATCCTTTCCACCGTCACAGTGAGCAGTCACTGAACTGAGGAGTTAGCAGGCCAGAGAGGCAGGTGTCCCTCTCAGAAATGTCTCAGCAGTGTGGGCACTGCCTCTAGTCCACCGTGAGCTCCCTCCCGGCTGTCAGCAAAGAGCAACCCACCACTACGCTGCCCTCATTTTGCCCTGAACTGTCTCCTGTCTCCTCTTCTAACTGGGTGCAGTGCGAGAACTGTGTGTTACTTTAACATGCTTTAAATATCCTTAACAAAATTATTTTCTTTCTGCATTTTCATGTAACAGGAAATGCCCCAAGAACAACAGAGGACGTCGACAGAAGCAAAACCTAGGTCATTTTACTTCAGATACTTCATCCAGAATGGTTTGAGCCGCTGACTTTTATATGCACACTGACCATGTGATGTACATTTATTATGTCTTTTTTTAAAGAATGGAAATATTTATTTCAGAGGCCTTATTTTTGGACATTTTTAGTGTAGTACTGTTGGCTCGTATTTAGACTATTTAGCTACAACAGTTTTGGACTGTTCGGTAGTCTCTGTTTTATGTTTTTTAAACACAGAAATTGATTTCACGGAATTGTGCCACATGGTAATACCGAGACCCGCTCTTTACCCATGGAGTGTAATATTTTTGCAGAGACGGATGGACCCGCTTCCCAGGGTTGTGATGTTGTACTCCCTCCCCAGTGGCCACAGCAAACAACAAAGCATGAACTAAAGATGTTTACAGATTACTTTTCTTACAAAAAAAGAAAAAATCTAGAGGACACTGTGTTTAAATAGATATTTCAATGTTTCTGAGATTTAGTACCTGATTTTTTTAGACACCTGCCCCCGTTGCATGAGCTGCAAAGCTATGTGTGTGTTAGACGTAACAGATTTATAAGCTGTTCGGACTGGAATTGAGGATTTCTCTCTTTGGAGACATAAACAATTTGGAAAGGCACCTGGGAAAAGATCACTGAGCATAGATTTAGATATTGTCAAGAAGGCTGTTTAATAAGCAGATTGGAATAAAACCTACAGTATCAGTTAAATGACTTTAATACACATTTATTTTTCAAACATTGTATCTGTTTTAATATAAATATACAAATTGTATCAGTGTTTGTGAATACAATGCAGAAATAATTGTTAATCACTGGTGCTCTGAGAGTGAGCTTAAAAATGACCTAAGACCTCTAACTCAAATTTGTCCTGTAGTAGCTCAACAATTTGGAAAGGCACCTGGGAAAAGATCACTGAGCATAGATTTAGATATTGTCAAGAAGGCTGTTTAATAAGCAGATTGGAATAAAACCTACAGTATCAGTTAAATGACTTTAATACACATTTATTTTTCAAACATTGTATCTGTTTTAATATAAATATACAAATTGTATCAGTGTTTGTGAATACAATGCAGAAATAATTGTTAATCACTGGTGCTCTGAGAGTGAGCTTAAAAATGACCTAAGACCTCTAACTCAAATTTGTCCTGTAGTAGCTCTATTAATAGATTGTTGGTGTTTAAAGGTCTGAAATGTGAGTAGAATGTATTGAGGTGTTTAACGTGTAGTTTAGCCCGTCAAAATTATGCATGTAGAATTTAAATACTATGTTTAAACTTAAATATTAATTTTAATTATTTGATTTGGTAAAGCATGTTATAATATAATGTTTTCACTAAATGGTATGTTTTGTGTGTTTATTTATTGTATTCTTTGATATTGGTCTATTAGTACTGAAGATTGCAGTTCAAGAATTCTTCTTCCCTTAAACATTATAATTTGAAATGATCCAAAGAGAAAAACTTTGCTCAGTGTTTGCAGTTCCTTGGCTTGTGGGCTTAGTATGAGCAGCACAGAGGCTTTAGTGAACTTCTTCCGACAGCTTTCCCTGCCACCCACACAGTCCTATTTGAGGCCCTTAGTCAGTCAGCAAGCATGCTTGGAACCGCCCCGGTGCTTTGCAAGGGCTCGTGTTGCAGGGCAGTCACGTATGGGCATTTGTAGTTATAAATACTTGACCACTCTCCAGGTGCCGCTTTCAGCCTTGAAAGCAGCTTCGTCGCCTGCTACCAACCTGACTGCTGGCTTCACGTGTAGGGTTAATCCATTGCTATAGGACATCTTCTGCTGAGAAAGAAGTGAAATGGAGCACAACGGGTCTGCTTCAAACCCTGGTAAAAGCCACCAGAATCGATTGTCGAGTGTGACTGAAGATGAAGACCAAGATGCTGCTCTCACCATCGTGACCGTGCTGGACAAGGTGGCCAGTGTGGTGGACAGTGTGCAGGCCAGCCAGAGGAGAATAGAGGAGAGGCACCGGGAGATGGAAAACGCTATCAAGTCCGTCCAGATCGACCTGCTGAAGCTCTCACAGTCTCACGGCAACACAGGCCACATTGTCAACAAGCTGTTTGAGAAGACCCGGAAAGTCAGTGCACACATTAAAGACGTGAAGGCCCGGGTGGAGAAGCAACAGGTTCACGTAACGAAGGTTGCAACCAAGCAAGAAGAAATAATGAAGAAAAACAAATTCCGCGTGGTAATATTCCAGGTAAGCTTGCACGTGGGGTCAGCTTGGTGACTATAATCTTTCATCCGTTGTCCTCAGGCCACAGAGGTTTGCTCCGTCACATCTCTGCCGTGGTGTATGGTAATGTGGACCTCCCTGAGTCGTCGCTCCAGGAAAGAGCCATCTCTCGTTAACTGACGCTCTCATCCATTTCTCGAGCTTCTTACTGGTCATGTAATGCGAACTGTGGCTTGTGGCTCGGGCTATTTCTTGCCTTTGAAACCTAATACCATCAGGTTCTTTCAGCTTTTGAATCCTGTTAAGCACAGTGACCCAGTAGACTTTAGAATGTTGGAACCAAAAGGGTCCTAAGAAATGTCAAGTTTAAAAACTGTCTTTGCTGGGAAGGGCAGGGGATGCAGTTCAGTGGTAGAACACTCGCCCACGTGGCTGAGGCTAGAGCTTGATACACAACGTCCTCCTAAAAGAAAACAAGGAAACAGCACCCCTGCATGTTCATGGTGTTATTCTTGCCATAGGCAGCCTAGAAACCCAACCAGCAAAACAAAAACTACCCTGAATATAATTTGTCCATCATTTTCTTGTATTAATCACAATACGTAACGTTACCTGCTTCTAAGTGAATAATCTGCCATTTATTTATTTTAAACATTTTTTTCCTGGTTTTGTGAGACCATCTAGCCTGTAGTTCATGCTGATGTAATCCTCACCATGTAGTAGTTCAGGCTGTCCTCAAACTATGGAGGTCCTCCTCAAACTATGGAGGACCCCAGCCTCCCAAGAGCTAGGATTATAGATAAGAACCACAACTTCAATTTAAGTTTTATGTTTTAATAATTCAGAAATTCCTTGGATGATTCCTTACTCGAAAAGCCTCTTTTGTTTTTTTCTTTTTGCTGCATTCTTATAACTGCTCAATACTTTAAAAATTGGAATATACCTATGGCAAATGCATAATGTCTATAGTATATTTTTTTAAACTCTTATAAATTAAAATGGACAAGTTGAACTCTTTCCCCACATTAAGAAAGAATAGTGATAACTGGAACGTTTATAAAAGCAAAAAAGGTAAGAACAAAATTCTTAAATAGCTATTATTTAAATCCAGAGTGTGAAGGTTGGAGACGACAGCCCTTCTTATTCTGCTATCGGGAGAATTAGTTGGCACAACATTTTGAAAGGCATTTTTGATAGTGTGTATTATGAACTTTGAAAATCTCCAAACCTTCTGGCCTCCAAATTTCATGTCAGAGACTTTGTTCTAAACATAAAATCAGGCATGGGTGGGAATGTTCGTCAGTACATATGCACAGCTATATACTTTTAAAAGTGGAGGTCCGTGTGCATAGAACCTGGAAGAATAAAAACAAAACGAAAGGACACAGTTGGTGGAAACTTCAGGGCCCGTAGCCTTCACGGTCCTTGCGCATTAGTCAGTCCTGGAGCTCTCTCTCCAGTGGTCAAGTTACACTGGAATGGGCGAGTGGTATTTTTGGATCTGTTTTTAAGAGTACACAGGTTATTTAGGAAAAAATAGGAGGAGAGAGATGCGGTGCTTATTTCAAAGATAGAAGAGTGGCCCTGTGTCTTTAGAATTCCTTCCCCATCACCCTTTCCTTCCAGGCTCCCAGATTCCTTTCTCTAGGCTTAAAGATGTCACCGGACTTGAGGTATCAGTTCCAGTGTTGGTGCAGACAGTGGTGAGCTGGGCAGGGGACTGGAAAATGAATCCACTCACCCTCCGGGGCCTGGGCGCTCACCCTTTGCTCTCATGTGTTATGTCAGGAAGTGCACTTGGGGTCCCATGTGTCTGGGGACCTATATGTAAAGCGATGGACTGGGGTTCCCTCAGGATTCACAGAAGCTACAGCAAAGAAACAGAAAAATCCCAACTGGTAATGTAATTCTGCTCATGTAATTCTCTGTTTGTCTCTCTGCCCTGTAACCTACTAGTAGTTTCCCTCTGGGTTTTGTTCTTGTCGTATCATAAGGGAACTGAAAGATAATGATAAACCTCTTTTAAGATAGGATATCTTGAAGACTACATGATATTAAGTTATTCAAATTATGCACCAATTTGTCAGAAAAAAAAAAACAATTGCTATCTTTTATAAGCCTACAGGGAAATTTTGAAGTCTCATGTTGTGTACACTGGACTCAGATTTATGTACTTGTTATATGTTAGAATGTATATAGATGTGTATGACATTTACATGGTTATTTTTAGTAGTTAAAATTATCTATAATTCTCATAGTTATTTGAAGATTGTCCCTTCTAAATTTTATTTTTAAGCCGAGCTAAAGTATGTCTTCAATTCCATTTCAGGTTTTTTTTCCTAAGTTTTTCCTGGGCATATCTTTTGTTGATAATCTTTATTGGTATCCTATTTTCTATAGTTGCATATGTCTAAACTTTTACCAAATTCAGGATGTTGGTATTTAGAAATTGTCTGACATTCTCTTTGAACACTTGTTCACCCTAGTGGCTCCTCTCATTGTGCATGGCATGAGCATACCTTCTCGTAATTCCAGTGACTTGGTAACCACAAGTAAGATTTGAACATCCTCTAATGATAACTCCCAGATTTCTGGGTATCCAAAATGTCCCAATCTGTGTTAGTTTTATACCAATTCCCACTTAACTCTGACCCATAGTATTCGTTCTGTTACAAAAACGTCTCTTTAAACCAGGTGTGGTGGTACACACCTATAATAGTTTTACCACTTGTGAGGTCTAGAGGCAGGAGGATTGGGAATTTAGATACGATACATGGCAAGTTTGAGACATGCCTGAGCTATGTGAGACCCTGCCCCCAAAACAACAGAAAGCTAATTTTACCTGGACTTTCATACACAAATGTGACTGCAATCAGAAGCCAGCTCTAATTTACCCCTCCAGCCTTGCATTATTAACAGTGTGCTGCCCTTTACCTCACAGTAGCGCTGACGCAGAGGGGCTGTGATAGACTCCCCAGCAAGGCCCTTTTCCACCCTTGCCCTGTTGGCATTTGTGGGTAAGCCTGATTTTGCACTGTCTGCGTGTTTGAAGAGAAGGGTGTGTGCTTCCCATTTCCCTGTGTCTGATGCTTTCACTGAAGATTGTAGGGATCTTTGCCTACCAAGTAGTACTCTTTGGTTCTTTCCTGTCCTAATTATACCTTCTCAGGCACGCCCAGCCCACTCAGATGCTGAGGCTGCTCCCCACAGCAGGTGTCAGGAAGGGAGAGGAATAACTTTACTGCCTCTAACTGATTCATCACAGAGTCATGAGACACCCACTTCTGCCTCCTCTGTTGGGGAGAAGGAGGCTCATGAGCACGCTGATCCTGTAGCCAAAAATGTCACTTGAGTTAAGGAATTCCATTCTAAGGACGCCTTCTTGACTATCAGGCTGGTTATGTTTCAAAGTATGTGCAAACGTCCTCCTTGTGTATTTGTTGAATCTTTGTTGAGTGGAATCAACGTGGATCTCAAGTATCAATACTGTTTCATTTAGAAATTGTAACTTATGGCCCGGTTTTTAAAAATCTCATAATTCCTTAGGTCTTGCCTGTTGTGTTTTAGAATAATCTTTAAGTGGCACAGTGGGTTCCTTTTACCTGTGCCCTGAGCTGCCCTGTCTCTAACTGGCTCTCTTCTGACACCTTTGATAGAGCTGATTCTCTCTTAAGCTGCTTTGTCCTTATCCTTTAGGGTCCTGCTTCCTGGCTTTTTTACTAGATGGCATTTTCCATTTCTTTCTTTCTTTTCTTATGTACAGATTCAAAACCCATGATTTTGTAACAATGAATCCCCAAAAAAAAAACCAAAACCTAAATGTTTTTCTTTCCTTCCCTCCCTCCCTCTCTTTCTTCCTTTCTTTCTTTTTCCATCTTTTTTCCCCTCCCTTCCTCTTCCTCCTTCCCTCTTTGTCTTTCTCTTTCTTCTCTTCCTCTCTCTCCCTGCTTACCTCCCTCTCTTCTTCCCTTTCTTCTTTTAACAGGGTTTTACTGTGTAATCCAGGTTGGTACTGAACTTGTGATCCTCCTGCCTCATCTTCGTAAGAACTGGAGGTATAGGCATGGAATACCATGGAAGCAAAATAAAACTTTTTAAATAACTCATTTGATAGGAGACTTTGTTTGACCTGAAGTCATTCTGGGAATAATACATAATATCCATGGTAGATATTTCCAAAGTATATTTCATTCTGAATTTTGAGGTACCCTTTGCCTTTGAGGAGTTTTGAATGAAACACTACTCTGTCTTCTGATTTCTTGATTTTGCTGTGTGTGTGTGTGTGTGTGTGTGTGTGTGTGTGTGTGTGCAAGTGTGCAAGTGTGGACACAAGTGTGCTACAGCATGTATATGGAATCAAGAGGACAGTTTATGGGAACTGATTTTCTCTTTCCATTTGAACTCCAGTCATCAGGTTTGCTTGGCCCGTTTTCACCTTCTGAGCCCAAACTCTTCCGCTATGCCTTGCTTTTTATCATGCAGGTTCTGGGGGTTGAACTTAGGTTCCCATGTGTGACAAACTCTTCACCGACTGAGCTATCTCTCCAGTGCAAGCGTCTCCTGACCTTTAAGGCCATCCCTGCATTAATGGTTCTTGAGTACACATTTCCATCCCTCACCTTCTTCCTGAATCCTCATTGCTCAGCCTCTCTGCCTGCATACCCAGTGTGCAGTTCAAAGACCGTGTCTCTCCCTTCCCCTCCAGGTTCCTCCTCTTGCTTCTGTGCCTGACAGGTTCCTCCCTCTGTTGCTCTAGCAATGGGTCCTATGGATTCTGACCTTGAGAGCAGATCTGCACTTAGAAGACTTCTCACCCCTGCCCATGTCCACAAACCGCCTGGTCCACCTTCCCTTAGCTTAAACTCAGTGCTGTTCTGTCATCCTCCTCGCTCATCTTACCTTTGAGGCTTGCCCTCAGCAGAGTGACTCTTACACAGCATGAGTCAAATCATGTCACCGTTGTCTTCAAAACCTTGAGAAGTCTTCCTGACAGAATCATAACTACTGTCTTCACTATTCGCCACAGAACCCCTCTTGACCTGGCCTCCTTACCTCTACTTGGGGGGAGTTGGGGCATTGGAATTGATTCTTTAAAAAAGCTATCATTTGTAAAGCTAAAAATGAGGTAAAGGGGCATGGGAGAGAGAATCAGCCACATACACAAAGGTGTAGAATGTGGTTATCTGACATTGACACAGAGATATGACATTGCCATCTGCAAATTTGTTGGGACACATCCATAGCTATCCTGAGATTTACATCCAGGGAGCTATAGGGTGGACTTATCTTGTTAGAGGGTTCAAAATATTTTGTGTTTGAAGAACTTCAATACTGTGTGTCTTCATCTCTGGGCTGGGGAAGGGGGAGAGTAGGTTCAGGTCAAGAGCTTTCTAAGCATCCTGCAAGGTTCAGTTTTCCTCTGTGACCACTGATGGGCTCTCGGAAGTCTTCAGTGGGCTATAACCAGACTGTGCTATAGAAGCATTTCTCAGGAAATTCTCAGCTAATGGTCCGGAAGGGCAGGGATTGGAGGAGACTGATGGCCCACATTCAGACCTGAGGTGATGAGGAGCTGATTAAGACTTGAATAGAGGAGTGGGAAGCAGACTCAATGTTTTTCACTGTTATTGCTAGAACTTAGGGCCAAGTTGACTATGGGACAAGAGGGTGAGGATGTATCTGGGTGAGGGACAGGAACGGCAATGTCAGTGGACAGGATGACGATGGGCCTGAGGTTTGCGCCTCTAACTGAAATGTGCCTGTGCTATATCTACATGGAGAAATCTGTTATGTTTGCAGTGGAGAAATGAAGATACAGTATTGTGAGAGAAAGGCCAAGGAGAGAGAGAGACCCTGAGGAATACAGGCTGGAGACAAACAGCATGGAGATAGGTTGTAAGGTGTGGCTAGAAGTAAAGGCTGATGCCTGCCACACAGGAAACACTTACATGCCTTGTTTTTTTCTCCTTCAGGAGGATATTCGGTGCCCTTCATCCCTGTCTGTTGTTAAAGACAGGAGCCTGCCTGAGAGCCAGGAAGAGGTCGAGGAAGTCTTTGATCCCCCAATAGAGCTCTCATCGGATGAAGAATACTATGTTGAAGAAAGCAGATCTGCCAGGTTTAGAAAGTCAGGCAAGGAGCACATTGATCATATCAAGAAGGCGTTTTCCAAAGAAAACATGCAGAAGACACGGCAGAATCTTGACAAGAAAGTGAGTGGAATCAGAACTAGAATAGTCACGCCTGAGAGGAGAGAGAGGCTGAGGCAGTCAGGAGAGAGGCTGAGGCAGTCGGGAGAGAGGCTGAAGCAGTCAGGGGAAAGATTTAAGAAGTCGATTTCAAATGCTGCCCCCTCAAAGGAAGCTTTTAAGATGCGCAGCCTCAGGAAACCTAAGGATCCCAAGGTGGAAGGCCAGGAGGGAGACAGAGGGATGGGTGTGGACATCATCACAGGTAGCCTGGCGCTGGGGCCCATCCATGAGTTCCACCCTGATGAATTCAGTGAAACAGAAAAGGAGGTGGCCAAGGTAGGGTACATTCCCCAAGAAGGAGGGGACCCCCAGACTCCTGAGCCTTTGAAGGTGACGTTTAAACCCCAGGTGAGAGTAGAGGATGATGAGTCCCTCCTGTTGGACTTAAAGCAGTCCTCGTAGAGAGGAGTTAAGTGTGAGCATCAATCACTTTAAATCAGGTGGTCATAGTTTGAATAGTGTAGTCATTTATGTTCATGTCCAATAGAAAGGCAGTCGGTATAAAAGCTTCATTTCTTACCTTTAAAATCTTAAAGATTATAGAAATATATATATACAATTTTCTTATAATTTCCTTGGAAATTCTATTTTCCTGAGATTATACGACTCTGACAGAATTTTTTTTTTTTCTCTTATGTCAAGTCTTTTGGAGCAACTCTTGTCCAGTGAGAAAATAATTGTGTGGCTCAGGTCAGTTAGATGCTTGGTCTCTAGGAAGGACAAATCTGTGTCCATCATTCAGCAACAAACTGTCGGTTTGGGTCAGGATTAGCAAGTCCAGTCTCAAGAGGGAGCAGCTAGTGAGTACACTGTGCTACCCAGATGTTCACATCTGGATATTCATTAGTGAAGCAGTAGCCATATATCCCTTATGAAGCTCTTTTGTGAGGGGGGGAAATCCCGGAAGTTTTGGGCTTGAGCATTTAGCTGTGGCATTATAACTTTATTGCTAGTGAGATACTCGTCCAGTGATAGAAATTTGTTGGGGGCGGGGGAGGGTGCTTGCTGGCCCTGTACTTCTTGAAGGACTTGAGATCTGAGGGGTACATCACAGAGTGTGTGAGGACAAGGCACACATCCAGTGGATAAGCACGAACCACACTGGTCCCTCAAAACCAGAGCTGAACAGTTTCAGCTGTGAAGAAGCCGTTGGTCCGAGCAGTGAAGCCAGACTTGAGCAGAAGCTGAAGTTGTTCTGCACAAGTCTTTTCACAGAGTGAGGAGTGAAAAATAAATGCTTGGATGAGCACCTTTTCATTAAAAGCTGGAACCAACCCTTGGGTCTTTCGCCGCGAGCTAACATCGTCTCTGCTTGCCTTTAGATTTGGATGTGGGGTAGACAAGCACAGTTTTGGTGCACAGCGTGAGGCGGAAGTCAGGCTCAGTTGTCAAACGGCTTTTCTGAAGTTTGCCCTGATGTGGTGGGCATAGAAGTGACCTCCAGTACTCCTGTTTTTCTAGAGTGAACCCTTTAGGGCTAACATGTCCAGAACAGTGCCCATAAACATTTGTCACAGCCGCTTCGGAGGACCTCAGAGACAACTTAGCTCTCAGATTTAGATCTGTGCAGCCAAGAAGCAGCTACCACTGCTGAGGGCCGGTTACACTGATTCTGTGCACCAGCACACTGAAATCTTCCAGTCTCTTTCTTTTTTTTTTCTGAGATGGAAGCGATGGTAGAAATTTTGATTTTTTTTTTTCCACTCACGTTCAGTTTGCTTTTTAATAATCATGTAGTAGTTACACATATGCAGGCATGGGGTTGCGTGCCTGCTGCCCCAGCACTCACAAGCAGAGTTAAATAAGCATGGATTCTCTTCATCCGTATGGTTCGGCATCGTTTTCTTTTCACTCAGCCTTGAATACATGTTCATTTTGCTATCTTTTTGGTTTTTTTTAAGACAGGGTTTCTCTGTGCAGCCTTGGCTGTCCTGGAACTCGCTCTGCAGACCAGGCTGGCCTCGAACTCATAGAGATCTGCCTGCCTCTGCTTCTGGTGCTGGAATTAAAGGCCAGGTGCCACCACCACTCGGCATCTTGCTATTTTTTTATATTACAAACTAAAGCATGTGCAGCATTGAATAAAACTTTGAAAGAATAATTCCAAAAACATTTTTATAACAGCTTAGAAGGAGATTGTGTGTCCAAGAATAAATTTGAATGTAAAATGATGTTATTGCGAAATGTGAGGCCAGTGTTATGGTTGTAAATCTTTAAACCAGTGATGAATGGAAACAGCAATATGCAAATGAAGGATGATATAGTGAACCAAGGATAGGAGGAAGACAGAGAAGTTACAGATGTAGTAAATCGAGGGATAGGAGAAATAGAGAAATTACAGTTGTTTGTTTTCAGTTTGTTTCAGTTGGCCAACATATTTTTTCTGCAAATATCTAGGGCTTTTGTTTATTGACTCATTAATACTCAGCCTGGACATCTTACAAAGCATTGCTCCTGCAGCTGTGTTAGAGTCTGATGGAGGAGCAGTTAGGACCGGGTCAGCTTTCGTCTTGCTAGACTTTGTGTGACCCCAGAAACACTAAATGTCTCTTGTTGCTGGAGGCTCACCATAATCCTGTACTTCATTCTCACTGCCAGGATTTTCCCGCTGCCGTAAATATGTATCAGCGTCTTTCTGTGTTTAGGATATTCCTAAATTCCACACACATAATTTCTTGTACCTTCATCCTGCTTTCATGGTGCGAAGATAAAGGGCTGCAAAATTCACACATTCATTTAATATAAGTGATATTCTAGTCAGTGTTCATTATTTTGATGAACACTGGGGAAACACCAGGTTCCTTGCTCATTTGCAGTGCAGAATTACACATATCAACCTCTAAATAATGTACCCACACCCTTACTCCCTTCTCGTAACGAGACAGAGCAGAACAACAGCTGTAGCTACCAGGGGTGGGGAGCTGGTGTTGAAACTCTTCCAGGGTAGACGGGGAAATGCAGGCCCGTCTCCTGCCTGTGATGATCCAGGTGTCCTGAGGCTAGAGAATCGAACATTAGTGTGCATGGACGTTCCCCTTGCCAAGAGCAGACTTGTGTGTGTTCCCAAAAAGCAAGTTTTCATGAATGACAAGATATAAGCCAAATTAAAAATATAACCATTTTGACTTGACTCTTTGTCTTTTGTACACATTAAAGAAGTTGGTTTGGAACAGGCCTGGTCATCATGGTGATTTTTTTAAAAAGACTTATTTATGCATGTCTGTGTATGAGTGTATGCTTACGTGTGTGGAGGCCAGATGAGGTCATCAGGTATCCTCTATCATGTCACCTGGTCTTTGGAGGCAGGGTCTCTTCCTGCGAGTTCCAGCGATCTTTGTATCTCTGCTGTCTTTCACAGGGGAGCTGCTTTTGTGAGTGGGGATTTGAACTCTGATCCCCACAGTTATAGAGCAAGTACTCTTACCTGCTGAGCCATCTCTCAACCCCTCATTGTGGTTCTTAGCTGCTAAAGTCATGGGTCATGTTATGCAAACTGCTCCTCAGAACCATGTGAACTGCACTTTGGTTAAATAAAATCACTGTACCCCCTTTTCTTTTTCTCTTGGGACAGGTTTTCTGTAGCTTCTGGTTTTTGAAGTCTAGTAAGAAAATTGAGGTTTTGATCTTTAAATAAGGGGAAGGATCATCATGTTTCCATCCTCAGTTCTTCCTCTTTGAGGTGTGTTGTGGTCTATAGTGAAGGAGCTCCCTGCTTTGTTTTGGGGTCACTCCTGTGACCTCTTTGAGTAGGTGATGCCCCAGCACTTATGCCGCCCCTCTTAGATCAGAATCAGGCAGTGCTGGGAGATCTAGAACAGCTGCTTCTTCCCTTTGAGTCTCTTAGGGCTCGCCTACCCATGCTGCTGCTGGGCTTCTTTCCTCACTCTTCTGCCCTCCCTCTAGGACAGCCGTGCCCTTGAGAAGTCAAGCTGCCTTATAGAGGGAAGGCCACAGCCCTCAATCTATTCACTGTTCAAGGCCAGAGTTCTGCCTGCTTGTGTGTTCCAAAGAAAAGCAGCTCCTGATTCTTAACATGGGGGGGCTTTCTTGTGTGTGGTGTGACACCCGAAAATCCCAGCCTACACAATGCTTTGTTCCATTGACTTCAATAAAAGCCACCGTAACCCACCACGCTGGCCAGGGCCGGTTATCCAGCTACACGTGGCTGCTCAGCTCAGCCTTGGTTGCACAAGACCCTTCGTTTCACCATCATCTTTTGGTGTTTGTCATCTTGGATCTGAATCAGCATAAGGCACCAGAATGTATTAGGGATTTAAGATGCATTTGTACAATCTATTCTTCCCCTTTCCTGCTTTCCACACAAAGCAGCAAACTGGAGACCGTCCTTACTACAAGCTTTGTGTATGTGCAGGAACTCTTCCGAATCTAGGGCATATGAAAATTCTGTTGGCAAAGGTAGCATGCAGCCATGACAGGAGGTAGACCTTTGTGTCTCCTTGGGGGAACTTCATGCTCTAGTGTAGCTTCAGGAGGAAGCAAGATTTGGACGAGGACATCCCATTTCATCTGAGGCCTACAGGCCTGTCACTCAGAGCTGGAATGAAAGTGTCCCCTCTGAGGTGAACCCAAGGCCCCCCAGGAGGTGTTAAGGAGTCAGAAGGTGTGAGGCTGGAACAAGGGCACCACCACACGTGAAAGTAGGATTCAGTTTGAAGGCACTGCCTGATTCGAGTCCTAATGTGCAGAGTTAAAAAATGTCACCTATGGGCTGGAGAGATGGCTCAGTGGTTAAGAACACTTGTTGGGTCTTGCAAGAGTGTTTGGTTTCCAGTGCCCTCTTCTGAACTTCGTAGGCACCTGTTTGCACAAACATATTCAGAGGCCCGGTGAACTTGGCTGTTACCCTTTATTTTGGTCTGTTTTGGACACACTGAACTGAAGTGCTGATCTCAAGTGAGGGCCGATGGAGGGGGCAAAGCTTAGAGGAGAGGCTGGGAGACACACATTTTCTTGTGTGGGGGGGTTGGTTTCTCATGCTCCCTCAAACTTGTTACATATGTGGCCAAAAATGACCTTGAATCTCTGATCTTCCTGTTTCCAACCAGGGCCTTACATGTGCTAGGCACCCTACCAACCAAGCTACATATCTAGCCTGGTGTATTACTGACAAAAAAAAAAAAAAAAAGGTGAAGTGGTGGGTTTTCATCAGAAAATTCTGACAGTTTAAAAAGGAAGGGATTTTCATAGCTGACAAAATCCCAAACTGAGTTCTTTTTTCAGGGAAATCAGAGCCTTGGTTATCTTCTACATCATTAATTTGGAAGAGCAAGGGGTCTCTCGGACATGGCGCTCCCTCTCCCAAACTTATGTCAAGAGGATCCTGATGTGTGACAGATGCCGCAGTGGGCAGGGTTTGCTGGGTCCATGCAGGAGTCACTCCTGGCTGGTTTGTCCACTGTGTCATATTGTAAAACACCCAAGTTCCTAATGAGCTCACGGGTCAATATTCATCATCTATTAGGATCTCATTAGACCTACAGTCTAGCGGAAAGCCACCTGCCGTGGTTTAAAAAGAAAAAAAAAGCTACTTTATTTGGGGTGTTTAAGCCTCTACCTCCCTTCCACCAACCCCCAACCCTAAGTAGGAGAGAGAAAAGGTTAGTGGTGAGAAGAGGCCCAGACCTCTTTACTTCTCCTGGCTAGTTAGGGCCACGGGACTCTCTTAGGGTTCTATATCAATCTCCATCAGCCGCAGACACAGCTAGCTGGCTCCTCCACGCCGCTGTGCCCCGAAGGATTTTTCTCTGTCTTTGTGTTCCAAACCTCCACACGGTCTCTGGTCTTTGGTCTCTCCAAACTGCTCCACGCCACAGGCCAACACCGACCACCACACAGAATGCCACTCTAGAGCTCCAGCTTCTCTTTCTGGGCCCTCATATTGGTACTCTGGACCTCGGCCCTCTCCATGCAGCACATGGGAGGCTGTTACCAGATGGCAAATAGCTCCTCATGTGACAATTAACAGGTGTGGACAAAATATAACCCAACTACAATCCCACACTTGGGATTAAAACAAAAACATCTTTATTTAACATACAAGGAAACCAAAACTTCCATTATAGCAGTCAGAACAAGCTTTCAATTGCCAAGCCATAGCTGTATAGATACATTTCTAAGGATAAAACAAAAAAGACTGAAATGGGTGGCTTTTTAAAAATTGTATGAACACCTTTGAAACAGTCACAAGGAGAAGAAACAAGTTGAGGTCAAAGTGAAGGGAAAGGTTATAAAGGAAATGCTGATGCGCTTTTCAACCGTCAAAATATAGGAATAAATCTTTAATAGGAAATACCCAAATGAAGCCATGGGTTGTGAATTCATGAGGAAAATGCACCAGATATTTTCTAATTGAAATTCATCTTTTAAAATTAAAAACAACAATAGTAGTTCAGGGGAATCTGCTTTTAAGAGTAAATGACCCACGCTTACTTTTCATAGTTAAAACAAACAAACAAAACCATCTGGGGCCAGGGAGATGTCTCTGGGTTAAAAACAATTTCTGCAGTAGCCTGGTGACCTGAGTTTGATCTGTACCACCTACACGCAAACCCGACTGTGCCGGATTGCATCAGAAATACCAGCATTCCTTCCGGGATCTGGGAGACAGAGACAGGAGAATTTCCCAACAGCCACGGGCCAGCTAATCTGGCATGCACAATGCGGCAGAAGGTGAGAAGCAGCTCCTTAGACCTGCCTCAAGCAGGCAGAAGATGAGAAGCAGCTCCTTAGACCTGCCTCAAGCAGGCAGAAGGTAAGAAGCCGCTCTTGGGTGCTGTCCTCTGCTCTCCACAAGGACGTCACTGCACACACACCGGCACCCACTCATACACACACATGAAAATAACAGGGTGGAGAGATGGCTTGGTTTGCTGCTTCTGCAGAGGACCAATGAGCACCTAGAGGTTCAGTTCCAGGGACCTGACACCTGGCATTCTTAATCGTACACACGCATACATGCAGGGAAAACACATTAAAGAGTAAGAAAAAACCCAATATCATCAACATTATACTTCATAACTGGCACTACAAGCTCTTTCCTTAGTAACTGTTTACAAGGTGAGCATTCCCAGCAAAGGGCCATTAGGGCTCATGGCCTGGGGCAGCTTCTGCTGACTGACTTTCCAAGTAGTCAGACAGAGTATGTGACCTGATGTGGGAAAGTCGGCCCAGAGACCAACGAACAACCGATGGCAGGCTTGGAGATGATGTGGAGGAACCTGATTGGTCGCCCAAAGCTATATAACACAATCTGTCTTCCAGAATAAGCGAGTCTGCAGCCACTTGTCCTCGGTTTGCATTCACCCAACTCCAGGTGTCTGTGTGACGACTCTGTGCCTCTCACTGCCTGGCCCTGATTCCCCTGTCCTCACCCAAGGGCTGGACTCTTAGGAGGAGGACCAACAATGCAACAATAAAAGAGGCCGGGACTTTGAAAGAGAGCAAGGAAAGATATGGGAAGGCTTTCAGGGAGGAAATGGAAGTGGGAAATGATGTCATTATATTACAATCTCAAAAACATTAAAAAATAATTTTTGGTGAGAATCTGGTTAGGCTTACCTTTCCTTTCTAGGCAGAGAGGGTAGAGGAACTAGAAATTGACTAGGGTCCACAGAAGCCTGACATTTGATGGAAACCAGTCTATAATGCATTCAATAGATTATTTTCTCTGACTTGCTCAAAATTTTTGTTTAAAAGAGATGATAACTATTAAATTAAAAAAAAAATCAATGGCTCTGATGAGATGCAGAAATGAGGAGAATGGAAAAGGAAAATAAAAAAACCCCACCATGAATCTTAGTCATATGGTTAAGTTTACAAGTCAGTTAAAACAAAACAAGACAAAAAAGCAAAACATAACAAAACAAAAAACCCCAGAAAACTTAACTGTTCCATGCCAGGAGCATTTCAAATGCCTTGCTACTGTGAGAAGCCTGAGAGGTCTCTGTTGTCATTGAGAACAAAAGAAAATAGGTTTGTAGTTCGGAAGGATGGAGGGCAGGGGCAAAGGTCTTAAGGACTGAACAATTGTGGCTTTGGAGGCAGGTAAATGAGTGAGGTGCTCAGATGAATGACACACCCATTCTGGTTCCACAGTGTTTCTGCAGTGACTCCCATGATCACATAACTTGTAAGACCTTTGACAAGATGCTGTGCGAACACTAAGATTCTGGGGGTTCAGAGCAATGGGGGCATTGTTTAATCACAGATAATGTCTTCTACTTCCCTGCATTCAATGTCTTTTTTATATTAGGTAAATATTCTGTCTCTGAATTCTAGTGTCTTCTGTAAACATCTTTGCTTTACAGTTAATATTTTTACATTGATATTAAGTTCTGTCCTAGTTAGCTTCACCAATTCAGCCTGATAATAGAGCTGCAGTTGAGGGACTGCTCAGACCCAGGCAGTTATCAGCAGATTGGCTGTTCTGCATGCAATGGCAAGCGGTCCTGCCGTCAGGTTCCTGCCTGAGTTCCTGTCTGGACTTCTATCACCGATGGTGTCCTGGAAGTGTAAGATGAAACCAACCCTTTTCCTCTCCCAAGTCACCTTTGCTAAGAGTTGCTATCATGACAAAAGAAAGAAAACAGGACAAGCACCCATAGCCCTCATACTGTCTGAGGTTCTACACAGTACTTACCAGACAACTGATTCCAGAGAGTAACAGGAAGCAATGTAGCTTACAGTTACCTGAACTTCCAAGTGTTACCAAGAAAACTTAAGTCAGAGTAAGAGAGTAGAGCGTTATGGGCAGAGGAGCAGCTATGGCTGTTTTATGGTATCTGAAACGTTATTCTGATACTGTGGCTACCATGTCTGAGGTCTGTGTCGACCACGAGGGGATTTATGAACAGGTGGCTGAAGAGAGTGAAGATTGAGGTGCCTGGACTTGGATGCTTGAGGCATTTTTATGGACTTGGGTTTTCTTCTTAAATGAGGGTTCAGGTTGAACAGAGCAGTGACATAGTCTTGTTTGTTGCTTATTGTTTTTTTTGTAAAGTTTTGTTTTGGTTTTTGGTTTTTCGGGACAGGGTTTCTCTGTGTAGCCTTGGCTGTCCTAGGCTCACTTTGTAGACCAGGCTGACCTTGAACTCACAGAGATCCATCTGCCTCTGCCTCCCTGAGTGGTGGGATTACAGACGTGTGCCACAGCACCCGGCTGCCTTTTTACTTGTTGAAAAAACAAATCACACTGCTTTATTCAGAAAGGTAACTGCCACCCTTGACTTAGTATTTGCATTTGTGAGGAATTCATGTTTCAATTAGCGCGCTGGTTCTGCCTCTCTGGTCTAGGAAACTCCATTGCAACTCAAGTCTGACATCTAGTGGACACTCTGATTGTTGTCTATATGTCTGTTTCGTCCTAACCCTTATTCAGGACCGGACTGCCCGGTTCTCTTAGGAGATTACAATGTGTTTGGCTCATTCTTTGCCCAGTATTCAGGTGTTTGTACCTTTAAAACTTTCGCTTTGCAGCTGGATGCCCAGATTCACGTTTCAGCCATTTACTAGTTCAGAGAACTTGGACAAGTTACATTCTTTATATTTCGTTTCTAGAATCCATTTTGTAAGGGTATTTTATTAAGGCAGGTAATTGATGCAAATTGAGCAACACAGTAGTTCTTATTCAGCTTTCACAGATGGATGTCAGTTTTTAGAGGAGACACAGGTAACCTCTAGAGGAGCCATCTACTGTAATATCCATGTGAAAATTTGTTTTTGTCATCAGCAGAATTGAAGGCATTTTATTGTATCTATTACAATACGACCCGTTTACTCTGTTTTGATGGGCTGTAATTGTAAAGTCTACTTGGCTCTGATATGTTATTATGGTCTATAGGTATTATAACCATTCAGTGGCTTTAGCTCCATGTGATCTGGCCTCTGCTTGTGTCTCCACTTTGATCTCTTATTATTCACTCTGTTTCTGCATTCCAGGCCTGCTGGTCTAACAGCTTCATCCCCCAATTCTCAGGACCTTTGCATTCTACCTGCACTGCCCATCCACAGACTTCTTAAGTCCTGTTTACCTTTCAGATTTCAGTTCAAATTTTGTTTATCCAGGGACATTTTCCTGTCCTCCTTTCCAGTGCTCTGACCAGGAAAGCCTCCTGATACATGATTTGGGAACATTCATTGTTGAAGTATATACATAGGTGAGCCCCACCAGACCCCAGAAGAACATTGAAAGTTGGGGTGTGGTGGGCCCATTGCTCTGTTCCTGTCACAGTGCCTCTGCTGAGGTCTCCTCACCTCCAGGAAGAGAGCCACCTAAGAAAAGGTCTTTTCCAAATGGCCACCACTCCCACATGCTGCCCCTGACTCACTTGGCCTAGAAAAACTTCACTCATCATCACTCGGCCTAAATTTAACACGATGGGAAAGAAACCCCAAAACTTAGCCCCCCCTGGCTACTCATCCTCTTTCTAACCCTGGTCTTTCTGCTCACTCTTTATCTTCTGCTCTCCATCTCCTTCCTCCTTGTCCCCACCCCCTGCTTCTCTCATGGCCAGGCCCAGTCTGCTGGCCATGTTTAGTCTACTACTTTCTCTCTCTGCTCTGGACTCTTCCAGATGTCCCTGCTGTTATCTCCCCCATATCTACAATAAAAGATTTACCCACAACCATACACCGAGTGGTCATTCATCAGTTTATATACTCCAGACTCCTCCAGGTGCCTCTGAATGTTTTCTTTCTTTTATTCCCAATAAAAACCTTTTCTATTTTTCCTTTCATCCCTCTTTCCTTTCTTCCTTTCTTCCTTTCTTCCTTTCTTCCTTTCTTCCTTCCTTCCTTCCTTCCTTCCTTCCTTCCTTCCTTCCTTCCTTCTTTCCTTCTTTCCTTCCTTTTTCTTTTTTGAGACAGGGTTTCTCTGTGTAGCCCTGGCTGTCCTGGAACTCCCTCTATAGATCAGGCTGGCCTCGACCTCAGAGATTCCCCTGCCTTTGCCTCCAGAGTACTGGGATGAAAGGTGTGAGCCACCACCAACCATAATGACAACTGGCATTTTCAGTAGTTTTTAAACTGCACAGAAATTATGACAATTTATTGTCATAAATAAATCTAAGCAGAAGATTTATTAAAGAGCAGCAGTCAGGGATGGGGGATGGCTCTGTGGGTGAGAGTGCTTGCTGCACAAGCCTGAGGACCCAAGTTCAAATTTCCAGCACCCATGTGAAAAGCTCTGTGCCTGCATATGTGTTTGTAATCCCAACACTGTGGAAGGTTCAGATAAGAGGATTGCTCTTCGATTGCTGATTAGGGTCAGGGAGAGAGAGACCCTTGTCTCAAGGACATAAGATAAAGTTAGAGAACAGGATACTTGGTGTCCTTCTTCGGATTTTCTACATATGAACATGTGCATATACAATGTGGAACACACACACACACACACACACACACACACACACGTATCAGATCATCAGCAGTCACCTACCTGCCCTGTTCCACTCCCCATCTATAGTTCCGCTCACCTAGAGCATTTTAATGTCCTGTTTTGTGCTTAAGTAGTGAGTCATAGTTGCTGACAGTTGCTTCAACCCTGAGGTGCTCAAGTTCTAACCACTGGTGATGCCTCAATTTTGTAGGTAGAGGATGGGGCCTTTTGGGGCATGCACTGTGTCACTACTCCTCACCTGGACCCTGCTCCTGTATTATCTTGAAACAGCGGATGAATTAAGGCCAGCACAAAGTTGCAGAAAGCCAGGCTGGCTTTTTTTTTAAGAAATTGCCAAAAACTTGAAAGCATGTTAAATTGTCACTAACTATCTTTACTTTAGAAAATTTTGAGGTGCACAATCTCTCCCCCTTGGAAACTTGCTTGCGGCAGAGTTTGTGTGGACTGGTGGCTGTAGCTTTCCTGCATGTGATGTCCTCGATAAGGCTGCTAAGCCTTTCAGAGCAGCTCTGTTCCTGTGTGCTTCCTATCCCAGGAACTGACTGCACAGCTGTTGCTTTCAATCCCCTGTCTTAGGAGTTGTGACGACTGACCCAGCTTGCTATTTTACCCACATCTTCTGAGGAAGCTATTCCAGTGAGTCCACTGAGCCCAGGGACATGAGCACATGAACCTTGCTATTTGGTGTCCTTCTGTCATTCCACAAGGGACTTGCAGTGTATGGGTATTTTTGTTTACTGTTTTTATCTTTTTTGTATTTGTGGATTTTCCCAACCTCTCCTGGTCTACTTATGCACCCATACTGGTCCATTTCAGCAGCTCTTGCTCTTCCACAAAGCTCTCCACATATACAGGTCAAGGTGTGCTGGTCAAAAATGTGTGGTCTCTCAATAAAAAGTATTCAACATCTTTAGCCATCTGCAAAGTGCAAATCTAAACTACAATACAATTCCATCTCAAAGGCACTGGGAATGGCTATCGTTAAAAAAACAAAACAAACAAACAAACAAAAAAAAAACCAGACAATAAATGCTGGTGAAAATGTGCAGGGCAGGGATAGGAGACATTCTCACATAATGTCAATGGCAATGTAAAATAGCCCAGCTACTATGGAAGTTAAGTGTGGAGGTTTCTTGAAGAGTCAAAATAGAACTATCATATGATCAAGATAAGTCATTTCTGCAAGTGTGCCTAAGGGAATTGTCTTAGTCCCTCTTCTATTGCTGTGAGGAAACACCAATCCCAAAGCAACCATTATAAAAGAAAACATTTAATTGGGGGCTTACTAGAGTTTCAGAGGCTTAGTCAATTATCACCATGGCTGGCAGGCATGCTGTGTAAAAGTATCTGAGAGCCATATCCTGATCTGTAAACACAGACACTCTGGGCTTGCCATGGGCTTTTGAGATCTCAAAGCCCACCTCCAGTGATACATTCCCCCCAACAAAGCCACACCTCCTAATCCTTCTAATCCTTTCAAATAGCACCATTCCCTCGTGACTAAGCATTCAAATATATGAGCTTATGGGTATAAAATGTGTGGTTTTAAGAAAATGTTTCTTTTACTCTCTTTTCTTACAAACTATAACCAGTTCTCTTGAACCCCTTCCAGCCCTCTTCCCAGTTCCCAGCCCAGCCCCTTCAAACATTTCTCCCAACCGTTCCTCCCTCAACATTCTTCTTAAACAGTCACTTCTCAGTTTTCCCAATACTAGCAGCTCCAAACTCTAACAGCTGGTCTAGCCTATCTGCTCAGCTCAGCTTCTCCTGGCTCAGCGGTTACCAGCTGTCTTCTCACTCTGCTGGCCCAATTCAGTTCAGCTGTCTCCTCTTTTCACCCTGTTCTGTCTCCTTTCTTCTCTAGCCCTGCTCCATCGTCTTTCTTCCTGTACCGACTGGCTTCTCTTCTCATTCTGCTCTCTGACCCTCCTCTTCTGCCATCTGGACCCTACTTCTCCTCCTACCCCCAGCCTAGCTGGCTTTTTATAGCCTCTCCTGTTCCCAGAAGTCCAAGCGTCAACCAACACAGTGTCATAGGGTCAACTGGGGATCCTTTAGAGAGCCAGGCACACAAAACAAATCACACTACGTATGGGGGCCATTCTTACTTAAACCACCACAGGAATCAAATCAGCCCACAATCAAGGTCACTGAATACTTTTATGTTGGCACTATTCGAGAGAGCCAAGCTATGGAAAGAGTCAAGGCCTCCACCGACAGATATGTAGGTGAGGGAAATGTATAAATAATGGAACATTACACAGCTGTAAAGGAAAGCAAAATCGTGCTGTTTCAGGAAGACGGATGGAGCTGAAGGTCAGCATGCTGAGCAAGGTAAGAAAGTCAAAGAGGACCGACTTTCATGTGGAGAATACAGATTTTAAGAAATGGTGTGTGTGTAGTAAGAAGAGGAGCCGGGGGAATTTGTCAGGAGACAAGAAGGGTAAACGGGAGTGACTATGATCAAGCTGAGTTTGAATCCATGTATGAAATTCCACGATAAACTAATAATTTGAACCATTAGTGGTAGGTACTGTAAAAATTCATTTATGGGCTTGGTGATTATTTGACAAAGCGCTTGCTGTACAAGCATGGAGACCTGTGTCTGAGCCTCAGCCCCAGGTGAAGAAGCTGGGCATGGCTGTTGACGCTGGTAACCCCAGCACTGAGACAGTGGAGACGGGCAGATGCTTGGGGCTTGCTCACCATTCGACCAGTGGGGAGGTCAGGTCCCAGAGAGCCGTCCTGTCTCAAAAAAACAAAAAGATGGATCCCAAGGAATGACAATTGAGGCGGTTTCTGGCTTCCCTATGCACACACATGTGCACACATGTGCTCTCCTGAACACGTAACACACACTGACACATACAATTAAGAATAATAAAAAACCAGTGCTAAATTTTAAAATTTCAGGTTTGACCTGTTTCTGTTTTGTAATGGAGGAGGCTCTTATTTCGTATTTTAAATACATTTATAGTCTCTCATCTTCAAATCTACTCTGCCATTGACTGTTTGCCTGGGCTCTACGAATATTTTATTGAGACTATACTAAACGTTGTCGGTAGAGGGCTCTAGAGAGACAGCAGCTGCAAAGGGCCTCCTTCTCCTGGGGTATAAAGAATGCTTCCAGAGAGCGACCTGTTTTGGAGTGGCTTTCCCTGGTGCCCTGGAAGTTTTGCTACTGAGCCTTCTCTGCCATCCTGGCCACGATTTCACCAACTGCATATGATTTGGGTCTGGGAGCGGGAAGCTCGCCTTGATGGTGGATGACTCTTGTATCTTGTATTCTTTTTCTCTGTTTCCTTTTCTTCATTGCTCGTGATTGAATTCTTTACGACTCCAATCCTGTTAGTGGTTATTTTCCCGAACTTTCCCGGTTAAACTTGTTGCTGAGTGTCTGACTCCTGATTAGATCTCTACAGATCCACACTGTGACCTACTTTGAAGTGAGTCTGTTCTTCCTCCTCAGGACCGCTTTACTGTTTTACCCCGCTCTGCTCACAGGGTAAGAAAAGCCCCCACTTTTGCTTGTTTTTATCTCCTTTTTATCTCCTGGCCTCTCCTTTCACATCACAGTCCCGCTCTCCTTCCTACTCCTAAAACGATGTGTTTTTTTTTCTTTATTAATTACACTTTACTCACTTTGTATCCCCCCCCCCCCGTGGTTCCCTCCCTTCTCCCATCCCCATCCCTCCCTCCCTCCACCCTCTGCCTGCATGCCCCTCCCCAAGTCCACTGATAGGGGAGGACTACTTTTTCTTCCTTCTGATCCTAGTCAATTAGGTCTCATCAGGAGTGGCTGCATTGTCTTCTTCTGTGGCCTTGTAATGCTGCTTCCCCCTCAGGGGGAGGAAATTAAAGAGCAGGCCAATCAGTTCATGTCAGAGACAGTCCCTGTTCCTATTACAATGGAACCCACTTGGATACTGAACTGCCATGGGCTACATCTGTGCAGAGGTCTTAGTCTTTATGCAAAAACTCCATGCATAGTCCTTGGTTGGAATAGTAGTCTCAGGAAAGACCCCTGTGCTCAGATCTTTTTGGTTTTGTTGCTCTCTTTATGGAGTTCCTGTCCTCTCCAGATCTTACTATTTCCCACTTCTTTCCTAAGATTCCCTGCACTCTGCCCAAAGGTTGCCCATAAGTCTCAGTATCTACATTGATAGTCTGCAGGGCAGAGATTTTTCAGAGGTCCTCTGTGTCAGACTCCTGACTTGTTCCCTTTTCTCCTTCTTCTGATGTCCATCCTCTTTGCCTTTCTGGATAGGAATTGAGCATTTTAGCAAGAGTCCTCCCTCTTGATCAGATCTAAAACGATGTTTTACAGACATCATTCTCAAGAATCCCGTTCCCTCAGTGTTTTTTTTTTTTTTTTTTTTTTGAGATGAAATGTCTCTCTGTAGCCATGGCAATCCTCCTCAGATTTTCAGGTGCTGAGATTACCAGCGTGAGCTACCACACTCATCTTCGCTCTCCTTCTCTCCTGCAGTTCTCAATCCGGCTTCACTTTAACCCTTCTGTTACACCCCTCCGTTGCATCTCCTCTTTTACACACTTCCGGAGCATGATGTATGCGTCGATAATCATTTGGATTGATACCCATCCCCGCCTTTATGAGCTATAAGCGATGTGAAGCAAGGGACTGCGGCTTTCTTGGCCCTGTGGGCTGCAGGATCTAACAACACCTGTCACAAAGCTCACACCTGCTCCTCCTGTCCTGGTCTCCTGTGATCCTTAGCCATGCTCCAGTTTGCCACAAGGTGGCAGGCTGAGACACACTGGCGCTTTGTCTCCTTAGAGAGAGAGAGGAAAAAAAATCTAGGGGTGTAGGTTTAAATGGCTTGAGCCAGAAGAACATCCCTTTGAAGTAAGTGAATCCAATGTCACAAATTTCTCTGAAAACGGCGCCTTCACCCTCCACTGCTTCCCTTACTGAGGAGCAGTTAGGAATACTAGCAAGCAAAACAAAGCGAGAGACTCCCTGGAGAACCAAGGGGCATTGCGTTGTTTAGACATGAGTTTTAGGGAGTACATGAGCGCTCTGACCTCTGGTTTGCAAAGGAACCAGAATACATGGCTGTGTCGTGGCTGCTCCCCAGGCTTTGCTCTGAATAAGTTCTGGAGGGGAAGGTGGAGTAAGCGGCCCAGGACAAATCTGGCCTCTTCCCTTCTTTGTAAACAAATTTTAAATGGGGCTGCCACCACCACAGTGTCCAGTCAAGACAGAGATCATATCAGAGTCAATACTACTTACTGTTGCAAAATTGGGATTATCTGGTCTAAATTTTTGGAAACCATTGGGAAGCCTTAATATCTAATCAGCACTTAGCTAATTTGGCAAGATTGAGGAGAAGATGTGTGACTTCTTTCTGAGAAGTGTACATGCTCGGGTAGGATGGTACAGATTGCTGAGGGCTCTTGGACATGGGTTTTTCTCATGGGCGCTGGATCTCCTGGAGCTTGCAGGGCAGACAGTTCTGACCGAGATCTGCCTTCCTCTGCCTCTGCTGGGATTAAGGGACTGAGCCACCTGGCCAGCTGGCTTCCTCTCAGCTTTTAAGGGAAGAACAAAACAGACATGATGTGATGTGACTTCTTGTAGTTTCTTAGCATGCTTTCCCAGAGCAGGGCTGTTTGACTAATTGCTTCATTTATCAAGATGGAAATCAAAGGCCCAGTAGCTATTTACCTTTCATTCAAGAATATTTTTGGCATAGCTCTGCGGTCTAATTATGAGCATATAATCTCCCAGGTTTGCCTCAGCCAGGACAGTGTTAACTCACTTTGTAAGGTTTACATGATTAAATACAATCCACACAGATCATCTTCCTGCCAAACCGTTTGAGTAAAGAGAGTGGCTGTTTCTTATAGTCTTCTAAGTGTTTTTACACTTACGAAACCAGAGAAACAAGAAACAAGTTAATTATTCTGGAGCTCACACAGACAGTGTAGCTAGACCCTGCTAGACTCTCCTTATTTATGTAAATGATGGTTGTACCCTTGTGGGAAGGTCCTTGCCAGGAAGAGAATTCTTAGCTCTCAGAGTATTGGTTTAAAACAAACAAACAAACAAGACCAAAGTAACCCAGGTAGGCTGTCTCTTTTTCTCTTAATTGTAAAATTTTTGCAGGTCAGCTTTTATTATATGAAATGTTCTTTTTTTATTAGGTATATTTAGTGTGTGTATATATGTTTATAAGACACTTGCTGGCCTTTCAGATATGCATATTCCTTTTATTTCAGAGTAACCTTAGAATAGCATGTTTCTGTTTACCAAGAAAGGAAAGTGGGCATGGGACAGTATCAAGAAAAATATTATTGGTCATACCTTCTTCAGGAGCCATATTCTTGGCCATATCTTCTTAGATTTCCCTTTAGACTATTGTAGTTAAATGGCTCATGGCTGTAACCCTAGTACTCAGAAGGCTAAGGCAAAAAGATTATGAGTTTGAGGCCAGCCTTGACTAACTACCAAGACTATTTCCAAAAAGTGGGGGGCAGGCAGTGAGATAGCTCAGTGGGTAAAAAGCTCTTGCCTCAATCAAAACAACCCTGAAGTTTCACCTTACACCCATCAGAATGGCTAAGATCCAACACTCAAGTGACAGCACATGCTGGCAAGGGTGTGGAGAAAGGGAAACCCTCCTCCCTTGCTGGTGGGAATATAAACTTGTGCAATCACTTTGGAAATCAATCTGGCGCTTTCTCAGAAAATTAGGAATAGCGCTTCCTCAAGATCCAGCTATACCACTCCTAGGCCTTTATTCGAAAAATGCCAAACCATACAACAAGGTCATTTTCTCAACCATGTTCATAGCAGCTTTATTCATAATACCCAGAATCTGGAATCAACCTAGATGTCTCTCACCTGAAGAATGGATGCAGAAATTGTGGTACATTTACACAATGGAATACTACTCAGCAATTAAAAACAAGGAAATCATGACATTTGCAGTCAAATGGTGGGTGCTAGAAAAGATCATCATGAGTGAGGTAACCCAGAAGTAGAAAGACACATATGGTTATACTCATATTATATGAGTATTATATTATATGGATATCAGCCACATAATATAGGATAAAAATATTAAAATTTATAGTCTTAAACAAGCTAAACAACAAAGAGGACACTAGGGAAGAGGCTTCAACCTCATTCAGAAGGGCAAACAGGATAGACATCAGGAGTAGGAGAAGACAGGGAACAGGACAGGAGCCTTCCACAGGGGCCCTCTGAAGGAGATACTGAGACTCATTGCCAAACTTTGGGCAGAGTGCTGGAAACCTTATAGAAGAAGAGGGAGATAGAAAGATCTGGAGGGGACAGAAACCCCACAAGGAGACCAACAAAGCCAAAAAACCTGGGCTCAGGAGGGTCCTGCAGAGACCAATACAACAACCAAGGACCATGCATGGAGAGGACCTAGACCCCTGTTCAGTTTCCAAGTGGGTTCCCTAGTAAGGGGAACGGGGACTGTCTCTGACATGAACTTAGTGGCCAGCTCTTTGATCACCTCCCCATGGTGGGGGGTTGTGCAGCCTTGCCAGGCCACAGAGGAAGACAATGCGACCAGTCCTGGCAAGACCTGATAGGCTAGGATCAGATAGAAGATGAGGAGGCCCTCCTCTATCAGGGGACTAGGGAGGGGACATAGGGGGAGAAGAGGGAGGGTGGGTGGGACTGGGAGGAGATGGAGGGGACTACAGCTCAGATACAAAGTGAATAAATTGAAATAAATAAATAAATAAACTCCTTAATTAATAAAGGTTTATCAGATATGGGGGGAAAAAAAAAGCTCTTGCCTCACATGCCTGGAAACCTGAGTTCTGCATAAGCCTGGCAGCAGGAGGAAGGGTTGAGCTCCAGAGCCCATGTGAAGGAGGAGGGAGAGATCCAGCTCCATAAGGTTGTCCTATAACCTTGTCTTAGTCAGTGTTTATTACTGTGGAAAGACACCATTACCGGGGCAACTCTTATAAAAGAAAGTATTTAAATGAGGGCTGCCTTACAGTTTCTGAGGCTTAGCACATTTTCTTCATGGAGGGAAGCATGGTGGCATGTAGGCAGATACTGAAGTACTGGTGTACATGAAGTACTGAAGTACATGGTGGCAGATGCAGATGCTGGGCATGGTACAGGCTTTTGAAATCTCAAAGCCGACTCTCAGAAGACCCACTTCTTCCAACAAGGCCATACCTCCTAATCCTTCTAATCCTTTCAAATGGTGTCATTCCCTGCTGACCAAGCATTCAAATATAAGAGACTTGAAGGTTGTTCTTCAAACCACCACAGACCTCCTCATGTATACCTTGATACATGTGCCCATACTCACCTATCAAAAGCACACAATGATAACAAGTTCCTAAAGTGTAAAGATGTCTTTACAAAGTCTTTTTTGTGAATTTGTAATCTTAGCGGCAGTTATCTGTATAAATTTAAGACATGAGACTGAAACAAAAGAAACCAAACCAAAACAAAATACCTATGAGTTTGAGGCTAGCCTGAACTACCTAATGAATTCCAGGACAGCCAGAGCTACATGGTGAGACCCTTATCTCAAAATAAAACAAAATGACAAAACAAAAAACAAAGGTGGAAAAACCTCCTGACTTCAAGTCTAAGCCATTTCTTTGTGTGGCAGAAGGAGACATTATCTGGTGGAAGGGAGGAAGCTAGAGGAGCCTTAGCATTTGAAGAGAGTGAAAAAAAAACTTTAGTGATTAAACTGAGAGATCAAGTTGACAAGAAAACCCTTTTGGGACTTCCCTTACGTTTGGTCAGATGTTCATGCATAGAAAAAGTGTCTTCTGTGGTGTTTGGAAAGCAAGAACGTCTCAGTGGCTGTGAGAAAGAGAGAAGAGATCCAGTTTGTGGTTATCACAGTTTATGCTATCACACCAGGAGGCTAGCTGCTGTCTGTGTAATGAGCGGCTCTCTAATTTTTCCCTTCCTGTAGCAAATGTGCCCTTTGCCTATGCTATTTACCTGGGTTGGTGCTGGTGAAAACAAAGACACAGGTCTTGCCATGTTGGTGGTCTGTGATGGGCAACACAAAACTTCTTTTTTCCTTCCCCTCTTTCTTCTTTTTCTTGGGGGAGACCACAGAGGTGGGGGTGCTGACCTGTGATGACTGGAAAGTGGGTGCGATGAGGTGCCTAACGAGGCATTCACAAATCCACTAAGATATTATGGAACAAAGAGAAAAGAAAGCAGTGTTCAGCCTTTACCTGCCCTTTGGATGGAATACGGCTCTTGGTAACACCACACAACCACATTTAGCTTAAGAACAACAGGTAAGAGTCAGTCGTTTGTGAGTCTTTGCTATGCAGCATGCTCCACCAAAGCAAGAGTGGCTTAGACAAACTTTTCTGTGGTTCATGATTTGCTGGGTTGGCAGGAAAGTTCCGGTCCAGCCCAGCTCTCATGCAATTGTGGCCTGTGGCCTCTCATGTGTGGTTATTGGCTGTCCACAAGGCAGAGTCACAGCCACAGTTTTCTTTGTGTGGTTTCTCATCTCAAATAGGCCTCTCTCAGTCTATCTACTCAGCATCTTAAGGACTGTAGAGCAGCAGAGAGCAAGTCCTAGGGGCCAAGGGGCTTTCCGGTTTGCTTTTGTCACACCTTCGTGTTGTTAGCCAAGTTAAGATCCATACAAGTCTTCATGGAAGGCCGTAAAGAGCTTCTTTTCATGCCCCCTCCTCTCCTCTCACCTCTGACTTATTTTTATTTTTTGAGACAGGGTTTTCTATGGCCCTCAAACTCCCAATCCTGTCTTAACCTCCTGAAGGCTGGGATTATAGGTGTGTGTCACCACAACAGGCTTAGATTGTTTTTTCTTATTTTTTTTTTGTTTTATTTTATTTTATTTTTTGAGACAGGGTATCTCTATGTAGCCCTGGATTCACAGAGCACTGTTTATCTCAGCCTCTTGAGTACTGGAATTTATTTTTTTTCTTTTTCTTTTTCTTTTCTTTTTTTTTTTTTTTTTCAGTGCTGGCTGTTGGTGGAGGGTGTGTGTGGTTGAGGGCTATACCATTTTATTGCCAAGGGGTGTGGATATTGGGATTAAAAACAATAGCATAAACATTTCCCCCATTAGGAACCATTACTATTGGGCTTTTAGTTTTTGAAGGCGACATGCTATTTTGATTTTTCATGTTTCTATTTCTATGTTGAGATTTGTGCATCTTGAGTAAGTTTGTTGGTTGAGTTTTTCTTTTTTTTTGTTCAAGTTTTGGCTGAGGAGTTTACAATATTCAGGATGAGGTTAATTCACAGAAAGATTGGAATCTTGATTTCCTGTTTGTCTGGATTGAGATTGCAATTATCCAGATCTTCTGTTTCTCTGCTGTGGTCCATTGTCTTCAACAATTTGCTCAAATAGCCTTGAACAAGTTTTCCCTGGCACTATGGACAGGTCCCGGGTCTCAAGAGAAAATAGGGGGTCCCAGGTGGTCAGACACTGGCCCTGGGACTTTGTGTCAAATATGACTGGATATCTGTGGGGACTGGGCTGAGACCTGACCAGTCCCAAGTGGAAGGAGACAGGTTAAGAGAAAAAGCTGCTCCTGGTAATATGTGGCACTTGGGCAGCCTGAATCCCTTTGGTCGTTTTTGTAATTGGCCACATTCTGCCCATCTCATCTGCCTATTCTGTGGTCTCTAACCACATGGGGGTTTTCTAATACACCTTCATGCTCATGGTCACATTTTCTATTTTGTAACTCCTTTCTGTTTCAGCCGTGTCCTTTCCTGAGCTCAGACCAAACGCACTTCCAGAAGGAAAAAAATCAAAACAAAGCAACAACAAACCAACTCAGTAATTTGAGGGGTCTTAAGGAGGCAGCCTTACTTAATATTAATGGATTAAAAAAGTAAAGCTATACCTTGGAAATATTCAACTCACAAAGGGTAAAGGAGAGGAAGGAGTGAAAAAGAGAGAGAAGGGGGAGAGAGAGGGAAGAGAGAAATTAATGAACAGGAGGGAAAAGCATGAGCTTTGAGCAGGGCTCGGTGACTCACATCTGTAATCCCAGCACTCGGAAAGGCAGAGGCAGACAGATCTCTGTGAGTTCAAGGCAAGCCTGGTCTACAAATTGAATCCAGCAGAGAAACCCTGTTTTGAAAAACCCAAACAAAACCAAAACAACAACAACAACAACAAAACAAACAAACAACAACAAAACCCAAAACAGAACCAAAAAAGTATAGGCTTTGGAATTAGATTATTTGGGTTTGAATTCTAGGTTTTTAACTTCTTGTCTTGATTGGACAAGTGACAATTTTTTTTTTTGTTCCTTAGTTTTTCACTTAAGGATCAGAATATTTACGTGTTGTTTGATTAGAGTTAAATTGGCATATCTAAAGAAAGTAGTCCTCAGCTCACAGAGTGCTTTGTGTCTGCTGTTTCTTGCATGCATGTCTAATTTCATGGCTCCTTGGTTGTCCAGCCTCAAGGAAGGACCTTCCCTTTTAGTACCTGGATGCTCATCCCACTGAACACTTGCTTGCATGCGTCCCTATGCTGTGTTTGGGACTTCAAAAGCACCGTTACACATTGACCAGTCACCTTCGTTGTTGCCAATCAGCCTTGTCTGCATCTGCAGGATTGCAGGGCTCCAGGCACTTCATACAATGCACGGGAGACATCAGCATGGCAGAGCCATACAGCATTTCTGTCTCTCCTCTGCTCACTGTAATTTAGCATGTCTCCTTCATTTGCACATGCTCACGAAAAGAGGAAAACATAATAAATCCTGTGCCCCATCACCCAGCTTCAACAATTATTAGCTATTTATCTATCAAACTATATGCATTATGCCAGTTTGTAGGTAAATTGAATACTTTCTAATGATGTTTATATACACATGCATTTAACTATCACTAATATTTCAGACCTATATAAAATGTTGTAGCATCCTATCATACATATTCAGATTCTCTAGTTTTAAAAATGTCTGTTTACAGTTGCTGGTCCACATAGAGTTCTATAGGCATTTCCTTTTTTCCCCTTCTCCTCAGCTGTACTTCTTCTTCTTACCGTCTTCTTTGAATGGTTTCTATGGATTTATAAGCCATGGAAAAGTGAGAGGCGAGCATCCACAGCCCTAAGCCAGATGCGTCAGATCTTGAATTGGGTGGATCACTTAAAAACATTATTATGTTATCACTCATTTACTCATTTGCTTGTGTGCCTTTGTGTGAGCGCATGTGTTCTATGGCAAGCATATGGAGGTCAGAAATAGCTATCAGGAATAATTTCTTCCCACCCTGTGGGTCCTGGGTACCCAACTTCACTCATCGATAGGTGCCTTTACACTAGTCATTTTGCTGGCCTGGAGTAGATTGCTTGTAATCCACGGGTTTAGTTCAAAGCTTCTCACCACTTCTAGCTTCCTAGAAATTATTTTTGTATTCACAGAGGAGGGTGTCCTTGTAGTCATATGAATCTGTGTAACATACGTTCAAAAAGTGATGTAAGCAGATTTTCTGGAAGTCGTCTGGGGAATGATGAAGTATGAGTTCAAAGGGAGACTTAATTATAGCTTCTGAAAATGAGGGAATCGAGTGGGAAAAGATTAAGGAAGCATCTGAAAGGGAAGTCGGGGTTATAACTGGAAAGACACGGTATTGCAGTGGAATTTAGCTGTTAGAATAAGAGATGCGAATTTCATCATTGTCCTTCCTCTGTGCCAGGTCAGGCTTTCCAGACAACTGTGAGGCTGTCAGCCTGACCTTATCCTGAGGACACCCCAAGGACTTGGTTTGCTCTCTCTGCACAGCTCCCGACCACCCTCTCTCTAAATGCTGCTACAAAATGCTCTTTTTCAGGTAATACCATCGAATCACCCTTCATTAGTGGTTGTTCAGAATAAGCCCGGCATTTCTTGGCTTATAAAGCTGGGGCTGGCTTGCTGCCTCCCTGCCTCTCTGGCTGCTTGGGCCGTTTGTCTTTTCTATCTGTTGTTTTGGGTACAGTGGTTCTGCCTCTGTTTCTACAGAATGTACATTCTGCCATTGTTCCTACCTTTGGGCTGAACAACCTGTGTCCCATCTTCCTCTAAATTGCAGAGCTTCTTTGTCAGCTGCTCATCCAGGTTGTGACTATTAACTAACTAACTAACTAACTAACTAATTAATTAATTAATTAATGTGATTATTGGTTAAGATTGTATTCACTACTCCAACCAGACACAATACAGAATAGGCAAATCATGGGTCCTTCAGACTGGCCTATGGATGGTGTCTTAGTCAGGGTTTCTATTACTTCAATGAAACACCATGACCAAAAAGCAAGTTAGGGAGAAAAGGGTTTATTGGCTTATGCTTCCAGATTACAGTCCATCATTGGAGGAAGTCAGAGCAGAAACTCAAGAAGGGCTGGAACATGGTGGCAGGAGCTGATGCAGAGGCCATGGAGGAGTGATGCTTACTGGCTTGCTTCACATGGTTTGCTCAGCCTGATTTCTTACAGTACTCAGTACTACCAGCCCAGGGATGACACCACCCACAAAGGCTGGGCCCTCCTGAGTTGATCATTAATCTAGAAAATGCTTCGAAGGTGGATTTTATGGAGGTGTTTCCTCAACTGAGGCTCCTTCTCTGTGATGGATGACTCAAGCTTGTGTCGAGTTGACACACAAAACCAGCCAGTACAGCTGGGAAGTCAGAGTGATGTCTGCAGTTGCATTGCAATGTAGGGGCCTCCATGATACTTCCTGCCCCTTATCTGCCTTATGAGGACAAGAAAGAAATTAATAATGGGGGAAATTTACTCACAGTGGCAGATCCTTGTGATTCCAGAGCTCAGGGAGGTGATGGCAGAAGGAACAAAATTCAAGGCCAGCCTTGACTATATGTGTCTATATCCTCCCTCTTTATATGACATTGCAACTTTTAGGTCGAAGAACCAAGGACTTAGGGAAGATTAGACATTTTTATGCTTAGGTTTGATGAAGAATAAGCATTCATGCAGAAATATAATTAGACAAAATGGACATGACTTATTGTAACAGGCCAAGATGGGGAACTCAACAAGGCCTATTTGTTCAGATTTCTTCTGCCCTTACTGCACAGTATTTCTGTCTCGTAGGTATGGGCAGGGCTCCTAGAATGAGTCTGATTATCTACTGTCAGGCAAAGATAGGTCAGAGAATTTCTTTATGGCACAGCTGGGGATGGTTAGAATAACAATTTTAGTCTTTATGGCTTGCTTTGGGGAAAGGGGACTTAGTCTTAAAAATCCTTGGGAGAAGCAAAGTTCTGATTTTGGTAACTGCTTTGGGTGAGTGTGAGGGATAGGGGATGGAAGGCAGGAGAAGGCGAGAGAGAAGCTGTGCCTCTTGGGAACTCTTGGATGTGTTTTGGTTCGGAGCACATAACATTCAAAGCGCCATATGTTTTACTGTTTTTCTGTGTCTCTACACCACCCTACATCCAGCACACCGTAAGAACCCGAGATATAATAGACAAAAAAAAAAAAAAGAACCCGAGATATAGATGGTTTAGCGTGTGGTACCAGCAACTAAACCCATGAATTTGCACCTGCTAGGCAAATATATTGCCTGTCCAGCTTCAAAATGTATTCCAATAAATATTTAATTGGTATTAAATGGCAGCTCAAAATTGTCTATAACTCCAGTTCCAGGGAATTTAATCCCCTCTTATGGCCTGTGCGGTCACCAGTTACGCACGTGGCTGGCTAACATGCAAACATGCAGGCAAAACAATTATCACATAAGATAACATCTTAATAAATAGTTAAAAAGCAAATATCATAAATGTCTGACTCATTTGCCTGTCTATCTCATTCTTATCATTTGTACTAGCTGTAGTCGATGAAGCTAGGTGAACTCTGAATTAGTCAATATGGAGCTATGTTCTCAGAGGAAATACAGGGGTAGGCTGTTGGTCTTTAGTAACATTTTTCTTTATCCATGTCATTATATAATTAATTTATGTGTTTCTGTTCCGAGACATTGTATGTAATATTGTTGTTGATATGTTAACATTGATCAAACTCATGGTAGAAATGTAGCTTAAGCCTAATGGCTTAAGCTTAAGGCTGATCATATGCATATAAACAGACAGACACACACGCACACATAGTTTTAGTTACTATTATATCGCTGTGATAAGACACAATGACCAAAGCAGCTTATACTTAAAAGACTCTTATTTGGGATTACAGTTTCAGAGGGTTAGAGTCCATGACCACCCTGGTGCACAACATGGCAGCAGGCAGCAGGCGTGACGCTAGAGCAGCAGCTGGGGGCTCACACCTTGAGATGACCACGAGGTAGAGAACTGAGGGGGAATAGGAATGGTGGGAGTCTTTCCACACCCCAAAGTCTGCCTCCAGTTACACGCCTCCTCCAGCTAGGCCCCACCTCCTAATTCTTCCCAAATAGTTCTTACATCTGGAGACTAAATATTCAAACCTGTGAGCCTATGGGGGATATGCTCATTCAGAGCGTGTGCGTGCGCGCGCGCACACACACACACACACACACGCACACACATCCCAAGAATAAAAACCTGAAACAGATTTCATGGAGATAACCTAGAACCCCTGCACAGATGTAGCCCATTGCAGTTCAGTGTCCAAGTGGGTTCCATAGTAATGGGAACAGGGGCTGTCTCTGACATGAATTCAGTGGCTGGCTCTTTGATGACCTAGCCCTGAGCGGGGAACAGCCTTACCAGGCCACTGAGGAAGACAATGCAGCCACTCCTGATGAGATCTGATAGACTAGGATCAGAAGAAAGGAGAGGAAGTCCTCCCCTATCAGTGGAAATGGGGGAGGGACATGGGTGGAGAAGGGGAAGGGAGAGTGGGACTGGGAGGGGAGGAGAGAGGGAGCTGCAGGGGGATAGAAAGTGAATAAACTGTAATTAATAAAAATAAAAATTAAAAAATTGTGGTACAATAAAAGACAGATTTCATCTTGTTTGACATAAAGAGAAACTGTGCATGTGGAAGGGCTCACAGTTCTTGCCACTGAAGAGCTGGATGTAGTATCTCATGCCCAGAACACCAGCACCTAGGCAGCTGAGGCAAGCTTGAGGCCAGTGTAGACTGTAGAGTGGGTTCTAAAGTAGCCTGAGCTGCAGTGTGGGAGCCTGTCTCAAAAACAAAACTCAAACCAAAATCATTTCATGGCTCTTATGTCCTGAGAATGACTGAGGAAGGCCAAGTCCTGGATTATCACAAATTGATGAATTTGCAAATGTGGAAGTCACGAACAATGAAGACTGACTGCATGTATAGATGTGGTGACAAAATACATACTCTATTTTATATTAAATTCAAATATATGAGACATGCAATTGTTACTGTCTTTAAAACTGTTTTTATTTTTAGTTGTGTGCATTTGTGCATGTCTGTGGGTATGTATGTACCCATGAGTGCAGCTGCCTGAGGCGTCCTGAGGTGTTGGTTCTCCTGCAGCTGGAGTTATAGGGGATTGTGAGCTGCTGTGCATGGGTGCTGGGAATTGACCTCAGGTCCTCTGCAAAGGCAGTATATGCTCTGAGCCTTGAAGCCATCTCTTCAGCCTGTTGTTAATATCTTAAATAGCTGACTGTGACCTTGGTGACAATTTGTGTGCATGTCATCAAATACTACAGAATTAATGTCAGATGATGTTTCCCAGGCCAGTCTTAAACAATGTATATGTTCTGGATTCTCTGCATCAGGATTCTCTGCAAAATAAGTTTGAGAAATGCTGCTATCAAGATGCCTCTATGCCTGTGGCATCTGAAGAGAGCCAGGGCCTGGATTCTTGCAGCTGTACTTAGAAGAGACAAAGCCATTTTGTCAAAACAGAGACTAAATCCTACACCCATTTTACAGCTGAATGAGTAATTTGCCTGTCTTTTGTTACTCTGGTTTTTCAAGCTCTGATATTCTATTTTATTGTGTCTCATTGAATTGGGTACAATTTCATGTTTTTGCCAGGGCTTTTGTAGGACTTTGAAGGATTTTCACAAAAGAGGATTAATTATTAATTTTATGAACACGATTAAGCAAAATTAGGGTTGTCCCACCAGATTGGCAAAAATAGCTTCCCACCTGGCCTTCAGTGGCAGCCCACACCTCGATCATCCTCATGAACCTCTGGCTTCACCATAGCCTGGGGCAGTAGACCACAGATACCAACATGGCCTCCAGACGCAGCACAGATCATAGAACTCTTTCAAGGAGGTCCAATCAAGATCGAGCTGTTCTTCCTCTTGGACATCCTGTCATTGCTCAGAGCCAGGGTAATGATGCAGCTGGATAGCGTGTTCAGGGGTCAGCTTACAGTCAGGTCATCGAGCTCTTAGAATGATACAAACTCTACCTCATATTTTCTTCTCAAAAATTTCCCTTTCTAGCTGATAAAATTTCCATCTTTGTTTCTAGCAATACTTCGATACTTAAAGATTGCTTTGTCTTATAGTGGAGGTTCATCAGCTTCTCTTGGTTTGTGTTGACATGGCCAATATTAATTTTTCCCTCTCACTACTCTCAGCTTCACTCAGCCTACCTCTTCTAGGGATTGAGGTATTTATGTTTTTATACTTCCCACCATTTTGAGATGGAATCTTCTGATCAGTCTATATTGCCCTGGGAACTGTAGGCATACACCACCATGCCCAGTTTATGTAGTGCTGGGGACGGAACCCAGGCTTTGTGCATGCTAGGCAAGCACTGTACCACACGAGTTAAGTCCCCGGTCATCTTAGTTTTGAGGCAAAGTCTCACTAGGTTGTTCACGGTGACCTTGAATTTAAGACCCTCTGGCTTCCATCTCCAGAGTAGCTGGGACCACAGACCTGGATGACCAGGCCCAACAGATGCTGTGTGCTGTCTCCTTCCCACTGTTAGGTATCACACTATGCATCTCAGGGTTTCTTCCTGAAATTATTTTCCTCCTTGAGGGATTTCCTTTTATAGCTGTACATACTAGTGTTATTTCTGCTGATCAGCAATGCTCTTATTTTGATATTAAAGTACTTTGCCTTAATATTTGAAGGGCATTTTTTTGTGGACACAGAATTCCTGTTGGGAATTACTTTCTTTCAGCCTTTTGAAGATCTATCTTTGATTTACTGCTCTTTGCTCCTGTTGAGTAGTCAGCTGCTGTTTAATTGCCATTCTGCTCAAGCCAATGTAACTGTCCCTTGTAGTGTGTGGAGAGATTGCTTCCAGGATCCCCACACATACCAGGACCTGAAGTTATCCAAGTCTCATATGTTTTATTTCTGTAACAATTGCATATAACCTCCACATATTTGCCTGCAGGCATCAGTCTGTCTAAATTCCTAGTACTGACGGATACAATGCCATACAGTGTATTATTGCAATGTATCTTGTGTGTAGTCAGAACAATCAAACCTGGGCACATGGAACATTTGAATAAGGAGGGGTGACTATATCTCCTGACTGATTTTATGGTTTTCGTTGTCATTGTTACTCAGAAGCTTGACTGTGACATGCTCAGGTATCGATTGTTTTTTATTTGTTCTTTTTAGAGCTTGTTGTACTTTTTGGTGTTTTTGGAGAAACTTGTGTATTATTTCTTCAAATACTATTTCTGCTTTATCTTCTCCTTCTTTTTGTTTTCTTGAGCTACTTTACACTTTTGTCTTTTCTGGATCTTTCCATTATTCTGAGTCTGTGTTCATCAGCCTACATGTTTTCTTCTGAGGTTTTACTTCGGGAATTATCTGTTGTTAGGTTGTAGCTCATCTATTCTTTTCATTCACTCATCTTTCATGTTTCACCTCTCTGTGTGCTGTCTTTCAGATCTAGACTTTTTATTTAACTTATTTCCTGATTTTCAAATCAATTCTCTGCCTTCTATTTAATTGACTTACCTGCCTTTGATTCTTCAGTATTCAAATTTCTTTCTAATTTGTTTCTATTAGTTCCCCTCAATTTTTCAAGCAAATATTCACCTTATAATTGCCTTTTAGCCTCCTCATCTTCTCCCCGCTACCATGCACCTCCTCTTCTTCTTCACTGAGTGCCAGCTGTTGTTCATGAAGAATCTTAAAGATAATCTGAGGCTCTGGACATTGTTTTATTTTTTTGAGCAAGATTCTTTTTAGCTTCTCTGAACAGCTCATCTGGACAGATCAACTCAATCCTCTCAGAAACTGAGATGATTCAGTTCTGGGCTTTAGCCCCTGTGAAGGCCAGTCCACTTTTTGCCCATCCATCTTTGTGTGGAATTCCACAGAAAATGCTGAGTATTTACCAGGGAGCCTTGGGCAGTCTTGAACTCAAATATTTATTTCCTTAAACCCTGAGAGGACGGTGCTCGCTTTCTTGTCCTCTCATTTGTCGTCTTCGTTTTCAGAATCAGCAAGCTGTCTTCAGGATGGTAAATTATAGAATTATGTCTGTCATATTTCCTTTCTGCCTAGATTTGCTCCTACAACTTCGTACTAACTTCGTAGTTCTTTGAAGTCAATAACATATCCAGGCAATCCACATTAGCTTATAAATGAGGACACTAATACCAACAGTTATTGGTCATTGTTTAAAATATTATTATAACAATAATAAAACATTGCCTGTGACTATCTTATCTAAACTTGGAAAAGTTTCTAATCTGTATTCCTGTTTCATGTACAGATGGAATGGTAAACTTGTGTGCAGTAATTGCTCATAGCATTGAATTTTGGCATGCTTTACAAAATACCCGAAATTATTAATTTTAATACCACATTAACAAATTCTGGTCCCACTTCTTATGCTTATTATAAAATTTAAATGACTTACATGCTTATAGATTTCCTATTCTTTCCCAAAACTATACAAATGAAATGTCATCTAAGATATTTAAAAAACATTAACATCATTGGAAAGGTGAGAGACACCTTTACCAGTGTTTTTCTTTTAAACAGGAAAAGATGTAAAGAAGTTTGTTCAGCTGGTTGCATTTGACTTTCCTGCCTTTAAAGGCTTCCTTTTACATTCAACTGATTAGTTGCCTTTTCCTTTGAAATGTATTACTGAAACTACAGATGTAGTCTCCTTCTTAGGAGAATGACCATGTGTCATTAAAGATGACAATATTGATTTTTAATGATTTTAGGTTCTGAAGGCTTGAGGGCCTTTGATAATAACTCCTCATACTGATAAGCATGTGGAAAAGACAAATGATCAGATTTATATTAATATTTCTATACTCACAGGCACCATCATCAAATTCATGATAGTATATAAGGAAATCACATTTTAATTGAAGATTGCCTGTAAAAATGGGAGAACCCAAGGTTCTTAGTATCTAGATAATGATAAGTTGATGGAAATAGGAGATAAAAATCGGCTCATTCTCTAAAGTAAGCTTCAGGCACTGGAGAACTAGGAGGTAGTCAGCTTGGAAAATGGTTCTTATGAGTGTCATGGAAACCTGGAGCTCAAGCTGATGCCTCTGACAGTGCGGCAATCACAGGTGATGCTGTAATGCTGTGGGCTTTATCTCTGGGAAAGGTTCTAGCAAAGAATTGTGACAGGCCAGCTCTTAAGGTCACAGAACCCTGGGGTTTTGCTTCCTGGATCCATCTCAAGATATTTCAGGCATCAAGTTGGACAATTGCACAAAAAATTCTTAGAACAAAATTTGGCCTACAGCAACTCCATGGTCCTCCATGGATGGGTCCAGCCTCCCCTGCTGTTGTGGGTTTCCTTGGGGCTCTGCTCCATTGGGCTCTTTTCCATGAATCTTCATTTTGGAATCCAAACTGAAGACATATCCTACCAAGAATACATCTCCTACCAAGATCACAGCACTCTTTTTTAAAGAAGGCAGGCGGATGTGCTCTGCCTCCAGGAGGTCAAGGCAGACTATGAGGATTAACTCTTCTGCAAGGAAGAATGTAAACAGTTGCCTGCATTGGAGCTGCAAAGCAAACAACACATTTTAATGTCAATTCCAGCTCTTCAGAAATATGAGGTATTGACTGTTGCTTCGTTCTCACGTTTTCATTTTGCTCTTAACATTGTCAGTTGATTTTTAGTTACTACAGGAGCAGGTTTTTCAGTGCTGCATCAGAGTTTGAGACTGAGCTGTAGCGACTGATTCTTAGATCACATTGTTCTTCCTAAACTCAAGGATGCATATTTTCCTCTGGGAAGTGCTTGATGGAGGAGGCACATTACATGCAAAATACTGTCTTTTGCCTTCTTAAAGAAGACTAGTAAGTCTTCAGTTTACTCACTGGGGGGATATTTAAATCATAGGTGGTTAAATATTAATAATAACTTAATATTAATTAATAATTATATATGTCTTAGTAATAAGATACAATAATTAACATTTGAGCTGCTATAAGAAAATGCCATAAACTGAGTGGTTTATAATGAACACATACTTCTTCCTCATAGTTGTAAAGTTTAAGAGGATGGATGGTGACATCTGCAGATTTTAGGCCTGGACACTGCTGGCATTCTGGCGCTGTGGGTGGGTGTCTGTTCATTGTAGGAGCCAAATAATCTCTCATACCCAAGGACACTGATTCCATTCATGAGGCCTTCAGTCTTATGTTGCAACCCGCATAATCGTCTCGCCAGCAAGAACGCACGTGGACAACAGGATCCTTCTGCAGCAAGCTTTATTGCAATCAAGTGATGAAAGGAGGAAGACCCCGAGCCCCGAAGTGGCGCTGTTTATATAAGCCCTGCTCGCACCAGAGTGGTGTGAGATGACATATCATTCCCTGATTGGCTGCTCACCCATCACCCCATATGACGCCCTGGGCTGGGCTCGTGATATGGTGCACTATTGCCAAACGGTCATGCGCTCTAGGACTTGTTTACCAGTTTTGAGGGTGGAAGCCAGCGCCATGGCGACCAAACCCCGGCTCTCCACATCTCCCCCTTTTTTATTTTGTTTGAACAGTAAGCTTCCTACTGTCAATACAGCATTATGCCAGAAAGCCAACGTCTGAGCCTGGTGGAAGGCAATGCTTCAGCCGTTGCCCGTCATTGGAGCAACCTCCTCACTGTGAGGCTGTCCTGTCTTAGGTCGGTGAAGACTTATTTGCACTCTTCCGTCACTGACTTTCCAGATCATTTGGCAAGAGAAAAATTGTGATTTACACCCATCCCCGTGCAATGGGAAACAGATCCCCAGGGAGTGCAAGGGCTGTAAATCCAGATTGTGGCATGTGCCTGCAAAGACAGAGGCAACCTTGTCAAACATTAATTTTTCAGCATAGATAACCAAATATTGGGGGAGGTGGCTTACTCCAGAGCGGCTAGCGCCTGTGCGATCACCACCTTGTCACATTTTTGTTGGGTTTTGAGTTTGCAGAACAACCAGAGGACAAATATTAAACCACAGCACAGGGCAGTGCCAAACATCCCAACGCCCACCCATTCCTTAAAATAAGAAAAGGCGGAAGAAACCCAGGATAATAAGCCATCTGTGAGCGATAAATCCACTCGAGTAGAATTAATGGTCACCACCGCTGCCCTTAGCTCTTCAAGTAGTTGCAGGTATATTCGTTGAAAGATCATCTTCAGCTGCCGCGAGCTTTCGCGTGAGGCGCTCCGGTACCCAGAATGGATTGTTTTCTTCCTGTGGGAAAACACAGACAGCTCCCCTGGATCTTATTAAGATAGGATCCGGGCCTTTCCATTAACCAGTCAAGACATCCTTCCATTTGACCATTTCCTTAGGCCTATCAGGCTCTACAGGGAGCGGCTTGCGCAGACATACGACAGTCTCTTTTTAAATGACCCATTTTTGCTGCAATTAAAACAAACTTTATTGTTTCCAGAACTTGGGCGGTTCTTGCTCTGTAATATGGCTGCTGCCAGGCCAGCATTGGTAAGCGGGCCTCCGAGTCCTCGGCAAACTTTAATCCAATCTGTTAGTCCTTTGCTCTTTCTGGGGATAATGACTGCCTTGCATTCTGGCGAAGCATTCTCATACACCAGTTGCTCTATCATTGGTCGGACCCGTTCCGGGTCTCCAAATATTCTGCCTGCTGTGTCTGTCATTCTGGCCACAAATTCTGGGAATGACTGCTGAGGACCCTGGATAATTTTAGTTAAATGGCTTTCGGTCCCACCCTTCTTTGAAAGGGCCTTCCATGCTTTAATTGCAGCGGCAGAAATCTGGCTGTACGCTCCCCAATCATAATTTGTCTGTCGCTGAACATGTGGACCTTGTCCTGTTAGTAGGTCAAAGGTCCAATTTCGTTGATTGTCCTCTGCATTAACATTAGCCCTAGCCTGGGACTGACAGGCATCATGCCATAAAGCTTTCCGTTCCAAATACACTCCCATATTGGGGAGGGCAGCTTTTACTACAGTCTGCCAATCATTTGGGGTCATTGCTGTAGAGCCCAGCCTCTCAAGCTGCATGATTGTAAAATTAGCATCCACCCCATACTTGTTAACTGATTCTGCCAGTTCTTTGACTAGGGGGTAGTCTATAGGCACGTAGACACGGCCTCCCTCCACGTCTTTGAATACTGGAAAAGTCTGAAAAATTTTATGTCTATCTTTTGTTGAAAAGAAGGAGTCAGGGCAGTACCTCCTGATGTAGGGAGGAGGAGGAGCACTAGGGACAACAGGAGCGGCCGACTGAGAAAGTGCACGCTTCCTGTTTCTCAGTAGTGGCCACTCATCCAGGTGGTATCGTTCTTCCTCATAGCGGGCTGCTTCCTCCTCTAGATCTGACTCCTCGGAGGGACTTAACTCCTCCGACTCAGAATTGCCAATTTCTAAAGCCTCTAGTTCATTTGTCGGATAGAGAGGCTCCTTTTTAGATTTTTTCTTCTCCTTATCATGTTTCTCTCCCAGGGTGTCCTTTCCCTTGCCTTTCGCTCCCATGGCTTTACCATCCGTGGAAGGGTCTTTATCCTTAGGGACATCTTTAGAGACACCCTTTTCCTTTTTTGTAAGAGCTCTTAACCTTTTATCCCATTCTGTTTCTGACATGCTGTCTTGTATCTCCTCCAACACTTCCTGACCAGCCTTAATAGAGGAACGACAGTTTTCATCTTCCAAGCAAGATTTAACCAAAAGCCACAGTGACCTAGTGCCTGCTCTTAGCTTTCCGTTAATCTCTTCCCTTTCGAGATCGCCCTCAAGCTTGTACAAAACCAAAAGAAAAAGGACGAGGGCAACAGTCACAACAGGGAAAGCAATAAGGGCCCCTGCTAGCTGAGGTAAAAGATGAGATAAATCAAGACCAAACATACCTCTCAGAACTTACCTCGATGCTGCAGTTCTGAATCCTCCCTTCGAACGGGGGGTCTCCTCGGCACCGGCAATGGCAGGCTCCCGGCGTCCCGGGTTTCGGCACCAGATGTTGTGACCCGCGTAGTCTTAGGATCTAATAATTTTCCCAAACCACATCATCTCCTAATGCCATCATCCTGACAAGTAGAATTTTAGACCAGATCAACATGAGGATGAGTCAGATGTTTCTATCACGTCTTCTTAATATACTTTAAATCCAATTTAATAATCAACAAGGTAGTAACCATTCATCAGGAACTTTCTTCAAACTTTACTTATTTTAAATGATTGGTGTGTGTTTGTATGTGTGAGTGTGTGTTCATGGTATAGCAAGTATGTGGAGGTCAGAGGGCAACTTGCAGGAATCAGTCATTTTCCTTTTACCATGTAGGTTTTGGAAATTGAACTCGGGTCATTAAACTTGGCAACAAGCTCCTTTACTTCCTTTGCCATTTTGCTGCCCCACACAATGCTGCTTTAAGAAGAGAAATGCTCTGTGTGAAGAGGGGTGGGGTGGAAGGGGAAGGAAGAAAAGAAGGAAACTAGTTCAGAGTCTCTTTATGTCATCTATGCCAGAGACACCTCAAGCTCATGGTCCTTCAGTGGGTAGGTGGGCGCAGAGTGAAGTGAGTGTAAGGGAGGATGGTCCTATTCTCATGATAGAGATTTTGATGATCTCTACAGAGTCTTCATGCCAAAGCCTGTCTGCTGTGAAGCCATGTCTCCTGAGTAATGAATAAATATAGTCATGTGGAGAGGGCCTAAGAGAGGAAAGGTGCATCTCCAGAACCCTGCCAGTCAGTTAGCTAGCGCGACATAGATAGCAGCAGAGGGAGCACTGATGTCTCACTAAGGAATGAAAGCAGAGTAACTTCCTCTTGAATTTGTTTGACTAAGACTAAGCTCGATTTGAATTCTACACCCTTCTCCCAGTGTCTTCTGTGTGTCTGTAGTTACTAGTTACTGGTCTGTCTGTGAGCTGTCTGCAGTGTGTGTCTGTGCCTGATGCCTGTGAGTTGTGCCTGTCTGTTGTGTGTTGTCTGATCTGGTCCTGTGTGTGTGTGCCTAGCAAAGGGTTTTGCTCTGTACTTTTTGATCAGCACAGAAAGCATGGCAGAGAAAGGACTGAGGGCTTCTTTACAGGAATCCTTAGCAGGTTTCAAGGGAGGAAGTCACTTCCCTGACCCAACTGACACAGAATAGCCAACACACAAATATCAATATATCAAGCTATAGCCACGTGTTGTTCCCAACATTTATGGGATATTTATTGTTTAAGGCTGCTTTCACTCTATTTGCTGTCTACAGCAAATGATTAGAATGCACACACACACACACACACACACACACAAACACACACATACACTATTCTGGGTCAGGGGCAGAGTACATGGGATCAAAGTTATGCATTAGCTTAGTTGTAAAAGCTGATTTTATGAGAACTCAGGCAGAGGAAGGTTGGTTACACTGTTTTCTTAACAGCAGGTTAAACTAATTGACTGAGTAAACAGTAGGACAGCAAGTTACGTTCACAGTTTTAAATGATGTCACAACAGAGTGATGTATGAGGTCTATCAAAGCTGTTTTTTGGGGAGTCAAGAGACACAAATGTATCACTACAGAAAACATAGAAGAAATTATTTTGTGAGGATCTTCCAGGTTTCACCTTCTTGGGAGGTATTCCTATGCTTTTTGCTTATAGCATATCCTGTGAGTATTTTAAGCATTTTCAAGTAATATTTAAGCATACCTTTTCCTTTTGTTCACAAATTGTATTTCATCTCTACCTGGCTTTCACCTAATATATTTTGCAAACCTCACTTAGTAATTTGATGCGATTATCCCTTTAATATTTCACATTCAAACCAGCAAGCTGTCTTCCCCTCATTACTGCAATACTGATGGGATAAAGGATGGTTGAATCACAGAATCACATGGATCCTGCCCTTACCTTCGTGTCATGGTGATACTCTGCTTCTGGTTGTCCTCTGTGCCTATAGAGAGCTTCACACACCTCCATCTCCTCTTCAAAGACAGCTTGAGTGTTTATGGAATGGTGTTGTCATCTCCATCTCCGGAACTGTCTCTTACCCAGAGGACGGTTGCCAGAGGAGCTCAGAGGAGCCATACAACTTTGTAACAGACATATGGGGTGCTTTGATTCACTATTTTTCCTCTTCTCAAGGGATAACAGGAAATCTTCTAAGAAAACACTGTGTCTGCTCAGGGAGGTCACGCTGAGTAGAAGGGTGAAGATTGGGGAGACAAGAGTCCTAAACTGAAGTACAAAAGCTGTTTCCTGAGAAAATGTGCAGATACAGTATCTCTGAGAAAGAAAGCAAAGCGGGCTTCTCCTGACTTGGAGCAAAATATGCTTCTGCAGGCAGAGAAGGCAGATATCTGTATAGTGAGGGAACCATGGGCAGGTAAGGGTGGTGTCTGTGTGGTTCTCTGAAGCATACACTCGCTAATTCCTCATCTTTCAGGAGAACCATGAATGCAAACAGGAAATGTCCATGTGTCCAGTGTGGCAGTGAAGGGAGAAACACGTCAAATCACACTGTATGAAGTTGTACGACATGTGCCTGAATTACTCATTAAATGTCAGCCTTGTCCTAATCCTGGTTTTCTCTGTCTATGAAGGAGGTGTAACTCCTTTATGGGGCTACTTCCTCTCTTTGTCTTCCTGCCTTGCTGTACTGAGGATCGGGTGTACGTCCTGAAACAGTGACTGTGAACAGCCTTCACAACTCATCCCTTGGCCATGGCCTCATTAATATCTTGTCTGGTGTTTTCCTGAGGTTAATCAGCCTTAGGCAAGCACTGGGCAGTTAACAATTACATTTCGCCTTTTTCTATAATATCTGAGAGCATGAGTTATAATTAAAGAATGTATCCATTTTTTCCTCTTAATTGTTCTAGGTGGAGCCGTTATTAGAGATTTTGAAGACACAGGCACACTGTACTCAGATGTCACATTTTATCCAATCCCACCTAGTCTGAGTTTCTGTGATGGGGTTTTATTTGGAAGGAGGTGCTAGCCAGTGGGTGTATCAGGGAATCACACAGACCCCACCCTCACCTGTCCGGCCTTTCCTCACTCTATTGACACCTCAGCCTCCAGGAGCCTGTGTTGCCCCCAGCTCAGAAGCCTGGTTTTCTTTCTATCTCAGAGATACTGTATCTGGACATTTTTCTCAGAGAACATCTTTTGTAGTGTAGTTTAGGATTCTGCCTCCCTGGTCTTCACCATTCCCTCCAGTGTGACCTTCCCAAGTAGGCAGGTTTTCTTAGGAGATCATCTGTCCACTCAGCCCCTTAGAAGACCCATTCAGGAGCTGGCATCCAGGGCCCCAGCTTTGCAGACTTTCCACATGACAGATTCTGGGAACTTGTGCTTAGGATCCAGGACATATGAATTTTACAGAGCTGTTTTCCAGACCAACATGGTGACATTTCCCAACGCCTCAGTGTGTTGTTAGACCTTGCAGACTTCACTGTAATAAAAAGCATGTACTGTCTGGCAGGCTTCGGTGTTCTCAGCACACTTCAGGGGAACTTCTGGCTTCTATGTTTTCATGTCCATCTCTGCCACAGAAACCCAAATGTTACTCCATTAAACTTGAACAGTTTTTTAATAGTTTTTTTTACGTGACATTTAAAATTATTTTAATGTTTAAAAGGCTAAGGAGAGTTTCCACTACAGGGCTCAGTGGGAGAAGGGCTTACCTGTAAGCACTCGGTCCTGAGTTTGGATCCTTAGCACTCATGCAAGAGCTGTGCACGGCTGCACGCACCTGTAATCCCCATGCTGCGGGTGGGTGGGGGGCAGAGGCGGGTGGCTCCTGGGATCTCACTGTCTTAAATAACACAGCTGAGAAGAAGCCATTGAGGGAAGTACTCCAACACCAGTCTCTGGCCTCCCTGTACCTGTATACACAGGTGCATGCAAACGCATGTGCGCACGCTCCCCTTCAATATGGGGGAGAACAGACGTGAATGTGAATAGACAGACAAAGACTGCAGAGGCAAAGCATGGCTACTAGCATGTTGACATCCATGCAGTTAAGATGGCGGACAGCATTACATCACCGCGTCTTCCTGTGGTAGTAATTAAAAATGAGTGTTGGGGGCTGGAGAGATAGCTCAGAGGTTAAGAGCACTGGCTGCTCGCCCAGAGGTCCTGAGTTCAATTCCCAGCACCCACATGGCGGCTAGAATGACAAGCATGCAGGTAGGCAGAACATTGTATACATACTAAATAAATAAATAAATAAATAAATAAATAAATCTTAAAAAAATGAGTGTGAGCTATATGTTACTATTATTAGCCCTGTAATTATTGCGATGGTATTATTTAACCCATTCTCACAAATAATAAGACACAGACACCTGTCAGATTTTATAACTGTCTTGGGCTGGCAGGTAGTTCTACCTACGCTGTGTCAATAACCTCACCATTCACCTCCCAGCTCCCATCCAATGCCATCTGCGTTAAACATCCTCAGCTGGGCGACCTTCCATCCATAACTTTATAAACACTTGCTTATGCTTTTTATCTTGGTGTTTTCTCCATCCATGCCATCCTTGGAGTCCTTCCTTCCAGCCCACATGGCCCCTTCTCCATCATAACCCATCGTGACATCCTCCATCCTCCTCTCTTCCCATCCATCTATCTGCTGTGATTCTCTTGAACCCAAAGCCCAGGAACCTTAGCCATGCCTATCTCATTTTTCCCTGTCCAGATATAGATCATTTAATTAACCAATCAGGTGTAATGTCTTAGGCAGGTTTACACAACAAGGATAGGTGTGCTGGGGAGTGACCAGATCTTAAGGGCCAGAATAAAGCATCAGATCAACCCCAACATCTTCTGCTGAGACAGTTCACACCAGAGCATGGTCTAGTCTGTGTTCACTGGTTTTAGGGTTGCCAGCTGCTTCTTCACCTCTCACCCTGAGACACAGGAGGTGAAAAAGCAGCCAACCAGCTCACATTCTCTGGCCTCTCTGTCTCTCTATTTTTCAGTTCAGTTCCTTTGATGATAGTTGCCAGAGTTTTTAGTTGTTTTAGGATGACAGGGATAAGCATGACACCATTTTCATCTTTCCAGAAACTGGAGCCTGGATAACAGTTGTTTTAAGCATATGTGGTTGTTTATTTTTAGGTCACATCTTTTTTTTTTTTTTTTTTTTTAAGTTCCCAGTACCCCCTTTACCTCACTCTGAATTTATTGTCTCAGTGCTTTTGGCCAAATTTCCTATTAGCATCTGGTTACACATATGTGAAGAAAGGGTTGAAAAATAACATTTCTTATTATGAGAAGAACCTGGGTTTTCATTGTTTTCATAACAACACATGTTCTAAATGAGTCTTTTACTGGCTTCAGGGAGATCATTCTGGGAAGGTAGTTCTGAGGAGAGTTACTAAAGAACTGAACACTTTCTGCCATGAGAGCTGAATGTTGTTATGCATTCTCTTTCATTGTTAACAGCCAGGATGCCATTTGTTACTTGTAGTGACACGGCAGCCAGTGTGTAGTACAGACAGACGGTGGTGGCCTGGAGCCAGGGTGAGAGATGATTGCTTTCAGGAATTCTGAAGAGTGGTAATTAAACCTAGCTATTACTGAAAATTAAATGATATAAAATTTTAATAAATTACATTGTATTACAGAGGCAATAAATATTCAAAACCATAGCTTCCTCAATTACTATTCTTTGCTATTGCCTGTGCTCACGAGATTACTCATGTCTGTTGTGTGTGTGTGTAGCAGAAATTCTGTCATAGCATCCTGGTATGTCTCTTCCCAACTCTCTTCAGATTCTGTGTACACATGTACAGTCATAGCTAAAAATCATCTCTGTGGGAGGATGCAAACTACCCAAGTTGGAAAATATTCTAAATTGGGCTTTGCCCTAGCAGAGGCTACTGTTAAATATTTCAGTCCATCACTGTCTCAGGATAATTTTTATTATTCCCCCACACTTCCGTATCTCAGGAACTTTTGAATATCCAGCTCTCACTCACTTACATTGTTTCTTTGACGTTTGCAACGCACAGTGGGAAGTGGATCTGTGTTTTCTATTGCTCTGCCTTTTAATGGAGCCTTGAGAGTGGAGCTGATGATCTGTGTGCAGAAGGCATGGGGGAAGGGGAGACAAATGACTTGTTTTGCCAATACAGCTGCTCAGGCTATTGTCTTTAATTACACATTCCTGCTGGACTGATAAGGAAATTGGCCTCTGACAGCTGTGAGGAGCTGAGAATCACAAAGCCCTGATATTTCTTTTTGCACATAAACACTGGACACTAAGCAAACTAGACATGAGTTGTTTTGACAGTTGTGATTAGCTAGGTTTCTAATATGTCAGAATCTTTGTTTTCATCTAGTCAGAGTCTTTATTCAGAAGTTTGCTGCTATAGTTGGTAAAAAAGGAGGTTTTAGTGGCGTGGGTATTAGATGCATTGCTTCTAGCTTTTCAGTGTATCCCTTAGTCACATGCTCTTTTCTTTGATATTAAAAAAAATACTGATTAATGCTTGGAAACACAACTGATAACTATGACTCAACTTGGCAACTTTCTGTTAGAATTCTCCCAGGAGCTTTTTAAATACCTCAGTGTCATGGGCCCAAAGCAAAGATGTATGACACTAACCACATACATGTGTGTGCACACACATTTAAAGTGTGCAGAATTAGAGACCAAAACCAGGGCTTTGCACTTCCTGGACATCCTCAGCCCTTTACTATTTACTATTTACCATTTTTGGTTTTCTTTTGAGATAGAGTCTTAATAAGTGGGCCAAGCTGGACTTGGGGTCATGACCTTTCTGCTTTGCCCCCACCATCCAGCGCTGAGATTACAAGCACGTGCCACCATGCCGAGTCATCTTCCCTTTGGGAGAGAAAAGTTAGCATGAGTTCATGTTTCCGCCTATGATTGTTGTCATCCTTGCCTTTATGCTTGTAAGTGGCCAAATGACAAAGCAATACAAACGTAATACCGTCTGCTCCAGGGAAGTATGGTCTAAGGAAAAAAGCACAGTGAGGCTTCTTCTCAGAGTGGCAGATTGAAATGATTAAGAAATGCGTGATTTTGTCTATTAGTGTCTTCGATTTAGAAACGAGAAGATGTGATTTAAGAAATATGTTCTCATTAAAGTATTCTACAATAACACATGAAAAATTGGGAGTAGAATAATCAAACATTTTACATGGGGTTAGAGAGTGTCTTAAAGAGAATGTTATTCTTTTCTTGTTTCTGTCCATTGAGGGAATCATTTTTTTATTTTTATTAATTACACTTTATTCACTTTGTATCCCCCATAAGCCCCTTCCTCCTCCCCTCCCGATCCCACCCTCCCATCCCCTTCTTCACACATGCCCCTCCCCAAGTCCACTGATAAGGGAAGTCCTCCTCTCCTTCCTTCTGATCTTAGTCTATCAGTTCTCATCAGAAGTGGCTGCATTGTCCTCTTCTGTGGCCTGGTAAGGCTGCTCCCCACTCAGGGGGAGGTGATCAAAGAGCAGGCCAATCAGATTATGTCAGAGGCAGTCCCTCTGAAGGAATCATTTTAACCTTCTACCTCAAGCTGGTATATCAAAGGAACTTTGAAATATGCAATCTTGCTGCCAGATCTCAGTTACAGAGAAGGGGCCACATTAGAAAACCCACACTGGGAAGCCCAGCTGCAGACAACCCACCTCAGAGGGACATGGAGTTCTAGTCTCAAATATCTGTTCCAGGTTTACCAAGACCCTGTTGGAGGGAGAATAATCCAGATGCCCAGGGACTCAGGAGATGCATTAGATATTTGTCTTTTTGCTATGACCAAATGCCCGAAAAGAAGAAACTCAAGGGAGGAAAATTTTATTTTAGCTGATGGTTTAAGGCATCACCATCACCGTGGGAGAAACCATGGTGGCTTAGAGTGTGAGGTGGCTGGTCACGTTGCCTCCTCAGTCAGGAAGCAGAGAGTAAAGAGGAGATAGGACCAGTCTACAAAGCCTCAAAACAGGCCTGAAGTGAACAATTTCCTCCAACAAGGCCGCACTTCCATAACTGCAGCACCATCTGTGGACCAAGTGTGTGAGTATCTGTGGAGGACATTTGATATTGAAACTACCACAAGATGTGGTAAAACAAGGCAGAGACTGAAATATTGGTACTAAGAGTTCCAGAATAACCATAAAATATCTAACTACCCCAGTAGAGAACAGGCTGTGCTGGGCATGTCACCACGCAGAGAAGAGTTGATATATGGGCTCAGGAATCTGAATAACATTGTTTATATTTCACAACTTCCCTCTAATAAGCACATAAACATGTGTTCAGTAATAGTTCTCCTGGTTGGATGCTAGCTTTGAATCTTTTTATTTATGTGTTCAATTTGGAGTGACTGTAGAGGTCAAGAAACTAAAAGGGACCCATGGGTTTGAGAGAAGAGGCCATAAAGGGGCAAAGTGATAATATGACAAACGGGGTATGAGCGTAGAGGTGGGGAAACACTGAGGTTGCATACACTCAAAGAGACCCCGAGAGCATGCACAAGGCCTGTGCAAGCTCAAGCTCACCACAGTTCCAGCGTGGAGGAGGGAAGGTGGGCAAAAATCCCGCCCCTAGTCAAAGAGCTATTGATGTCTGGCATTTGATTGCTGCTGGTCCAGGGGAAGTCATTCTCTTCAGTGGAGTAGCACTTGGTATATTGATCAGACTTCAGGCAACCCTCATGCCTAAGAGTAGTCGGCAATTATAAACTAGACTACATGGCGCGCGCGTGTGTGTGTGTGTGTGTGTGTGTGTGTGTGCATGTTTAAGGGAGAGAAAGGAAAGTTGGGAGGGTGGGGAGAGGTAGGAGAGGATCAAAGAAGAGTTAGGGTAGGGATATGAATAGAATCAAAATATATTGCATGGAATTCTCAAAGAAAAAAACACATTAGAAAAAGAAATACTGGTGTTGAAAAGTTTAAGCAGGAATTGGAAAGCACGGGAGAGGAGAATTTGGAAGGAAGCATCCACAAAAGTGAATAATGTATGAAAAAGACCCATAAAAAAGCACTGTTTGGTGCAGCTATTAAAAAAAATTAGAGAAAAAATTGAATGGTGGCACCTTTCATAGATGGGTAACGAAATCTTAAGAAGTGAAAGATTATTAAGTGAAAACTCAGTCTCAGATGTGGGCTACCTTTCTGTGAATTGTTCATCAAGGCGACCTCAGAGGCCCTCAACATTATAAGATTCTGACATTGCCCTTGGTTGTCCGTCAGAAGCAGATTGTTAGACTCTATTGCTGATGGTTCCATACACTTGAGCTCTTGGATATTAAAAAAAATTGAACTAGAGCTAAGCTGGAAGGTTCTTCCCTGCTGGCTAGCTTTCCCAGTGCTAGTTTTCATAGCTATGCATGCTTCTTGGATAGAAAAGTCATTATGGCCATGCCCAGCTGTGGGTATCACTGGCCACAATGATGGCCTGCCTGGCGAGATATGCTCACTGAAGTGATAGCAGCATGTCAGCTGGCTATTGGGGCAACCAAGAGCTTTCTGATAGGATCTGTGTCTGCTACACAGGAGGTAATTTATGACCAGTTTTTGTATACTTAGCCAAAAGACTGTGGTGGAGAGTTCACAGGCCCTGGGGAAGACCCTGATACTGTTGTTTTGCTAAATGAAGAGAGTGTAAAACTGTCTTCTAAATTTGTGTTTACATCCATGGATTATTATTATTCTCAACTTTATCAGAGAAGCTTCTTTTTTCAACAAGGCAGTGGTTAATGCAGAGACTCAGAGCTGGCCAAAGTGCAGAGAAGAAGTGACTATTCTTCTCAGTTCTTGCAAGGCTCAGGGGACATTGAGGAAAAGAAGGCAGAAAGAATGTGAGAGCCAGAAGCTGGGGAAGAGCGCTGAGAAACAGAGTCTTCTGGACCTGATCTGGCCACTGTACCCGCGAACTCACAGCAGCTGTAGTTACCAGCATAAGACCTACAACACGAGGCTGGAGCCAGCACCGCTTCAGCATGCATGGGAGAGAATCTCATGCACTTCCCAACCCATCCCTGGGGGACTTTTGGGAGCTAATAGGTGCTGGGGAAGGGGCAATGCTTTTCTTCCGTACTGAAGCCACGGGCAGGCTGCTCATGTTGTAGTAAGTAGCTCCCAACTCATGTTCTGCAAGCAACCATTGCTAAATGTGTGGGCTACAAAGTAAATCACAATAGCAGGCAGATAGAAAGAAGGACTTCAGTGGAGAGAGAAGGGATCCAAGGGTAATGTCGGTAAATGACCCAAATCGGTATATGTGTGTGTGTGTGTGTGTGTGTGTGTGCTAAATTATCAAATAATAATAATATAACCCTATAGGCTTGAATTTCCTAGGCTAACATTATCTGTAAAACAGGAGAAATGAAAATATGTCTCATGTAAAACACTCAATGGAGTTTCTGCATCCAAGCAAATTCTTTACCATGTTAACTATAGAAATGCTCATGCAACTCCACTATGTCCATCTATCTTTACTGTGATGTTTTAAGTATATACTCTTTTGGGTGTTATTCTACACTGATTCTAAGTTCAGGTGGACTCTATCTGACTATTGGACCAGTCAAGGTGGAAAGGCAAAGTCACAGAGCAGCTCATCCATTGCAGGCTTGCCCAGCCTATTCTGACATGTGTTTGCTACAGGTGATTCAATTTGCATCTTTTTCTGACTCTCTATGAAGATGGAAGATGTCGTGACAGGGCAAGACACTCTCTTCTTACTGTCTGTGATTTCATTAATTGATTTATTAATTGCTCACTTTATTCATTCAATCATGACAAGTGACTTCCTGAAATGCCCCAGTCATTCACTGTATCCGTCTCCTAAGTGCCACTTTTGAGGCCTTTTTGTTACGTAGTGGACACAGAAAAGTCAACAGAGAAATGAAATGCCGCTGACTTGTTGTGTGTAATGATAGAGGAAAATCTCTTGTACTGATGTCTAGAGGAGGGCGACTCCTAACCACAAAGACCACAAAGGCAGGTCCCAGCAAATGTTTCATTCAGAAAACAAACCTTGAGCGAATGCCTACTTTGTGTCAGGCAGTTTTCAAACACCTGGGCATAGAGCAACAAAGAGGACAACAAGCTCCCTGCTGTCCAGGCTTTTATGTTTTCCTGAACGAAAACAAAATAAGCGCATAGTGAAAATGCCAGATAAGAACGCGTGTCTTGCAAAGAATTAAAACAGGGAGAGATTTAGCTGAATGACTGAACAACAGCTTTATACAGGGCAGGATCCCTGAGCAGGTGACAGCTGAGATAAGACCTCGAGGCTGGGAAAGGAGAGCAGGAGAGCATTTTAGGTAGAGAAAAGCCAGGGAGGTGGCCCACTTGCAATAGTGCGCTCAGTAGACACTTACTCCCTGCACTTGCCCAGGCGAGGGTCCATCTGTTAGCTGCTGTCCTCTGCACAAGGAAACTTTAACAGAGATAGGAGTTTTCAGGGAAGTTTGATACTCTGTCCATTTAGCAAAATGGGAGGGCCTTTGAGCTCAGTACTAGGCATGTGTTTCCTCCTGTGAAACAGGCTAGAATCCAAGCAGAAAGTGGATGGTTAGCCCCATAACGCTATTATTTCACCCATGGGGAGATCTTACCACACTGGTCGTTACTGTATTCAGCGAGTTCACAGCTGAATAAGACTGTTGGTGACTTCCTTCCGCCAGTACCTTTTGGTATAAAAAAAAGAATCCCCATATTGCAGCCTTCCCTCTACCCCAGCCAAAAGTTAGGGGCATCACAAAAGTGGGGACAGAGAGATTGTAAGAGCCAGAGAACAGGGAGGGTCAGAGGGAAGATTCTTTGCACGCACGAACTCTCAGCAGCTGTGGTTGCAAGCACAACACCTGCACAGGGTCACTGCGGTGGTATTTCAGCATGGAGAGGGGAGTGGCTCACGAGGACCCACCCCTAGCTGAGAAGTGCTAGACAGCTGATGGCTTTTGGGGGAGGGTAGTGAATGGCCCAACACCTGTGGGCATCTAGACAGCACGAATTGGACTTGGCGGGTTATTAAAATTTAAAAAAAGGACATGAAGTCAAAATGGCATGGGGTGGGTGGAGGTGGATCCGGGGAAAGACTGGGTTGGGAGTGGAGAATGAATATGATAAAAACACGTCAGATGCCTATTTAAAGTGTGTGCGTGTGCGTGTGCGTGCGCGGTTCACATTCTGAGAAGTCTCTAGAAGCTCCTCCTAGTCACCTCTACTTATATCTTACTGACCAGTTTATATGCCATTCTCTTCCAGCATGGAGATGGCCTGTTATCCAGGGAAAAGGAAAGAATGGACATTGGAAAGGCAGCTAGCAGCACATCCTGCTTTCATACTTTCTAGTTACAGAATTTCTGTGAGGGAAAAATCAAGAGGTCATTAATTTATGATCACTACTGTGAGGAGGTAGGTGTCTAGGGAGAAGTGACTCCTTTTTGAAGAACTCTGAAGATTGGTATCCTGCAGCCTTCACAGAAACTGTTGGAACATCTGATTTATATGCTGTCTTAGTCATTATTCTATTGCTGTGAAGATTTGCCATGACCAAGGCAACTCTTATAAAGAAGCATTTAATTGGGGGCTTGCTTAAAGTTTTAGAGGTGAATCTGTTATAATCATTTTGGGGAGCATGGCAACAGACAGGCTTGGTGCTGAAGAAATAGTTGAGAGGTCTGTCCTGATACATAGGCAGAGGTAGAGAGAGAGAGAGACAGAGAGGGAGAGAGAGAGACAGAGAGACAGACATAGAGACAGAAATACAGAGAGTCAGAGAGAGATAGACAGAGAGACCGAAGGACAGACAGAGGCTGACTGAGCTGGGTGTGAATTTTCAAAACCTCAAAGCCCACCACCCCCAGTGACACGCTTCCTCCAACAAGGCCACACCTCCTAATCCTTTTGAATCCTTGCAAACAGTTCCACTAAGCATTCAAAAACACAAACCTTTGGAGGCCATTCTTATTACCATATATGCTCAAAAATTTCTTTTGTCTCTAGATTTCCTCTCATGTGTGATTTAATCTCACTTTTTGTTCAGTTTTTCTGGAGAAATGGGATAAAGTCAGTCAGCACGATTCAATTACCTGAGCCATGGAGATAGTATGGACTAGTAACCCTATGATGAATCAGTGAGAAAAGGCATTTGGAGATATAATGTATGTTGTAGTCTTGCCAGAGCTTATTAAGGGAACTAGGGACATGGACGTGAGGGCAAGTTCCTTTCCTGGAACGAATTGGTCGAGGGAATTTTCCTACAAACGGTTCGGGGAAACTATGCATGTCCGACACTGACATGCTGAGGCTGGGAGTCTGAATATTCCTCACGACGGAAATGTGCTAAACACAGTAAAGGACCAAGTGAAAAGGACTGCGGGGCCAGGGGAAATGGTTGGTGCCACTGAAGGGTTGGCCACAGGAGGAGGGAGGGACAGAGCATGATGCCCAAGTGAAGGCATTTTCATGGCTGAATTAACCGAGGTTGCAATGTGTCGGCCTCTCCTGACAGCTGGCGCTTTGATAGGCTGCTGAGTTTGTCTCCCCTGTGTATGCGTTGGCAGAGGGAAGGCTAATATTGGGCAGCCGTTATCAAAAAGAAATATTTAAAAATGCTCTCTCTTGGTGCATTTTGCAAGTATGCCTTAAAAGCAGAACAAATATCCTTTGAAACCCACCCCATCTACCAGGCTAGAAAACTGCTACTCTCTTATCTGTTAGCAATAAACTTCAATTTTGAAGCTTTTAAAAATACTATAAAAGATAGCCCCACAATGCCAGGCAATTCTAGCTGGCATGTGACATTCTGCACAATGTTCTGACACACACACACACATATACACACATGCTGCTGAGTATTGGTCACACCCATCCTGAGTCTAATTATTAGGCGCCTGTGAATGTGTGGACGTACAAGCTCACATGCACATAGGTACAGCCAGGGTCCAGCAAATGTCTGTCAGGTACAGTGGCAGTCCACACTTAGACAGTTGCTCACTGCAGCTTCTTAGAAAGTCAGTGTGGATTAAATTTGATTTTTGTTTTGTTTTGTTTTGTTTTGTGACATGGTGTTCCTCTGTAGTTCAGGCTTGCCTTGAGCTCATATACGTTCCTCAGATTAAAAAGTGTTGTGATTGTAGGCACATGCTACCATGCCCTACTAGAGTTTTTAAATGGCTTTGATGGCAGAATTTAAAGAGCCTGTGTATTTAGAAAGGCGGAAAGGTTTTGCTGTAGCCACAGAGCTGAAAGGAGAGATTTTAAAGATGTGATAAGGCTAACAGAGCCAAGCCTGGTGGTGCTTGCTCCATGCTCTGGAGGCAGAGGCAGGCAGATCTCTGTGAGTTTGAAGCAAGCTTGGTCTACGTAGTGAGTTCTAGACCTGCCAGAGTTCAATGGTGAGACCTCGTCCAGACAAACAAACAAACAAACAAACAAACTAAATAAATAAGTGGAAAAGAGTGTTGCACTCATGAACAAGTTAGTGTCATTATGGGAGAGGGGTTTTGGTAGTTTCTTGTTTCTTTTGTGGTGTGTGTGTGTGTGTGTGTGTACATATGTGTGGTGTACACATATGCAGTGCTTGCACGCATGTATGTTTGAGTGTGTGTGTGTCCATGCACACACATAGATGCCTGAGGAGGATGGCCAGTGCCTTACTCTATTACTCTCTACCTAATTATCTTGAAACAGGCACTGTCCCTGAACCTGGAACTCGGCTCATGGCCATCAAGCTCCTTCTGTCTTCATCTGTTACAGAGCTGGTTTCCAGCATAGCCAAGTCTGGCTTTTTATATGGGTTCTGGGAATTTGAACTCAGATCTTCAGGTTGTACAGCAACTGCTGTTACCCACTGAGCCATTTCAATGGGTTCCAGGGGCGATAATTTTATAAAAGTAAGTTTGAGGGCTGGAGTGCGTTCTGCTCTTTCAGAGAACCCGGTATTACTTAATGAGTATTTGCACAAATTTATATCCCTTCATATAGATAACAACATAAGAATAATTCCACCTCCTATTTAAACCTCACCATATAAAACATTACTATTTAAAAGTTAACTTGACATATACAAAAGGTAGTCACTAGCCCCAAAGGACCATTAGATGACTCCAAATACCAGAAAATACAGGGGGGTGTTTGAGGTTTTGTGGCCCTCTTGGAATTGGAGACAGGCAGGCCCAGACTACATAACCATGTCTCACCGGTACAGAATGCCTTGAAGGCCTTGAATCTTGCCCTAAGGTGTTTTGACTTTCTTCTATGGCAGCAGTCCCAAGTAACCACTAATGAACATGTGCCCTTTCGCTGATGATGAAGAGAGGAAGGTAGCATGATGGGAAAACAATGAAACTGTAAATCCAAACATGTTATAGTTAGAAGCGATAAAAACTTATTTACCAAAGTGAACCACAAGGATATAAACAAGAGCACCTTCAGGGCGGAGGGAAGGAAAGTGCGCATTCAGCAGCCGAAAAGGCAGAACAGTTCACTAGAGCTTTCAATACAGACACACCACAGTATTAATTGCTTTGTTAGAAGAGAAATGGCCTAAAAATAAGTGAACAGTCCTGGGCCCTAGAGGTACTAATGGCAGTGGAAATGGTTGTCATGACAACAGCGAGGCAAAGTCAACCAAAGGAATTACTAATACATATGAGTGTAAATGCATCTGACATTGAATAATGTGAGCCCATTCCTTAGCAGAATCCAGCACTATTTTTGAACTTAGAAAAAAAAAATGTTTCAGCATTTATCCAATGCACGGTTTATTTTAGTCTATGGATTTTACAGTGAGGGGTAGATCTTTCACATGAGGTGGTGGGATTGATTTAAAAAAACAATTCATATTATAAGAATATGTGAACATTGGAGGACATTAAAAATAAATCACCTGCCATCCTCCCATCAGTACAACAGCTAGCCTGTGCCTCCTCGCTCGCACCCCCGCTGCATTCTTATATATCTTTAACGTCTGACAGTTTCGTGTTCTGTGATCATGTAATCTCACGATGGGAGCGCTTCCCATATTTTAAAAGTCATCTTCACGGTTGTGGATTAAAATTTCGCCCCAGCTGTTTATCAGCTGCATCGTGTCACCTGGTGAACCTTCACCTGTGCAAAGTGTCTGTGTAGTGCAGACGAGTTCTTCTCAGACAGTGCAGAGGTGGACAGGTAGGGCTCAGATGAATCATTGGCACGCAAGTTCTCAACAGTACATTCACGTGGGCTCGTATTTGGGCCACGGTGCATTACGGCACACGGATATCTGCTGGCTGGGGGTTGGAAGGGTCAGCACTTCTTGATTACTAGGTAGCGTCCACAATTAATAGGGTAGGGAAGAAGGCTTTTTCTCATTACACCGCATATTGCTTTGTGGTGCACATCTGCTCCCCCACCCGGGGCTCGGCTACCATCCCCGGTGTTTTTCAGAAAGACCATTTCTTACCCCAAATGAATCTGTCAATAATAATTATTATGGTAAAAGTAAAAACGCCCAGCTAACATGATTGAATCACTCCCTCATCGTCTGCAGTGAAGACCAGTGACTCTATCACGGAATGACAATTGCCCCTTTGCGTTTGCAGTAAATCAGGTGTCTTCTTCACCTTCATTGGAAGCTTGGCCTCATAGGCCGGACCATTCATCTTGTTTTGTGTACATAATGACCCTATTGGCTCAGAATAACTGTGTCAGTGTTTCAGGTTTTAATGGAGCTGTTTGCTTCCATGCGGGTACCTTCAGAATATATGGCAATTCTGCTCTCGGATTAGGAAAAAATCAAAGGGCAGCCCCATAGATCACCATGTGGAGGCTCTGCCAGAACCTGGAAAATTCAATCCTAGCTTAATGAACCTGATGATGGATTAATGACAGACTGCAAGTGGGACCATTTGTTATCAAAACTACTGTTTGATGATCATTCAATTACTGAAGGATTGTGTTCATTTAAATCGACTAAAGGATGTTGGCTTTCTTTTGCTGTCACTAAAAATGTGTGGAAAAGAATTACATTTGATCATTTTTCTATCTGAAAAAGTTATAGGCTAGAGAGTCAGATAAGAGGAATAAGTAGGAAGGGAGTAGGAGACAGGGTGCTCCTGAGAGACACACAGAACTAGGGTGAGGTAGCTCTCCAGGGAAGTCCTTAGAGTTTTGACCCTGAGCACTGTTCTGAGTCTCTTGGTCAGGATGTCTGCGGGCACAGGGAAGGGCATCGTTTGAGAATCAGACTTTAAAATTTCTAATGTTTAGCTTTTAGGACAATTGACGTAAAAAGAAAAGTCTCAATTCTTTTCTCTTAGCTACAAAGGTGAAATAATAATAATAAAAAAAGATTTAAGGTTTCTTGTTGTATATTCTTGCTCTGTTTTAGCTGCTGCAATAAGCCACCATTGGCTGAATGGCTTATAAATGATACAAGATACAAGTTTTTTTCTCACTGTTCTGGGGGATAGGAGGCTCTAGATTTAATGCCAGGCTTTCAGAACCAACATGGTAGCACAATGATTCAAATTTGAGGCTCCATGAACTAGGCTGCTCACGTCTGACTGTTTAATCTCACAGTGGCCATCGGTTGGTCTCTAGCCAAATTAAAACTCTCTAAATACCACTCTCTTCATATTATGGTGCTAGTACTGATAGAAGTCTTGTAGCTTTGTTGGAAAGATCCAAAGAAAGAATCCACAAAGGTAATTTAACGTGATTTGTAGAGCAGATGTGGTATCTAACAAATGCTAGTTGCTACCATGGACATAGAGACTTTCCATAAGTGCAGAAGAAGGCCCTTCTTTCAAAGCCAGTTCCCTTCCGCTATGGCTAAGGATGATTTATGTTTATGGCAATTCAAATCCTACTGAGAAGCCAAGTGTGTAATTTGACCCAATTAGGGGTAGATGGAAATTCATAGTGAGCATTCACGAATCACACAAAGACCCCTACACTGTTCCTGAGAGGAGGGAGAGGGTTATAGCTGCTCCTAGGTCATGGGTTTTGTTACGGCTCCTACAATACTGACAGAAATTCTTTTTCAGATAGCTCAGTTATGTCAATTACTAGCCTTAGCTCCATTTCCATCACTTAGGGGTTTCTCAACCACAAAATTATAGACTCCAACAGGAAACACACACCCTAAAATGAGTAGAGTGAAACTTCAACTCCTTTGGAGAAATGCTTTTCACTATGGTTAATTATTATGGAGGATTTATTCCCAAGACATGCTGCTAGGAGAGGAGTGGTTTTATTTGGTTTCAGTTGTGCTGTGCGCCTTGTCAAACTAGGTTATTGTTCCAAGCAGCGGTTCTTAACCTCCCTAATACTGTGACCCTCATACTGTGGTAAATCCTAATAAATGTAATAAAATTATTACATTTTCAGGGTGGTTGCTACTTCATAACTGTAATTTTGCTATGGTTATGAATTGTAATATAAATATCTGATATTTATGATGATCTTAGGCGAGCCCTGTGAAAGGGTCATTTGTCTGTAAAGAGATCCCACTGCTTTAGAGGAACTTAAAGACAGGATACATCTGTTGTGATTTGCATGTGAAATGCCCATCATAGGCTCATGTGTTTGAAAACTTGGACACCACCTGGTAGGGCCATTTTTGCCAGCTGGAGGAAGTGGGCCCTGGGTTTTTATAGCTCACTCTCCTCCTAGTCACCTCTCTACTTTTCATGTGCATGCAGCGTGGCCAGCTGCTTTTGGTGCCACTGTACCCTCAAGCTACCTGCTAAAATAAGCTGCATTTGTCAAGTGTTTTTCACAATGATGAGGAAAATAACCAATACAACCTCTTACTTGTATTGAAATGCTTCTGGCTTTGTCAGTTATTAATGATAGAACCCATCGGTCGCATTGTACTTGATGTAACTCTATAGAAAGTGTCATTCAGTGACTGGCTCTCATTAAAGACTAGGCCCACCTTTATCTCCATTTTAACTGCTGCACTGTATAAAATTTTTGGAAAAATTTACCTGTTGTGCTAGCTAGTCTTATGTCAACTTGACACACAAACTAGAAAGGAGGGAATCTTAATTGAGAAAACGTTTCCAGAAGATCAGGCTGTAGGCAAGCCAGTATGGCATTTTCTTATTAGTTATTGATGGGAGGGGACCCAGCCCATCTTACTTGATGCCTTCCCTAGGATGGTGGTTCTGGGTTCTACAAGGAAGCAGGCTGAGCATGCCATGGGAAGCGAGCTAGAAAGCAGCACCTCTCCATGGCCTCCGCATCAGCTCCTGCCTCCGGGTTCCTGTCCCACTTGAGTTCCTGTCTTGACTTCCTCTGATGATGAACAGTGCTGTGAAAGTGTAAGCCAAATAAACCCTTTCCTCCACAACTTGCAATAGAAGCCCTAAGACATCTGTCATCTTCCCAAATTTTTGGACTAAATTCTTTGAGACCTGGGCAGCTTTATAAGTGAGGAATTCCAATAAATTTCTATGTGCGATGAATAGGGAAAAAGTGCAAAAACTTAGCTGACCCAGAAGTTTGAATCTTGTTATATAGTCCTTTGATTTTTCACAGTATATTCAGTCCCATTTAGGTTCTTTTTCCCCCACATATACACTCCGTAGCAACAGGAGGACCTTACACTATTGGAAATAATGGTTATTAATTATAGGGTTCTTACTGTGTGCCAAGCTACGCTTAATAATATGCATTCAGAATCACAACTCCTATTTGCTGCAAATCTGAAAGATATATCTATATCTATATACACATATATACTTGGTATCCTTTCCCATTTTATAAATAAGGAAGCAGAGGCACAGAGGTAATTACCCAGTAACGTCTCCTGTTGACAAGCTGTTGAAGATGTTGCTAGCTCCCAACTCCCTTCTATACGTTGTACTATTTCCTAGTCATGCAAGGCCTCTTCCCAAAAATTTTCTATACTTCCCTTCACTTTGTCACATAGAAGACACTAACAAACATTTGTGAATACAAAGCACTAACTGAATAGACTTATTGGTTTTGGGCGTACTTTTGGCCATGAGCTTTTGCCTTATAAGAGCGGCTAGAACCCAGATTTTGGATTCTAGAACCCAGACATTATGGAGTCCTTTATATAATAGGCCTGTGAGTAGTGCCTCAGTAGCCCATGTATCTGTCAGCATGTACGTGGAGTAGCCCCCATCTCCCTTGTTTTAAGATCCAGTTAAAGAACTCATAACACTTTGTTCATGCTGTCTTCTGCAACTGTGGTGACCACATTCACTTGGATGGACATATTCCAGATATCCAATGTCGTAGGACATGCAGAGGGGGGCTGCAATTGCAGAAGAAGAGGAGAGTCACTGAGTAGGAAGAACTCAGATGCTATTCTGAGAAGCCAGGATCTTAAAGTAGAAAGAGATAAACATTTGACCTAAGCAATGCTTGCTTCCCTTAGGAAGCTCATACACAGCATATGTATTGAGGAGGGAGGCAACAAAGAGGCAGGGTAGCAGGATTCCATTGTACTGAGAACAACCCTGGAATTTGTAGATATCAGAACTCCCAGAGAGCCTGTCGGACACAGATTTCTGGGACCTGCTCCAGGGGTTTTGGGGTGAAGTCTAAGAACTAGCTAGTCTGAAAAGTTCTTAGGGGATGGCCATGTTCTGGTTGGGGAGCCAAGCTGAGAGCTTCAGCACTGAGGAGAAATAGTGGCAGCTTAGATCAACACGCTGGCAGTGGGGCTGAGGACACATAAACACTTAGGCCGGTAAAGGTTGAGTATGGAGTTAAGATATTGAAGAAGAGAACAGTTTTGAGCCGGGTGGCTGACTGGGCTGATGAGCTGGGCTGGGGCTCTAGGAGGAGAAACAGAATCCTTGGGAGTGCCATCTCCTCAGGGTGAAGGCATCTTGCTTTATCTTATAAAGGGGGCTTCATTATAGATGACTCTTCCCCCCACCTCAGTGATTTGAACTTCATAAGTATCATGAAAGTATATTGTGAGGACATTTCAATAAACAAAGTGGCTTTTGTGGATGGTTCTATGTTATGAAGTAGGGCAATAGTAGTGGTTTGAATAGGTGTGACCCCATTGACTCTGGGGTTTGAATGCTTGGCTCACAGGAAGTGTCACTATTAGTAAGTGTGACCTTATTGGAGGAAGCGTGTCACTGGGTCTCAGATGGTCAAGCTAGGCCCTGGAGGGGCAGTCTTTTCTTGCTACCTGCAGATCCAGATGTAGAACTCCCAGCTTCCTCTCTAGCACCATGTCTGCCTGTGTGCCACCATGCTTCCTGCAGTGATACTAATGGACTAAACCTCTGAATGGTAGGCCAGCCCCAATTAAATGTTTTCCTATATAAGAGTTGCTGTGGTCATGGTATCTCTTTACAGCAACAAAACCCTAACTAAGACAGAAGTTGCTATTGTGATAAGCCTGACCGTGTTTTTGTTTGGAGGAATGTGGGCTTTGAAACATTGGATTGGAAAGGCAGTTGAGAGGAACTGGGAGGAGAGGAAGGAGGGGGAACTGTGGTTGGGATGTAAAAAAAATTCAAAAAGAGGAAAAACATAAAATAAAACCTTACAAACACTGAAAAAGAAGCAGTTGAATGCTTTAGGTGAGGCTTAGTGGGCTGTACTGATAGGAGCATGGAAGACAGTGGTCCTGAGGGTGATGTGAACTATGGCAACTGGCTCAAGAGGTTTCAGAGGAGAAGAATATTTACATGCATCCTAGAGACTGTTCTTGGTAATATTTTAGCTAAGAATGTGGCTGCTTTTTGCCCTTGTCTGAAAAAATCTACCCGGGGCTAAATTGAAGAGTTGGCAGAGGAAATCTCAAAACAGCCTAGTGTTGATTCTGTCATGTGATTATTAGTGTTCAGTCTGATGCAGATCTATGATGAAAAGGAGAAATCTGAGCAAGTAAAACCACAAATGTATAGATTGAGGAAAAAAGGTGCACCAGTGAGCAGAATGGAGCTAAGTCCTTCGTTCAAAGAGAGAAACAGAGTAATTCCACTGATATTAAGTGTAATAAATGGAGAGGTGATCTCAGGGCAAGATTAAGTTCAGTTAAGCTTCCAATTTGTGGAAAGGAATTAAAGAATAGTTTAGAGGCCATGGGGTGGCACAAGCCTTTAATCAATGATTTAGGAGGCAGAAGCAGGCAGATCTCCGAGTTTGAGACCAGCCTGGTCTGCGGATCAAGTTTTAGGACAGCCAAGCTTAGGCAGTGAAGGAAACCATCAAAAATAGCTGGTGAAGATGTAATTGAGGTCCATGTTCCAGCTTCAGCAAGCAGCAGAACTTGGCAGCTTCTGCCATGGTTCTGGCTCTGGAGTCAAGGATTCAGGAAAGGGCTTATGGAAGCTTCCTCTGTGACTAAGGAAAGCCATTGAGGCTGGGCACATGTTAGGGGCATCTCGGCATGGAGGCCTAAAGAAACCATTGTAGAAAGCTGTGAAGGTGAAGCCGGATTGCCTTGGAGACTACAAAATGTTGGAGATGCCAGAGCTGTGGGGTATCTGCTGAGGAAATCTGCTAACAGGGAGTGGAGCCCATCCATAAAAAAGTCAATAAAGCTGAAAAAAAGTTGGAAATCTGAAGTGTTTTGACATATGTTTAAAGTCAGTATAAATATATATACACACATTATGTGTATATTTACATATGCATATATGTATACATGTGTATAAATATACATATATGTATACAATATGTAAATATATATTTGTGTATACATACAAACACACATATATACATATATATTCAAATGCAGTATATGTTGATATATCTATATATCTGAGTTTAAATGTAGCACAATGGGTACAGAAGCTGATCACTGAGCAAGCATTAAAAGTGGAAGGGGAGGGCCTAGCGAAATGGCTCAGCAGTTAAGAGCACTGACTGCTCTTCCAGAGGAACCGGTTCAATTTCCATCGCCCACATGTCAAGTTACAACTGTCCGTAACTCCAAGATCTGACATCCTCACACAGATGTGCATGCAGGCAAAACATCAATGCACATACAATAAAAATAAATTATTAAAAAAAAGCGGAAGTAGGATTTCTCCATATTTGCTGCCGAATAGAAATGAAAACCCTGTTCATTATGGCTTTGAGAAAAAAGTAAATCAATAGCTGATTAAACTTTCAGGCTAGAATTGCTCAGCCAATGCAGAAGCCAGGGGTATTTATTTGGCAGTGAGTTCTGTTCATGGGCTCCTACCATCTGAGGCACTCCTGTGAAGGCAAATGAGAAAGGATGCACTCAGAGAAGGGTCTCCAATGGCCAAGCGTCATAATTCATGTTTCAGGGATGCGGTGCCTGGAGGAGGGAGGATGAAACATTTGTGGAAATAGCTTTTTCCCACTCACACATTATGTTTGTCAAAATGGACATGGCAGAGCAGGAGTTTTTTCTCCAAGAGATCCTGCATTGTTTTTTTGTTTTCTTTTGGATATAATATCAAATGGGAGGAGAAAGATCACCTACCCAAATTATCATGGCCAAATTAATTGAAGCAAGCGATTAGTTAAAGTAGACTTTTAAAATTATTATTATTCATATACATGGGTTGCCTCCACATTAGATGGGGTTCAAAAGGTCAGCTTTGTATGTTGGTAACATAAGATTTTTATAGCTCAGGGGTAGGGGGTTTCCAAATGGCAGAGGTTGTATAGACTGGGTTATAGAAACAGGACATTAGCATAATAACTTGGTCATAACAACCCTTTGAAGCAAATACATGATTTCAAGGCAGACATAAAATAGTCATAAGAACAGGAGGTCATACCAACATTTGAAGCAAAGACATGGTTTCCCTTTCCTAGAACAGGCACTACAGAGCCATGTGTAGTTAAGGCTACAGGTGGGGCACAGCCCAATCCTTGAGAGACTTAATCATAAACAGGAGTGAGCCTAGTTTGTCTTCACTGTAAGATGGAGACTGGCTGGTTCATCAGCTGCATGTGTGAGCATTCAGATCTTTCTGAGCCGGTAGGCAGGTTTTCTCGCAAGAGGTTAGGAAACCATCAGCCTTTTGCAAGGCTGTCCCTAGAGCTCTTGTAAAGCGGAAGCAAAGTGTGTGTGTGTGTGTGTGTGTGTGTGTGTGTTTGGGCATTGAAAATAACAAGTAGAAAAAATTGAGAAATGCACAATTTCTTTTTCTTTTTTCTTTCTTTCTTTTTTTTTTTTTTTGCTGGACAAACATATTAAAAATGAATCCTCTCATGTCACCCACAGCCCACCAGTCACGTGGCTACCCCAGTGTGTGTGTATGTGGTGGTCAGAAGGGAGGGGAAGAGAAGTGGAGCAGAGGCTAGCTGTGTATGTAGAGGACCTGGGTTTGCTTCTCAGCAATTGCATGGCTGCTTACATGGCGTTTTAGGGCGTTTTAGAGGGTCTAATACCTTCTTCTGGCCTCTGCAGGCACCACAGCACCCCTAAGGTGCTTGTACATACATGCAGACAAGACTCCAAATTAAAAAAAAATGAAAATAAGAACACCATCACCACAAAACAAAATACCATGTATCAACATCTAAAGAGATGATCATGTGGTTTTTCTCCTTCAGTTTGTTTATGTGGTGGATTACATTGATGGATTTTCATATGTTGAACAACCCTTGCATGCCTGGGATGAAGCCTACTTGGTCATGGTGGATGATATCTTTGATGTGTTCTTGGATTCGGTTTGCAAGTATTTTGTTGAGTATTTTTGCATCTATGTTCATAAGAGAGATAGGTCTGAAGTTCTCTTTTTTGTTGGGTCTTTGTGTGGTTTAAGTATCAAGGTGACTGTGGCTTCATAGAATGAGTTTGGTAATGTTCCTTCTGTTTCTAATTTGTGGAATAGTTTGGAGAGAACTGGAGTTAGCACTGTTGTAGCAGCTTTATTTGTAATAGCCAGAACCTGGAAACAACCCAGATGTCCATCAATGGAGGAATGGATACAGAAATTGTGGTATTTTTACACAGTGGAATACTACTCAGCAATCAAAAACGAGGAAATCATGAAATCTGCAGGCAAATGGTGGGATCTAGAAAAGCTCATTCTGAGTAAAGTATTCCAGAAGGAGAAAGACACACATGGTATATACTCGTTTATATAGACCTATAAGATATGATAAACATAATGAAATCTATACACCTAAAGAAGATAAACAAGAAAGCAGACACGGGGTAAGATGATCAAACTTCACTTAGAAAGACAAATGGGATGTGCATTGGACATATGACAGGAGTCTACCGCAGAAGGCATCTGAAAGACTCTACCTAGCAGTTTTTCAAAGCAGATACTAAGACTCATAAACAAACCTTCGCAGAGTGCAGGGAATCATGTGAAAAAAGGGGAGTTAGTATGACGTGGAAAGGATAGGAGCTCCACAAGGACCAACTATATCTGGGCACAGGGATCTTTTCTGAGACTGACACTCCAGCAAGGACCATATATGGATATAACCTAGATCCTCTGCTCAGATGTAGCCCATGGTAGCTCAGTAACCAATTGGTTTTCCATAGTTAAGGGGAACAGGGACTATTTCTGACATAAACTCAATGGCAGGCTCTTTGACCTCCCCACCCCCCAAGGGAGGAGCAGTCCTTCTAGGCCACAGAGGAGGACTTTGCAGCCAGTCCTGAAGATACCTGATAAAACAGGGTCAGATGAAAGGGGAGGAGATCCTCCCCAATCAGTGGACTTGGAAAGGGGCAGGGAAGAGATGAGGGAGGGAGAGTGGGACTGGGAGGGAATAAGGGAGCGGGATACAGCTGGGATACAGAGTTAATAAAATGTAACTAACAATACAAAAAATAAAATTAAATAAAAAAAAAAACAAGAAAAATACAGTATCAACAACTGGAGTTAACTTCAACTCTCTTAAGCCGAAAGGAGCTGGTTAAAAGAAATGGCAAGGGGATCCCACTGGAGCTCGGGTGATGGCAGCAGGTCTCTGTCTCCTTTCCCATTTTCATCTCTTTTCCTTTGTTGCTATTAGGCTGTCTCCTCACAAAGCAGGCCACCTGTGGCTTCAGGTTTTCACAGATGACCCTCAGGGTGGGTGGGGAAGAATCTGTGTACTCAGTTCCTAAACCGGCTCTTCTGGGGCCACGTGGTCATATCTGAAACCCCTTCTAGTGTACAGGGGAAGAATGCTATGTGGCAGAGTCTAGGTCATGTGACTTACAGTTACTCATGGATGATGTATTTGATGTGTTCTTGAATTCAGTTTACAAGTATCTTATTGAGTAGTTTTTGCATCAATGTTCACAAGAAAGATTGGCCTGCAATTCACTTTCTCTTATTGAGTCTTTAGTGTGACTGTGGCTTCATAGAATGAGTTTGGTAATGTTCCTTCTGTTTCTATTTTGTGGAATAGTTTGAGGACTATTGGTGTTAGCTCTTCTTTGAAAGTCTGGTAGAATTCTGCACTAAGACCTTTTTTTTTTTTTGGTTGGGAGACTTTTGATGACTGCTTCTACTTCCTTAGGGATTATAGGGCTGTTTAAGCTGTTTACCTGATCTGGATTTAACTTTGGTAAGTGAAATCTATCAAGAAAACCATCTATTTCTTTTAGATTTTCCAATCTTGTGGAATACAGGCTTTTATAGTAAGAGCTAATGATTCTTTGGATTTCTTCAGTGTCTGCTGTCATGTCTGCCTTTTCATTTCTGATCTTGTTAACTTGGGTACTTTCTCTCTGTCTTTTAGTTATTTTGGCTAAGGGTTTGTCTATCTTGTTAATTTTCTCAAAGAACCAACTCTTGGTTTTGTTGATTCTTTGGATTATTCTCTTGTTTCTAATTTACTGGTTTTAGCCCAGAGTTTGATTATTTCCTGCTGTCTGCTACTCTTGGGTGTGTTTCATTCTTTTTTTCTAAAGCTTTCAAGTGAGCTGTTAAGTTGCGAGCATGGGATCTCTCCAATTTATTTATGAAGGCACTTAGTGCTATGAACTTTCCTCTTAGCACTACTTTCATTGTGTTGCATAAGGTAAGTTGTTCCTTTATTTTCATTGAATTCTAGAAAGTCTTTTGTTTATTTGTTTATTTCCTCCCTCATCCACTGATCATTGCGTAGGGAGTTGTTCACTTTTCATGAGTGTGCAGACTTTTGTTATTTCTGTTGTTGAGCTCTAGCTTTATTCCATGGTGATTTGATGAAAAACAATGGGTTAATTCAATTTTCATTTATCAGTTGAGGTTTGCTTTGTAACTGACTGTATGGTCAATTTTGGAGAAGGTTCTATGTGGTGCTGAGAAAAAAATATTCTTTTGTTTTTGGGTGAAAAGTTCTGTAGACATCTTCTAGGTCCATTTGATCCATGACCTCTGATAGCTTCATTATTTTTCTATTTAGCTTCTGTCTCAATGATCTGTCCACTGATGAGAGTAGGGTGTTGAAATCTCCTGCTATTAATATATTGGGATTGATGTTTGATTTAAGATTTAATAATATTTCTTTTATGAATGCAGGTGCCTTTGTATTTGAGGCATAGATGTTCAGGATTGTGATATCTTCCTGGTGGATTTTTTTTCCTTTGATGAAAATGAAATGTCCTTCCCCATCTCTTTTGATTAATTTTGGTTGAAAGACTATTTTGTTAGATATTAAGATGGCTACTCCCACTTGCTTTTTGGGTATGTTTGCTTGGAAAATATTTTTTCCAGCCCCTTACCCTGAGGTAATGTTTACCTTTGTTGCTTCTGTTAGCCTGTGTCTTTTTATTGGAGAGTTGAGTCCATAGATGTTTATAGATATTAGTGACCAGTGATTGTTATAACCTTTTGTTGTGGTGTTGTGGTGATAGTGTGCTTTATGTACTTGTTTTCTTTTGGTTTTGTTGTTGTGAAGTTACCAATATCCTGTGGTGTTTTGGGGTGTAGTTGATCTTGTTGGATTGGAGTGTCCCTTCTGTTATCTTTTTTAGGCCTGGGCTGGCACACAGATATTGTTTAAATTAGTTTTTTTTTTTCCATGAAATATTTTCTTTTCTCCAAGTATGGTAATTGAAAGCTTTGCTAGGTATAGTATTCTGGGCTGGCATCTGTGGTCTCTTATTGTCTGCATGACATCTGCCCAGGCTTTTTTGGCTTTCATAGTCTCTACTGAGAAGTTAGGTGAGATTCTGATAGGTCTGCCTTTATATGTTACTTGGCCTTTTCTCCTTGCTGCTTTTAATTTTTCTCTTTGTTCTGTAAATTTAGTGTTCTGACTATTAAGTGGCAGGAGGAATTTGTTTTTTGATCTAGTCTATTTGGTATTCTGTAAGCCTCTTGTATGTTTAAAGGCATCTCTTTCTTTAGGTTGAGGAAATTTCCTTCTATGATTTTTTTTTTTTAAATATTCCTGGTCCTTGGAGCCTGGAGTCTTCTCTTTTGTCTATTCCATTGTTTTTAGGTTTTCATCTTTTTCATGGTGTCCTTGATTTCTTGGGATGTTTTATGTCATGAATTTTTCCATTTTAATATTTTCTTGACAGATGTATTGATTTCTTCAGTTGTGTCTTCAATGCCTGAGATTCTTTCCTTCATCGCTTGTATTCTGTTGGTGATGCTTACCTCTATGGTTCCAGATCTCTTCTCTAAGTTTGCAATCTCCTGCGTCAGTTTTTTGATTCTTTATTGATTCTAATTCCATTTTCAGGTCTTGAAATGTCTCATTTGTTTTCTTCACCTGTTTGATTGTGGTTTCCTGTATGTCCTTTGATGACTTTTATATGTTTTATATATTTGATTGTATTTATCTATATTTGAGGAGTTCATTCATTTCCTTTTTATATTTCTGTAATCACTGCATGGGCATAGATTTAAGGTCATTTCCCTCTGTTTTAGCTGCATTAGAATATACGGTATTTTTTGGAGTTTCTGGTGGAGCTGTGATGTCCTGGTTTTGTTGATTGTGTTTGTACACTGGCCTTTAGTCATCTGTTTGTCGGTAACCTTGTCTGATTGTTCTTGGAACCTGCTGTGTTTCTCTGGCCTTTACGATCAGGTGAGCTCCTGCTAGTCTCCTCAACTAGTAGAGCTGCACCTAAGACTGGATCTGCTCACCTCTGGAGTCTGGAGTAGTCTTCAGGATGGCGAAAGAGGTCCAGAGGAACACAAAAGGGTGCTGGCGTTTTGGAGGCAGCCACACTGGCACTGGTATGGATGTTTCAGAAGGCAGCTCCGGTGTCTTGGAAAGCAGGGGCACAGGCATGGGTGTCTCAGAGGACAGGGGAATGGGAGCAGGAGTCTTGGAAGGCAGGGTCTCAGATGTGGGTGCCTCGGAAGGCAGGTGTGCGGTCACAGGTGTCTCAAAGGGCAGGGATGCTTATGTGGGAATCTTGGAAGGCAGTCATGGGGGCGTGGGTGTTTCAGAAGGCAGCAGCAGGGGTGCTGAAGTTTTGGAAGGCAGCTAAGCTGAGGCTTATAGGCCTAGCAGACCCTGTGCTTCTGGCACTCAGATGCGTCTGGATTCTGACATCTTGGATCCAGGATTCCCTATGATTTTATTCACCACTTGGTCTCCACAGGGGGGGCCAGTAGAACTGTGGATTGGAGGTTGGGATGATGTTTCTGGAATACAGATGCTGCCGTCAGGGGAGTGGGAGGGATCTGAGGTCTGATTGCTGGAGCAGAGGATTTCTGGAACTGGGGGCCTGTACTTGCTTGAATAGGTGGAAAGGGCAGGGAGCTCATAGTTTGTGACTCCTGAACCCTTGAGATGGCCAGGAGTGGGGTTGGAGTCTGGATCTGATTGTCCTCATCTTCTGGGATGTCCCACCCCATCTAGGAAGCACCAAAGTTGGTGTCTTGGATGCAGCCGTCTGTTTACTCACCAGTTTCACAGGCTCTGATCTTCCCTAAATAATGTACACATTGGTCACTGCCATCTTGGAAGTCTCTCAAGTCACTTCTAAAGTCATTGGACCACGCCTAGCGCTTTATAAGGTATTGTTTAGAATGGTGATGGCCGAATGACAAGCACCGTAGTCTTGAGACAAATGAATAAAGCCTGGATGAGATGGAATTTTAATTAGATAAGTACAAAATGTTAGTGATGTTTTATGTTTATTGTGTTAGGTAGTTTTAAGTTTGTGACACAAGCTACAGTCGTTTGAGAAGAGGGGCTCTCAATTGAGAAATATCACCAGAAGATTAGCAAGCCTGTAAAGCATTTTCTTGGTTAGTAATGGATGTGTGTGTGTGGGGGGGACCTGGCCCATTGTGGGTGGAGTAAACTGTCGGCAGGTGATTCTGATTGTCTAAGATAGCATACTAAGCGAGCTCTGAGGAATGAGTTAATAAGCACTATTCCTCCATGGCTTCTGCTTCAGTTTCTGCATCCAGATTCCTGCCGTCACTTCCTTCAGGGATGCAGTGTGGATTGTATGATGAGATAACCCTTTCTTCTGCAAGTTGTTTCTGGTCATGGTGTTTCATCACAGTGATACAGAGCATAACTAAGACCTCTATTTTAAGTTTAATTGACTAAGTAACGAGTGTGTGTTTGTGTGCTATGGAACACCTTTGGGAGTCAGAAGACAGCTCTCAGAGTTGCCCCTCCTTGCACCATGTAGGCTTGTAGATAACTAGGTTGTCCATCTTGGCAGCAAGATGTTTCATAGTTCATGTTTAAAGAATGATGGCTTGGTTATTTTTCAGGACCTGTCTCCCACCAGTCCTCAGGCAGGCTTAAGTATTAGCATATTTTCTGGCATTTTTCTACATGTTCTTATCAGATAACCTAAGGCTTATGCCAAAATGTTCTGCTGAGGTGCCCCCAAGCACAGAGGGTCTTGATTTTGGTCTCCCAAGGAAGGAAGCACGGCCTGCAGCACCCTCTTCAGAAGCCAGGCATCTCTTTGTGGTGCCGGTTGGAATCTAAAAAGAGAGCAAGCACATTTTGCATTCTACTCCATAATACCCCCGGGCTTGTTGCAACAACTAACAATCATCTCTACTCTCCCATGGAAAGAATAAAATGGAAGAAATTCTCCCCAGATGACACTGAGGCAATTTAACTTTCTGTAATTCTTCCTGTCACTCATTAAGCAATTAGAAGCATTTTCTGAAACTCGTGGTAATTTTGTCCAAGAAGGGAACGAGAATGAACAGAATACGACTTCGGTCAGGAAATAATGGAGTCTGCTTTGCACAGAACAACTGCTAATTCACTTTATCTCAGGTTTTCTGGTGCTGCCCAAGAACGTGGAAACAGCATTGGGTTGGCAAGGGAATGCAGTTATGTATAAGCAGTGCCCTCAGGAAGATATTTAGCCTTGGTTTCCCCACCCATTCAATGAGCAACTGTCACTGAGTGACCTCTGAAGTGAGTGCCAGTCACCAAGTCCCTGATTGCAGGAGAGATGGCATCAGTGGTCCATTTGACTGACCACACAAACACCTGGTGGAAACAATTGGGGGAAGATAGACTAGTATTTCTTCTCTTGAATGGCACTGATATGTGGTTGAATAATATGTACCTTGTCAATAAATATCTTTAAATGAGCATTTTGGTGCCATTTCTAAGTATTTAATTTTAAACGTTCTTAGGTTTTAGAAATGCTACCTCATTAAACCCTCACATTCTTTTTAATTTATGTTTTTATTTATTACAATGTATTCACTTTGTATCCTAGCTGTAACCCCCTCCCTCATCCCCTCCCAGTCCCACCCTCACTCCCTCTTCTCCTTCTCTGCCCCTCTCCCAGTTCACTGATAGGGGAGGTCCTCCTCCCCTTCCATCTGACACTAGTATATCAGGTCTCATCAGAACTCGCTGCACTGTCCTCCTCTGTGGCCTGGTAAGGTTGCTCCCCTCCCTCAGGGGGAGGTGATCAAAGAGCCAGCCACTGAGTTCATGTCAGAGATAGCTCCTGTTTCCCTTACTAGGGAACCCGCTTGGAGACTGCCTGTCATGGACTGCATCTGTGCAGGGGTTCTAGGTTATGTCCGTGCATGGTCTTTGGTTGGAGTATCAGTCTCAGAAAAGACCCCTGGGCCCAGACTTTTGGTTCTCTTGCTCTCCTCACATTCTTATACCAAGAGGTAGATGCCATCAATATCTTATTTTACAAGTGAGGAAAAAAAAGAATGGAGAGGTCCAAGTTACAGTCAGTAAAGGGAGCAGCAGGTTTTGAACCTGGGGAATGTGGCTACACTCCAGACCACTTTCTATGTACTGCACCGTCTCTCTATTCAATATATAAACAAGTTTGTTTTTTTTTTTCTTGCTCCAGAGTTATATTGCACATTGTGCCAGGATGTCTGTGCTCATGGCTTAAGGATTAATAAGCCATGGAGCTGTCTTGGGGCCTATGATTCAGTAGAGGAGAGAAATATGAACTCACATATTCACAGTGGATCCTTCAGAGGCTCAAGTTCAGGTCAGTGGAAGATGGAAGAAGGAGTAATTCTGTCCAGTGATGCTAAGCTAGAAGGCAAGGTGAAGGATGCAGGAACAGCTTTGGAGAAAACCAGGACTAAGAGTTGTAGAATGTTTATTAGTTTATTAGAAGAGGAGAAAATTCTAGTCAGCTCTCTGCCTGGAGCAGAGTACACAGATGTATAATAAGACAATTTATAGAGCAGATGCATGCAAATTCCCATCCTGCTGCTTTCTCATGATGTGAAAACAAACATTTCCTGTCACATTTAAAGATTTTATACTGAACTTCACCCTTCTTCTCTTTCCCTTCCCCTGTTCATGTTACTCTTATTTCCCCCATCTCTTTCACATATGTTGATTTAAAACATATTTTGAATCCATGGAACTGACTGATAGTTTGGGTAAACGCATTGTGTATGGGTTTGATGGCAATTAGAAACTGGTAAAGATATGGAGGGATAATCAGGTATGATGCATACCTATAATCCCAGTGTAGAAAGATCATGAGTTCAAGGTCAACCTAGGTCACCTGGGTCAACCTGGGTCAAGCTCCTGACACCTATGTACATGAACATGCATTTAAAATATTTTGTAAAAAGCTATTTTACTTTAAGGTATAATTGCTCACTTTTACAAGCCTCAACTGTTCCACATTCCTTGAGAAAAATCAAAACCATGTTATTTAGCTGGCTTTTATAAAATTAAAGCTTTGTAATCAAATGTTGCTCCTGCTACTCATTAGCAGTAGGCCTCTAGCTCTTCTGGGCTTTAGTTTAGTTTACTTTCTATGAAATGAGGTACACTCAGCTGACTTGTGGACTCAATTGAAGAAATCAAAAAATGGATTTAAAGTATGAAACTCCCAGGGCTTGAGAATCAATACATATTATTTCCCTTACCTTTGTAAAAAATTTCTTCTCTACATACCTTAAGCCAAATTTTGGGTTGTTAACATATGCAGTATAAGGATGTTATGTGGTTAGCTTCATGGACACAGCCAATTTTGGGTAGTTAACACCGATGATGGAAGGATGCTTTATGACCACAAGGGAGCTTGTTCTTAAAGACAGTTGATCCCTGTATTTTCAGAGTGACAGGTACCGAGTGTGAGCTGAAAACTCTGCTAGCTTCTAAATTGCCTTGTCAGCTTGGTATTGTTCAGGGAGAAACCTTGACATATAGCCAGCCACCTACCCAATAGATAAGGAGCTCCCCTGAGTCCCATCCATCATTATAAGGACATAAGCCAAACGTCAGAGCACGGAAACACAAGCTGACCTGCTCTTTTAGATCCAATGGATATTGCCCGGTTTTCTCAAACACAAATACTACAGAAATGTGGAGGTTTCTCTGTTCAGTTCTATTCTTAAGAGCTTTCTCCAAGGCTGAATTAAAAAAAAAATGCATTTAACTTTGTAATTCTCCACCTGTATAGTCTTAACAGTTATTTCTCAACACTCTCTTGGTAAAGACTGTTATGGTCTGAGTCATTCTTGTGTGGGTCACTTCGCAGGCCCTCACAGTCCTCTACTCCTAGTGTGTGCTCCCCACTTAACAGCTTGAGTGGCTCTTAAGCAAGCCCTGGCCTTGCTTAAAGCACTCTACTGGCTTTCCATTACACTGGAGGAAAATTGCATCCACTACTTGCCTTTATTTAGCTCTTCCTGAGTTCTTTTAGTAGTAGTATTTGAGAACCTGGAGCAGGATGGTGTTTGATTTTCTCCTCTGTACAAGGATAAAATACAAAGACATCCTATCATGGTTGGTTTTTACCAACCCACATCTTTCCCTTGAAGAGCCTATTGTTGCACTGGAAAAGCAGAGCGAAGCCTGAGACACAGAATATGCAGGCATGGTTCTCTGACAAAATTATTTCCTGTGCTTTCCAAGAAGGCCATATAGGAGACCAGTGTTTGGACTATCTCATCAGAGTGTGGTTTGTGCCCTTAAGTAAAATTTATATTTGTAAAATGCGTGATGGAAAAGACAGAGAATCAGAGGGCTGAATAGATTTCCTGACGGAATGGGAAGAACAAAACTTGCCTTGAGCTTTGGAGGGTATGCTGTGGAAACATGTCTCAGAGCTTTGCTGTGTCCATTGTGTTCTCACTGTAGAGAATATAGGGGACTGCTGCTGTGAGGGTGAAGGAGGGAAGAAGTCCACACGCTGAATGTTAATAGTGTTGTATGCACTTAATGTAGTCTAGCTACTGCCTTGCACCACGATAGTTCAATAGTTTCTGCCTGGGAGCTACAGAATCAAGTAGAGGCCAAGGGGTTCTAATTTTTTATACAGAGTTATGCTTCTTGTGTTTCTCCTTCATGTTTTTGTTTAACCTCCTTCCTCCTATCTTGAGAAAACAAGTGCTTACAAAGCTGTCTTAGAAAATGGTTGACAGCACCGTCTGGTTAAACAACGAGACCCTGAGACCCCGTTTACTAAAGAATGGAAGTCCTAATGGCTGCCTGTAATACCTGCCTCTGTAAACATGCCTAACCTGCAATAAAACCTTTTTTCAGTCATGGGACCCAGAGACACGCTCAGGTGGTCTTATGGGTGGAGAGTTTAACACTGTTGCTCAAACCATAAAAGATGTAAGAAGCTTCAGGTTGGTGTCAGACTCTTCCTGGGTATTCAGTCATCCCAAAGCTTGTTAGTGAGACACAGATAAAATTGAATTCCCTGTGGGTCTGAAGCCTATATAGAGAGTTTTAGAACAGAGCTATAGTGAGAGCTTGTCTAAAAAAGCGAATGAACAAAGAAACATACAACAACAAAGAACCAAAACCAACCAACCAACCAACCAACCAAACAAACAAACAAAAAGCTGGAATTCTCCAACTTTCTGAATCTTGCTTGGTTTTCTCAAGAGCCAAATTTCCTTAACAAGGGGCAGAGAAAGGAGTGTATCCAAAAGCCAGAACAGGTGCTGTCATGAAGACATTTGCAATTAAGGAAAGACACAGAACATGATCATCAAAGCACCTAAAAAGGAAGGAGACTAGAAATACCCCCCCAGCCCAGACCTTGTGTATACATGTTTAGGAGAGAAGGTAAATAGGGAGAGATGAGTGTCTCTTGGGGGTGGATTGCTATGTAATGTTGTTCTCTGGGGGTGACATGGCTGTTGCCCTCTTGAACTCTCAGTAGCCACGTTCACTCACACAACACCTGCACACAACTGGGACCGTTAATGTTCGGCTGTGGAAAGGGGCTCAGGTGGCTCCACTCCTCCTTGAGAATTTAGTGCCAGTTAGTTGTTGCTGTGAGAGAGATTTTTTTTCCTTCGGTGGTGTAGCCGCTTGTAATCTGTCTTTGCTGACTAGTCTAAACTCATTGCTTCAGCAAACCGAGTGTGTATGAAATGATCATTTTGGTCTGTTACTAGCACACTATCTGGAGTTGGTAGATGTTTATTAATCTCCTCAGGAAAAGTTCACACTACAGAGGTGATTTTTGAGTTGAGATTTAAATGAGACAGACTGTTGTAAAATGATGAGGAGTTCAATCTGTCGTGGATGAAATGGCTTGAGCAGTGGCCAAGCCATTGAGGTGGATTGTGCAGAAGGATGCTCAGAAGGGCATGGATGGCAGGCCAGAAGCTAAGAGACTGTGTTGGCATAGAAAGTTTTGCTTGCAAAACTACTGTCAAGTGACAGCCATATGGATACTGTCTCCTGGGGGTGAGCCAGGAGGGCCACTGGGCAATGGTGAAATTGACAGTGAGCAGGCCAAGAACAAGACTGGAGGTCTGAGAGCAGACAAGTGGGAGCAGGCTGCTCAGAGGGCCATTGAAGCAGGAGCTGGTGTCATTTCCTGCTGAGCTGGAAACTGGCTGCAAACTGCTTAGGAACCTCAGAGCAATAGAACAATAGAACTCTGTCAACCAAGACAGACCCACATGACTCCAGTGTATCTGCCTACAAATCTCTTGGGCACAGGAGTATAGTATCTTTATCACAGCTAACACTGAGGCATTTGTCAGCCCATGCTAGTTTTATTTTATTTTTTAAGATTTATTTGTTTACTAATGTAGTATTCTGTCTATGTGTGAGCCAGCAGGCCAGAAGAGACCACCAGATCTCATTATAGATGGTTGTAAGCCACCATGTGGTTTCTGGGAATTGAACTCAGGACCTTTGGAAGGACAGCCCAGGGCTCTTAACTTCTGAGCCATCTCTCCAGCCGCCACCATGATAGTTTTATTAGAGTCAATATCCCCCAGAATATAAATCCAAGCAAAGAAAACCCACTTGGAGGACTCATATAAAACAAAACAAACAAGCAATAACTGTGGGGGAAAAGGGGGAAACCACACAAACCAGAGGACATCCACAGCCCACATTTGTAGGAAATAAAGCAAAGAAAGACAAAACACAGCTCTCCACTATGACAGCTCCACAAACTGACAGCTTCACAACACCAGAAAACAAAGATGATGCAACAACTAAAGTGCTAGCAAAAGGCTAGCTCATTTAAAAAAAAAAATATTTATTTCTTTTGTGTACAGCGTTCTGCCTGCATGTACACCTGCACTCCAGAAGAGGGCACCAGATCTCATTGTAGATGGTTGTGAGCCCCATGTGGTTGCTGGGAACTGAACTCAGAACCTTTAGGAAGAGCAGCCAATGCTCTTAACCTCTGAGCCATCTCTCCAGCCCAAAAGGCTAGCTTTTAAAGGTTTAAGAACAGAGGGTGGGAAGGCTTAGTGGGTTAAGACACGGGTGATAAGCCTGCGGATACAGGTTTGAACCCTGGAACTCACATGGTAGAAAGGGAAGTGCCTTCCTTAGGTTGTCCTCTGACTTCCATATGCATGCACACACACAATAAATAAACTACTAAAAAAGTTGAAAAAAGGTTCAAAGACCAACCAGAGGATTCAAATAACCCAAGACATGGAAGAGAAACCTGAAAGTTACCAAAGTGAATGAAAGATTCAGTATTCTTCAGGAAAAACATAAAAGTGTGGAGGCAAATTTCATCAAGGAAAGAGAAACACTGAAAGTAGCTAAGCAGAATTTCGGGAAATTCTGGAAAAGACCCAGTAAAAAATACAACAGAAAATATCATCAACAAAGACCAAGCAGAAGAAAGAGTATCAGGATAGTGGACATGGTCAAGACAACAACACACATAGATACACACATATGAAAAAAGTTAATGAACACCAGCAAAGCTCCAAGAAGTCTGGGTTCACTCATGGGATGTAAGAGAGAGATGACCCAAAGATAATAGTTCATACACACTTCTCACTGAAATTATAGCCAAGATGTTTCCAAAGCTGGAAGAAAAAAATCAAAATACAGAAAGCATCTAGTACTTCAAAAAGATGTGACCAGAGAATAATCTCTTACTAATATATCAGAATCAAGATATCAAAATACAAAGAATATAAAAATACAAAAATTTATAAAAGAAAATTGCCAAATAGCATACAGAGGCTGAGATGGCCTCATCAGATCTGTCTGTTGTTGGTAACCCTGCAAGCTAGGAATGCATAGAATGATAAATTATGAGCCTTGAAAGTGATTGCTATACCATCACAAATGATGAAACTAAAGCAATAATTAAAAGTGCCATTTAAAAATGTGTGGAGTACAGTATCTCAGACATTGAGTTACCTTTCCACCCCACACTATGGCACAAACAAATCTTTTTGTCCTTTTTTTTGAGCATGAAATGGTACAAAGATAAGCAAACACACAGTACTGTATTGTCACTAGAAATGCATTCATTCCTACAATAACGCAGTGTCTGGGTGACCAAGCGTCGCACCCTCCTCGACCAGCAAGGAAGACGCAACCACCAGCTCTTCCTCAAGCAGTTTATTCAGGCCTTTGTAAGCTTCTTCTCCCCCTGTACCCCGGGCACTTCCCAATTATATAGGCAACCGCATCAGCCAATCACAGCCAACCACGCTCACTCATCAGACCTGCAGCAGGCAGCCAATGGGCCAGTGCCACGCTCGCCTTGACCAAATATGGACTTGTTTATCAGCAGTCAGTACATCCGGCAGGCGCCATCTTTTAGGCGCGGCAACTTAATAGCCTAATAGCCACGGCTTGCCACAACCAAGGAAGGCAGATAAATAAAAGTCCAGGAACAGATAGATTTAGTGCTGAATTCTACCAAACTGTCAAGGAAGACCTAATAACAACACTTCTCAAACTGTTCCACAGACTCCTGTCTGCAAGCTTAGCAAAGTATCATTCGTAGTGCCAGGGGTTGGCACTCTCCAATAGGATGGGTCATTGGCTGGCATTCTTCAATTCTCTGCTCTGTCTGCTTTATCTTTATCCCTACACATTTTGTAGTCAGGGTAAATTTTTGAACAAAGTTTTTGTGGGTGGTTGATGTTCCCCTCCCTCAGGAGACTAGTCTAGTTAGAGGGCGTACTCTTCAGCCTCAAAGAGCTCTGCTACTAGGAGTCTCTGCTTGAATCCTCCTCATATTGTCCCAGAGGCCAACCCTGACTTAGGTCTCCAGCTTGTCACAGAGATACCCCCACCATCTGTTTCTGTTTTCTCTAGAGGCCTTGTTCTGTCCTCTCACCCTTGCTCTCCAGGTCTGATTTCCACCTTCTTAACTCTCTGTGCTCCTTCTCCTACCTTGTTCCCTCTCTTCAGCCACTACCTCTGTCTATTCTAGCTCCCCCTCCCAGTGAGATTTATGCATCTTCCCTTGGATCTTCTATGCTATTTATCTTCTTTGGGTCTGTGCCTTGTAGTGTGCTTATCCTGTACTAAATGGCTAAAATCTGCTTTTAAGTGAATACATACTCTGTGTGTCTTTCTGGGTCTGGGTTACCTCACTCAGGATGAGCCTGACAGAGTTGTCTTCTGAGAGGCTTTACCCAGCAGCACCTCAAAACAGATGCGAAGACTCACAGCCAAACATTGGGCGATGCTTTGGGAGTCTTGTGGAAAAGTCAGAGAAAAGAGAAAAGGACCCAGAGGTGACAGGAGCTCCACAAGAAGACCAACAGAGCCAACTAACCAGGGCCCAGAAGGGCTTGCTGAGAATGAAGCACCAACCGAGGACCATGCATGAACTGTACCTAGGCCCCCTACAAAGATGTAGCAGATGGGCAGCTTAGGCTTCATGTGTGTCCTCTAGTAAGGGAAGTGGGGACAGCTTCGGGCATGAACTCACTTGACAGCTCTTTGTTCACGTTCCCCTGGCAGGACTGCCTTGCCAGGCCTCAGGGGAAGAGTATGTGCTCAGTCCTGATGCAACTTGATGAACTGGGGTAGATGGGAAAGGAAGCCCCCTTTTCTGAGAGAAAAGGGGAAGGGGAAAGAGGAAGGAGGGAGGGCAAGACTGGGAGGAGAGGAGGGATGGGACTACAACAAGGATGTAAAGAGAATTAAAAAAAAAAGAACTGTTCCACAGAATAGAAAGGAACGAGCCTGTAACCTGTGGGCATGTAACCTAGTGTAGCAGCTTTATGGAAATCAGCATGGAGGCTTTTCAAAAGTTAAAGAATCACCTAACCTGGATATTAGCATCCCTGGGCATATGCCCAAAGGACTTTCCAACATACTACAGATGTACCTGCTCAAACATGCTTATTGATATTCTTTTCTCAACAGCCAGGAAATGGAACCAGGCTAGATGTCCATCAAATGATGATTGAATAATGAAATGTAGTACATATACACAATGGGATTTTATTCAGCTACAGAGAAAAATAAAATTAGGAAGCTTGCTGGCAAGTGGATGAAACTGGAAAACATTATTTGAACCCAGGCTGAGAAAGACAAATACTTCATGTTCTTTCTCTCTCTCTTTCTCTCTCTCCTTTTTTTTATGAGTTTTGGATTTATTAATATTATAGTATATTACAATTTATTCAATTTGTATCCTGGCTGTGGCCCCCTCCCTCATCTCCTCTCAATCCAACCTTCCCTCCCTCTTTTCCCCCTATGCCCCTCCCCTAGTTCTGACCCTAGCCTATCAGATCTCATCTGGACTGGTTGCATTGTCTTCCTCTGTGGCCTGGCAAGGCTGCACCTCCCAGGGGGAGGTGATCAGAGAGCCAGCCACTGAGTTTATGCCAGAGAAAGCCCCTGTTCCCCTTACTAGGAAACCCACTTGGAGATTGAGTCTATGGGCTACGTCTGAGCCAGGGTTTTAGGTTCTCTCCATGTATTGTCCTTGGTTGGCAGATTCTAGTAACTGTAAGAATTGTGTGACCAGGCAGAGTAGTTATGGAAAAATACTAGGAAATTAGAAGGGGCCAATGAAACTGGAAAAAAAAAAAGAGGTTTCTAAGGGAGAGGATGAAGGGAAGACTATAGAATAAAGAGGGAGGGAAGAATGGAGGAGGTAATAGGGAACAGTAGAGAAGGCAGGGAAGGACAAGGAGAAGAGATAGTGTAGGGAAATCAATCATGTATGAATAACAAATATGGACACCATTACTTTATAATTTAATTTAAAAAACTTTCTTAATTACACTTATCCTCCAGCTAAAGATCCAGTTTTCAATAAATTTGTGACAAATTACTCCTGTCTGATACTGAGGTAAGGAAGAGTGTCAAGAAAATAAATAGGCATGCCCAAGAAATGCCTGAAACTTAAAAGTAAGCCAGGTGCCTGGGGCACAGAGGATTTTTCAGTGTAACTCCCGGGAAAGAGTCCAAGCTGCTTCGCTCGACTCTATCCCTCCAGCATCTGTGGACTACAGTGTCTCAGACATTGAGTTGTATTTTCCACCTCAAGCTGTGGCATAAACAAATCATTTTATCTTTTTTTTTTTGAGCATGAAATGGTGCAAAGATAAACAAATACACACGTCTCTTATTGTCACTAGAAATGCATTCATTCCCAGAATAATGCGGTGCCTGGTGAACAAGAAAAATAGATATTTTTAAAGAGACTCTCTCTACTTTGGAACAAGAGCTGAGCACCTGCTAAATCTGGCACCAAATGATGGCTGCTCCCTGGCAGACATGCACACAAATGACCGACACAGTGATGACGGGAGATTTCCAGGCCAGTTGCAGGTTCTGGGCAGAGGGTTTCAGCTCTGAGCAGCTGTGTAATGCCATCAATATTTTTAGTAACTTATAGTTTCAAGTGCAGAACTGTGACGAGCAAGAGCATAAAGGGCAGATCACAGGACTCCTCGGAATTAAATAGTGTGCTTAGTTATTAAAGGGCTGAGTTAAGGAAGTGTTCTTTCTCAGAGCATGCTCAAGTATCAATATTTCATCAAGTGCCTAGGAAGAAATGAAATATGTTCTTTTTAGTGTTTAGCCCACTAATGAATGAACCTCCTCTTTTAATGGTCTAAGCTATTAATTTACAACTCAGGTTATAGTCTGATCTTTCAGTAGTCTCTTTATTCAATTAATATTTTCTCTAGGAAAAATATCTGAAGGATGCATGTATTCATGTTTGAAAGGGAAAGCTGATTTTGGATTCTAGTTACTTCTCTCCAAATTCTGTGGTTCAGTTAGAAAATCACGAGAGCACACATGAATAGACACAATTTTAACCGCAAGTACAACATGGATGAGTGACCATCAGTCCTCTGTCACCTTTGATGACACACTCTTAGGGGTCATTTCTTTTACTCAGAGGAGTTTGGTGTCCTCCAACTCTTCCAATTAACCTCAGCTTAATGCATGGAGTAGTTTAGAAATCATGGCTGCACACCTGTAGCCAATTCGTCTTCCTTGATTTAATGATTTTCTTGGTTATGATTCTGTAGCTTGTGAAGCCTGTGTGAGGAAACGAGGGGCAGGGTCGCCTGTATTTCCTTGCACTCACAGACCTCCTAATTGGGCCCAATTCTGGAAAATTGCAATGCTTAAAAATAACATCAGATCCACAGCCCTCTGACATGATCTTTCCTAGGTTTGCAGGAAAATTGACTGAGGAAGTACAAAATAACATCCTGAAAAGGCATTACACTTAGACTGTTGATAGAAGGTAGGTGAAATGATCCCACTCACTTTCCCTTCTGATGGGCATGCTTCCAGGTCTCAAGAAACAGACCTTATTTGAGAAACAGAAATCAAGGAAAATACCACGACCCTTCTTATCATAGAGACCCTTCTATCATAGAGATCCAGGGTCTGAGAGACATTTCTACAAAAGTGATTTTTATTATGGCCATAGAAAACTCTTTTACTATTGCATATTTCTTTAACTGTCCACACAAATAATTTCTAGGAAACTATGAATTTAGAAAAAGAGGACAGGTGCTGGTAGGGGTATCTTGCCTGAAGCAAAGAAACAGATGGATTGGGGATAGAATCTTATTTCTCCCATTTAACAGTTTTGGCAAAGAGGTTTGCTCTTTCTGAGTCTAATTTTCTCATGTGTACTGTAGATAACCTTGTTTGTTTGCAGAACTATTGTGTGGCTCTGAGACTGGCCCTGCACAGTGTTGGCATGTAGTGGGTATTTTTCACAGTCCATTTGGGCTAAAAAAATGCAGGCGACGTAACTTATTAGAAATAATTGCTTACAATTCTTGTGGTGAGGCAGTCTGAGGTAAAGAGCAGATTTGGTGTCTGGTGAGGATTTGTTCTGGTTCAGAATGACTCCCCCCTTTCATGCACATATGGTAGGAGGGACAAGTCAGCTCACTTTATACTACTTTGCAAAATGTCCCACCTACTAAAGCAAGGCATTAGGCACAAGGTTCTATTATAGTTTGAACCTGAAATTTCCCCCAAAGTTCATGGGTTAAAGTCATGGTTGCCGGGGCTGGAGAGATGGCTTAGAGGTTAAGAGCACTGCTTGCTCTTCCAGAGGTCCTGAGTTCAATTCCCAGCAACCACATGGTGGCTCGCAACCATCCATAATGTATGTGATCTGGTGCCCTCTTCTGGCATTCAAGTATACATGCAGGCAGAACATGGTATACATAATAAATAAAATCTTTAAAAAAAAAATAAATCAAGGCTTTGATTTCTTTTAAAAAAAAAAAAAAAAAAGTCATGGTTGCCACCTGATGGAGTTGAGGGCACTTACCCCAGCAGTGGGCTAGTCCATTGATGGAGTATTATTCAATGGTGTTATTGGGTGGGAGTAGAGATTTAATAGGGAGGGGCTTGTTGGAGGAACTAGGTCACTGGGTGTTGCTTTGAAGAGTATCTTGTCTCTGGTTCTTTCCTGTTTATCTCTGTTTCCTGCCCACCATTAGGTGCTACACTTCACTCCATTGCACCCTCCCTGCCATGACGTTATGCCTTACACCATGTGGTGGTTTGAATGAATGGCCCCCAGAAGCTTATCGATCTGAATGTTTAGCGAAGTGAGGCTACTTGGCAAGGCTTAGGAGGTGTGGCCTTGCTGGAGGAAGTATGTCGCTGGGGTGGGTGCTCAAGCCAGGGCCAGTGTTGCTCTGTCTTCCCGAAGTCCACAGATACCAATGTAGAACTCTCAGGCACCTCTCTAGTGCCATGTCTGCCTGTGTGCTGCTGTCTTCAAGGCAGTTAGAAGTAACTGCTACTGACAATTGAAATACAGAAGCTTAGGAAAGGGGAAGAGCAAGATGAGAGAAGCAGAAGAGGAAGGAATTAGCAAACAGGTTGATAAGTGAATCTGGGAATTGCAGGTGTATGTTCAGGAAAACATATCAAATAGAACAGCAATGGTTAAAATGTTCTGAGTTGAATAGATACAGTTGTATATAGATAAATGGCCTCTTGTATTTCAAATAGTATTAAAAAATCTGTATGTAAACTGTGCAACAACAAAGTTTTCGAAAGTAAAAAGAAAATAAATTTTCAAGTATTCAGGAAATAATAATAACAGTAACTAATGGATTCAAACATTGTTATGTGGAGCTGGAGAGATGTCTCAGTAAGAAAAGTGCTTGCCCAAACAGAAGGACCTGAATTCGAATCTCCATTCTGACATACCACACAAAGCAAAACTGAAGGCAATTGCAGTGATGTGGGTGAGTATCTGTAGTCCCAACACTGTGGAATCAGAGACAGGAGGATCCTTGCGTCTAGCCTAGCTTTCTTCTCCTACCCTAGCCGAACCTGTGAGCCCCAGGCTCTGAGAGAACTTGTGTCAAAAACCAGGAAGGAGAGTGACTGAGGAAGGCATGTGAGGCTGGCCTTTTGCCCCTACACACACACACATACACACACACACACACACACACACACACACACACACACACATTTCCCTCTATCTCTGGACAACTGAATTTAATAATTACCAGATTAGGAAAGGGCCATGACAAAGAATTTATACCCCAGTATAAATGCCACATGAGGTGGGGTTAATAAGAAAAGATAATGGTCATATATTCAGTAATCCACAAGGCATTCTTCATTTCCAACAATTTCAGAAGGCATATACCAACCACAAATAGTTGGAGTAAAAATTAAGATTTCTGTGGTAATCGAAATAATCTTCAGGGATATAGTGTCTAAAGTTATTAAGATCAGGACTGAGCCCTGGTATTTGAAAGAAAACAGCTCATTCAGATCTACAGATTGATCTGATCACCTGCCATTTTCTCAGTGACTAACCATTATATTGCCAAGAAGAGAGCACCTATATATCCCTAACTTTCTTGATTATAAGTTTAGACTCATTCCTGTCAAGACCTTTTTCAGTGACTTCTGCCCTGGAACAGCTGTAGGACAGGCATCTCCCCAAATTCTCAAAGTTCCCTTTGCTAAGCCCCTTCATCCTGTGCAGATCCCAAGGATTTCCTCAGGAATGACCGACCTTTCTTCTTTAGCAAGCATGAAGCCAGCTAGCTTCCTTAATCAGCCTCCTGTTTCCCTGCTTGCTCTGTGGGAGCAGGAGGAAGGATAGGAGTGCATAGTGGGGCACAGAAAACAGACAGCCAGATCATCAAACCTGATGCAAAAGTCAAAATAGCCCTTCTGAAAAAAAAAAGAATAGGGCAGAAAGTCGTAGCAGTTGAAAAATACCAAGAATGAAAGTCTAGCTCATCAGGAAAGCAAAAGTTTATAATTTGCACTAAGTATGTCTAAACTGGCTTCACTCTAAGGATAGTTAATCATTTAAATTTTTATAGGTAGAGAAATTCAGTTCAAAATATTTTAGAAAATACAAACGACACTATTGTAGCTATGCCGTCAGTGCTTCTAGAATACCAGGGGATATGTAATAAAGACACATGCCAGGTCCAAGAGTGACTGAAAGTGGCTAAACTCTCCCTATTAAGAGACTAAGCCGGGGAGGGGCAAGATGGCGGCGCCGGGAGGACTCTCATTCTGAGCAGCAGCACAGCAGGATCAGCACAGCGAACAGCAATCAGAACTCTCGGCCATAAAACACAGTCATTGTGTTTCCCAGGTGAGAGGATACTCCACGGTGGGGGATTCAATCAGCTTTTAACTCACCCGGCTAAACCGCGGAAGAGATCCCGGTTCCGCCAGACACTTGGCTGCCGGCCGCCAGCCCCAGCCCCAGCCCAGAGCCACAAGCCAGTGTCTCTGGTCACGGTCCCAGACTGAACCTTGGGCACCACACTATCAGAGACTGGAATTTTCAGTCGAGAGATAACCCCAGGGTACAGGAAACGATTGGGACCAGCCTTAGGTCACCCAGACATCCCCTGGAAAAGACTCGGGCGGCTTCCACGGGCACCCCAGGAGCCAGCCCGGAGCCAGAGCCGGGGACCCAGGTTCCAGCACAGAGCCCTGCCTGCCTGCGCGCCTGATTCGCCGCCAGAGATAGAAACGGCGGGTCTGATCTCAGAGCACTCAGCTCACCCCCAACCTGAAAAGGTCCCCGGAAAATTACCCAGCTTAGGGAGCCACTCAGACTCCCAAAAGCCACAAAGGCAGACACAGGCAGTTTCTGCGCACCAGACAGCTGGCAGAGACTGAGCCGCCATCACATAGCTGTGCTCCAGGCACAGGCAAATTTCTGTGGCCAGCCAGCTGGCGGACACTGAGCAGTGTGCACCAGGGCAAAAAAAGACACTAGGAGTCCGTGTCTCCAGAGAATCCACGGGGAAGGAAGGAAACTGTACTGATCTAAATCACCCAATCCTTCCCTAGAAAAAGTCTAGCAGTCTAGTGGGGCCGAGGCGCCAGCACTCAGCTGTGCTCCAGACACAAGCACAAACAGTTGAGGCGCGCCTGATGTCCAACTGGGTCACAGCAGCTGATCATTAAATTTGCAACAAGAAACCCAGAAACAGGGCAGCTGCCCTCAGGACTTCCCTGGGTGAGAGGAGAACCCTCTCGACTAACAAAGACCACAGTTACCACTCAGGTCTATATCCCTGAGGTGAGCAACTCCTGAAAAAACACCAGCCATCCAGGGACTATACCCAAAAAGCTGAGAAGACATCCTTCAGGAAAATCCAGCTTTCTGCAAAGGGGATTCTCTCCACCACAGGATCCCCAGGAACCACCAGAAAATAACCCCAAACTCCTAAGATAACACAATGGGTAGAGGCCAGCGTAAAAGCTCAAGCAACAAAAGACAGAGCAATATGGCATCTCCAGAACCCAGTTACCCAGGGGCAAGTAGCCCTGGACACCCCACCATAACTGAAATCCAAGAAGATGACCTAACAAGTATGCTCATGAAGATGATAACAGAGGAAACAAATAAGATTCGTAAAGACATAGAGGAAGATAAACTCAAACAGAATATTGCCATCCGTAAAGAAATAGAGGAAGCTGCAGCCAAACAGTTTATGGCCTTTAGAAAGGAAATGCTTAAAACACTGAATGAAATGAAAGAAACAGAGTTGAAGGAACTAAAAGAAAAACAGGAAAGTACAATCAGACAGGTGAAGGAAGTAAACAAAACAACTCAAGACCTGAAGATAGAATTGGAAAAATTAAAGAAAACACAAATGGAAGAAATAATGGAAAGGAAGAATCTAGGGAAGAAAACAGGAACTACAGAGGTAAGCATAACCAACAGACTACAAGAGATGGAAGAAAGAATCTCAGGTGTAGAAGATACAATGGAAGAAATCGATGTATCTGTCAAAGAAAATGTTAAATCTGAAAAATTCCTGACACAGACCGTCCAAGAAATGCAAGACAATATGAAAAGACAAAACCTAAGAATAATAGGTATAGAGGAAAAAGAAGACTCCCTTCTCCAAGGCCCAGAAAATATTTTCAACAAAATCATTGAAGAAAATTTCCCCAAGCTAAAGGAGAGGCCAATTAGAATACATGAGGCCTACAGAACACCCAACAAATTTGACCAGAAAAGAAAATCCTCCCGCCACATAATAATCAAAACAGTAAGTATACAGAACAAAGAAAAAATACTAAAAGCTGCAAGGGAAAAAGGCCAAGTAACATATAATGGCAAACCCATTAGAATCACACCTGACTTTTCAACAGAGACTATGAAAGCCAGAAGGGCCTGGACAGATATCATGCAGACCCTAAGAGAACACAGATGTCAGCCCAGGCTACTATACCCAGCAAAACTCTCAGTCCTCATAGATGGAGAAAACAAGATATTCAATGACAAAAACAAATTTCAACAATACCTACAAACAAATCCAGCATTACAGAAGACACTGGAAGGGAAAATACAACCCAAGAAAGCTAGCTACATTCAAGAAAACACAGGAAATAAATAACCTCACTTCAGTAAAACAAAAAGCAACCAAGCACACAACCTGATGACCACAGCCAACATCAAAATCAAGAGATCTAACAGCCACTGGTCATTAATCTCTCTCAACATCAATGGACTCAACTCTCCAATAAAAAGACACAGATTAACAGAATGGATACGTAAACAAAACCCAGCAATCTGTTGCATACAAGAAACACACCTAAGACACAAAGATAGACATTACCTGAGGGTAAAGGGTTGGAAGACGACTTTCCAAGCAAACGGACCCAAGAAGCAAGCAGGAGTAGCCATTCTAATATCTGATAAAATAGACTTTCAACCAAAATTAATCAAAAGAGATGGGGAAGGACACTTCATACTCATCAAGGGAAAATTCCACCAGGAAGACATCACAATCCTGAACATCTATGCCCCAAATACAAGGGCACCCACATTTGTGAAAGAAACATTGATAAAATTTAAAGCACATATAGATCCACACACATTAATAGTGGGAGACTTCAACACCCCACTCTCAACAAAGGACAGGTCAACCAAACAGAAATTAAACAAAGAAACAATGTCTCTGACAGAGGTCATGAATCAAATGGACCTAACAGACATTTACAGAACTTTACACCCAAACACAAAAGAATTTACCTTCTTCTCAGCACCTCATGGAACCTTCTCCAAAATAGACCACATAGTGGGTCACAAAGCGAGCCTCAACAGATACAAGAAGATTGAAATAATCCCATGTATCTTGTCTGATCACCATGGAATAAAGCTGGACCTCAACAATAACAGAAATAACAAAAAGCCTACACACACATGGAAACTGAACAACTTGTTACTAAATGACAGCTGGGTCAGGGAAGAAATAAAGAAAGAAATTAAAGTCTTTCTAGAAATCAATGAAAATGAAGACACAACATACCCGAACTTGTGGGACACAATGAAAGCAGTGCTAAGAGGAAAGTTCATAGCACTAAGTGCCTTCAAGAAGAAATTCGAGACAGCTCATTCAAGCACCCTAATGGCTCACTTAAAAACCCTAGAAAAAGAAGAAGCAGACACACCAAGAAGGAGTAGACGGCTGGAAATAATCAAACTCAGGGCTGAAATCAATCAATTGGAAACAAATAAAACAATTCAAAGAATCAATGAAACCAAGAGCTGGTTCTTTGAGAAAATCAACAAGATCGACAAACCCTTAGCCAGGCTAACTAAAAGGCAGAGAGACACCACCCAAATCAACAAAATCAGAAATGAAAAGGGGGATATAACTACAGACACTGAGGAAATCCAAACAATCATTAGGACTTACTTCAAAAGTCTATATGCCACAAAATTTGAAAATCTAAATGAAATGGACAATTTTCTTGATCGATTTGACTTACCAAAGCTGAACCAGGACCAGGTAAATCAACTAAATAGACCTATATCCCCCAAAGAAATAGAAGCGGTCATCAAAAGTCTCCCATCCAAAAAAAGCCCAGGACCAGATGGCTTCAGCGCAGAATTCTACCAGACCTTCAAAGAAGAGCTAACACCAATTCTCTTCAAACTATTCCACAAAATAGAAACAGAAGGAATATTACCAAATTCATTCTATGAAGCCACAGTCACCTTGGTACCTAAACCTCACAAAGACTCAACAAAGAAAGAGAATTTCCGGCCAATCTCCCTTATGAACATTGATGCAAAAATACTTAATAAAATACTTGCAAACCGAATCCAAGAACACATCAAAGATATTATCCACTATGACCAAGTAGGCTTCATCCCAGGTATGCAGGGGTGGTTCAATATACGGAAATCCATCAATGTGATCCACCATATTAACAAACTGAAAGAAAAAAACCACATGATAATCTCCCTAGATGCTGAAAAAGCCTTTGACAAAATCCAACATCCATTCATGTTCAAAGTATTGGAGAGATCAGGGATACAAGGCACATATCTAAACATAGTAAAGGCAATATACAGCAAGCCTATAGCCAACATCAAACTGAATGGAGAGAAACTTAAAGCAATCCCACTGAAATCAGGGACAAGACAAGGCTGCCCACTCTCTCCATATCTCTTCAACATAGTGTTGGAAGTCCTTGCTAGAGCAATAAGACAGTTGAAGGAGATCAAGGGAATACAAATTGGAAAGGAAGAAGTCAAATTATCACTATTTGCAGATGATATGATAGTATACGTGAGTGACCCCAAAAACTCTACCAGGGAACTCCTACAGCTGATAAACACCTTCAGCAAAGTGGCAGGATACAAAATTAACTCAAAAAAATCAGTAGCCCTCCTGTATACAAAAGACAAAAGGGCTGAGAAAGAAATTAAGGAAACAACACCCTTCACAATAGCCACAAATGACATAAGGTACCTCGGAGTAACCCTAACCAAGGAAGTCAAAGACTTGTATGAAAAAAATTTCAAATCTCTGAAGAAAGAATTAGAAGAAGATATGAGAAGATGGAAAGATCTCCCATGCTCATGGCTTGGTAGGATTAACATAGTAAAAATGGCCATCTTACCAAAAGCAATCTACAGATTCAATGCAATTCCCATCAAATTACCAACACAATTCTTTACAGACCTGGAAAGGAAAATTCTCAACTTCATATGGAATAACAAGAAACCCAGAATTGCTAAAACAATCCTCTACAATAAAAGATCTTCTGGAGGTATCTCCATCCCTGATCTTAAGTTGTACTATAGAGCAACAGTTTTAAAAACTGCATGGTACTGGCATAGAAACAGAATGGTGGATCAATGGAACCGAACAGAGGACCCAGAAATAAACCCACACACTTATGGACACCTGATCTTTGACAAAGACGCCAAAACCATACAATGGAAAAAAGATAGCATCTTCAACAAATGGTGCTGGTCTAACTGGATGTCTACATGTAGAAAAATGAAAATAGATCCATACTTGTCACCCTGCACAAAACTGAAGTCCAAGTGGATCAAAGACCTCAACATAAAACCAGACACATTAAATCGGCTTGAAAAAAAAGTGGGAAATACCCTAGAACTCATTGGTACAGGGGGAAACTTCCTGAACAGAACACCAACAGCACAGGCTCTAAGAGCAACAACCAATAAATGGGACCTCATGAAACTGAAAAGCTTCTGTAAAGCAAAGGACACCGTCATCAAAACAAAGCGACCACCTACAGATTGGGAAAGAATCTTCACCAACCCTTTATCTGACAGAGGACTCATATCCAGTATATATAAAGAACTAAAGAAGCTGAAAAGCAGCAAACCAAGTAATCCACTTAAAAAATGGGGAACAGAGCTAAACAGAGAATTCTCTGTAGAGGAATACCGAATGGCAGAGAAGCACTTAAAGAAATGCTCAACCTCATTAGCCATTAGGGAAATGCAAATCAAAACAACCCTGAGATTTCACCTTACACCCATGAGAATGGCCAAGATCAAAAACTCAAGTGACAACACATGCTGGAGAGGTTGTGGAGAAAGGGGAACCCTTCTCCACTGCTGGTGGGAATGTAAACTTGTACAACCACTCTGGAAATCAATCTGGCGCTTTCTCAGACAACTAGGAATAGCGCTTCCTCAAGATCCAGCCATACCACTACTGGGCATATATCCAAAAGAGGCTCAAGTACACAAAAAGGACATTTGCTCAACCATGTTTGTAGCAGCTTTATTTGTAATAGCCAGAAGCTGGAAACAACCCAGATGCCCCTCAATTGAAGAATGGATGCAGAAATTGTGGTACATCTACACAATGGAATATTACTCGGCAATGAAAAATAAGGAAATCATGAAATTTGCAGGTAAATGGTGGGATCTGGAAAGGATCATCCTGAGTGAGTTGTCTCAGAAGCAAAAAGACACACATGGTATATACTCACTCATATAGACATACAACATAGGACAAACCCACTAAAACCTGTGCATCTAAAGAAACTAAGCAAGAGAGAGGACCCTAACTAAAACGTCCAATCCCCATCCAGAAAGGCAAAGAGGATGGACATCAGAAGAAGAAGAAAACAGGAAACAACCTAGGAACCTACCACAGAGGGCCTCTGAAAGCCTCTGCCCTTCAGACTATCAAAGCAGATGCTGAGCCTGATGGGCAACTGTTGGGCAGAGTGAACGGAATTTTAGGTAAGAACTGGGAAATAGTAAGAGCTGGAGAGGACAGGGTCTCCACAAGGAGAGCAACAGAACAAGAAAATTTGAACATAGGAAACTTCCCAGAGACTCATACTCCAACCAAGGACTATTCATGGAGATAACCTAGAACCCCTGCACAGATGTAGCCCAGGGCAGTTCAGAGTCCAATTGAGTTACATAGTAATGTGAAGAGGGACTGCCTCTGACATACTCTGATTGGCTTGCTCTTTGATCACCTCCCTCTGGGGGGGGGGGGGGAGCAGCCTTACCAGGCCACAGTAGAGGACAATACAGCCACTTTTGATGAGAACTGATAGACTAAGATCAGAAAGGAGAGGAGAACCTCCCCTATTAGTGGACTTGGGGAGTGGCATGCATGCAGAGGGAGGAGGGAGGGTGGGATTGGGATGGGAGGAGGGAGGGGCTTATGGGGGGATGCAGAATGAATAAAGTGTAATTGATGAAAAATTTAAGAAAAAAGGGAAAAAATAATTTAAGAACCTTAAATGACTTTCAAAATTGGAGGAAAACATGGAGTTAGTCAATTGGCATGGAGCACGTCTCGCCCCTGGGGGCAATGGTCTCCTGAACCTACTCAGACCTCGGACACCACCACTGCTAGTTCTAGAACTGACGCAGGATGTTCCAATGAGGGGTTAAGGCTTCTCATAATATTTCCTATAAGCCCACACCTGTTTGTCTATATCCCCCATTTTTATTCATTATTAGCCAGATAGAGCCAAGTAATTGTGGTAATGATACTTGCTTTTTTGCCCAATGCTGGAATGCTAGTAAAGTTAGGTATGCCCTGGTTACTCGCATGCCTCACTGGGTGCCTATGCCCATTGATGCCCCTCACGCTATGACTCTCTTCAGACAGAAAAGGGATCTTGGAACTACAGCCACCATTGATACTACCATCTCATTGACGGCTGTTGGAGCTACCACCAGGGCATTAGCCATGAGTCATACTGGGCAGACTGCTCAGACCCTGAATAATCATTTAGCCAATGTAGCTCATGCCTTAGTTGTACATAAAAGAATTAATGCTCAACTACAAGGAAGCTTGATGGTGTTCAATCAGAGGATTGACCTCTTGCAGGAGCAAATTGATACCCTATGGCAAATCGCTCAACCTGGCTGTCAATGAAAGTATGCTGGACTTTGTGTCACTAGCATACAACATGAGAATTTTTCCTGTGCTGCAAATCTGTCTAAACAATTTGTCGAGCTATATTTTAGGTAATTGGACTGGAGAATTCGATACTACAATGGAGCAGCTGAGAGTGGCCATTGTCACAGTAAATTCTACCGGAGTAGATGCAGGACTAGCCACAGGATTATCAACATGGATTGCTGCAGCCATGAATCATCTGAAGGAATGGGCGGGCATGGGAGTGTTAGCAGGCCTTCTGGTGTTGGTCTCCTTGGTTTGCCTGTGGTATATATGCAAGATTAGAGTCTCACAACAGTGTGATGCAGCCATGATCATTCAGGCCTTTACAGCCATTGAAGCAGGACATTCTCCCCAAGCATGGTTGGATACCATAAAAAGCTAAAATGATACGCTCAGGATGCGAGGCTAAGCACTGCACTCAGGGTCAGCCGCTTTGGACCCAGAGAAGAGCATGTCTGATTGCATGCGGGTTGATGCCCCAGGTCCCGCCTCTGAGAAAAAGGTATCGGACGGTCTGATGCTCTTTGGGTGGATGACACCTAAATGAACATCTGTACAAAGTCCCAATTTATTTCTAATATCAGAGATCAGACCTCTACTCTTGCCTGATGCGTCTAAAACAAAAAGGGGGAACTGTAGAGAGCTGCGGAATGCTATGCCTTAAAGATGGAGCTGGTTTCCGCCTTCCACCTTCCCGATGGTGAGTGCTCTCTGTCACGAACAACTCCACATTTGGCTAAGGCCGAGGATCTGGCTTGCTTCCATGTATGTGGACCTATCTGCATTGCCCCCGTGGCACGCCTGGATTGGCTACCCAGAGGCTATTTAAGCTGTGGGCTGGCTTTCCCCGGGGTCCGAGGATTGTTCAATGTTCCTGAATAAACTGCATTGAAAAAAAAAAAAAAAAAAAAAAAAAAAAAAAAAGAGACTAAGCCTTTCTGATTGCAAAGCAAATATAATCTAATTACTTATATTTACAGAAGACACATGTAATTAAAAATTGTCTTATTAAAATTGAAAGAAGAAAAAGGGGCATACACATGTTTTAATTTCAAATATAAGCAAGGTTTGCAATACTTAGATATGTTAATGTAGAGTTGATGAAGAGGTTAATAGTGTGAATAAGGGATTTCTACAACAAAGCTTGCCTGTTGTGACTTTTCATGTGGGAAATACAAATGAGTGAAGTAATGACAAAATTTACTTTCTTCGTTAAAGTGAAATAAAAGATTTAAAAAGATAATATGCAGTGATTCAACTGTGAGCGAACAGGGCTCTCTATGGTGGGGTTAGGAGCTGAACTAACCATTCTCAAGAATTATCTGGAATTAGCTAGAAAGAAACCAAATAGTGTTTGAGCCAGCAATTTCACCTTGAATAGATGTAATCAGTGCAAATACCTGGAGAGCTTTGCACGACTGAATATTCACAATATCTACAGATGCACGTGGATTCTACAAAGTTATATGTGGTAGTAAAGACGGAGAGCCACACCGCTCTCAAACACAGGGATGTGACCCCCACGCTTCCTGTTTTCTGGGTGGTGGCTGTCCTTGCTGTACGGATGATTTCTAAGAGTCACTACAACGCGGAAGGTGATGGACTGTAGTGGCGGGCGACCTTAGTTTTTGTCCTGGTTTACTCTTGTGCCACCTCGAACAATTTAACTGAAGCCGTCTGTGTCTTAGTTCCCTAATTTTTGCAATGGGCGGTTGACTGTGTTTCAGAGCAGTAAGGGTTACGCGCATTAAGGTAGATGTGTGGCTTCTAGGACAGTTCCTGCTATTTGAGGAGGCCCCGCCCCCCATGTTCCTTCCAGCGTAACATTTTCTTTTTGCAACATGCTACCACGTAGCCTGTGGAACTTTGAGCAAAATACTCCTTTTCCGACAGAATAATTGATTTCAGATGGCCCTATCAGATCCTAGAAAATGGTTCTTTACAAGCTCAAAGTGAAAAAGGGACTCTTGAATTCGGATGCTGGTCAAACTGTGCCAGCTGATGGAGCTAAAATTGCACTACAAGCACAGAAGAGGAGAATAGAAATAGCATATCCTTTCATCATCTAGGTAAGCAAAGGAAAATGCATAAAACAGGAGCACAAATTGCATGGTGTGGGAGGAAGCAGGCAAGGGGACAGACAGGTTCTCTTTGCTTGTTCAAACAGTCATAGAGTGAATGCTATCTGCCCTCCCAATTCACTTCTCCGCAGGACAGCTGAAATCTGGGCACACCTGATACGCTGTGTGCTTGTTCTCAACCCAGGCTTCTGGTTTCTGGCTGCTCTGATGGGTTGCTTCATCGCTTCTTCATTACCACCCACATGACATATACCTATCAGAGTTGTGATGCAAATAAGAGATATGCAGAGAAGGAGAGGGTGAGTAATTGTGAATTCATCAGGAATCCACATGACACCCTCTCCAAGAAAATGAACACAGTGAAGAGAAGTAACAGTTAGTACTCTACAGCTGTTTTTAAGTTGATTGGGAGTGAGCGTAACCAAAGTATGTTCTGTGCAATGGAAAGGGAACTTTCCACCGTTTATTTTTAATTAGTTTTTAAAAGCAGCATACAAAATAGTAGGTTTTATTGTGTTGTTTTCGCGAATACCTCATTCTTATTCTCCTCCACTCCCTCCTCCAGTCACTGCCCCATTCCTGCTGATCCCCTCTCAATTGCACTTCTTTTGTTCCTCTGTCTTTATATTTGGTTATCCCTTTTCCTTCTCACCCCTAACAGTCTCCTTTTCCTCTCCTCTCATGACTCTCTTTACATACACACACACACACACACACACAATCTGCATGTGAGAGAAAATGAGTGATGTTTTTATGTTTTTCTCTTAAATTACTTCATTGAGACACTGTTGACTTATAAAAAAGCTTTACAAATTTAAAATATACTCCCGTATGATTTGGGGGATAGGTGTGCATATGAATTCCTCTCCACTATGTCAGTAGCGAAGGTATTCACCACTTCCCAAAGGCTCCTCCTATTCCCTTTGTTACTGTTAACATTATTTTATTTAGCTACTTGTTTTTGTGGTAAGAATAGAGTAACATAAGATCTATCCCCTTAGCAAACTTCAAGAATACAACAGAGTATCATTTGCTACAGGTGGTATGCTCTTGAGTATTACCCAACTCTTTGCTTTTAACTGACACCTCCCGCCAATCATCACACCCCTGACCAAAGTGGAAGTTTTTGGTTTCTTTGGGAATCAGTTGTGTCATGTGACTATATTTTTTTTTGTTTGAGTGCCAAGTGTGGGATGTGGGGATGTTTTGCCCCTGCTGAAAACAGCCACCCTTGAAAAGGTGTGTGATGTCGGTCAGCTGAAAACTGCCTAGTGCAAGGGGCATGGCTTCTGTGAGTGGGAAAACATCCTTGTGTGGACTCTGAGAAGGGATAAGCAGAAGCTCACAGACAGTGAGACAACACTTTCTGCTTCTCTGTGCTTTTGCATTGCTATTCTTTGCGACTGTTCACATCCTTTGCTGGGCTTTGCAAAGAAAACTACTCCAGAAAACTTCTGGGGCTGCTTTGGTGGAGTTTTGCCACTTTGGTGGACTCATGCCCTTAGGGTGGGAGTCTAGCCGCTTCCACTGAATCATTCTGCTGCTGCTGATGTGCATTGCTGCTGCTGGTTTGTTGTTTGAGTAGACTGCTGGTATCCTGAGGACTGAGTTTGGTAATCCCCAAAGAACCCATCTACCCTTATCAACAGGAAGTAGGTAAAAGAGGTCTACAACCCCTTTTCCTACTAATCTCCTACCTAAGGTTAGGGGTTGGAAAGGAGGTAAAGGAATTTAAGAACCCTAAATAAAGTTGGTGTTTGAAAAGTCTAAAGTGTACACTAGACTTTGCCAACAAAGTTTCTGCTTTTGAGTTTGACTATTTTACATTTCATATTATATAAATGAAATCATCAAGTAGTTTTACCTTTTTGTGTCTGGTTAATTTCCATGAAAAATATTGAAACAATGTGAATAGACTTGATTCCATCTACATTGCCACAAAATGGAGGAGCTGATTTTGTAATGCTGAATCATGAACACACACCCCATACTTCTTACATTTTATGTCTTTATCAGCAGGTGCATTTATATCTTAGCTAGTATGAAAGATACCACAAGGAATATGAGAGTATATACATCTTGTCAAGATCTTGATTCCAGTTCCTTTTGATATATACCTAGACATGAGATAGATGAATCAGAAGGTAGCTCCACTTAAAAGATTTTGAGCAGCCTACACACTCCTTTCCTGTGTGAATTGCCATGGCCATAGTGAGGGCATAGGACTCTCTTTTATTATCATATTCCATAGTCTGAGATGATGCTTCATTGTGGTTTGGACATGAAGTTGAAAATGAATATTTAAAAAATATATATAATGTTTTCCTCTCCATTTCCTCCCAGATCCTCCCTATGTTCCCATTCTTACAAACTCCATGCCTTCTTTCTTTTTCTCTTTTAGGAAATCAAACAGACAAACATACAAACAAAAACAAACAAAAAAAAACCCCAAAGAACAAAAACAGAAGCAACCCCCCCAAAAAAAATGAAAACCAACTAATCCAAACCAAAAAAAAAAAAAAAACCAAACAACAACAAAAATCCAAAAGAGAAAATACCAAATAAGAACAAAACAAAGTAACACAGAAATTATTACATGCAAGCAAACGATCGGTGATGTTAAAAAAAAATACCTAAACAAAACAATATGAGACAAAAAAATTTTTCCAAATACCATTGAGTTCCTTTTGTGTTGGCCATCTATGGAATAATGACAATCACTAGGATCAATACAGCTGCAGCTGCTAGTATACAATGTGTTAGGACCAAATAAAATGATGATGATGATGATGGGCATAGCAGATTTTATATGAAAGAGGTTTATTAGATGGAGATGAAGAGAGAGAGAAGGAGAGAGCAAGACAGGATGGGGGAAGAGTGACAGAGAAAGGGGAGAGGGCAAGAGCCGAAAGCCGAGAGAGAGACAAAGTGGCAGGTTGGTCCCTTTAAGGAGCAACATAACCACCTACCTGGCAGGTGACACATGATGACATCATAGGTTGCTGGGCAACCCAGAAGCAGGCTGCCCAAATACTAACACAATGATGTTTGGAAATTATACAGGGCACACAGAGTAATGTCTAAGACCAATCGTCCTGTCAAGTGTCCATGCTTCCTTAACTACTTAAGGAACAGAGAAACATTCAACACCCTGATATCAGGCTTTGTTTTCTCAGGAACTAAAAGGTACACAGTGCCCCAGGATCCATAGACTTTAACATGAACAACCCCTGACTGCCTCTTAAGGCAGTTAGGCCAGGCTAACTCCACGGTTCCTGCATGGTTAGCCTCTCTATGTGTTCTCTTCATTTGAGAATGTAATAGAAATTCCATTGAAAAAAGTCTTGGGTGTGTTCAGGTGCACCAGCTCTTTCACAGGAGTTGCAAGCTAGTTTATAAATACATCTAACACGTGTTCGAAGGTCGCTGGCAAGGTCACCTAAGGAATAGCTGTGTTTCTGTAATGTAAAGATTGCTTGGTTGCATACTAGAATTACTGTGGACCTCACATCAATGCCCCTGGGGCCCACACCAAATTGTGATGTGATTGGTCTTGAATGAGATACAGGGACTGGTGCTTAAAAAAGCAAAAGAAAAAACAAAAACAACACAAAAACGCCTCCATGATTCTGAAGGTGGGCAGCCAGAACTGTAAGCTGAACTGTAAGCTGTTATCTTACAGTGTGGTTTTCAAAGTGTGGTCCTTGCTCCAGTAGCATTGGAATCACTTGGAAGCTTGGTTAATGCAAATTTCCAGAGCCTGCTACCTTCAGCCTACTGAGGGTGGGGCTGGCCCAGGAAAGAGTGTGTTAACCAGCTGCTTCTGCATTGTCAACAAATTCAGGTTTAGAAATCACTAGCTTCGGTATGGCCACTTTTGTAATAATCCTTGAAGGGAAGATGGTTACACCCAGTCATTGATATATAACAACAGAGTTCACCAGTTAAAAACAACACAGAATAATATTGAAAATTTTCATGGTAGCACATGTAAAGGGAAGAAGACAACTTGTAGGAGCTGTTTGTTTTGTTTTGTTTTGTTTTTCTTTTTTCTATCATTTGAGTCCCAGGACTCAAACGCAGATGGCTAAACTTGGATGCGGGACTTTGCTGACTAAACCATATCTCAGGCCCCAGTGTAACATTTTAATAATATAAATGCAGCATTGTGATGGTACAATTGAGCAATTGTACACTGTGATGGCACAAAGCAGCACTGTGGGTTTACAAATCAACACAGTGATATCATAATGGAATACTATGATGTAATGAACATTGTGATGGCAAAAAATGCTGTATACTACAATGGAACAATGTGATGTCATGTCACAATGAGGCACTGTGATGGCAAAATGCAACATTGCGATATCTCTGCACATAATTTTGATGGCAAAATGGAGCAATGTGATGTCACAACTAACCATTGTGATGGCATAACACAGCATTTTAATGAACCTATACATTATTGTGTTGTCACAGTGTTGCATTGTTTTGGCACAGTAAAGCATTGTGATGGCAAAGTGAAGCATGTGATGTCACACTTCAGCTCTGTGATGTTGTGATTCAGCATTGTGAGTCACAGTTCAGCCCTGTGATGGCACAATGGAGCACTGTTATGTCATAATGTGAAACTGTGATGGCACAGTGGATCATTGTATATCACTGTGCAGCATGGTGAATTCATTATATTTTGATAAAGTGTAATATCACAATTCAGCATCATGGTGGCACAATTTAGTATCATGATGTCACAATGCAACCTTGTGATATAACAATGGATCATTGGAATGGTACAAATGAGTAACATGAAACTATCATTCATCATTGTGATGCAGCATTTTGGAACAATGGAACATTATTCTGTCACAATGAAGCAGTTTGATGTCACATTGCATCACTGTGATGGAGCATTGCGAAGCTCTGTGGGAGGGCACAGTACAGCACTGTGAAGTCAGAATGCTGAATGGTGATGTCACAAATTACATTGCGATGTCAGAATGCTTTTTCTTTGTGCCACCACGATGCCTAGTTATAATGTCTCAAGTCTTCAGGTGCTACCACACTTCTACATTGTGAAATGTTTCAGTGTTTTATCAGAATGCCCTATTGTGCCAGGAAAATGTACCACGTGCCACTACAATGCCTTGTTGCACTGTAACAGCCTTCGTTCTGACACCACAAAGCTCTACTGTGATATCACGATGTAGCACTGTGATCTCACCATGCTGAATTATTTGTGTTGTCTGACTACTAAATTGTGACAACACATTACTCCACTGGTCACCAAAATAGCATTATGGAACCACCACAATATTATAATGAATTAATGTGAGGTAAAAATGCAACATACTGATATAAGGCAACATTGCAAAGTCACAATGGAAAATTGTGATGTCTCAAGGCAAAATTATGATGGAACAATGGAGCACTGATATAATTCAGCATTGGGACAAGATAATGGAGAATTATGATGGAAGGGTGGAGCATTATTATGGCAAAAAGTGCATTGAGTGGCACAATGAGGCATTGTGATGGTGCAGGGAAGCATAGTAACATGACAACACAGTACTGTGATGTCACAATGCTACATTCTGATGGAACAGTGAAACACTGTTGGCACAGCCATTTCTGATGGAGACAGTGAAAATCATAAAGGCATCACAGCTGCTTGACCAAGATCCAGTGAAGCTGAGCTGAGTGATGCAGTCGCTGTGGTGCAGTCTCCCACTCTTTTGGCCTTGATCTCCATGTGTCACATACTTGGGGTTCTTTTATTATTTGTACAACTTGGGGGTATTGGTCGATGGAAATTTTCTTACGAATCATTTATGCCTCCTCCTAGGAGTATTGCTTCTAAGCTTCTCCAGGAATGTCCTGACTATGCTATCCCTCCTGCTCTTACGAATACATCCTTATCTGGGCCTTCTTGAATGTCTTCCTTACACCCTGGAGGTACTTGTGACTCAAATAATTATGCCAGAGACCTCCTTATGAGGTTCTGGATCAAAGATACTCTTGGCACATCTGCCCCTGCACGTACTCAGGAACAAGATAATCACAACAAAGTAAACTGGAAAAGGTAAACAATATTCGGTGGGCTAGAGAGGTTGGCAGCAGATAAAATAAAAAGCTCCTACTATGGATGGACAAAGAATGGTGTGGATAAATGACAGAAGAATAAAATACTAAAGTTTCCCTAAGAATTCTAAGAAGAAAAAGTAAACTCACATAGGGCCACCTTGGTGTCGTATGGCCAAAAAAGAAAAGAATACCAAGATTAGACATATAAATAATTTCTACAGTTTATAAAATATAAATGACAGAAATTAAATAATAACTGCAGCAGCTTTGGCCTGAAGACTTTTCTTGGGCCTAATGACAATTATCACTCTGACTATTAAAAGTTGATAATACACTGCTTGGGAGATGACAATCTGCCCAGGCCAACTTGAAGATTTTCTTTCTTACTAGTGTTCTTGAAACTGCAGGAGCTACCAGCTTGAGAACAGGCTGTCATGCTTTGGCAAAATACGCCCTTGAAACTAAAATATTGTGTGATTGATCAGGGAAATTGATTGTAGAAGATAATTCTGTTCTGTCAAGGTTTACAATGGATGAAACTTATGACCGAGAGGAAGTTAAACGTGTCTGGGAACAAAAATGATATGGACCAATATGCATCTATCCCTGCCTACTAAATTCTGTATAAATAAAGACATACCCAGACTGCCAGTCAGTCAGGATGTAAAACTACTCCCCATCCCCGTGTCGGACTCGTTCTTTCCTTGTCATTCTTGTATCTACCCTTCTTCAGGCCCTGACGTCACCTGGGGCTGGACCTCGGCACAATGTGACATCACAATTCACAGTTGTAAGGATATAATTGTAAGGCCACAAAGTAGCATACAGATGTACTGTGGTATTGTGATGGTACAATGGAGCATTGGGGTATCACAGTGAAGCAATTTGATGGCACGATGGACCCTTGTGAGTCTCAGTGGGTCAGTTTGATGTTACAGTTGGCCACTGTGATGTCATAAATCATCATTGTGATGTCAGAAATCACTATTGTGATATTAAAAGTCAGCATTAATGCTACAATTCTTAATTGTGATGCCACAATTCATCATTGTTGAGGGAAAATGGAAACATTGTGTTGACTCATGGCACCATTGTGATGTCACTAACCAGCACCGTGACGGCACGGTTCAGCGCTGGGCTGCCTTATTGCAGTGTCACATGTCTCAGTGCTGGGTTGATGCACTAGAGCACTATGCTGTGGCAATGCAGTTCTGTGAAGGTACAGCATGGCACTTTTGTTTCACCATAGAGCACTGTGATAGCTAAAAGTACATTGTGAAGGAACACTGGGTCATTTTGATGTCACAAGTCGGCATTGCAGTGGCCACAGTGAATTATGGCGATGACACAGAGGAGCCTCACGATGACACATTTCAACACTGGAATGACATGTTCCAAACACCATGAGCTCACAGTTGAGCACTGTGACAGCATAAGCCTCATTTTGATGGCACAATGGAGTGATATGATTGCACAATCAGAAGCGTGCCAGCATAGGGAAATGTTACGATGGCACGCACAATAAGGCATCATGGTAGCACACTTTAGCAGTGCCATATCACAATTCAGCATTGTGTTGGCTCCCTGAAGCAATGTGATGTTCAAATACAGCCTTGTGGTGTCACAGCGGAGTATTATTATGGCAAAAATTCATTGCCATGGCTCAATGAGGCATTATGATGTCACAAAGGATGGTGATGTCACAAATCATCATTGTGATGGTACAATGAAGTATGGTGATAACACAATATAGCATTGTGATGTCATGTGCCGCAGTCTCATGAAACAATGGAGCATTTTGATGTCACAGCCCTCAATCATGGGGACATAGTGAAGCATTTTAGAGTCACATGGCACAAGGACACCATAATGGAGTATTGTGATGGTACAGTGGAGCATTATGATGTCATAATGTAACAATGTGATGACATAATGGACACTTGTAGTGTCCCAGCGTGTCATTGTGATATTACAGTGGACCATTGAGTTGGCACAATGGAAGTTTGCAATGGCAGTGGATATGGTGGTAGAACATCACAGCTCAGCATTGTGGTGGCACGATGGAGCCTTGTGGTGATAATGCAGTCCTAGGATTGCACAGCGCACCATTGTGATCAAACAACTGAGGATTTGGATGTTACAACTCACCACTGTATTGGTTCAGGGCAGCAGTGTGATGACACCAAAATCTACTGTGGTGACACAACATTGTGGTGTCACAACTAGTCAAAAATATTTATTCACCACTAGTCAAACATATTTATTCTCTGAGCTGTGATTTTCAAGTTTTAGCATACACAGGAGACTCCTATGAACGTTGTCAAGTTGCAGACTCTAATTCGAAAGCCTGGGTTGGATGCTGATACTCTGCTTTCAGATTGTTCCAGACGATACTCAGTTGCTGATCACTTTGGGTATCAGGGCCCAGTGCACTGGTGCTCAATAGAAATTCAACATGAGCTACAAATGCAACACTGTCCATTATTTTAATCCTCTTATTTCTAGCAGCTGTAACTATGCTAAGCAACGCCCCATCCCAGCCCTAGTACAACTGACATTATACTAGAGGTACCAAGGCATAATCCTAACCTAAGAGCCCAGCATGTAGACCCCAACACCGGCAAAAATAAGACAAAGACCTAATATATTATAGTCCATAGTTCTGAGAAAGTCCTTAAATGTCTTAAGCTTATTTTTGGGTTTCTGTAGCTCTGCTTATTGCTGACTGTTCTTCTAACTAAAGTGTACCAATCCCTATATAGCTTCTATGCATAGAAAGTCAAGGACAGCAAGGCTCACGGCTACGTGATTTGGACAAGTTTCCCATGTAGCCTGTTGGCTGATGAATAAAGACTTTCTGTCACCTTTAAGAGATTATGTGTTCTCTGAAGGAGTTACTTTGTTACACAGCCATATTAAAACAAAACAAAATTTTGTAAGGTTTACTTTAACACATGTTTTATTAACTCAACATGCCTTAAGTGATATAAATAAAACACCTAGTTAATGTATAAAATACTAATGAAATTATTTTATGTTTTTAAAACAATCTGCCTTAAAAAAAAAAAAACTCTTTAAATTCCAAGCACTCAGTGGCCACATGTGGCTACCACATGGGACAGTTCAGTCAGTTCAGTATACAGTTTAGTGGTGGTTAATATGCAGAATTCATATTATCTACAAGGGCAGGTGAGATGTGGTGCAAGGGGATAGGAAAAAGAAATCATTTAACACACTTCACAATTCTACCTGTGCCAACCTGGAGCCTAGCAATCTACAGTAGTCTGTGCTCTTGAAACAGGGAATTTTCCACTGGGTTATAGTCACATAATGAATTTAATGGACTGAGAAGGTATATTGTTATTTATGTTATGGATACAGGCAAACTACTATGGGGATCTTAATTCTCAAACGTCTCTACTCAGAAAGAGGATGTACTTCAGCAATTTCTCATTTTCATGGCGTCTAAACACTTGCACATTTTTGTAGCTGTACTGAGGAGTTGCCAGGGAAATGGATTAGGGGGAGTATTCATGAAATAGGGAGAGGTTCCAGGGAGAGACCAAGGATTGCTTTAAGTCTTTCTTACCAGTGCCTGGAGCTACTATGGCAAGGAGAATTTAGAAGCGAGCTACTGCCAAAGGCTAAATCGGAGAGTTGGTTGGCCTGGAAAAATTAGAAAGGAGATGGAGAATCCAAATTGGGTTGGCAAAAAAAGGTAAGAGTTGGAACTGGGATAGCCCAAGGAAGAAAGAGGTACTGACAGGTTAAACTGAGGTTCGGGAAACCCCACTCTCCTTCTGAGAAAGAATGGGAAGTACCAAAGGTGGTGGTAGGTTGGAGAGTGGGGGCGTTTTCCAGATTTGGATCCCTGCCTGATCTCGCTTGGGCTTCCAGTCATTAAACAACTGAAACCCATGTTTTAAGCAAGATCACAGTAAGAGCCTGGTTATAAACTTCAGATGGGATGTGGCTGGTGAAAAAGGGAGACAAAAACGTGGATAGGCATATTAGAAGGGCTATTATTTCCTATTGCTTCTGTGACAAATTAGTGGAAACATGACTTAGCACAACACAATTATCCCAATTATCTTAAAGATCTGGAGATACGAAATGACTCTTATGATGCTATACTCAGTGTCAGGAGAGCTATGGTCCTTCTGGGTGTTCCAGAGCAAAGTGAGTTTCTGCCTTTCTTAGCTTCTTGAGGAGGATGGTGTTCTTTGGCTCACAGTGTCTTCCTCCATCTTAACCTTACTTCTTTTTGACTCTGAATCTCTCACCTTCCAGTCTGGAGGATCTTGTGATCACATCAAGCATGAAGATAGGCCATCATGCTTTGTTCCCCAGGAATAGATCTTTAACTTGACAACAGCGGCACAGCTGGATTCCCCAGGCAAACAACACAGTCACAGGTGCCTGGGGTGGGATATCTGATGGTAGGCACCTTTAGAAGCATTCTGTCAGCACACCACTCCAGCAGGTCTGTGCTGTTTCCAGATGGAATTTCTGTACCTATGGAGAAGGTCTTCAAGGGGGGCTTCAAACTCAGAGGTTCACTGGAGTTAGAGAATGCTCAAAACATGAGGGGCACTGGGAAATGGCAGAAGGCAGTGGGGCCTATGCTGGAGACCAGTTTTCCTCCAGAGGGAGACAGTCACATTACTGTAGCTCCAGGAATTTCAGCTACCAGGTGGGCACATGGGCAATAGTATTGGGTTTATACTAAAAGGAAGCCTGGAAATGAAAACTTTTGTCAAGGATGTGCCTGGTAAGTGCTTAACAGCAATGTTTGCGTACATGTATATTTGTATATGTAGCATATACATTTGACATATATGTATGTTCATATACACATACATTTACACATACATTTTACATACATATATATTCATATATATAACATACACATTTTGCATATATTACATTCTTGGATCCACCGTCAACTTTTATATAGTTCAGTTGCCTGACCTGATGTGAACAAAAGCTTGCTGGTGGGTATAGTTCCAAACAGGTCCTTGTTCTGTTTTCATTTTGATAAATGAAAACACCAGGCAGCCTTCATGTAACTACACTCAGTTATAAATGACCCAGGCAGCCTCTTTTCTTCTCAGATGGATAATAGCTTTCAAGTCCTGGAAGAACAGCTTTTTGGATTTTTGTGCTAGTTAACATTTGAGGTAAGATATACCTTCAAATTTAGTAGTCATTATTAATATTTCCCCCACTGCTTTCTTAAACCCAGACAGCCAAAATCAGAGAACAAGAAGCTGGAAAGTTGGCTTATTATGCCTAGATCATAAGACCCAAGAGACCACTAGTAACAGTAGTCTGATGCAAAACACACAGGGGGTCTCTTTATTACAAGCTAGAGCTTGGGCGCACACTCTCACCAATACAGCAGTTGAGAGTAGAGTCCTGAGCTCAGGGTGAGAGACCAAAGAATTAAAACTTAGTTTGTTTGGGTATTGGTTTAAAGTTTAAAGCACAAGCCTGAACAAAGGCCAGCCAGGTAGAGACATGTTTATCTACCTTCGAGGAAGAACTAGCCTCAATGCCCTGAGGGGAAGAACTAGCCTTGCTGCATTCTTTCCTGCCCATTAGAGATACGGTTGCTAGGAAACCAGTCCAGATGGCCAGGCCAGAACCTTTTATGGTTTTGGCACCTAAAGTAAACCAATCATTTCAAAAGTCCATTTCCCTCACCCAATCATGTAATGCCAAGGTATATAATTCCCTGCTTGCAGTTTTGCCCTTTAAAAACCTTGTTCCCCTAAACTGTGGGGCTGCACTCCTCCTCTTCACCAGGGAGATTGCTGTGACCCTAGCTTGAGTTTATAATAAAAAGATCTGTGTTTTGCAACAGACTTGACTTCTGTTGATCTTTTGGGGTCTCTTGATCTGCGTACGCAAGGGTAGGTGGGAGATTTAAAGATCCCAGTCTTTCCCAGCATGCTCAAAACAGGGGAATTCCAGCCTGATGAGTGTCTATTGGTTGAAACACACACAAAAAAATGATGTTGCATTTTAAACTGATTGGCTATAGGAAGGTGCCAAAACCATTAACAGTCTGGCTTCCCTTGTTTGGCTGTTCTAGTGGAGAGGGGCAATCTGGGTCGGTTTCCTAGCAACTGTATCTCTAGTGAGCAGAAAAAGAAGTAACCAGTAAGGCTGGTTCCTCCCAGCAGGTTGCTGGACGTGTCTCCACCAATCTAGCCTTTGTTCAGGCTTGTGCTTTAATTTAAACCAATAACTCAAACAAATAAACAAAAAGCAAACAAACTAATTTTTAATTCTTTGGTCTCTAAGGCCCAGCATTGAGAGGACTTCTTGCATAGGACTTGAGTTCAGTTACTAGCACCCACTGGTGGGTCATAACCACCTATAACTCCAGTTTTAGGGGTCCTGACTGTGGGACCCTACTGTTAGAGTTGAAGTCTGGCATTGTTAGATAACTCCTGAGCTTGCTGCAAAAATGACAGACTCACTTTGTCAGCAGGGCTCTTCCTCTGCCTGATCTGGGGAGCCTGAACCTCTACATTCTCTACCTGAGGAATGTCAGGTAGTCCTTAGGGAAAAACAGGTCCAACTCCCTTTCTCCCAGTAGAACTTGTTCAGGAAGCACCTGGGGATTCCTGGACATACCCTGCCGGGAGCCAAAGCTATCTACTGAAGCCAAAGTCAAACAGTGAGCCAAAGCTATCTAGTGGAGACAAAGCTATTTACTGAAGCCAAAGCCAAGTAGTGAGCAAAGGTCATTTAGAGGAGACCTAAAGCTATTTAGTTGAAGAGTTACCTAGGACCCAAAATCATGGGTGATAGATTGTGAGAACATCCGTCTGTTAGTTTAAGAGCATCTGTGAGATAGCTTAAGAAAACATCCTTATGGCATCTTGTAGGTGCAATATTCAACCCATGAAAGCACTCTTCCTATCTCCTGCAGCAGTAAATTAACCTTCCCCCTTTCCTGCCTTCTCCCTATATAAGTTGGGAAAAATTTCTAATAAACGGAAGCCTTGATCAGACAAACAGACTTGGCTTTTATTCCTGCGTCTCTTGTCCCTACCCCCCACCATAGGAACCCTGTTGAAGCCCTGAGGGTCGGGGCAATACCCCACCCTATGCTAATGAACCTTAGCTTTCAGTAAATGACCTTTAAATGTACCTGGAGAATAATTGAAGAACTGTGTTTCCATTCCGATGGGTGTAAAGTGAAATCTCACGGTCCTTTTGATTTGCATCTCTCTATGGCTAAGGATGTTTAGCATCTCTTTAAGTGTTTCTTTGCCATTCCATATTCTTCTACAGAGAATTCACTGTTTAGCTCCGTACCCCATTTTTTAATTGGATTGCTTGATTTATTGCCTTTTAACTTCTTAGTTCTTTATATATTCCAGATATCAGCCCTCTGTTAGATTTTGGGTTTGTGAAGATCCTTTCCCAGTCTGTAGGCTGTCGTTTTGTTCTGATGACAGTGTCCTCTGCTTTACAGAAGCTTTTCAGTTTCATGAGGTCCCATTTATTGATTGTTGCTCTTAGAGCCTGTGCAGTTGGTATTCTGTTCAGGAAGTTGTCTCCTGTGCCAATGAGTTCTAGGCTCTTCCCCACTTTTTCTTCTAACCAATTTAGTGTATCTGATTTTATGTTGAGGTCTTTGATCCATTTGGACTTTAGATTTCACCTTACACCCATCAGAATGTCTAAGATAAAAAACTCAAGTGACAACACATGCTGGAGAGGTTGTGGAGAAAGGGGAACCCTCCTTCATTACTGGTGGGAATGTAAACTTGTACAAACACTTTGGAAATCAATCTGGTGCTTTCTCAGACAATTAGGAACACTGCTTCCTCAAGATTCAGCTATAACACTCCTAGGTATATATCCAAAAGATGTTCAAGTACACAACAAGGACATTTGCTCAACCATGTTTGTAACAGCTTTATTCATAATAGCCAGAACCTGGAAACAACCCAGATGTCCCTCATTTGAGAAATGGATACAGAAATTGTGGTTCTTTTACACAATGGAATACTACTCAGCAATTAAAAACAAGGAAATCATGAAATTTGCAGGCAAATGGTGGGATCTAGAAAAGATCATCCTGAGTGAGGTATCCCAGGAGCAGAAAGACACACATGGTATATATTCACTTATAAGTGTGTACTAGACCTATAAGATAGAATAAACATACTAAAAATCTGTATACCTAAAGAAGATAAACAAGAAAGAGGACCCTGGTAAGATGATCAATCCTCACTTAGAAAGACAAATGGGATGGACATGGGAAGTAGGAGAAAACAAGTAACAGGACAGGAGCCTACCTACTGCAGAGGGCCTCTGAAAGACTGTACCTAGTAGTGTATCAAAGCAGATGCTGAGACTCATAAGCAAACCTTGAGCAGAGTACAGGGAATCATACGAAGGAAGTGGGAGTTAGTATGACCTGGAGAAGACAGGAACTCCACAAGGACCAAATATATCAGGGCACAGGGGTCTTCTATGAGACTGTTTCTCCAACCAAGGACCACGTATGAATATAACCTAGAACTCTTGCTTGGATATAGCCCATGGTATCTCAGTATCCAAGTGGGTTTTTCCTAGTAAGAGGAATAGGGAGTATTTCTAACATGAACTAAATGGCTGGCTCTATGACCAACCCCCTTCCCCGAAAGGAGGAGCAGCCTTGCTAGGCCACAGAGGAGGACATTGCAGTCAGTCCCGAAGATACCTGATAAAACAGGGTCAGATGGACAGCGAGGAGGACCTCCCCTATCAGTTGACTTGGAAAGGGGCAGGGAGGGAGGGAGGGAGGTGGGATTGGGAGGGAATGAGAGAGGGGGCTACGGCTAGGATACAGAGTGAATAACCTGTGATTAATAGAAAAAAATAAAAATTATTTAAAAAAGCACTGTGTTCCCCTTCTTAAGAAAGGGGAACTACAACATGTAAATGAAGCACCCTTAGGCCCACAGAATCAAACACATTCACCCCTGGAATCCTTCCCACTTCCCGAGGTTTATAAGTCCCTGTTTAACATGAACTAAACAGGCAACCATCATCTACTCACCATGACTGCCTGAGACTCATCTTTTACTCTGGGGAAGAAAGGGCTCCCCTCCTCCCTGAAGAATTCACTGTTGGACTCCTGGGGCTTGACTTCTAGTCAGGCACCCATAGCTACCTCAGTCACCGCTGAAGCCTGTCCCATCTTTTAGAGCGTTTGTCAGTGACTGCCTACAAAGCAGCAGTCGGACTTTGTTTGGCCATGAACTGACAAGGCACTGGCATCGGCATGGGCATTTATCCTCTGCCATTAGCACAGCAGCTTAATGGAAGGGCTGTGACATGTGGCATCATCACCAGCTTTAGAACGCCCGAGTTTCCACTGCCATCTGGTACCAGAAGCCTCATTAAAAAGAGGTAATTGTAACACAGTGGAAAACTTTTACACACCCCTGGTGAGATCCTGGCATCTTGCGCGTGGACCTCTCTGAGCGCTCTAGCTGCCCCTGAGAGAAGTGGAACCTGAGACTCCCAGGTTTCACCTCCCCATCTTGGAAGCCAGCAACACCTGAACCTCCAAGAGTAGTGTGCAGTTCCGGCAGCAGGGCCCGGAACTCGAATGACACCCAGCGGCCCCTTTTGGCCCCTGTGGATACAGTCCCCTTCCACCAGACACTATATACACCCTCAGACCACAATAGAAGTAAATGACTTTACGTAAATACTAAAGTAATAAGCAAGAGATAAGTTAAAAATTTCAAAGTTTTTATTTTGATACAGTTTAATAAAATGTACAATTTGTAAAATTTCCCCTTTACTCATTCTCATTGGATAGTTAATGAATTTTGCATATTGACTCAGTTGTACAATCATCACTGACATCTAATTATTGCCTCTGTTTTTAAGAGAGTTTATTATTCTGCGTATGTATTTTCTACGTGTAAAATATATGAAGTATGTAAGTTAAGCAGTTTAATAGAACTTACACAATGCAAGCTTATAGTTACATCTAACATCCACTCACAAAATTCTGGACAGTTTAACATCTGTCTTTTTCAAATGATCCTTCAGCATGTCACCAATTTGATATGAAATCTGATTCAGTACGTTGGATTGATGTTAAAAACAAAGCAATAGGCCCCTAACAACATGGTGAGCCCGAGAAGCACCTGGAACTTGGGACTGGTTGATTGTGGGCCATTTTGCGGCCTCCCAAATAGGGCCAATGAGAACTGAGAAAAGAAGTTTTGCAAGAAAGGCTTCTAGGAATTGCCTGTCTTTGCTTCTGAGATTCCTGACTGTCTAAAGCTCAAGGAGGTGTGTGGGATTCTTCCCATTCTATATCCAATATAGAACAGGGAGCAATGCAGATGATGCTGTGTGTTGGGCCTCACCCATGGCTGGTGTCCTTGGAGATGGAGACAGCTTTCCACTAGAGACTCTGATGCTCCTGTTAGAAGGAGACGGGCTTCCAAGATTGGCTGCTGCCTTGTGATATTACAACTGGGAATCTCAAAATCATCGGGGAGGTTTTTGTTTGGAAGGCTCTAGAAGCTCTTAAATCCTCTGTGAGGATGCACTGAAGTTACGGTGACTCTGCAAGGGCTTGTGCAAGGGTGACCACGTGATTTACATCCCAAACTAGGGTGCTTCTAAGAGTGAGAGGAGGTGTGACTAATTAAATAGCTGGGTATTGGGTGCAAATTGTGACATTGCCTAATAAACCAGATGCATGCTTCTCTGTTTCACAAGCATCTAAGTTGGTGGGTCTCAAAGGGAACAGGCCATGTTCTATGAGGGACTGTTTCAGAGTAAGCATGCAGCTTCTAGGGTGGGCACTGAGAGTGATGTGGATGGGCAGCTGTGGGACTGGATAAGGCAGGGATTTAATGTTTCTCTTTACTGATTGCTAAGGGGCCATCTACTCTCTTCTTGTCTCATATCAAAACTCTGATGCAGATGTGCTAGCAGCACACTGTGGCAGAGGCCAGCAAGGACCTGACACAGAAGTTGAGGACGAGGTACTTTCTAAAGGACTGCCTTAACTCTTTCTAGGTTTTGCTTGGAGATCTTTCCACCTGCTCCCCATCTGCCTGGCCACCAGAGTCACAGACACAGAGCCCAATAGAGGTGAGCTGAGTACAGGACCCAATCCCCATTGTCCTCCATCCTGAGGAGACCTGTTTAGTGCTGGACCAGCTTTCAGCTTGCAGATCTTTCTAACACCAGAGTCAACCAAATGGCAAGAGGTCAGCATAAGAACACAAGCAACAAAATTCAAGACCACATGGCACTACCAGAAACCAGTGGTCCTAGCACAGCAAACCCTGGAGATATTATTACACCCAAAGCACAAGAAAAATTTCTAAATCTGAGGTTCAAAATTTCTAAATCTGAGGTTCAAAAATGATAGAGGCCTTAAAGGAGAAAAATAAAGCTCTCAAAGTAGCACTGGAAAGCACAATCAGACAGGTGAAAGAATTGAACAAATCCCTTAAAGAAATTAAAGAATACAGGAAACGACAATTAAACAGGAGAAGGAAATGAATAATACTGTTCAAGACCTAAAAATGGAACTAGTAGCAGTAAAAACACAGTCTGAGGCAATCCTGGAGCTGAAAAATCCAGACAAGAGGACAAGAACTACAGACACAAATATCACTAACAGAATACAAGAGACGGAAGACAGAATCTCAGGGGTAGAAGGTATGATTGAAGAAATCGATATATCCGTCAAAGAAAATGTTAAAACTAAAAAGCTGCTGACATAGAATATCCAAGAAATCTGGGATCCTGTGACAAGAACAAACCTAAGAATATTAGGAATAGGGGAAAGAGAAAACTCCAAGCTCTAAGGCCCAGAAAATATTTTCAACAAAATTATAGAAGGAAACTTCCCAAACCTAAAGAAAGAGAAGCATACACACACACACATAAACACACACACACACACATGAAGCTTCAGAACACCAAATAGATTGGACCAGAAAAAAAATCACATTGCCACATAATAATCAAACCACTGAATGTACAGAACAAAGATCAAATGTTAAAAGTTTCACAGGAAAAAGGCCAAGTGACATATAAGGGTAAACCCGTTAGAATTACACCTGGCTTCTCGTCAGAAACTCTGAAAGCCAGAAGGGCCTGGACGGCTATCTTACAGACACTAAGAGAACACAGATGCTATTCCCAACTGCTATACCCAGCAAAACTTTCAATCACCATAGAGGGACAAAACAAGATATTTCATGACAAAAACAAATTTAAACATTACTATCCACAAATGCAACCCTATAGAAGATACTAGAAGAAAAACTCCAACCCAAGGAGGCGGTCTACAACCAGGAAAACATAGGTAATAAATAACCCCACATCAGCAAAACCAAAAGACACACACACACACACTACACCACCACTAACATCAAAATAACAGGAAGTAATAACACTTGGTCATTAATACCTCTCAACATTAATAGTATCAATTCCACAATAAAAAGACACAGGTTAACAGAATGGATAAAAACAAACAAACAAACAAACAAAACAAAACAAAAAACCAGGACCCATCTTTCTGCTGCATACAAGAAACACAACTCTGCAATAAAGACAGACATTACCTCAGAATAAAGGGCTGGAAGAAGGTTTTCCAAGCAAATGGACCCAAGAAACAAGACTGAGTAACTATTCTGGTATCTAATAAAATAGACTTTCACCAAAATTAATCAACAGAGATGGAGAAGGACACTTGATATTCATCAAAGGAAAAATCCACCAAGACTGCCTCAATTTGAACATTTATGCCCCAAACTCAAGGGCACCCTCATTCGTAAAAGAAACACTACTAAAGCTTAAATCATACATTGAGCCCCACACCTTAATAGTGAGAGAGTTCAATACTCCATTCTCTGCAATGGACTGATCACCAAGGAAGAAACTATCTTGGAAATAAAGAAGCTAATAGATGTCACGAATCAAATGGACTTAACAGATATCTACGAAACATTTCACCCAAACACAAAAGAATATACCTTCTTCTCAGCATCTCATGGAACCTTCTCCAAAACTGATGATGTACCCGGTCACAAAGCAAGCATCAACAAATATAAGAAGATTGAAATAACCCCCTGTACCTTATCACACCACCATAGAGTAAAGCTGGAACTGAACAACAACAGAAAGAACAAATATCCTAAAAATTCATGGAAACTGAACAACTTTCTACTCAACGATCACTGGGTCAGGAAAGAAATAAAGAAATTAAAGACCTTCTAGTATTCAATGAAAATGAAGGCACAACATACTTGAACTTATAGGACACTATGAAAGCAGTGCTAAGAGGAAAGTTCATAGACTATGTATCTTCATAAAGAAATTGGAGAGATCCCATACTAGTAACTTATTATCACATCTGAAAGCTCTAGGAAGGAAGGAAACAGACACACCAAAGAGGAGTAGATGACAGGAAATAAATTCAGGGCTGAGATCAATAAATTAGAAACAAAGAGAATGACACAAAGGATCAGTGAAACCAAGAGTTGGTTCTTTGAGAAAATCAACAAGATAGACAAATTCTTAGCCAAGCTAACTAAAAGGCAGAGGGAGAGTATCCAATTTAACAAAATTAGAACCTAAAAGGGGAACATAACAACAGACACTAAGGAAATGAAAAAAAAAATAGATCTTGAGACTGAAAAGCTTCTGCAAGGCAAAGGACACTGTCAATAGAACAAAATGACAGCCTACAGCCTGGGAAAATATCTTCACTAATCCTACATCTGACAAAGAACTAATAAAAAATATTAATTAACTCAAGAAATCAAACACTAATAAACAAAATAAGCCAATTAAAAACCAGGGCACAGAACTAAACAGAGAGTTCTCAACAGAGGAATCTCGAATGGCTGAGAAGCACTTATCAACTCTGAGATTCCATCTTACACTGGTCAGAATGGCTAAGATAAAAATCTTGAGTGACAGCATGTGCTCAAGAGAGTGTGGAGAAAGGGGAACACTCCTCCATTGCTGTTGAGAGTGTAAACTTGTAAAATCACTTTGTATATCAATCTGGCTCTTTCTCAGAAATAGCTTTAACCTCAAGACCCAGCCATACCTCTCCTGGGGATATACTCCAAAGATGGTCCACCATACAAGGACATTTGGTCAACTATGTTCATAGCCACTTTATTCACAATAGCCAGAATCTGGAAACAACCTAAATGTCCCTCAAATGAAGAATGGATAAAGAAACTGTGGTACATTTACACAATGGAATACTATTCATCTATTAAAAACAAAGAAATCATGGAAATAGGCAAATAGATGGAACTAGAAAAGATCATCCTGAGTGAGGTAACACAGACCTAGAAAGACACACATGATATATACTAACTTAGAAGTGGATTTTAGCCCTATAGTACAGGATAAGCATACTACAAGGTGCAGACTCAAAGAAGATAAGTATCATAGCAGACCCAAGGGAGGATGCATAAATCTCACTGGGAAGGGGCGATAGAATAGGCAGAGGTAGTGGCTGAAGAGAGGAAGCAAGGTAGGAGAAGGGGCACAGAGAGTTAAGAGGGTGGAGATCAGACCTTGGGGGAGCAGGGGCGAGAGGATAGAAGCGCTATTGAGGAAAGAGAAACAGATGTGGGGGTATCTCTGTGATAAGCTTGAGACCTAAGTCAGGGTAGGCTCCTGGGAGGATAGCAAGGGCACCCAAGCAGATACTCCTATAAGCTGAGGCCATAGTGACTGAAGAGGACACTCATTAAATAAAGCAGTCTCCTAGCAGAGTGAGGGGAGCACCAACCCATCCACAAATACTTTGACCCAAAATTCACCCTGCCTACAAGCTGTGCAGGGATAAAGATAGAGCAGAGACTGAGGGAATGCCCAACCAATACCTGGACCAACCAAAGACCCACCCTACCGGAGAGTGCCCACCCCTGACACTGTAAATGGAACTCTGATAAACTTGCAGACAGGAGCCTGATAGAGCTGTCCTCTGAGAGGCGCTACCCACCGGTGGTGCCTCAGCACAGATGCAGAGACTCACAGCCAAACTTTGGGCGATTCGTAGGGTGTCTTGTAGAAAAGTGGGGGGAAAGAGAAAATTACCTGGGAGATGACAGGATCTCCACAAGAAGACCAACAGAGCCAACTAACCAGTGTCCAGAGGGGCTTGCTGAGACGGAAGCATCAACCAAGGACCGTGCACAAACTGGACCTAGACCCCCTACAAAGATGTAGCAGATGGGCAGCTTAGGCTTCATGTGTGTCCTCTAGGAAGGGAAGTGGGGACTGTTTCAGGCATGAACTCACTTGACAGCTCTTTGTTCACTCTCCCCTGGCAGGACTGCCTTGCCAGGCCTCTGAGGAAGAGTATGTGCTCAGTCTTAATGCAACTGATGAACTGGGGTAGATGGGAAAGGGAGCTCCCTTTTCCGAGGAAAAGAGAGGGGGAAGGGATGGAGGGAGGGAAGATGGGCCTGGGAGGGGAGGAGGGATTTGGGCTACAGCAAGGATGTAAGGTGAATAAAAATAAAATCTTTCTATGGAATTCTGTAGGTTTGGGGACAAAGCAGTTGAAACCTGACTGTGTGTTACGGATACATATCTACACAGACACTAACATATAGTTTGAAACTAGTTTCTACCTTCTTTGCTGAGACATTAGGTTTCTGTGGTCACACTGTGAGCACACGCACACACACACAGATATATACACACTAGCACAGAGATATACACACACACATACATACACACACAGAGAGAAAGAGTGAGAGAGGGAGAAAGTGGAAACACATGGTTTATGAATAGACAGGGAGCAGAAAGATTCACTGTTTGCACTGACAAAATCTAATCTTGAGATGAATTGGTCCCTCATAAGCCAACAGCTGGGGCTTACCAGTCATAAGGAAAGTACTCCCGCTCCATAGATCAATGTGGAAAGGGCTTCATTCCAAAACAATCCCGAGACATCAGTCTCGGTTTTCAGGATTGATTACATCCAGTCCAAGCCACGGGATCATTATTAGTCTCCTTCCCCCCTTCCCCTTGGCTTAGGTGTTGTGTTTGTATGTTTGTAGATGAGAGAGAGAGAGAGAGAGAGAGAGAGAGAGAGAGAGAGAGAGAGAGAGAGAGAGAGAGAGAGAGAGAATACTCGAAGGACCATAAACTAGTGCCTTCCAGTCCCAGCCTAATGGCCCACATCACGCAGGCCAGCCTGTGATTCAGGCACGTATTTTCTGGGTCTACTCTGTCAGTAAATAATATGACACAGATGTTGCTGAATATTTTATGATGAGCTTGCCCCAGGAGTCCCTAAATGTTTTATGATTTCTGGGGCAGGCAAGCAAGCAAGCAAGCATCCAGAGCAGTGCATGCTCAGCAGCAAGCTCAAAATCTTTATTATGTCTGAGGTAGGACTTCCTTCTTCTCACTTCTGAAAGAAGACAAAGGCTAAACGTCAGGTCACGTGACGAAACCATAGCACCTAAGCCGAGGGTGTGGAGACTTATTTCAGGGTCGCTCTAATGATCCTGTGGCTTGAATTGGATGTAATCAATCCTGAAAACTGAGATTGATGTCTCTGGATCGTTTTCGAATGAAGCCCTTTCCAGATTGATCTATGGAGCGGGAGTACTTTCTTTATGATTGCTAAGCCCAGCTGTTGGCTTATGAGGGAGCAATTCATCTCAAGATTAGATTTTGTCATTGCCGGAAGTGATTCTTCCCGTCTCCTCTCAACCGCGTCTACATTTTCTTAAACAGCAGAGGGCGCCCTCCTGACAGCAACTAATATGGTCTTCCCCGAGAGGGCCTTGCTTTATCTCCCTCTCTGTCCAGGCTATTTAGCGGGCTCAGTGAGCAGGTCTGACCTACTTTACACCGGCTTCTCCTCTATTTTCAAGGTGTTGGTAAGTTTCTATATCTAGATGAGGTGATGGTGCGAAACTGTAAATACGGGTCTGAAATAATTCTGTGCTACTCCAGGGAGAAGATGGATACGCTGTATAAAAATTATTAAAGGGAAAGAGCTTCAGATTTTGGTTTCTAAAAATACAAAGGAAGTGGTTGCTTTTGGCTCCTCCTCACTTTATATGACACCTCTCCTTACTAATTAAACAGAAACGTCGCTTGGAGCGGGAAGGCTAGGTTGCCAGCTCTTGCCAGGCTTCTCCGGTGATTTGCATATGCAAACAGCATCTGGCCTTTGGTCTATTCCGGTTCATGAAGGAAGCAAGCACAGTTTTGCCCGATGGCGAAACTACTAGAATCGTTCTTAAATTAGAAGTCTGACAGACTAACACTTTCTACACCTCTTTCTTCTGCTCCCATCTCCCTCCAGTTTTTAGGACAAAGCAATGAGGTCTTTGGGAGAATCACACATCCTCTCTGTGTGTCTTTGGCCATGCCCCTCACCCTGTCGTCCTTTCTCTTACTAGTATTTCTAGCAGTGGCTTGCACTTGTAGAGCACGGTTCGATACCTCATAGAGCTCCACTTTGTTTTCCTCCTCCTCCCAGCTGTTTCTATGCCTTTCTTTACTTTCTAGATGCAGCTCAAGCTGAGACTTCCACACAGAAGGAAAAGTGGTTACTTAAGCTGATGCCAACCTTTACCAGGTCTTAGATTTTCCTGTTCTTGAAGACATGGGAAGATCCACAGAGACACTGTAATTTCAAATGAAAATACCTTCAGCGTGAGCTAAATGTGTATTAGAAATGTGCAAAGGAGAACCAGGTATGAGACACCATCCTGAACATGCAGAGAACACACACCTCATCGAAAAGTGATTACAGCCAACTTTTGGAGCACCGAGTGTCCAGCCAGAGGCTTGACACTCTTATAGTCTCCACTTAAACAGCAACAACAACAACAACAGGCAAATTAGCTGGGAGCCAGAGAGAGAGTGAGGGAGGAGGTGGCTTGGGAGCATGGAGACAGGTAGGAAGCCAGGTCTTCCAAATCCAGGTCCCATCTTCACAGCACACCACGAGTCTGGGTCATTTCCCCTTTAAGTCTTCTTGCATTCATTCCAGGTGGTGATCAACATCTGCATGGCGGCGTTACAGCATTAGTGGAAAGGAGCATCAAGTCCTTTTGATAAGTGTAGACTGAAGCGGTGCAGGAGAGCACACTGCCTTCCCCGTTAGACTTGCGGTCTGCAGAAGCGGAAGCTAACCTTCCGAGGTTTGTCCAGAGCATTCCTGCCGTACAAGACCAGGAAGGAGCAACACAACCCATGACACACTTTCTTCCCAGTTCTCAGCCTGCTTGCAATGAAATCTTAGCGTTAGCATCTGATTTATAGAATTCTCTCTGCCGCCGTGTTGATTTTTACCCCATTAAGGATTTCTAAAACCATACCATCTCCGTTCTCTCTCTTTCCCAGAAGAAAGACGTTTGTTCACATAGATCAAAAGCACACATTGCAATACCCAAATTAACCTTCCATGTGGCATTTTCTCTGGCCTGCTAGATAGAGGCTGTCAAGATCCCCCCTGCATGTTTGTCATGTGTGAGAAGGTTTGTCCTGACACATGGCCTCCATGAGACACTGGCCTTCTTAGTTGCCGTCCAGCCTAAGCTGTGGAAGGGCGTATGGTTCTGCTCTGGGCTCATCTGAAAAGACATGCTCCCAACTCCTGCTTTCGATACACTTCAAGCAAGAGGGAAATATAGCTCTATTGGCTTCCTAATAAAGGCACCTGCTATTGCAGATTGAAGAAAGACTCACACAGCAGCCATCAACAGGAACAAGAAAGAGCTGGCACAAAAGCCGAGGGGAGAAGAGTACAAGGAGTGAGGAAAGGCATTGCTCAGCTTGGTTGATCAGAAGGTGGCATCAGCTCAGTGAGCAGAAGGTAGGGGTTAGGGGTATCTGCTGTTGGTTGAGATGGTTTCTTTCTTTCCCCCACGATAAAAGCAGCTCACTTTGGACTGGGTATTTCCCCCTCCGCTCTGGACACTTTGCATTCTCATCTTGTGGTCTTGCAGTGACCCATGGACTTTTTGAGATATAAGTGGTGTAACTCAACCCGGGGCTGTTGAGTGGCCAAGAATGTCTCCTTTTACGCTTTGGTCACAGACAAGGCAATCTTTGCAAAGCAGGCAAGCTTCAGCTTGAGGCAAACTCAAAATTGTGTTTTCTCACATTAAAGAAAAATTTGGAGAAATAAAATATCTACAATAAAAGGATTAAAAATGCTGTGAGAACTGACAATAAACTTTTTTAACTTTATAAAGAGAAGGCTAAATTGTAGTTTATTTAGAATTTTTACAAGTGTGTGTGTGTGTGTGTGTGTGTATGTGTGTGTAAATTCAGAGGAAAATCTGAGGTTGGTTTTTCTCCTTTCACAGTGTAGTTTCTGGGATTGAACTCAGGTCCCTCAGTTTTGACTGCAAGTACCTTTATCTGCTAGCTTATAGGTTTATTTTAAATAACATCTTCAGTAATTTAATATTCAGTTTTGAAAGACACAATATTGTTGAACACATTATATATACTCTTTTTACTGTTCATTTTGGATACAAAGCACATCAGAAGATAGACAGCAGCAGCCTAAGCTATTCATAAAGATGAGAAAGTTTCTGTTTAAGAAAGACCTTTGTGTCTTTTGCATAAACCATCTGATATGAGCTTCTTAAGAGATGAGAATTTACTTTTGCTCAGTTTTGGCCCATGAATCAGCTGCCTCCATTGCTTCAGGACTACCATGAGGAAGAAAATCATGGCACATAACATGTAACAGAGCAGAGTGGCTCATGGTGTCCAGGAAGCAGAAGAGAAGGGGATGGGGACCATGATGCTCTTGCAGGCATCTATCCAGTGTCCCCCATCCTCTAAGGTCGCCTCTACCTGCTAGGTTCTACCACTTCCTAGTAACGCTAGCAGTGGGTTAATCTCCAGATCAGATTGCACTCCTTAGCTTTAACGAGCTGGTTACTAACCCTACAACACATGATCCGAGGAGACATTTACAGTTTTACACAGTATCTGCCTTGCTTTCTCCTCTGATTTCATGTTTTTCTTAATAATGGCTGAAATTTGTTTTGTTATTACGCAATGCTCACAAATTTGACTAGGGTCTTCAGCTCATTAAATTAGCATTTACGTGTTACACTTATGTCGAGGTATGTCTTTGCATGTTGGGCACTGTGGCACTGACCGTCCCTGAAGAGAAAGATGGAGATGCCTTCCCCCCAGTTCATGGAAAGAGCTTTGTATTCAGGAGGGTTAAGGAATATAGGCATTGCTTTTCTTCTCTAGAACATTTTACATAAGAAGTGAATCTACTAAACTCTCGGAAAGGAATACTATCTCTCTAGGGGATTTCTAGGGAATTGTAAAATAATCTAAAATATGCGGTTTCTTGGTAATGTAATTTTGGCTGTGGATGTCTACCCAATGCATTTAGGTGATTTAGGATAGATTTTAGTTTATAATGTCATTTCTGAACTAGATTTGCAAAGGTAACATTTCCCCCTTCAGTTCCTTCCAGTTGCACAGAGCAATTGTCCTTTTCTTCTTGTTACTCATTTATCTTTGGGTTTAACTGTTTTGAACATTAGCTAATTTCACAAAGGTCTTCAGTTATCACCTGGACATTTTCCATGGCAATGTTGGTTTGAAGATAAAACATTTCAATTTTTTGTCTTAACATGTCAATTTCCAATCCACTTATTACCTTGTTAAGTACCACTTGTGAGTCTCTGAGCAAAGTGCATTCACTTTTATATGAGTCCAAGCATCTCTATGTACACAGTGAAAATGTCACACTTTTCCTGCTTATGTCTGGAAGGTAATGGTTGAGAGAAATGATTACTTTGGTCTGATGGGCCAGCTTGTAAGTCTTAGCTCTGCTGCCTGGCACATTGTGTTTCAGGAAAAGTTCTTTAGCATCCCTGAGCCTCAGTTTACTCACTGGACAGTGGGGGAAAGTAACAGTAAGTTAGTCACGATGTAAACCAGTCACGATGTAAACCAGTCACGTGTTTTGTGTGCTCAGTATGTTCCTACATGTTATGCTTGGATGGGTACATGTTTGTGATCATCAAATAAAATGTACATTAAAATTATCTGTAAGTGATATGCAGATGTATTGCCATTATTATTTGAGCATTTTAGTATTGTTTTTTAGTCTGGATTTCTAGTTACAAACCTCCTGCTGACCTGAATGAAAGCAACCACTGGGGCTATTATCTTGTATATTTCCCATCTTTGACTTCACAAAGCACCTGATGTCTGATGGGCAGCCATGGTATTCTAGTATGCTTTCATGACTGTTAAACCCCTCACTACAGTCCTACAAAGTCTAAATGATTCACATTTTATAGAAGACATCAGCTTATATATATGGCACAGAGGAGATTAAAATCAAAAGTCCTCTGATCATACTTTTCTTCAACAATAAGACACCCCCCAACAGAGATGCTGTAACTATTAGTCAAGAAGACATAGCAAGGATGTCTTCTTAATAACATAGCATAAGGCATAAGACCAGCTAACAAAAACCCCTGCATCAGGGAACAGAAGTCCTCCTTCAAGATGTTGGTCAGGACTGTCAGACAGACTCTCAGAACATTACAGACTATTATTATTGCCCTGGGTTGTCTCCCAGAGGTGGAAAGTCCGTTACTCTTGCTGAAGACACCAGGCAGTTGAGACCCAGGGCCCAGAGGTCTCTGAGCTGGATGTGACCTGAAAGCATCCTCCCTGAGGACTAGCTTTCATAATGCCAGAAGGTGCCATGAAGCTTCCAAAGGAGGGAAGCCACCAATAGTCCTACCCAGCTATGATGCCCATGAACCTCAACTACACATCATGGCATGACAACCCAAGAGGTGCAGCAGTGACATGTGTTCTGTGGCAGAAACCAACAGTCTAAATCCAGTTAGAGAGCCGTTGGTAGCAAGAGGGAAATCATGCCTAGCATTGACCTAGCCAACCAGCTGAGGCTAGTGAAATTGTGGATGTTGGAAAAGGTCATGCAACCAGGGCTTTATCAAACCAACATAATCCCTAACTATGCTCTAAGTATTTGGCTTTATACTGCAGGTAATTGTAATCTTCACCCCTCATCAGGAAACTTATCTTTGCAAGAGACAGAGAGCATTTTAGAAAACTACAGTCAATCAAAATACAGAGTTATGGATCTCTGTCCCAATGGATACATCTAAAATAACTCTCACAATTCAGGGCTCATTGAAGAAGAGGATTGTAAGAAAGGATCAGAAAGTTTGCTGTGAGATTGTGTCTCCTAGGAATGTCCCATAAAGCTTCACCAACATGACTGCCTAAACATGAGCTGAGCAAGTATAACAACAATAGACATGCCAAAGTGGATGGGGGAGAACCCGGGAGACCTCAACCCTATACAAAAAACTGAAGGAACTGAGCAATACTCAAGATGAGAGAAATAGTCCTCCCTAGAGAAGAGCACACAAATTGTTTATGCAATACAAAATAGTCAGACCTGAAAACATACATGTAGGTATCATTATACAGACTAAGTAGGAAGTATTTATGTATATAAGAACACACACATGCATGCACACACACACAAACACACACATACAGGAACAATTAATGGAAAAAAAAAAGGCCATGTATTTTCAGGACTGGCTGCAAAGCCCTCCTCTGTGGCCTAACAGGACTGCTCCTCCCTTGGGGGGTGGGGAGGTCAAAGAGCCAGTCATTGAGTTCCTGTTAGAAATAGTCCTTTTTCCCCTTACTATGGGAAACCAATTGATTACTGAGCTATCACGGGTCACATCCGAGCCATATGAAAGGGGAGGAGGTCCTCCCCTATCAGTGGACTTGGAAAGGGGCAGGGAGGAGATGAGGGAGGGAGGGTGGGATTGGGGAGGGAATGAGAAATACAGCTGGGACACAGAATTAACAAAATGTAACTAATGAGAAAAATAAAAAAAAAAAGGCCATGAATTTGAAAGAGGGTGAGGAAGGGAGTATGGGAGGGTTTGAGGAAGGAAAGGGAAGGGAAAAATGCTGCAATTATATTACAGTCTCAAAAAAATAGAAGTAGTTAAAAAGAGACAAAACCAGATAAAAATAATGGCTCTTAATGCTTTCTCTTCTGGTACTCCCAAGGGGGTCTTGAAGACCTCCTTCATCTGGCCAGGAGGGGGCGGTAGAGACCACAAAGCCTATGGTCAAATCTTGGCACAATCTTAATCTTGGAATCCTTTGCACTCCTATTCTGGTCTTTAGGAAATGAAAAGTAAATATTCCAATACTACGCATTGTAGGCAAAACCAGGACAAGACTAACTCGTGTTTGTGTAAGATTCCAAATAGGTGGATTATATTATACAGGAGACCTTTCGCGGTTGGCTGGTGTTAGTGGTTTCATTAACCTCATGAAGACGTTAATATCATCGGGAAAACAGAAGGAGAATGCCTCCAACTACTCCATTAGACCCAATTAGCAGAGCGCCGCCACACAAAAGAGGTCGGCGTGCATCTGTCTGGGCTCCTGCGAGCAGCCGCTGGCGGCCCCATTAGATTGCCACTCGCTGGAGTCATTAAAGCGGCCTCATTTGTGGGTAGGAAGCGATCACTCCCAAAATAGGTTGCTTTCAAGAAATGAATATTGGTAAGTGATAATGAAGACAAATTAACACAAGATGATAAGATAAACGCGAGTGCAGATTGGACGAAATGTTGATAGACAGGATGGGGTGATAGATCTTCCTGGCTTTATTCATTCGTTCTGGGTTCCTCGCAGCAAGCCTCTGAGACTCTTATTTAAATTTTTATTTCTCTGGCTCTGACTCCCATCTGCTGTCGCAAACCCCTGCAAAATCCTCTTTTCCTGCTCATCCTCAAGAGCACCAGCGGTGCGGTGTCTCACTCTCACTGAGAAAAGTACAGTCAGTTTGTACACGGCATCTGCCTTGCCCGGCCTGCTCTCAGGTCTCCGCATTCCAGAGCCAGTTCCCGCGGGCCGCTACTGTTCTGTCCTGCCGCTGCGACTGCCTCTGATGACTACTGCTGTGTGAGCTCTCCAGCTCCAGAAGCACCACCCTTAAAAGAGAGAGAGAGAGAGAGAGAGAGAGAGAGAGAGAGAGAGAGAGAGAGAGAGATTATTGTTAATCGAATATGTCTGCGTCCACGTGTGAGTATGGGCATGCAAGTGAAGAGGCCCAAGGAAGATCATTTTCAATCGGGATTATAGGAGGCTGGGAACTTCTTGACTTAGGTGCTTGCTGGGAATCAAACCTGACTCCTTTGAAGAGCAGTGTGAGGCTTTAACCCCTGAGCCATCTCTTTTGCTGCAGAGTCACGCTTTTGACACGGTATGTTCGAGCGTGTGTGAGTGGGAACCTTTGAAAGCGCATCCTCTTAGATACACTACCTGTCTTGTACTGAGAAGGCACGGAAGCAGTTCTCTTCTGTCACATCCTGCCGGCGTTTTCCGTCTTCACCAATGACGTCGGATGCTGCATTTTCCAGGAAGACTCCCCTAAGCTCCCAGATAGCTCTGAGCACCTGCCGCACCAGCGGTTCTCAAGCCATGCATCGGGACCCCTGTGGGGTTGGCCGGCCCTTTCACGGGGGGTCACATGTCAGGTATTCTGCGTATCAGCTCTTTCCATTATGACTCATAATAAGAGTAAATTTACAGTTATGGAGTAGCAACAAAAATAATTTTGTTTTTTTTGGGGGGTCACCACAACATGAGGGGTCAGAGCATTAGGAAGGTTGCAAGCCACTGTGCCACTCTGTTTGAAAGCACCGTGCTGAAGCCATGCTCATGAGTCAGCTAACCCCTGCTTTGACACTGCAGCCCTGTCTCCCCAGTCCTTCAGTGTTCTCTGCTCCTCTCTGTCTGGGTTCCACCTTCTCTGACACTCTATCTGGAGTTCCTAGTTTTCTTTACATATTCCCTTTGGTTTGTGGTCTCGTTTTGACCTGTACACCAAGTTTTAAACCGATGTTTTCCCTCTACTTTTGCACTAGTATTGAAATCATGGCCCTTTGCACACTTAGCATGTGCTCTTCCACCAAGACACATATCCAACACTGTTCATTTGATGGTGTCTCAGTTCCCCAGGACTACCATAAAGACACGTAATAAGCTGGCTGGATTAGACGCCACAATTTAGTGTCTCGCAGTTTTCGCACCTGGAAATCTGCATTCAGGGTGCAGGCAAGGTCATTTCCTTTTCAGGGCTCTGATCAAGGATCTGCTTCAGGACTTTCCACTGGTGTCCGGTAGCTCGGATGTTCCTTGGCATACATGTGGCATCCTCTCCACCTTCTTCCTCTGTAAGTGTCTGCCTCTGGGTCTGAATTTCTCCTTTTTGATAAGGACACCAATCAAACTGGATTAGGTCCTATCCTAAAGACTCCATTTAACTTGATGTAAATACCTGATTTACAAATAAGATCATATCCACAGGTCCCAAGGACTTGATCATTTAGGGGACGCATTCAACCCACAGTCTTGTCTGGTGTCACCTCCAACGTGTACCACGCAGCTTGTACACACTGAGCCAAAGCTTGCCAGGGCAGCGTCTATGGTGGGGACAGAATGCAGAGAAGGGCCCAATTTTTTTTGTATGCTCCGCCCAATAAGGCTGTGCTTTCATTGGAAAGAGGAGAAAACCTATCTGCCAAGCAGTAGCACCCATTTCAAATCAAGCTCTGTAACGTTCCTGGTTAAATGAGTCATCGGCTTGCTGATACTGTATTCCAGCATTTGATGTATTTGCTCTCTTTTTATTATTTGTTTTTATTTTCCCGTGCATATGTTTATGGACACAAGTGTGTGTGGGGGGGGGATGTATTCACACTCGGAGGCCCAAAGTTAACACTGGATGTTTTAATCACTCTCTGCTTTGTGTATTAAGGCAAGGTCTCAGTGGAACCTGAGCTCCCCAGCTTGTCCTTTGATCCCATGTCTGCCTCCTGAGTTCTGAGACTACAGAAGCTACCACACCCACCATTTCTCCCTTCTCTCTCTCTCTTTTGTAAACCCTACCATATATCTTTCTTTTCTCTCTTCCA